>NC_133540.1:123010000-124215000 GCF_048773025.1 Camelus bactrianus | reverse complement strand
TGGGGTACATCTGGGCCCTATCAGTTGAGCTCTTACCTTAGTAAATACTGAGATGATAAAGCCAGCTATTGGTGATGCCATGAGTTTGTTGGGTAGCCATTCTTCTAAGGAGCCTCCTTTATACTCATAATATTATCCTCTGATTGGTGGTGCGATAACAAAACAAAGTAGCCTTGGCCTGTCCTATCAAGACATTCAGACTGAAAAGATGAAGAGCTTTCCAGGAAGTTCACTGGAAGGCAAAGTATCTTCAACATGAAAGGGGTAGTGGTGGTGGAAAACAATGCATCAACTGAGCAGACGCAAAAGACGGAAGAAGTGCGCAAGGGCCAGTAGTGAGAGGAGAAGGCCGAGGTGACCTTCTAAGAACTAGTCATCAGAGCAGGGAAGCCTGACTAATGCAATAAAGAGGCACAGAATAACCATAGCAGGAATGTATGAGTGTGTCACAATCCACACAAGACTGAGGGGGAGGAGAACACAGGAGACAGGGAGCAGTCAGACACTGACAAGTCATTCTCAGAGGAAGTGCGTGGACCAGCTCTTGTTGAGAGGGGGAACTAGTGGGCAAAACTAAGGACATAAGTGGTTCCTATGTATATAAAAAGTATTTTATCTTATTTGAGGTTAGCAAAATCATTTAGTATGTATAATGTGTTATTCTCAAGCATGTTCCTTTTAAAACATTACTAGCTCCAGTAGAGAATACCGATAGGTTAGTGAAATAGTTTAATTTGGGTGAATTTTACCAGCTACCTGTTCCCTGGATTAATGCCCAGACTGGACAGTTTCTACTGACTTGAATCTACCTATATCTTTATTTTCCTGATAGGAACAAAAGGGTTTGGGTACTTACTTGTATATTTGAGATAAAGGATCTTTGATGAAATTGAGTTGTGTATAAGTATAAACAAGCTGCCTACTCTCAAAAAACACTTCACTTTCCAAGTGCAGAAAGGTGTAAATTTAATGACAAACGTCTACAAATAAATCGCTCCGTATACACTTGCTGATATATGAGTATACAGTGCTTTCAGAAACAAGTAGAAATGGACTTAAATCCTTATATGGACATATAAATTCTTCACATTTGAAAAATATGACCAAGGACATTAAAATATTCATAGAGGCCCCTTTTCAAAAGAATTGACTGAAGATTTTTTTCTACCTGCAACAGATTGTACTTAATTGTCCTGAGGAGTACTAGAAAAATCTGTATCTTTGTCCCTCACAACAGGTGTGAAGGCTAATGCTCTGCTGGAGGATAGCTCACTTTTAAACCTGCTCTGAGTGAATCGTTGGTACATTATAAATCTCCCGGAAGTGCTCAGTTATCAGATTTAAAAGAGCAGGCATGCATAGTCATCAAGTAAATGGTTTATAACAAACGTAGTTATAGTTATATATGGTGCTGTTTGAAAATGTAAAAAGCATGGCATGGAAGTGTAAAAATGCATCCTTGAATAAGATGCCAAGGAGAGAAAACCTTGACATTACTGGCTTTAGCAAGTGCGTGCGTGCGTGTGTGTGTGTGTGTGTGTGTGTGTTTCCTCTTGCTATTTCTGAGTTTTCCTGGAAATCCATAGAATGTAATCCTTTGGTATTTTGCTAAGGCACATGTAGCGTGGAGCTTATTTTAGTCACAGAATTTATGTTAATGATTTTGTAAATTCTTTTGTTTCTGTTTGTATAGAATCTTTATAAATTGGAAGAGGGTCAGTTGAAATTTTTCACTAATAATTACTCCATTTTTATGGGAGAAATTATATGTTGTAATGACATTTTTAAATGCTTCTCATGGATGTTATTGGTCTGTCATATGAACAAAGGTACTATTAGAAACATGTTTCCGTGTATATTAGGAATTCTGAGAGGGAACAGAACCTGATAACAATGAATTATTAGCACATATGTGTGGGTGGTCCAGGAGTGGTGATGAAGAAGTTATGTGATTTGCTGTTTATAGCTATTCTCTGCTATTGCTTTTATGTTTAATTCCTAAAGAACAAAAATTATTTGGAGGAGCTAGGAAGGCCAAAACTGTAGCTCAATTTCAAAGAGCAAGGCAAGGATTGAGGGCAGTTGGCAGCCCAGAGAGTAAGACCAAGGATGGCAAGGTTTGGAGAAGGGGCAGAGGTTCACAGTAGCAAATGCAAACAATGTAAAAGAAGGAGGAAGATTTCAGGTTGGTTGTATTTCCTGGAATAAAAGTCCCTGGCTTTCTTAATAGGTGGTTGTCTAATCTCTTTTTTGAATACCACTTTAGAGATAGGACAGTCTATTTTGGAGTTGTTCTAATTTTCTAAAAGTTATGTATTGTATATTGAACACAAATCTTCAGATTCTTTTTTTTAAATATTTTTAATTTATTTATCATCATATTATTTAATTATTTTATTTTGGCTGAGGGATGGGGGAGGTAATCAGGTTTATTTATTTTTGGAGGAGGTACTGGGGATTGAACAGGACCTCATGCATGCTAAGCATGCACTTTACCAATTGAGCTACACCCTCCCCCTTCAGTTTCTTTTTAATTCTTTGATATTAGATATTGTCCAGATACTTCACAATTCCTCCTTTTAATAAATATTAACTGAGGACCTGCTGTGTGTAGGCACTGTTATTAGTGCTGGGTATACTGTGTTAACCAGACAAAGTCTGAAGACATGACACTTACATTTTAGTGAGGGCAGACAAAAATATGCAAGCAAATAGTGAACACAAACCAAAAAATCAGACGGACAACTAGTGTTTAGAGAATTAAATATGGTGGTATCATATAGCGTGATTGGGAGGCCAAAGGAGACTTCCCTAACAACGTAACTTGCAAACTATGCAAAGATTGGAACATTTAACTCTAGGGCACAGTTAGGGAAAGAGAACAAGTTGTGTACCTTATAAGAGGATCACTCTAGCTGCTGGGTGGAGAATGGATGATGAAGAAGCAAGAGTGGATGAGATGTGACACCAGGGAGCTATTGTGATAGTTCTGGTGGGAGTTTGGGTTGGGGTAGTAGTGATGGAGAGGGAGAGAAATGAACATATTGGGAGATATGTTTTGGGAGACTTGATGGATAGACTGGATGTTGAATATAAGGAAAGAGAGGAGTCAAAGACAACACAAAAATCTTTGGCTTGCACAGTGGATGGTGTTCCTGTTCCTCAGAGGGGAACACACACATACTGTCATTTCTTTCTCGGTATTAAAATGTTATAAGTGATATGGTTTACAAATGTATTTGACATATCAGATGAAGGATAATTAGAAAGGAAGATGTTTACCATTATAGAGTTTATTCTGTTCTTGCTAGAGTCCAAATACATATACCTATCCTAAATTAACTAACATTTCATTTATTTATTTATTTATAAGTATTTATTTTTATTGAAGTACAGTCTGTTTACAATTATGTGCAAATTTCTAGTGTACAGCATAATGTTTCAGTCATCCATATACATACATATATTCCTTTTCATATAGTTTTTCATTACAGGTTACTACAAGATATTGAATATAGTTCCCTGTGCTATACAGTATGAACTTTTTGCTTCTCTATTATATATATAGTAGTTAGTATCTGCAAATCTCAAACTCCCAATTTATCCCTTCCCACCCTCTTTCTCTCCAGGTAACCATGAGTTTGTTTTCTATGTCTGATGAGTCTGTTCCTGTTTTGTAAATAAGTTCATTTGTATCTTCTTTTTAGATTCCAGATATAATATTATATGGGTATTATTTCTTTCTCTTTCCGGCTTACTTCACTTAGAATGACGATCTGCAGGTCCATCCATGTTGCCACAAATTCATTTTTATGGCTGAGTAGTATTCCATTGTATAAATACATCACAACTTCTTTATCCAGTCATCTGTCAGTGGACATTTAGGTTGCTTGCATTTCTTGGCTATTGTATATATGCTGCTATGAATATTGGGGTGCATGTGCCTATTGGGGTGCATGTGTCTTAAACTCATTTTAGAACGTAAAATAGCTGCTAAAGACAAGATGTTTATAGAATGCATTAGTTATCTTCTTCATACATTGAGATCTCTTAGGCAGTATTTAACAAAGAAAAAAATTATACATTTTGAAAGTTACAGTGTGAAAAATTAGGAAAAAATAAGTGGCAAAAGAAAAATATCTTGGGAAAATATTTCAATAGATAAAACTGACAAAGGGTTAATATCTTTAACTTATAAGGATTCTCGCAAACGAGTTGAAAACACCTGGTGTGTCCCCACCGGCGCATGCGCGCGCCCGGCACCCTGGGAAGGCGCCGGCAGGGCAGCCATTTGCCTTCCGAGGAGGCTTTCTGGAGCGATCGTCCGAAGAGGTTGGTGGTGGTGTGGCCGGCGTTTTCTTTGGCAGGTGGCAGGGCTGGTGGAGCAGCCGCCAGAGGAAAGCACCGTGGTTTGGTCTCGCAACTGTTGGATGAGTTAATGGGCCGGACGGAAACCGTGCCCTGGACGAGCAGCGCAACAACGTGCGGTTGGGCCCGGACAGCGATGTAAATATTATCTGTGTGGTTTTTGTCCCGCGGAGCTGTTCTTTCAAAACAAACGAACGAGCAGAACAAACCCTGACAAGCACTCCGTTGGGAAAATGAGCACAGGTACGTGGAAAGGCAGTTCACGAAAGAAAAGGTGAAGAGCATGAGAGAAAGCTCAGCCACACCAATAATCAAGTCATTTAGGATTTAAAATGTTAATGAGAAAATACGGTAGATATGAGCATAAACTCTGGAACTAGAATTCCTGCGTTTGAAGACCTATGCCTACAGCTTACTAAGGATAACTTTCGGTGAGTAACTTAACCTATCTTTGCTTGAGTTTCCCCACCTGTAAAATGGGGTCATAGTAGTATCCATCTCAAGGTTGTTTTGCATATTAAGTGGGTGTTTAGAACAGTTCCTAAGATGTAATAATTGCTTTATGAGTTTTAGAAATTATTCTTATTAGTGTCTTATTATAATCTAATGTCTAATTACTGTTAAATGTTTATAAGATGGCAATACTTAATATTGGCTAGGTGGGGGAAATGGGTGTTTTCCTACACTGTAGATGAGACTGTAGGCTGATCCATTATTTTTGGAGAGAGGTTTTACAGTATGTCTCAAAAGTCTTAAATGAAATCTTTAATACAATTCTACTTTTGGGAACTGAGCCAAAGATCTATATAATTATTTGTTCATACTTATAATGGTAAAAAATTAGAAACAATTTTACTTCCAGGTAAAGAGGTGATTTGAATTTATACATTTAATTTCACGCACTCTCTCAATTTCATTAAAACTACAATAAAAAGATTGTTTTTTATTTAAGTAAAATTCACATATACAGAAATATACAAATATTAAAGTGTTATAATTGGATGAGTTTTGAAAAATATATGTATCTGGGCTACCAAGCTCCCAATCAGAAACATTTCTGTTCCCCTAGAAAGTTCCTTCATGCCCCATTCCAGTCAATTCTCACCTCCAAAGGCTATACTTTTCAGATTTCTTTCACCATAAATTAGTTCTGCTTGTTGTTGGACTTAATATAAATGGAATCATGCAGTATGGATTTTTTTGTGTCTGGATTCTTTCATTCAGTGTGGTCTGAAAATCCATTCATGTTGTTAAACTAACATTTACTCCTCTTTATTCCTGTGTCCTCTATTTCTTTGTTGCTGAGTAGTGTTGCATTTTTTGAACATAAGAGAATTTATTTATTTTTCCTATTGATGATATTTTTGTTGTCTTGACAATTCATTATCATGAATAAAGTTACGAACACTTGTGCAAGACTTTTTGTGATCATATGTTTTCATTTTTCTTGAGTAAATTCTTAGGGGTCAAATTGCTGGGTCATAGGATAAGGGTATGTTTAATATTACAGTGAGCTGCTAGACAGTTTTATAAAGTGATTGTACCATTTTATACTTTTACCAGTATGTATATAGTTTAATGCACGTTGCTCCATTTCTTTGCTAACATTTGATGTCAGATTTTTAAATTTTCAGCTGTTCCATTAGGTGTGAAGTACTGTAGAATTGTAGTTGTATTTTGCATTTCTTTGCTGACTAATGATGTGGAGCATCTTTTCTTGTCCTAATTGGCCACTCACACATCTTCAGTGAATTATCTATTTAGGACTTTCGCCCAAGGTTGTAAACATATTCCCCTAAATTTTTTTTCTGGTAAGCCTTATTATTTTAGTAAACAGACATACTTCATTTTATTGCATTTCAATTATTGCACTTTAAAGATTTTGTGTTTTTGACAAATTGAAGGCTTGTGGCAACAGAGTTGAGGAAGTCTAACAGTATTTTTTTCCCAACAGCATGTGCTCACTTCTTGTCTCTCACATTTTGGTAATTCTCATAATATTTCAAGCTTTTTCATTATTGTTATATTTGTTATGGTGATAATCTTCGATTGTAATTGTTTTGGGGCATCAGGAATTGCACCCGTATAAGATGGCAGCTTAATCAATAAATGTAGCAAGTGTTCTGACACCTCCACTGATTGGCCGGCCGTTCCCCTGTCTCTCATTTCTCCTTGGGGCTCCCTATTTCTTGAGACATAATAGTGTTGAAATTAGACCAACTGAAAACCCTGCAATGGCTTCTTAAGTATACAAGTGGAAGGAAGAGTTGAATATCCCTACCTTTAAATCAAAAGCTAGAAGTGATTAAGCTTAGTGAGTAGGCATGTCAAAAGCTGAGACAGGCCAAAAGCTAGGTAGCCTTGCATCTAATCGGTAGCCAGGTTGTGAATGCAAAGGAAAAATTCTTGAAGGAAATTAAAAGTGCTACACCAGTCAGCACATGAATAAGAAAGGACAACAGCCTTATTGCTGACATGGAGAAAGTTGTAGTGGTCTGGATAGAAGATGAAGCTACCATAGGACTCCCTTAAACCAAAGCCTAATCCAGAGCATGGCCGTAACTCTCTTGAATTCTGTTAAGGCTGAGAGAGGTGAGGAAGCTGCAGAAGAAGAATTCGAAGCTAGAAGAGGTTGGTTCGTGATGGGTAAGGAAAGAAACCATCTCCATAGCATAAAGGTGCTAATGGAGAAGCTGCAGTAAGTTATTCAGGATTTCAACGTAGATAAACAGCCTCATATTGGAAGAAGATGCCATGTAGGACTCTCATAGCTAGAGAGAAGTTAATGCCTGGCTTCAAACCTGCAAAGGACAAGCTAACTCCCTTGATAGGGGTTAATGTAGCTGGTAACTTGAAGTTGAGGCCAATGCTTATTTACCATTATGAAAATCCTAGGGCCCTTAAGAATTATGGTAAATCCACACTGACTGTGCTCTCTATATAAAATAACAAAGCCTGGGTGACAGCATGTCTCTTTACAGCATGGTTTACTGAATATTTTAAGCCAACGGTTGAGACCTTGTGCTCAGAAAAAAAAGATTCCTTTGAAAATGTTACTACTCATTGACAATATGCCTGCTTACCCAGGAGCTCTGATGGAGATGCACTACAAGATTCATGTTGTTTTCATGTCTTCTCACACAACATCCATTCTGCAGCCCATGGACCATGGAGTCATTTTGACTTCCAAGTCTTATTATCTTGGAGATACATTTTGTAAGGCTAAAGCTGCCATAGACTGATTCCTCTGATGGATCTGGGCAAAGTAAGTTGGAAACCTTCTGAAAAGAATTCACCATTCTAGATTCTATGAAGAACATGTGTGATTCATGGGGAAAAGAGAAAATACGAACATTAACAGGAGTTTGGAGGAAGTTGATTTCCAACCCTCATGGATGACTGAGGGGTTCAAGACTTCGTTGGAGGAAGTAACTGCAGATGTGGTGGAAGTAGCAAGAGAACTAGAATTGGAAGTGGAGCCTGAGATGTGACTGAATTGCTACAATCTCAAGATAAAACTTTAACAGATGAGGAATTGCTTCTTACGGATAAGCAAAGAAAGATGCTTTGAGATGGAATCTACTCCTGGTGAAGATGCTGCAAGGACTGTTGCAAGACAACAAAGGATTAAGAATATCATATAAATTTGGTTGGTAAAACAATGGCAGAATGTGAGAGGACTGACTCCAATTTTTAAAGAAGTTCTACTGTGAATAAAATGCTGTCAAACAGCATTGCATGCTGGAAGAGTCAATCGATGTGGCAAACTTCATTATTGTCTTATTTTGAGAAATTGCCACAGCCACCCCAGCCTTCAGCAGCCACCACCCTGATCAGTCAGTAGCCATCAACACTGAGGCAAGATCCTCCACCAGCAGAAAGATTATGACTCGTTGAAGGCTCAGATGATGGTTAACATTTTTTAGGAAAAAAGTATTTTTAAATTAAGGTATATACATTAGTTTTTTAGACATAACTCTATTGTACATTTAATGGACAATATAGTGTAAACATAACTTTTACATGTACTTGGAAACAAAAAATGTTCTGTGACTCACTTTATTGCAATATTCACTTTATTGTGGTGGTCTGTAACCAAACCTATAATATCTCTGAGGTGTGCCTGTATACATTTAGGTTTATGATCTCTTTCAAATCAATTTTTGTGTATGATGTTAAGTAGAGGTTGAGGTTCGTTTTTTCTAGTTGTTCCGGCTCAGTTTATTAAAAAGACTTTTCTTTCCCCATTGTTATCTTGGTATCTCTGTTGGAAGTCAAATGTACATGTACATTTTTTTTCTAAATTCTACATTATGTTAAATTGGTTTCTTTACTCATTCTTTACTCATTCTTATTCTAAAGCTATAGTCTTGACTACCATAACTTTATAAAAAGTCTTCAAATAGGTTTGTGAATGGTCCACAGTTTCTTCTTTAAACTTGAGTTGACTATTCTAGATCCTTTGAATTTTCATGTAAATTTTAGAATCAACTTGTCATTTTCTCCCTAGAAGTCTAGAGATATGCACAGCACAAAGACACTTACACACAAGTATACAGATATTTGTTTTTGTTTAGTTTGATTTAGCAACTAATTGTAAGCATTCTACATGTTGACTAATGAAGAACTAGCACAATATACCATGTCACATCCACACAGTGGCATTTTATGCAGCTATGAGAGGATAGAAAAGTAGATGTGTAAGTGCTGATATGGACATTCTTCAAGAAGTATTGTTAAGTGAAAAACATCAATATGTGGAGCAGTGTATAGAGTGTGTTCCCATTTGTTTTAAAAGTAAGGGTATAAATACACTATATACTTTCTATCTGTGTGTCAAATTAATCGGTTCATTTAACTGAAGAATTTAGAGTGAAGTTGTCCTCAAATAAGACTGGACCCAGGAGCTCATAGGATGTACTAGATGCTACCTCTTGCTGTGTAGCTGGACTCCACTTTTTTCTTTTTGGTTCGTTGTCAGGCACCTTCTATGCCATTGGCAGTTCCACGCTTCCATGGTTCTCACAGTGTGTAGGAGACATTATCCATCTCACAGTTCCTTCATCAAATCTAAGATTTGGTCTGGTTTGAGTTAAATGCCCATCCTGTGGGCATGGAGGGGGTATGAATGGAGCCTTGACTGGCCAAGTGGATCCATGTGCTCATACCTGTAACTACAGGAGAAGTCACCATGGGGAAGGAGCAGTTCAATGGAAGGGATGATGGGTAAATTAAACTACATATGCCCATATAGTGACCTTAATAACACCTTACTGTTCACGAACAGTATGGCGATTTTTCTACAAAAAGTAGCTAAAATTGTGCTCCTGTGTCTCAAGAAATTCTTCCATGCTCTGCCTCTCACTCTCTAGCTTGGACACACTCATTCTTTTCTGCTTTTCTTGGTTTCCAGCTTGTGAACTTTTTTCTGTTTCTCTCATTTAACCTAATCCATTTGGAGTCAGTACCTGCTTGTCATAACTGCTAAGTATTGCTTTTGGTGTCCATCTTTGACCTTGACCCACAGATCATACAGTTTAGTTTAATGTACTACACCCTCTGGGAAAATCTGCTTTACTCCCTGTGATTAGTCTTAGTTCAATCTCTGGGCTCACCAGGGATCAGACAAAATTATCTGAACTGTTGTTCTGGTTGTTTTTATTAGTCCTTTATGGATCTCCCTCCCTCCCTCCCTTCCTACTGTCTGTCTATCTATCTATCTATCTATCTAATTTGCCAAAAGGACTTCTTTCATGCCTTTATTTCCCTGCTAGGTATTCTTGACTCTCATAAAGTTACTTGAGTGGACACTAAACTGAATACAGTACCTGATCTCCTCCTTGTTTCTAATTAAGAATCAGGTAATATTGTTGTGTGACCATAGATTATAAAGATTAAATTATTCTATAAGCTTTTACTATTTTATATTCAAAATAAATCTGGTTGTTAGTGTTTTGTTAATGAATTAGTTTCTCTGTTGTAGAACAATTTATTAATCTGGAATTGGTTTGGATTAAAACTGTCCTGCTGTGATTATCACTAACTGTTTACGGAGGAGGGCAAGATCATGAGATAAGGATGTGTTGAGATAAAAATAAGCTGAGGGGTGATATAATAATAGTGAAATGAAAAGGATGAAATTGGATATTTGGGTGAGTTTTAAAACCATGTAAAATGAATTAAGCCATTGTCCAGATTAAGAAAGCCAGGTAGGCATAAGAAGTTCAGAGAACAAAAGCTTTTTATTACAGTTGTGTATCTACTCAGATAATGAATTGCTAATTTTGAGGGTATGGGGAAAGGGACTGCTTTTGTTTTAGCTTTACAGTTAAACTAGTAGATATAGTATTTGATTAGTTTGACACTGAGTCATTCACTCATTCTTAACCAGTGAGGGTGACATATTCTTTAGTTGTATTTATGTTTAGTTTTTAAATGGAACAATCTCTTCATCATACAGCTAAGACCATGTAAAAGCCCAGTCCCTGCAAGTATCCCCCACTCATTTTTTGGGCTCATGCATGCCACTCTTGCTTTGCCTGGATCTTTAATATTTGGGTTAATGTACTCAGGCCACATCCTGTTTTGATATTTTGTTTAGACTTCCTAGCATGCTGGACTACCCCGCTGGACCATTTAAAATGTATATTATTCAACTAATTTTGCTTATTGCAAACAAAATGAGAAAAATAAGTAGAATTGTAAAGAATGATTTAAAGACCAGTCGTAATACCAGCTAAAATAATTACCAGTGTCAAATACCAACCTTTTATTGTATTTCATCAAATCTGAGACACCATTGACTAGAACTTCCACTGTTTTACCACTAGGAAAGGAGACGTGCTGTCAAACTATGACATACAGCTTTCTTTCCTATGGAATAGTTAATACTCATTGAAAGAGTTCTTTTAGACTTGTTTAGATATAGACTTCCATTATGGATGGCTTTAGGACATGTCTAAGATGGAAAATAGAAGAAAAATGTATTAGTTAAAATAGTTCTAAAACTCTTCATATTCAGGGTCCGTCAGTTCCATGTCACTTTTTGATTCAGAGTTGTCAATATCTGTGTTTTTACTAATGGTTTCATCCTCAGTGCTATCAAAAACATTGATGATGCAGTTTTGCTTAGAAGTGAGTTCCACTATTATATGCAAGATTTTTATCCAAGATCATCAATTTTCCCTTTTTTCCTTTTAGCATTGGTACTCCCCTCTCACCAGTTTTGGGTGGGCACATGGTGGTCCAGTTATAGACATTTCTGAGCTTCCTTGGTAGTTTGGTGCTTTGGTCTGAATGCTTGTGTCCCTCCACAGTTCACACTGAAATCCTAACCCCCAAAGGTGATGGTATTAGTAGGTGAGACATTTAGTAGGTGATTAGGTCATGAGGGTAGAACTTATCTCGTGAATGGGATTAGTGCCCTTATAAAAGAGATCCCACAGAGCTTCCTAACCCTTCTGCTATGTGAATACAATAATTCTGCAACCAGAAGAGGGGCCTCACTCAACCATGATGGTGCCACAGTCTTGGACTTCCAGCTTCCAGAACTGTGAGAAATAAATTTCTGCTGTTTATATGCCATGCAATCTGTGGTGTTTTATTATAGCAGCCTGAACTGACTAAGAAACTTGTTATGACCATGTTTTGACTGGTGGGATAGGAGAAGTGGTGTGTGCAACTTGCAGTTTACTTACCTTCCATTTTCTCTGTCACCTTTTCCTGGGGATAAGAAGCAGACATGGTGATAGTGAGCCCGCTTTAATCATGTAGAAGGAGATACCCTGGGGATGGTGGAACAACTTGATGGAAAGATCTGGATCTTTGGATTACTGTGTAAAGCAGAGCTGCCTACCTGCCAAGAGTGAACAGCAGCTCTCATGGAAGGGAAAGTAAACTTTTCATCTTTTTAAAACCAATGTTATTGTCAAAGCAGCCAAATTAATATTCATATTATATATTCTGTTTTTAAAATTCTTTTTTTATTTACTACCATATTGAAAAATACTTTTATTTACCATTAAGTTTTAAATGGCTAAATAATATTCAAGGTACAGATACATCATTATTTATTTAACTATACCCCTACCATTGGGCATTTAGGTTGTTCCAATTTTTCTATGTTGTAAATAATACTGGAATGAAAATTCTACTGTTGTATACATGTACATATACACACAGTAAACACACACATATACATGAATATGTGCACATACAGAGCTGTTTCCCTAAAATAAATTCCTGTAAATAGAATTACTTGATCAAAGGCCTTTCACATTTTTAAGGCTTTAAAGATTATCAGGTTAACTGCCAGTGTTTCTGCATTAATTTACCCTACCACTAGGAATATATATGGAATATATGAATATATATTGCTATACAATGTTAAATTTGTAAAAATGTTTTTGAGGTTTAATTTGCATACAATAAGTCCACAGATTTTAAGTGCTTAGTTCCATAAGCTTTGACAATTGTATACACTCATGTAACTACCACACCCAAAAAATATAGAACATTACCACCACCTGGAAACTTACATTGTGCCCCTTTCCTTAATCACCATCCTGTAGAGGCAAGTATTGTTTTGATTTCTAATTTTGCCTACTTGGGGGCTTCTTATATATATGGAATCATACAGGAGGTATTCTTTTGTTTCTAGTTTCTTTGCTTTCATTTTTGAGATTCATCCATGTTGCAAATATCAGTAGTGTCCTGTAATATGATGTCACTACAATGGAAAAAAAGTCTGTTCTCTAGTTGATAAATACTTGTATTATTTCCATGTTTGGGCTATAAGGAATATGAGTTTTTGTGAATGTATATTTTTCATTTGGTTTGTCTTAATAAGTAAATACCTAAAGTGGGATTGCTGGGTCATAAGGTAGATGTATATTTAACTGTTAAAGAAACTGACATGAGCTCTCAAAAGTGGTTGTACAACTTTCTGCTTCCACCAGCAGTGTGTGAGAGTTCTAGATGCTTCTTATCCTAGCAAACAGCTGTCAATCTTTTAGATTTCAGCCATTCTGGTGGTTGTGGGAATGTTAATTCCTATTTTCCTTTTGACCAAGGATGTTGAGCTTCTTTGTATATGCTTACTGGCTATTCATATGTCTTTTGTAAAGGATTTGTACAACTCTTTTATCCATTTTTACAAATTGAGTTTTTTTTTATTATTGATTTATAGGAGTTCTTTATATGTTTTGGACACAAGCTCTTCATCAGATATATGTGTTGTGAGTTTTATTTTCTAGAGTGTCATTTTATATGGAGAAATTTTAATTAGGATAAAGTGTAATATATCATTTTTTTCTGTTGTACTGAGTTGTTTCTTGTGTATTTTAAGAAATTTTTGCCTACCACAGAGTTACAAAGACATTCTCCTATTTTTTTTCTAGGAGCTTTATGGTTCTAATGTTTCCAACATGGTTTATGATCTGTCTCAAATTAACTCTGTTATTGCAATGAAGTAGGTGTCAGGTTCATTTATTTTCCATTTTTTATATCAAGCTTTCCAACACATTGGTTAAAATAACTTTTTAAAAATATTTGCTAATACGTAAGTATAAATTGTGTTTTATTGTTGCTCTATGTCCTGATGAACTGTTGGCTTTGAGTATTTCCCTAAGTTTCCATGTACTTACAATTTAGAGTCACAGCTATTCCAGTAGCCAACCCCAAAAGGCTAAATTTCTGACTTCAGTAAAAGAAATCTCATTTTCTTTTTGAGAGATGTAAAATTACCTTAACAGGACTGATCTAGTGACACTCATGTTAATCAAGATTAGAAAATACCCAGAAGAATTACTGGCAACCATCTATCTACTTTAAATTAGTCAGGATTTAGACTGATTTATGAAGCATTAAGATGGGCATATTTCTATGATGTTGCTCACCTGGAAAAGGTTGAATTGTCCAACATGGGTTAACACATAGGAAAAGACTAATTGTATCAACTACTTAAAATAGTATAGTAACTTATATCTGTAAAGCATGAGCTGTGCTTCTGGGGAAGTAAAAGAAACTTGTTTTAAATACATTTGATATAAAGGTGAACAGAGAATACATTTCAAGGAAGCAGTTTATGCTGACAAGTTAAACCAAATTACTTTGGCGATTTGCTCTTGGATTTCTGTGACCTACAGGAAATAGGGGCCATCTACCTGACGTCAAAATTTGAGTTCCTCAGAAAAGGTTAAGTCTCAACCCCACTGACTTTTTCAGGGGTTACCCTGTACATAGATGGGCTCGTGCTCTAAGGAGAGTAGAACATTCTCATTCGTTTTAGAGGGGTGACGTCTGAGAAAAGCAACTTGCTAAGCAGCTATAATAATGCCAGTAGAGAGTACATTTACATTTTCTGTTAATACAATTCATATAATTCTTTATGCCACATAAATCTTTTGCACACACTTCCAGATATTTGGCTTCCATAAACTCTATTACAGCTATAAAGCTCACATCTTCCTTTTTGCTGGTATTTTTGTCAGTTAACTTCTTCCCATGACCTCTAGTAGTGATGTTGTGTCACTTGGACTTAAAATCCTAAATAATTTTTCCTCCATTCTGTCTTCTTTTCTGACAGATGATAGGGCTTATTATTTAATTATCTAAAAATATTTCTCACACATACTCTATTATGGTTTGTATTTTATAACTCACCACATCGTAATTTCTTATTTTCTATTTGGTGACTAAAAACTAAGGCCAAGCTCAATACAAAGGCAAGTAATTGCCACAAAGAGAGCATTGTCATAATTTCCCCCAAGGAACTCCATCTTGTTAACTGTTTAAAATTGCTGAGCACATTTTTCTTAAGAGATTTATCATTTATTTCCGCTAGTACTTTTATGCTGCTAAAAACTACTTTGTGTACTGAGTAGAATTCTAGTAATATCTGTGGCAGCAGTTCTGTCAAAACACTTGAAAAGAACGTTCACTCATCATGGAAATTTTGAAAGCCTCCATCCCTGCAAAAATGTGTTTTGTTTTGGAAGCTATGCAAAACAGCTTAAAGTTTGGAACACCCATGGGAGCAATCCTCAGAGAAACATTTTAGTTTTCCAATTAGAGAATCCAGGATAGTGTCACAGGAACCAGTCTAGACAACATCACCTTATCTAAGATAGTTCTAATCACGCCTTCCAAGAGGTTCTCTACAACAGCAAATTTTTTATTTTCAGCACTGCCCTAACAATGTATCGGCAGCTTAAAGAATTGCAGTGTCTTAAATGCAAGGCACTGAAGATCCAAATCCTCCAAGCTGATCCTTTCTGACAGAGGAGAAAGGCCAATAAACCAACCCCAAATGGTGTTATCAGGAGCAGTGCATAATTAAAAGCCATCTGCATGTCTTGTATGCCCCTTTCTGTATGTGAAATAGGGCTAGCACTATGTGAGTACTTAAAAGCTCCTTTCAAAAAATTTAAAATCCTTATTGAGACATTATCCTACAGTGCAGAGAATAAGACAAACCAAAGTATTCATGACCAGCCCCCTCCCACTTCTTATTTTCTTAGAATATGTGAGTGATTTACAACCAAATTAACATAATGCCATACCACCAACACTAGAAATGTTTATTGTAGATTTAAAAATATTCTATGATTCGTGAAAAGAAGTTAAGCTGTAGGAGCTAAGAAAATAACGCTGTTGTGTGTCTCCGTCAAGATTATAGACCAAAGTTCAGTCTGAATTCTAACGGAGGCTGTGCTCCACACCCACAAACAAATGCTGGTTACTAAGCCCTCAGATTCAGAAGTTTTGTTTTTTCTTCTTTAGGGTGAACTTGACTTCTAAAAAGATATTTAATATGTTTTTCTTTAGTAGTAATTAATTGGTGAAGAAGCCTATTAATTAGTCCTTGTAAGAGGATTGAGTCATAATTATTAGAAGATTGGCTTATCCTACACAGATCATCAGTACCACCTGAGAACACGTTTTCATGTTGTGTTCCTGTGGTTTGGGATGTTACATAAGGGAATCTGGATTGTTATAGAGGGGAAATTGGCCCTCTTGCCCTCAGAAATCCCTTCTTACTCTTAGATTCCATGATTTTATGAGTTTTAGAATGCTGTATTTCAGCAGTCAGAGTATGTAGGGTTATAATGAAAATTGATATGAAATATTCAAAGGTCAGAATTTTTAAAATGTTTATATTTAAATTAACAAAAATAGTTTTAAATGATTTTGCTTCCTACATACCACATCTGTAGAGTATCACTGTTCTACACTCTCTCTATACTTCCCATGGCACAGAATTCTTTATTTTGACATCTCAAGCCTGCCTTTTCAGAGGTTCCATTTAATACTTCTTCCCAAATGGTCACTGGTATGTTCAGGTTGGAATACAATGATTGATATTCCTAAATGCAACAATTCTGAATTCCCTAAGGCTTGTATATAAGCAGAGCATCCATCCAATTTCTCCTTAGAGACTCTAGTGACGTACTCTCTAATCCTCAGGATTTTCTGGTGTCTAGCTGGTCATATCTGGTTGTTTTCTTTTATCACTCAAAAATGCAGCGAGAACTGTCTGATTAATTTGAGGTTAGAAAATTTGGCAATTCCAGAATATTATTCCTTGTCTGTGGCTCTTGTTGCACAAAACCACAAGGCTTCATGGAGCCACCTGGTTTCTGTGCGGTTTTACGTAGCCAAGAGATTCAGTACTCAATGTGTGCCAAGCCTACCTGGAGCTCACAGTGTTTATCCAGTTGGTTTCAGTTTCAGTTGGTTTTCAGTTTAGATAGAAAAAGAAGTCTTTCTATCTTTCAGTCTTCAGATTGTTTTCTGGTTTAGGATTAATCTTTTCATGGGATGACTGAGAGGAAAGATATATTCTCTGCAGGGAAGTCCTCTTCTCCCTCCTAAGGAGTGAAGTATGGTCTGGCTTCTGACCTGACAAGATGATTAGCAACTAACCTGACATGAATATCAAGTTGTGTGGTCATTTTCACTCTCAAGTTCTTAAGCATGGACAGTCTAATGAAGGGACTTGCCGAGTTCATATTTACATGGAACCCTGGGGAAGGATATGCAAGTGTGTTAAATTCTCTTTTTTCCCCATATTCAAGACTACACTTTTAATTTTTAAAAATCCCTGTTCTCCAAATTTTTATACCTCCATAATGACTTCCAATTCTAGAACACTCTCTTTTTAACAGTTGTTATAAATGGCACTCAAGAGAAAGCAAGCAAAGGCTTGGAACTTATTCTGCAATAGTTCTGTGGTTCCATTTGCTGAAATGATATATACGTGGTATCACATTTCATTAATTCTGTAAATATTTATTTCATGCCTACAATGTGTCATCACAGTTATAGATTCTCTGGAGACCATAAAGAGTATGAGACAACTCTAAGTAAAATTGTTTACATTTGAAAGCCTGGGAGTAAAGTGGTTCTAATAATCACAATCTAGAACCAAGAGTTAATAATAACAATATGAAACAAATGATTTATTAAAGAGACTGCTTTCAAAGAAGTACGATAAAATTCTGTGTAAATTTGGATGAAATTCACAATTATTTGAAAAGCTCTGAAAATTAGTATGACAAAGAATTAGAACACTGTTGCTTATACAAGTAGATTAAAAAAATAAATTTATGCTTTCCTCCTGGCTATGGAAAAATGTTGCTGCCTTGTCTTATTTTCTTATTTCCCCCAAGCTGTAGGATGAAAACAAACCTTTTTTCAAAAGAACTAAAAATCCCTAGGTGCAGTGGTTCAGACTGATGAAGCAAGGTCTGTGGATTCGTTGTTTAAGCTGTGCTTTACATAATTGGAAGGTATAGTTTCAAGGTCGTTGGTATTGAAATAAAATTTAATGGCTAATTTCATTTACATCTATAACTATAGACACTAAGGGATTAACTCTTATTTCAAAAGTGGATGTTTGTTGCTTTTTAAAATCATGTTTTGAAACATGTAATAAATTAGAGACTTGATATTACTTAACATTGCCACGAGAAATGATAGGATGCTGGCATTTTTTTAAGGTCATATAGTACTTTATGCTAGATGCTTTCCACGCATTCTTTCATTTAATTTTACAACTCTAGGGGGAAGCTGCTCTCTATTTATCTACCCATCCATCCATATACCCAACAAATGTTTATTAAATGCTTACTACGTACTAACCATAATGATGGCAATGATAAGAACAATAAGGTGTGCCTTGTGAGTAAAGGGGGATATGTGTGCCCGTGATTTGAGTAATTGGGATGGGAGGGTTTGTTCTGGATCTTGCACATCACTGATGCTAAAATCCTTCCCTATCCCGATCCCCGGGGAACTGTTGTAAGAAGCAGCAGTGAAGACAATTATCAGGAATTTGCTGGAATTTCCCAGGTTGTCTGGTCTTAGTGTCTCACCATCATGGAAGTGGTCCCTTTGCGTGGGCTGATGATACTCTCTGACAGTTGTAACTGGGATTGCTGCTGTGGATAGAGAAAGCAGCACTTGTAATTCAGGGAATATCTAGAGGGACTATGGTTTGATATTCACAGGGTGGGATTTTAGATGTACTTATTTGGATGTTAAAAGAGTGACATCACTGTGTACCCCAGGGTAATAAGGTTGGACACATGGGTTATATAAATTTGAAGAAAGTAAAGTGTTGGAAGTCATATAGGTGATAAGCAAAGACACTAGGATTCAAATCTAGGTTTGTACAACCTCCTTTGGCAACTTTTTGAACCATTTGTAGACACTTACCTGAAATGCTTTACTTGAAATTTGCCTCTGCTACTGCCTGAAGAAAAATCTGTATAAAGCAGAGCACTTTTTGTAAGAGCAAAATGCTTCAGTAAATGGAAAGTCATCCCAAGTTGTACTCTGACTCACTGTCCTTTGTTCAAATTGTACTATTGACATATTCAGAGACAGAGTGTCTCTATGACTTAATTATGATGAGTATAATAATTGAAAGTAGGTGGTTATATTATGCCAGAGAAGATAATTAAATGGGGAATTGCACTATTAGCTGGGCTTTTAGTACCATGCATTATCCTTATGAAAGTTGATATTATGATTCCACTATACATTGCTCAGACAAAAATATTTACAGAGTCAACACTTCAGATCAGTGGGCTTTAAGAAGTACATTAGGTATAAAAGGCATCCCAGAGATATCATTAGAATACTTTGGAAATTTTACAAGCATAAATACAGGGCATTGACTTCCTTTTTGACCAGTAGTTTTATTGTCAGGATTGGCAGTTCTTCTTGCACCTACAATTTCAGTAGAAATAAATTAATCATTGAAGTGGATATTATAGAAGCATGGTGGCACCTTAGCTGTAAGTCTTACCGCTCTTTTCTCCTTGAAAATCATATATAAGGTGAATAGAGACAAAATTAGAGTCTCAGCAAAGCTAGAAAACAGAATTCACAAATTTTTAAGTTACTGTGGCCCAAGCAAATGAAATCAGCATCACCTTCAAGGGAATGATGGGACTGTCGGGGCTGAAGGTAGGATGAAGAATGGGGGAACATACAAAGGAGTAGCAGTGGTGGATATTAAAAATCAGAAGCAAATATTTACTCCCAGAGGGAGCAGACCCCTCCCTTTCTGAATGAAAGCGTTGTGAACTGGACTGAGATAGAACAGGGAATAATTGTTAAGGAAGGTGGGTAAAGAAGTTGCAGAAAGTATCTGGGGAAATCAAGAGGTCACTGACTTGTCTTTGAAAATTCTGTGTTCTGAAAGGGAGTGGACAGTTTAGAAGGGGAAAGGTATACACCCTTGGTATCAGTGGCAAGCATAGGAAGCAAGGGCATATTAGCATTGTGGGTAGAAGCTCTTCTGAACCAGGTTAGGTTCTAAGTGGCAAAGGAGATGTGGATTATATTGTAAATAGTCTACTACTTTAGCAATACCAGAGAGGACTTTTGAACATAGAAACCTAGAAAACTATTCACTGGCTGTCTTGTTACTAGCTGGTCTAGGAAAATGTGACTCATTTAAATATGAATAACAAAAATATATTGAAGACAGCATCCAAACAAAAACATTGTAAGAAGAATGTGCAAAAGAGCACCAATACTCCTCTGTATAGGAAAAACACTCATTGGAAAATGTTTCATGAAGCAAAGGAAAATTATAATCCAACATTTCAGTGTTAATTAAAAAAAAATTAATGCAATAAATCAGAAATATAAGAAATCAAAGAAAAGCCAAACAATCAACGGGAATTGGCCAGACTGTTGGAGGAGTCAAAGCAGAAGGTGATAGATTTCAGAAAAAAGAAAGAAGGAGAAGAAAATAAATAATTTCAAAGTGAAGACTGAATTTCAAAGAGTAAAACAGAACAGATAGTTTAGAAAGCACAGTAAGGGACATAGAAAAAAGAAATGAGAAAAAACAAGCAAATGAAATATAAATAAAGAGATACAATGATTAGAAAGCTAGAGATAGAATAAATACAAAGGAAATCCAACATATTCATAGTTGGAGTTTCCAAAAGGAAAAAACCCAAAAAGTGTAATGGAGCAATTATATAAAAATATAATTTATCAAATAAAAACAAACTCTCCTGAAAAAAGGAGAAAATCTGAAGTTACATATTGAAAAACATTTTAGTCAGTTTGGGCTGCTATAACAAATTACCATATACTAGCTGGATTAAACAACATTTATTTCTCATGGTTCTGCAGGCTGGGAAGTTCAAAATCAAAGTGCTGGCAGATCTGAAGTCTGGTGAGAACCCTTCTCTTGGTTTGAAGATGGCTGTCTTCTCATAGTATCCTCACATGGTGGAGAGCAGAGAGAGCTCTCTGGGGTCCCTTTTGTAAGGGTACTAATCCCATGACTAGGTGGACCTGTCATGACCTAATTATATTCCAAAGACCCTACTTCCTAGTACCATCACACTGAGGGTTAAGATTTCAACAAATAAATTTGGTGACAGGTTAGAGGGGACACAATCATTTAATTCATAACAAAATGGTATGTCACATTCCATGGGAAAATGACCCAGAATGGTCAGTGCCAAAACATAGCACAGTAGCCTGTAGATCTAAAGAAGCAGTATATTAGACAGATAAGCTTATGTGACCTGTAAGAGAAAGAAAATCAAGCATCCATCAGATTTTCCACTGCAACATTGAATTTCAGGTGACAGTGGAACATCTACAGCTTATTCAAGGAAAAAATTTGAGTCAGGAATTTTATATTCAGCAAAGCTGTCTTTCAAGTCTGTAGTCTTGAACATGCAAAAGCTAAGGGTATATTGTTCACATAAACCCTTTTTAAGAGAATTTTCTAGAAGACAAAGTCCAATCTATTAAGAGATGGTAGAGGAAACTTCAGCGAAATAATTAGTGAGCATTGAACACATTTAACCACAGGACAAAATCATAGGTAAGATCAGACTGTCAGTGTAGCACGTTGATATTACGTGCTCTGACAATGTGAAAATATAGGTACAAAAATGGTTGGAAGAGAATTGAGGCTGCTGTCCTTTAAAAGCCTGCCTGAAAGGCTGGTCCTTGGCTGGTACCTGGGAACTTGGATTTCAAGAGGGTTCCTACCTTTCACAACTGGTAAAAGTGGCTTACTGTGGCTACACTGTACAGACATTGTGGTTTATGCTAAACACCTGCTTCCTTTCTGAGAGCCTAGAATTTTGGTACATGCTAAGCAGAGGGTGCCCTGTGTGACTTGCCGCCAATAAAAATCTTGAGCACTGAGTCTCCAGTGGGCTGTGAGGTAGACAGCATTTCACATGTAACATTACGAACTGAGCACCTCCTGTGTGACTCCACTGTCAGAGAACTCTTTAAGTTTGTGCCTGATTTTCTCAACATTTTGGCCCACGTGCCTCTTCCCTTTGCTGGTTTTGTTTGTATACCTTCACTGTAACAAATCGTAGCTTGAGAGCAACTATAGCTGCGTCCTATGAGTCCTCCTTGTGAATCATTCAAAATGGGATGTTATTGGGGATCCCCAACACTGACTAAGGGTAACCACTGGAACAAAATACAAACCTTCCAAAATATCAGAATTATAAAAAAGAAATAAATGAGACCACATAGTAAAAGCTTCTATCTATCCCCATCTACCCTCTTACCTATAACATGGCAAAACTAAAACCAAAAGCTGTGGTAAATCAATAATTATAAATGGGCTTAACTCATCCACTAAAAGAAGAAAGATCTTCAGATTGGATCACTAAATAAAACCCAATTCTGTGCTGAAACTGAAAGACACACAACACAAATTAGTGAAATGTTAAAAGGGTAAACAAATTTATGCAGATAAGCGAAAACCAAAAATAAAAAGTAAGTAGGGATTGCAATCTAAAATATGTATCAAAAAATTTAGTCCCATATACCATTAAATGAGACCAAAAAACCATTCAATTTGCAACGAAAATATAGCAGTTACATAGTGTTGAAGGATACAGTCCACAACAAAGTTGCAATTGTCATAGTTATATTTGCACCAAATAAGAACTTCATGAAGGAGAAAATAGAGGCAATTAATAATGAATAGATGAAAACACTGCCAGTAGAAAGTTTTCATTCATCTCTTTAGTGTTAAGATCAACAGGACAGAAATAGGTATGTAGGTAGCTTATACAATGTAATCAATGAGGTATCTCTGGTGGGAGATATATATATATATATTCAACTCTATACATTGATATATTTTTTAAATGTCTTTGAAACGGTAATAAAATTGACTATGTATTAGGCTCCAATACCAAAATGAAGTAAAACAAATGGACTACACTACCACAGTGCAGTAAAACTAGAAATTAATGGCAAAAGCACAAAATGAAAAAGATTTTCCACCATGAAAAAAAATTTTAAAGCTGTATTAGAGGACCTTAGGAAAAAGGAAAATTGAGCAGAAAATGCAGAATTTCTTGAAACAAGTTAGTGAAAGTAATGCCTATCAGAATCCTAGGGTTAAGCCATTCTCAGAAGAAAATTTATAGCTGTAAATACTTAGAGCAATAAAAATAAACCATAAAAATATGACACAAAAGATAGAAAAAGAAAAAAAAATAAACCAAAGGAAAGCCAAAAGAAAGTATTAATGAAAATAAAAGCACGATGGAAGGGGTTGGAGAACATAATGAAAAAGATAAACTTAAACTCTTGTGAAAGGGATGAGATAATCTAAGAGAAAAGGAGGAAAGTACATATATACAAGAGAAATGACAAGAAGGGGAAACAAAACAAAAAGAGAAAACTGAAACATTGTAAGAGGGTATTTTGTGCAACTCTATATAAATTTTAAAACTTGAAAATAATAATTTTCCAAGAAAATACGACTTAGACCATGACATGTCAATTATGAGAAAAGTACCTGGAAGAGAAAGAAAATCCCAAGAGACCAATTTCCATAGGAAAGAAATAGAGAAATAGAAAACTCGGGGCTCCCTCATCCATTGCCCCTGAGCTCCGAATCTGTCCTTCTACATGTAGTTCTCTGATGCTGGGGCTGGGCCTTTGCGAACTACAGTTCGCAGGTTCCTTTGCCTGCAGCTGCCCTCTATTGATAGGGAGCACTGAGAAGGTGGAAGTCAGGAGCTGTAGAGAATGGGCTTTTGATTTGTTGCCGTTTCTGTTTGTTACCCAGGATGATTAGTTTTCACCCTTCTGCTTCTGAGGGGATCCGTGGAAGCAGCTGCATCATGCTCCTCAGGTCAGAGCCTCCATTCTGCTTGGCCCTTCCTCTGAGCTCCTAGGTTCTTGTAACCTCACTCTCCTCTCTGTTGCTGCATCCCTAAGAGTGGTACCAGCCGTCTACAGTTAATTCTTGCTCTGCCTCAATATTCCCTTCTTGCTCCTTCAGCCTTAGAATACCTGTGTAATGAATTCCCCACCCTGAATTCCATCTGTTAAATATACAGTGTGGTATTTCCCCCCTTGATTTAACCTCTCTTGCTTCAGTTTTCTCAGATGTAAAATGGAGATGATGATGATATAATAATGATAACAATAATACCTTATTAGGTTGTTACTAAATGAATTAATATGTGTAGATTCTTAGAACAAGTTCTGGCAAAGAGTAAACCCTATGTAAAATTACTGCTATTATCAAAAAGATTTACCTCACCTCTACCCTCCAAAAAACAAAACACTTGGCCTAGACAGATTTATAGAAAACTTTTATGAAAACTTTAAAGTGCAGATACTCTCATTGCTGTTTTATCTATTCTAGAGGATAGAAAAAGAAGGAAAATTTCCAAATCAGTTCTTGTGATGTAAGTACAACATTGATAACAAAGCTTAAGAAAAATTTTACAAAAAAGGAAATTACGAAACTGTCTCATTTTATAAATAAAAATGAAAAATCCTGAATAAGGCATTAGCAAAGAAAGCTTGGCAGCATATTAAAGAATAAAGCACCATGACCAAGCCAGAAGTGGAAAAAGGCTTAATATTAGGAAATTTAGTAATATAATTCACCATGTTAATAGGTTTAATAGGTGTAATTTATGTTGGAGGCCCTAGGGTTCAGTCTGTGGTTCTCTTCTCTATCTGCATTCACTCCCTTGGTGATCCCAAGTTCTCCTGACTTCATATGTTAGCCATGACCTTTTTTTGCACAGCTCTCAAGTTAAAAATGATTTTTCATTTTTAAAAGGTTGTAAAAAAAAACCAACCAAACAACCTCTCCCCTTTCTTCCCCACATACAAAAAAAGGTGATGTCTCATAAAGGCTAAAATGTTCACTAGTTTTTTTAAAGAAAAGATTTGACGACTACTCAGATAAAATAAATGGTTTTGGAATAGACTGACTTCTAAAAGATTTTTAATTTGAGTACAGTGTACATCCAGACAAGTGCACATGCCCTAAGTGTACTACTCCACAAATTCTGTAAACTGGCCATACCTGTGTAACCAGCACCCAAATAAAGAAACAGAATATTCCATGGTCCCCAGAAACCACCTTGTAATGAGAATGTCCTGCTTCTGTTCTTGCACATGCATGTCCTCATTTTTAAATTTTTTAAAATTTTTTAATTTTTATTGAGTTACAGTCAGTTTACAATGTTGTGTCAGTTTCTGGTGTACAGCACAGTTTTTCAGTCATACACGAATATACATATATTCATTTTTTCACCGTGAGCTAGTGCAAGATCTTGACTATATTTCCCTGTGCTATACAGTATAAACTTGTTTATCTGTTCTATATATACCTGTCAGTATCCATAAATCTCAAACTCCCAGTCTGTCCCTACCCACCCCACTCCCCTCTGGCAACCACAAGTTTGTATTCTATGTCTCTGAGTCTGTTTCTGTTTTATATTTAAGTTCATTTATCTTCTGTTTTTTGTTTGTTTGTTTGATTTTTAGATTCCACATATGAGTGATATTATATGGTATTTTTCTTTCTCTTTCTGTTTAACTGGACTTAGAATGCATGTCCTCATTTTTGAAAATTGAAGTATAGTCAGTTACAATGTGTCAATTTCTGGTGTATGGCATAATGTCCCAGTCATACATATATTAACATGTATTCATTTTCATATTCTTTTTCATTAAAGGTTATGACAAGATATTGAATATAGTTCCCTGTGCTACGCAGAAGAAATTTGTTTTTTACGTATTTTTATGTATAGTAGTTAACATTTGCAAATCTCAAACTCCGAAATTTATCCCTTCTCAAATCCTCTCCTCCAGGAACCATAAGATTGTTTACTATGTCTGTGAATCTGTTTCTGTTTTATAGATGAGTTCATTGTGTCCTCTATTTTCTTTTTCTTTTCTTTTCTTTTTTTTCAAATTCCACGTATGAGTGATATCAAATGGTATTTTTCTTTCTCTTTCTGGCTTACTTCACTTAGAATGACAATCTCCAGGTCCATCCATGTTGCTGCAAATGGCATTATTTTATTCTTTTTTATGACGAGTAGTATTCCTTTGTATAAATATACCACACCTTCTTTATCCAGTCATCTGTTGATGGACATTTAGGTTGCTTCCATGTCTTGGCTATTGTATGTTGTGCTACTAGGAACATTGGGGTGCACGTATCTTTTCAAATTAGAGTTCCCTCCAGACATATGCCCAGGAGTGGGATTGCTGGATCATATGGTAAGTCTATTTTTAGTTTTTTGAGGAATCTCCATACTATTTTCCATGATGACTGCACCAAGCTACATTCTCACCAGCAGTGTAGGAGGGTTCCCTTTTCTCCACACCCTCTCCAACATTTATCCTCATTTTTAATCCATTGCAATCTTAAGAGTATAGGTTTGAAATTTGTTTTTCATATTCTTTCTTCTTCCACTCTTATTAAAATTTCCTTCTCACCAGTAAGGAAAACATTTCAATTTTTAATCATTATCTTGCCCTATTTTTTTTAACAACTTGAAAGTTTTAACAGAAGAGAGAAATCAAAACTACATAAGCTGAGCAACATGAAACTAACACAACAGCATTGTGTAGGATGGCAGTGTATTTTTTTCTCTAAACAGACAGAACATAACACTGAGAAATAACATAGTACTTCCCTTTAAATAGATTAGAGAGAATAACGCTTTGTGTCTTCAAGGTAGCATATACACAATCTAATGCCAAAGTTGCTATGGAAACTGTTGAATGATAGAAAAAACAGTTGCATAAAATCTGTATAATTCATGGATTTCTGAGAATTTTCAGCTGTAAATTTATAATACATAGGACTTCTTACCCAACTGGGCATTTATCTATTTGGTAAACATCTTTTTTTTTTTTTGTCTATATGTGCTGAAATACAGCTATTGATTGAGTTACTCTGAAAAACTTGCCTGAGTTACCAAAATTCTGTTTTCGGGGCTTAAATTTGTGAAATATGCTTATTTCTTTATAAAGAAAAGTATACACACATACACATTCTTCACTTATTTAAAAAATCCATAAATTCCTATAAAAATTTATAATATTAAAGGTACTCTTCAGCCCTTTAGAAGTTTAACAGGAATAAGTGATCTGTGGGAAAACAAGAAGACTGATAATTTAGAAGTCAATACTTACAAATACTAATTTTGACTCCAAAGTGGATCTGAAACAAGAAAAGATGGTGGGAATCTATGTCGTAGGCCACAGATACTTTCACCTTCCTTTAAAGAAAAAGTAATGGAAAATCAGCAACTTACGAGCAGTTAAGCCTTCTTTGTTTTCAGCATTCTTCTAGGCACCATGGCTATACAGCAGAAAAGATGACCTTGGAGCAAAATCCCCGTTCTCATGAGGCTTATATTCTAGCAGTGGTAGACAGATGCTAAACAAACAAAAATACTAGCTAGTGATGAGCACTAAAATGAGAATCAGGTAGAGGGGCAATTAATTTTACCAGTGGGTGGTCAGGGAAGTTCTCATCAAGGAGATTACCTTTGATTTAAAACCTAAATGGCAAGAAGGAGACAGGTAGATGGAGATTTGAGGAAACAACACCCAAGTAGAGGAAAAGCTGAGGCAGACCCTAGGACAGGGAAGAGTTTGTTTCTCTCTCCTGAGAACTGTAAGCTGCTTTTAGTACCTAGTACCCACTTCTATGTGAAATTCAGAGAGCACTGTATTGTTTGACATTGGAGTGACATTAAAAGGGAAGAAAAGTTTTCCTTTTTGTTGCCTATCTTCTCTGCAGTCATGGCCTTGATGCTTCAGAGTGATCTGCTGTCAGAAGATTCAGCTGCAGTGTTCTAGCTCAGTATGCACTCTTTTTCTTACATGTACACCTTTTCTTTTTCCTTTCCTGCCTCCTTGCCAGCTTGTCTTCCCTTCTTTCCACCCTCCCTTTCTCCTTCCTTCCTTCCCTGGCTTCCTTCCTTTATTCCACAAACATCTGCAAAATGCCCAGAGTGTGTGTACATGACAAAGGCACAATAAGAGAAGTTTTGTGGGAACAGATTCATCAGAGTTCACCAAGAACAGGTGGTCCCCATCCAAGGAATTCAAATGCACAGCTTGCTTTAGCCTTGGCTGATCTTCTGAGATGGAATTTAAAAGTTCCAGATTCCCAAATTTCAAAACACAATAACCTCCTCTGTTTGTTTCACTTATAGCAAATGTCTCCATTTGTGAGATCAACATTTTTGGCATGAGCATTTTGAGGTGGGAGTGTGGGGGAAAGTGTTGTGCCAACAGTCAGGGGAAAGGAAACTTTGTTCTTTATGCATGAAAATAATGACTAATTCCTTTACATCAGGGTTGGCCTTTAGGATATTGGTTTTGAAAACAACTCATTAGTGAGGGGAAAGAAACAACAGACATGCAAACAGAGTCATAGAAAAGTGCAAAGTGGACTGTGTGCCGAGGATGAACATGAAGACCTGTCGTAGCATGTAGCACATACAGTTGGGAATATATTTTGGAGCATTTTATAGCATTTTTATAAGTAGGTTGCTTAGCTGTTTTAGCCACTCTGGACTTCAAAATTTGAATACAGTTGTTTATGGAGTCAACATCATTTGGATATTATTGTTACTATTACTGTTTTAATTAACACTGTCTGAGGGGAGGGTATAGTTCAGTGGTAGAGTGCTTGCCCAGCATGCCCTAGGTCCTGGGTTCAATCCCCAGTACCTCCATTTAAATAAATAAATAAACCTAATCACCCCCCCCAAATAAAATAAACTTTAAAGACTAAATGAAAATTAAAAATAAATAAATAAAAAAACACTATCTGAGGAGGTTCTTTAATTAGAAACTTTTATGAAGATAATTGAAGGGTTACTAGTGAATCCATATTAGCAAATGAGAAATGTTTACGGTTTATTTACTATGTATAAACCTAACCGTAATTACATTTTAGTTCATTGTCAATAATAACTGGATATGAACTTCCCGTCTCTTCTCACTAAGAACTAGTGCAGCCCTTGACCTTGCATTGCCAAGCAAAAGGCAGTGCTCCAGGCTGACTAGCACTCTCCATTCCTTTAGTCTCTGTTGACCCACCTCCCACACCAGTTGGTCACGGAAAAGCTGCTTTCTTGGTTGTGATGAGTAATGTTATGTGTCAGCTTGACTGGGCTCAAGAATGCCTAGAAGATGATTTTGAAGATGAGCAAAGATCCACCCTCACAAATGTGGGTGGGCATTGTTCAGTCTGTTGGGGGCTCAGATAAAACAGAAAAGTGGAGGAAGGGTGAACTCTTTCTCCTCTTGAGCTGTTCGTCCATCTTCTCCTGCCCTCAGACAGCAGAGCTCCTGGTTCTTGAGTTTTGGGGCTCCAGGACTTATGCATTGGCTCCTTTGGTTCTCTTTGGACTTGGACTGAATTATTCCACTCACTTTCCTGGTTCTGTAACTTGCAGACAGCAGATTGTGGGACTTCTTGACCTCCATAACCATGTGGACCAATTCCTATAATAAATCTTTTCATATATATAACTATATGTACCCTGTTGGTTCTGCTTCTCTGAAGAACACTGACCAATACAAACTATTAAGTTTAGGACAGTTTGGAGAATTTTCAATTTCTACTTCTTCAGTTGTTTGGTGTTTTAAGTTCTGCTATGGTCTGAATGTTTCTGTTCCCCCAAAACATGCATATTGAAATTCTAACCTCCAAAGTGATTGTATTAGGACATGCGGCCTTTGGGAGGTAATTAGATCATGAGGGACGAACCCTCCTGACTGGGATTAGTGCCCTTAGAAAAGGGACCCCAGAGAACCCTCTCACCCTCTTTCCCACCACGTGAGGATACAATGAGAAGCCTGCACACCATGAAGAAGGTTCTCACCAGTCCCCGACCATTCTGGCACCTTGATCTTGGACAGTCTCCAGAACTGTGAGAAATGAATTTCTGTTGTTTTTAAGTCACTCAGTCTCTTGTATTTTGTTATAGTTATCTGAATAGACTAAGACAATTTCTAACCACAGTTTTTATTGCTTTTCTTCAATGTTCTTTTCAAAGCACTGGCTGCTCAGGGATGCTGCTGTGTGGCTCTGTGTTCTCAGCAGCATCTGTCTTCTCTCCTGCAGGTCCCTGTAGACTTGAGCACTGACAGGGGGTGAGGGTGAGGGTGAGGGTGAGGGTGAGAGGTTAATTAATTCTGACTTTTTTGTGTGTGAAGCAACTTCCTGACTGGGATCAGAACCAATGAACAGTTCCTCTTTTCCATGACTGTCTGTGGACCCTGTTGTTGTCCCTGATGCTACTGACACACACCCCTCTGGCTCAAGCTCTCACCCAGAGTCTCTGATCTCTGTCCACCTACCTACCTCCTGTGTTCTTCCATCCCTCCATCTTCCTGCTCTCCATGCTCCTGATACACTGGACCTTTTTTAGTTTCTGGCCACCATATTCTGTTCTGTCTCAGGGCTATCTTACATGCTGTTCTTCTACCTGAAAAGCTTTTCTGCTGTGATCAGCCGTTTTCACTATCCCAGAACCCTCTCCCTCATTTCTCAGATCTCTGTTAAATGCCTCAACTGCGGGGATAGTGTCCTTGACCATGTAGTCTACATTGGACTTGTTTACAATACATTCTCTGCATTAGTTAGGGTCATGCTAACCAATTCAACTTCCCCATTTAAGTAGTTTTATGTAGCTTATTTCTTACTCATTGTATCAATTTCCTAGGGCTCATGTAACAAAGAACCAAAACCGCAATGGCTTAAAACAACAGAAAATTATTGTCTCAGTTCTGGAGCCTAGAAATCTGAAATCAATGTGTCAGATATTCTCTCTGATGGCTCTGAGGGCCACAAGAATCCTTCTTGCGATTTCTAGCCTCTGGTATTTGCTGGTAATCCTTGGTGTTCCTTGACTTGTAGATCCATCACTCCAGTTATATACCATTTTCTTCCTGTGTGTTTCTACCTTGTCTTTCCCCTGTGTGTCTGTCTCTGTGTCCAAATTTCTCCTTTTATTCAGCATGCCAGTCATATCAGATTGGGGCCTGATCTAATGGCTTCATTTTAAATTGATTACCCCCATGAAGACCCTTATTTCCAAATAAGCTCACATTCTGAGGTACTGGGAGTTATGGCTTCAGCATAATTAAACTTATAATGCTCACATAATATAGATTTTTCTTGGTCAGTGAGCAGCTTTCCTATCCATGGTGATTTAGGAACTAGATTCCTCTTTATGGCTTTACTGTCCCTCAGACTTTGGCATTATCTATGTGTAGCTGATGAAGGAAGGGAGGGAGAGTGTGGAGAAGGCACAGTACCTCATTCCGGTGTTGGCACGGAGACGGTGCATGTCCATTCTCACACACCGCTGGGGAGGACTTGTCCCAGGCTCTGCCTAGACACAAGGAGAGAATGGAAAGTGTAGTCTGCTGGGTGTGGCCTTTTAAGTCAATTGTGGAGAAGAGCTGGTACTTCTATTTACAATCCACTGCAGACCAATGTTTTGTAAAGTAAAATAAAATATTATATTTAAAAATGAATTAAAAGTGATAGATCAGTTTATTAAAATTTAGCAGACATAAAATTATTTTACCAAAATTCTGTAAGTTTCTGAACACTTAAACTTTCTGTTTCTGTGTTTAGTCTCATCATGGACCAGTAACAAAAAAGTTACGGGTACTAGGCCATGGCCCACACTTTTGAGTAGCGCCGCCTTACGCTGTCAGTGGGAGTGGTTTTAATCAGCTCAGGCTGCTACAATGAAAATACCACAGACTGGGGGCTTAAACAGACATTTATTCTTCACAGTGCTGGAGGCTAGGAAGTCTGAGATCAAGATGCTGGCAGGTTTGACTTGGTGAAGGCCCTCTTCCTGGCTTGCAGACAGCCTCTTTCTCACCGTGTCCTCATGCTAGAGAGAAAGTGAGCCCCGGTCTCTTCTTGTACGGGCACTAGTGCAGTCATGGGGCTCCACTCTCATGATCTCATCTAAACCTAATTATCTCCCAAAAGCTTCACCCTCAAACATCATGGGAAAAATGGAGGTTAGGGCTTCAGTATGAATTTTGGGGGGAAATAAGTTGTAATATTTGTTGAAGAGATGACTTTTTCTGCCTCACTCTGGTAACTCCTGGTGCTTACCTCAACCCGGCCTTCACAATTTATTGTACTATAATTACTAGTTTGGCGTTTGTCTTTTCTGCTCATCCCCTGAACTCCAAGCTCTGTGAGGACAGAGACCACGTATGTCTTGTATACAACTGTGTCCTCAGCACTCATTTGAGTGCTTGGCATAATGCTGGGGGATTAATAAATACTTGTCAAAATTCTGTTTCCAGTCTGCACCTGGAATAATCTCTTAAAAATATGTTTGCCTAAAATTTGTGGCATTAATTCATTTAACAGGAGCTCTGTTATCTTCTTCTGCCTTTTAATGTTTTCCTTATGCCTTGTTTGTCAAACACTTATGTTCTAAATCTATAAATAGTGCAGAAAAGGATTTCCTTGAAACAATGGGCCTAATGAAATGATTAGCAGGTGGTCAGGCTGAGTAGCTGGCCTGGATTAGGGTAATAAGAGTGTCACAGTTGTCAGAACTCTGACTGCACATAGGGAGAATAATTTGTAAGCAAAATAAGAATATTTTGCCAAAGAAGTAAATATTGAGAAATAAAGAGAAGGCCCAGTTAGGAGTGGTAACCAATGAGAATTCTTCTAGGAAGACAGAAAATTATAGATAATGGATATTGAAATCACATAGCCATGGAAAATGGAATGTCACTGAGTTCTGTAAAGAATAAATTGAGAGAGTATTCTAAATACCAAATTCAGAAGAGGCCCCATTAGTCCAGCAAGAATCTAATAAAAGATTTGAGCAAGATTATATGCAACGTTTTCCTCCAGCAGCAGGAAATATTGCTCCTTAGGAAAGAACTTAGGTGGACTTTTTCCTAATTTTGTATCTCAGAGTCTTTCTGAAGAGCCTGGTTGCTACATACAGAAAGTAATGTATACTTAGTATGTATACATTAAATAAAAATAGCTAACATTTAATGAGAGGTGTCTTCTGTCAGTTACTGAGCAACATACTTTATATGCATTGTTCATTTAACCCTTACAACAGCTCTACTTCATAGATTTTATTATTTCCTCCATTCCATAGATAAGAGAACTGAATCTGTAAAAAAGTTAAGTGATTTGCCAGAGTCCCAGAGCTTATACTTGGAGGCATATATACCTAGTTGTTAATAACTTCTTACTTTAATACCAAATTCAAGCATCCAGAAGTCAATCTTTCCCCTAAGAACAAATCACCATAGGTGTCTTTTAGTTTTCAGAAAGAAGGGCACCTTGTGTAAGCTTATTTTTTCTTACTGAAACTCTTAATGTTATGTCATGTTGTATTATGCCATATTATGTTATTAATTTTTGGTGACAAAGATTTTCTTAATGGATAACTGTTTGAATATGGCATTATACCGAATTTTCCGAGCCAATATAATTCAGAGTCAGAGGAACAAGAAAATACACGGGGGTTTAAATGAATAGTAGCCAGGAATTCATAGGAAACCTGCTGCTTTTATGTATTACCCTCTGGAGAAGCTCTTGAGCTGTGGAGAAAAATGTTAAATTCTAGTGACAGACAATAAACCAGCGAAATAATGTGTTAAAAGAGCGTTTATTGAAGATGCCATTGTGATGGAATAAAAGTTATTGCTGCAAGAGAGGAGATGATGGCAACTTTCAGTGACTCAATTTCTTTCTGGCAGTTAAAATGTGTTTTAAACTCATAAGCTTCTCTTGTGTGTTGCTTGAGTTTCCTGTTTAGCATTCTCATTGATTTAGTATGGTATGGCCTTCCTTTCCTTCTTTGAAAGTGACAATCAACTCAGGTTGTGTGTTCCTTCCCTTCCTTTCCTCTATATCCTATGGTGTGTGACAGACGTGAGCCCCATTAGCTTGGCAGGCATCCTGGGAAGGGAGCCTGGAAGGCACCTTGCTTGGCCTATTGTCTGGGATACTGTAAATCATGACACAACGTGCTGTGTACTTTCAGAGTACTAAGTATAACAAGCTCTGGACACACAGATGAGGGAATTAGTTGTACTTACATGGACGAGAGGAGGCTTAAGAGAGGAGGAAGAATTCAAGCTGGATTGAATGCACCAGACTAGTAGTTCCATGAAGGCAAAGTTTAAACTTATTTGTTTACCACTATATTGCCCAGAGTTTATGGCCATTCTTGAAACATAACAGGCACTGAAGAAACATTTGCTGAATGAATGGATGGATAAATGATTGAGAAACCACTGTGGCATAGCCCAAAAATATAAGGACCGTGTAGTTGAATATTCTAGGTTTGTTTGCTTCCTGAGTGTGGTCCTCACCAGCTGTGTGGTCTTGAAGTCATCTAACCTGAGTATTTGCTTCCCTCTCTGTGAAAATGAAGAAAATAAAGCAAATATTCAGATATCATTGTGAATATTGAAGTATATCAAAATACAGAAAATTAGGCCATTAATACATTTTAAGGTTTTTTGATATTGAATTTATAAAAAAATTGATAACATACTTTCAAACATCATTTTGACAGTGGCTCTTTCAGATTTTCTTAGCGTTAATCTCCAATTAATATTTTAAGAAATCTTTGAAGCACAAATAAACTTAGTCACCACACGTTGTACAATAAGTGGTATATAAAAATATTAAATATTTCCTCTCATAAGGATACATCTTTCTTTTTGGCTCTACATAGGCAATTTTGATATATCTGAAAAATGTTCATTTTCCAAATACAAATATTAGTATTTTTCCTTATATTTGACTGAATTTATTTGAGAGGATATAATCAGAAAGTCTAATACTACAGCATCTGAAACTAGAGTTTCAGAGACACACAGACCTGCTACAAGTTATTCAGCATTTCCCATGGTTCAAGACCTGCTGTTTATGAAATCTTCCTTTTGTAAACCCTGAGGGCCAGTGTTTGGTTTTCCAGCAGTGTTGATAAAACAATTTGATAAATAAATTTAAGTAAAAAGGAATTCCATGCTTTGCTCTTATTTCTTAATACTAAGAGGATTCAAACATACAGTGCAGTAGGCAGTATTTTAAGATAGCCCCCATGATTCTTACTGTCTGGTTTACATGTATTTTGTAGTCTCTGTCCCCTTGTGTAGGTGAGACAGTGAATATTAGGTTACTTATCATTTGACTTATCAAAGGATTATCCTGGATGGGCCTGACCTAATCAGGTGAACTTCTAGAAGGAGAAGTGGTGGCCTGGAAGAAAGCAAATTAACCCATGCTGTAAGACATAAGGCAAGAACTATGGGTGACCTCTAGGCACTGAGAGTAGTCCCCAGCCACGAACAGCTTTCAAGAAAATGTGGACTTTTTCATTCTTACAGCCACAAAGAATTGAATTCAGGCAACACTGAATAAGTGAATGTGCTTGGAAAAGAATCCCATGCTCCAAATGAGTACTGCAGTACAGCTGACACCTTGATTGTAGCTATCTAAAATGCTGAACAGAAGGCCCATTTACATTGTACCTGGACTCTTGACCCAAGGAAACTGTGAGGTAATAAATTTGTGTTAAGTCTCAAGGGTTATAAGTTAATTAGTTATGCATTAATAGAAAAATTAATGCTATAGATTTTTTAGAGCTCATTAGAATCCTCTTTCCTCTTCTCTCATCTCCATAGGTCACTCAACTCATTCTTTAGTTCTCTTGAAAGTTTCTTCCTGTTAATCAGGTCTAGTCTGATTAGCTTTATTACACATTCTTCCCTTCTAACTCCCACTCAGCATTTTATTATGAACATCAGCTTAGGTTTCCTTTTAGCAGAAAAGAATCTTTCTTTCACAGAAGAAGTAAGAAGGAGGACTGAACAGGCAATTTTAGGAAATTTTTGCACCTGAGGAGGGAGTGGAATAACCTGTGAACATTCCTTTGTTACAGTTTTTGTTTCTACATGCATACATTTAATCAGACATTCACACATATGATGAGGCTTAACCATTTGCTTTGACTCTGAAGTGAAAACAGCCTGTTTAGCCCACCTAGTTTTTTTCCCCAGACACCCAATTATGGTTTATCTTATTCCTGGTTTCTTGGCAGAAATTGAATCGTCTGTCTATTCATTTTCTTTCTTGGTAATAGAAATTTACCATTGGAATTGTGGCCAGCTAATTCATAGATTACATTTCCTAGCCTCTCTTGCAGCTATGTTCAGGTGTAGTGATATAAGAGGATGACATTTGCAACTTTTAGGGCATTCTCTTAAAAGGAAGGCCTATACCATCCCACTTTTCCCATCTTCTGTTGACTGGAATGTGGCCAGGATGACAGGGGATGGTTCAGCCTTATTGGATGATAAGATGGAAGCCACATGATGACAATGGCGCAGGCACAAGATATAAAAGAAACCTGGGTTCTAGGGAAGTTAAGGGTAGTTTTTTTGTGACAGAAACTACTAATTGTACCCAATATTTATTCTCCATTTCTTCTGTTTTTTAACATTGAATTCCATGCTCCAAAACTTATCAAGACATGGGCAACCAGCTAGATAACTCATTTCCTAGCCTCTTTTGCAGCTAGCATGGCCATATGACCAAATTTTCACCAATGAAATGTAAGTAGAAATGCTCAAATTCTACCTTTTCTTCATTAAAATATGCTCACAACCCATTTGGTATTTTGAGGATAGAAGATAGGTCTGTTGTATCTTGGAGATAGCAAAGGTTAGATTACTTGAGAATTTTATAGCAATTGAACACATCACCTAGCATCTCTCACCAGTATGCAGTGTAACAGCAAACAGGCAATTGGGTTTAAATGCCCTTCCTTTAGGCTTAAGTAGCTCCCTGTCGGAACTTTATCAAAGCACTTGTGTTTTGTGTCAGTCTCAATTGATGGTGATGGTGTCAGCTGGGAATGCCTGAGGCACTCACCTGAGCCTGTACCACTTGTGGTGAGCCCTCACAGACATTTCCGTCCGGAGCCAATGCGTGGCTCGATTGGCTCCTGTGATTCTTCTTATGATTGCAAGACGGACTTTAGGAACAACCACCAGGGACTTAAAAAAATGTTTATTACTCATAGGACCTGGAGGGTACAGGGCATGCCCAGGGCCATACAGGGTTGGGGAGAGAGAGAGAGCAAGAGCGAGAGCAAGCAGACCTTGGATTTTGCCTTTTTTGGGGTCAAAGGTGGGGTGCTGACAGTTTTGTGGGTTGACTCTTTATTGGTGAATTTAAAACAGAAGTGAGAATTAAAGTGCAGGAAGGGAAAAGCAAAGTCACTCAAGTGGTCAGTTATCTAAGTCAACCAAGGTTTTTCCAAGAGGGGAACTTCATGGTTGGGGTCGCCTGTCTCTTAATCTAGTTGTGTAGTTGGTAATATATTTATTAGAGATGAATGTCTTTGAAATGGGTGCCTGGGCAATCGAAAGCTAAATGTCAGGCACTTACATTACAGTCAAAAAGCTAATTGCCAGGCACTAGCACTACAAATTGTCATTGGCATTGTTGCTTTAGTTGTCTGTTTTATGTACTAGATTGTGATTCCTGGAAGATGGGGATTGGCTTAGTATTTCTCTGAATTCCCAGTTCCTGGAACAGGTCCTAATGTACAAAAGGTACCCAGTTGATGTTTGCTGAACAAATGAATGAAGATAATGTCTGATGGTTGTGGGAAGGTGGATGGGAGTGATGGGAAGGTTATCTAAACACAGAACTGAGAACTAGGAGTTGGGAAGAAACTTGAAGAGATTATTTCCAAAGCTCTCATTGATTACATAGTTGATTAGTGACTTATCTAGAATATGAATATGTTGGCTGACTCCTAGTCTCTGCTTTTACTATATCAGTGTAGCTACAACTATATCTGAATCAGGTTGAGGAAGGACATCTTAAGGGGAGTAACAGACAGGAGCAGGAGACAGCAGAATCAGAGTGTGTTTGTGTGTATGAGAATTTGTGTATTTATTTGTAATATTGTGATTTATAATAATACACTTTCGGTTCTAAAACTCTTGGAATTTCCTAAGTGATAAGAGTGATAAAAGTGTCTTTTGTTATTTATAGCAAGCTTGTTTCAGCCACACCTGAGTTTATATTAATGCAGTGACTTTTGGAAAGCCCTTAAGGATATGTGCTGATTGCTAGGGGAACCAACCCTGTGATTAGAGGGTTGGAATTTTCAGTCCCACCCCTTGATTTCAAGGGAAAGGAGAGAGGCCAGAGGTTGATGACCAACAATTTAATCAATCATGGCTATATAATGAAAAACGTCCATAAAAATCACTGAAGTATGGGGTTCAAAGAGCTTTTGGTTGGTGCTGGGAGGGTAGCGCGCGAGGAGAGGGCATGGAAGCTCAGTGCTGCTTCCTCCATGCCCTACCCTAGGCATCTGCATATCCTTTTATAATAAATCAGTAATCTAGTAAGTAAATTCTTTTCCTGAGTTCTGTGAGCCACTCTAGGAAATTATCAAATTTGAGGAGGGGGTGATGAGAACCTCTGAGTCACAGCCGGTGGGTCATAAGCACAGTGAACCTGGACTTGCAGCTGGTGTCTGAAGTGAAGGGACAGTCTTGTAGGACCAAGTCTTTACCCCTTGGGGTATAACGCTATCTCCAGGTCGGGTCAGAATTGAATTGAATTGTAGGACACCCAGCTGGTGTCAGACAATTGCTTGGAATGAGAAAAAAATCCCCCACACATCTGGTATCAGAAGTATTGAAAGTAGAGAAAGGGAAAAAGAATTTTCCCTTTCTCTACCCATACGATACGTTTTTGTAGAACACATTAATCACCCTAATTCTTCCCTTCTCCATGTATCCATACTCATTGCTGTATGACTTTGCAGTTTATCCCACTAAAGAGGCAGTACATTTCCCTACTCTTTTATTTTGGGTCCAGACACATGCTTTTGTGAATGGAATGTAAACAGGCATGACATGACCGAAGGCTTCAAAAAAGCCTGCATGATTGAGCTTGCTCCTGTTATAGGAGCAGGATGATAGACAAGTGAAGGAGAGACATTGAGGCCAGTTTAGGATCCGCTGACCCCCTGATGACCTTCAGCTGTGTAAATGAGCCCAGGTGAGAGCAATAAAATTGCTCAGCTGAGCCCAGTGTAAATTAGTCTATCTGTAGCCATGAGAGAAATGAATCCATATTATTGTATGCTGCTGAGATTCTTATATAAACAATTGTAATCATCATTAACTGATAGGGGATTATTGCTAGAAATAAGTAATATAGATGATGGAGGAGTGATGTCAGCAAAGTTTTCTTGAAAAGAAATTGTGGAAATTCAGGATTGCATTTCAGAGGTGGGGCAAAGCCAATGAAATGCCATGTTTGCTTGTTAGACGTGTAGTAGTGTCCTTGTGATACACATTTCAGTTTTATGTGGCAATATTTCATTCTAAAAGTAATGAAATTATTTTCATTTTATAAAGACCAAAGAGTCATGAAATAGCACATTTCCTGAACTCGTTATGAAGACTAGATAGGGATAAAAGAGGAATAAGATAAATACATATCTGACTCAATTATTACTGTATAGTTGGCAAGTTAGATGAAAATCCACTTTATTAAAAGATAGAAAGCTTAGAATTATTTATAATATTTGCAAAATAAAGGGCGTTTGCTTTATGGAGAGAATACCACTTCATCAGTACATTTGCCGGTATAATTAGAGAACCCACCATTGCCAAAAATACACTCTTGACTTTAAATTATGGCAGGAAAGTGAAATGCTCTTGGCTGGGAATTTTTCAAATTCATTTTGATTTAAAACAAGATACTCAATGCTAGGCAGACTCTCCTCTCTCCTTTCTTTCCTTCTTTAGCCACTTCCTCTGCCTCTGTCATCCTTAGATCTTACTTTGATTTCTTTGCCTCTGGCTAGGAATTTCCTTCCTTCAACTTTAGTATTTAGTATTTAGCATATTCTCATGCCTCTTATTCATAATTCTTTCCACATCGCTTTTGTTTCAAGAAATATACATTTTAGGTGGGAAAGGGCAAGGATCCCTAAGTATCTGAGAAGACATCATGCTCCTTATAGCACTGAGACCCCAAACTACAAAGGCTTCCACAAGAGACAAGTTTATTTCTATCTCACGTAAGTACCCTGGGGAGGCTGTAGTCCAAGACAGGAAGATGACTCTGACTCACAAAGTCAGCCAGTAATCCAGTTATTTTAATCATGTTGCCCGGCTATCCACTAGGGTGTTGTCCACAGCGATATTTCTGATGCTTTCATTTTATGGCCACGTTTATGTTCTGGTCTTCAGGAAGATGAAAAGAGAGAAGTAAAGGACAAGTCATTCTCGTTTAAGGAAGTGATGTAAAAGCAACACATCACTCCTGTTTACATTCCATTGGTGAGAACTTACTCACTTGGCCATTTTAGATGCAAGGGGGTCTGGGAAATGTGTTAGGCAATTGGTTGGCTATAATTCATCCTGAAGCTTGTTGGAGGGCATGGAGTATTAAAAGGAAAAAGGAAAGACTGGACATTATAGAGTCAATTAGCAGCGTCCATCACAAGAAGCTACTCTTAATTTTCCTAGAAGCACACACATATTTGTTGCATGAGTGTTTTTTGTAATAGCAAAATTCCTCAGTGGAGCTGAGAAGAGTAAAATTTCTTAATGGCTTGATAAAACTGCTACTCCCATCTTATGAGGAATAGGAAATGCTATAGAGATCTTACAATACGGATTTTATGGTCTTCTGATGCTGGACCCATGAATAGGCAGTCAATTGTCCCTTTCTTCAACTGAACCTGTCAACTAGCTACTTAAAATAAAAAAATGAAGGCATTGCTATACTTACAGAATATTTAGGACAAAATTATAGAATATAGTTTTCTTTTTTTCAGAAATACTGTTTTGAACAAAAAAGTTTAAGGTGTATCTACTCTTACCTCTGCTTCTATGCCGCTAAATATTAAAGCTACCTAAAGGTGTTTTCTCCTTAATTAATTGCAACAATAAAACCTCCCCAAATTTTCTAGTTTATCTGTAAAGGCTTTTTGTTTTGGATTTCAAGGAGGTGAACTCTTTCCATTTTGTTCCATTTCATTTATTCCTTTCCTTTTTCCATGCCATTTAATTCCATGTTGCAGTTTCTCCCTTCCTCCCTCCTGCCCTCCTTCCTTCCTTTCCTCTTTCCTTCCTTCCTTCCTTCCTTCCTTCTTCCTTCATTTCCATTATAACAATCAAGGTCTAATCAAGAAGCAGAAGTCATTAAACAAAGTTGTTGAATTACTATTGATTTACAGCAAACTGTGCGTATTTAATATGTAAAATTTGATGTTTTGACATGTGCATACACCTGCAAAACCATCATCACAAGCAAGATAATGAACATTTTCATCACCTCCAACAGTTTCCTGTGCCCCTTTTTAATCCCTCTCTCTTCTCCCACCTACTTCCCTGCCTTATCCTCAGGCGACCACGGACCTACTTATTGTTACTGAAGATCAATTTTCATTTTCTAAAGCTTTACATAAATGGAACAATACAGCATGAGTTCTTTTTTTCTGTTTTCTTTCATAATAATTATTCTGAGAGTCATCCATGTTGTAGCATGTATCCATTGTTCATTCCTTTCTATTGCTGAGTAGTGTTTCATGTGTAGATATACCATAGTTTATTCAGTTACCTTTTGATAGACATTTGGTTTATTTCCAGTTTTTGGCTATTATAAATAAAGCTGCTATGAACATTTATTTACAGGTCTCTGAATGGATATATGCTTTCATTTCTTTAGAGTAAATACCTAGGCTGGAATGACTGAATTATATGGTAGGCATACATTTAACTTCTTAACAAACTGCCAAATTGTTTTTTAAAAGTGATTGTACCGTTTTACATTTCCAGCAACTGTGTATGAAGGGTCCAATTCCTTCACCTTGTCACTAGTGCTTGGCACTGTCAGTCATTTTAAACTTTCTCCTCTCTAGTAAGTGTCTGATGGTATATCATTGTGAATATGATGACTGATGTTGTTGCATTTTCACTGGCTTATTTGCCATCTGTATTTCTTTATATATTCTGGATACAATTCCTTTATCAGATACATGATTTGCAAATATTTTCTCCCATTATATTGCTTTTCTTATTCTTTTAGCAGTGTCATCCAAAGTGCAGGAAGTTTTAAATTCTGGTGGAGTTCAATTTATCAGTTTTTTTCTTCTATTGACTGTGATTCTGATATTATATCTGAGAAAATTTGACTTGACCAAAGATTTCAAAGATTTTTTCTCCTGAAAGTTCTATACTTTTAGGTTTTACATTTAGGTCTATGAGTTTTCTGTATATGTGTGGGTCTATTTCTTTATTCTGTTCCATTGTTCTGTTTGTCTATCTTTATGTCAATACCACATTCTCTTAGTTACTGTTGCTTTGTGGTATGTCATGATATCCGTGTTAGTTCTCCAACTTTGTGCTTCTTTTTAAACTTGTTTTAATGATTGTAGGTCATTTGCATTTTATGTGAATTTTTGAATTAGCTTGTCAAATTTGTACAGAAAAGAAGCCTGTTTGGATTTTGATTGTGATTGCATTGAATCTATAGGTCAGTTTAGGAAGAATTAACATATTAACAAAATGGGGTCTTCTGTTCCATGAACGTGATATGCCTTTCCATTTATTTATGCCTTATTCAATTTCTTTAAGCAATGTTTTATAATTTCCAGTATACACGTTTTTCATATATTTTGTCACATTTATCTCCAATTATTTTACATATTTTGATGCTATTTTAAATTATATGTTTTACAATTTAATTCCTCTTTTTTATTGTAGTTGATTTACAGTGTTGTGTTAGTTTCAGGTGTACAGCAAAGAGATTCAGGTGTATACGTGTGTGTATACATGTATGTGTGTGTGTGCGTGTGCATGTGCATGTGTGCATATATAAAATGTATTTTCAGATTATTTTCCATTATAGGTTATTACAAGATATTGAATATTGTTCCCTGTGTTATTGTTATACAGTAAATTATTGTTGCTTATCTATTTTATGCATAGTATTTTGCATCTTGTAACCCCATACCCTTAATTTATCCCTATCCCCACTTTCCCTTTGGTAACCATAAGTTTGTTTTCTTTGTCTGTGAGTCTGTTTCTGTTTTGTGTATAGATTCATTTATATTATTTTATAGATTCCACATATATAAGTGATACATAATATTTGTCTTTCTCTGTCTGACTTACTTCACTTAGTACAGTAAACTCTAGGTCCATCCATGTTGCTGCAGATGGTATTATTTCATTCTTTTTTATGGTTAAGTAGTGTATATATACAATACATCTTCTTTATCCATTTATCTGTTGATGGACATTTAAGTTGCTCCCATGTCTTGGCTGTTGTAAATGGTGCTGCTATGAACATTGGGTGCATGCATTTTTTTGAATTAGAGTTTTCATCTTTTCCAGATATATGCCCAGGAATGGGATTGCTGGGTCATAAGGTAGCTCTATTTTTAGTTTTTAAGGAATCTCCATACTGTTTTCCGTAGTGGCTGCACCAATCTACATTCCCACCAACATTGTAGGAGAGTTTCCTTCTTCTCCACACCCTCTCCAGCATTTATTATTTGTAGACTTTTTGATGATAGCCATTCTGACCAGTGTGAGGTGATAACCTCATTGTGGTTTTGATTTGCATTTCTCTGATAATTAGCAATGTTGAGCATCTTTTCATGTGCCTATTCGTTGGTCATCTGTAAGTCTCCTTTGGAGAAATAGATGTTTAGGTAGTCTGTCCATTTGTTGTCTGCCCATTTTTTGACTGGGTTGCTTTTATTGATATTGAGTTGTATGAGCTGTTTGTTTATTTTGGAAATGAAGCCCTTGTCCATGGCATTGTTTGCAAATTTTTTCTCCCATTCTATAGTTTGTCTTTTCATTTTGTTGATGGTTCCCTTTGTTACGCAAAACCTTTTAAGTTTGATTATGTCCCATTTATTTTTGCTTTTTTAATTTTGCCTTGGAAAACTGATCTATGAAAAATATTTCTACAATTTATGTCCGTGAATGTTTTGCCTATGCTTTCTTCTAGGAGTTTTATGGTGTCATGTGTTATATTTAGGTCTTCAAACCATTTTGAGTTTATTTTTGCATATGGTGTGAGGGGGTGTTCTAATTTCATTGCTTCCCATGAGGCTTTCCCAACACCATTTGCTGAAGAGTTTATCTTTTCTTCATTGTGTATTCTTGCTTCCTTTGTTGCAGATTTATTGACTGTAGGTGTGTGGGTTTATTTCTGGCTTCTCTGTCCTGTCCCATTAATCTGTATGTCTGTTCTAATACCACACTATTTTGATTACTGTAGCTTTGTAGTATTGTCTGCAGTCTGGGAGGGTTATGCCTCCAGCTTTATTCTTTTTCCTCAGAATTGCTTTAGCAATTCTGGGTCTTTTGTGGTTCTGTATAAATTTTAGCATTATTTGTTCTAGTTCTGTGAAAAATGTCCTGGGTAATTTGATAGGGGTAGCATTAAATCTGTAGATTTCATTGGGTAGTATGGCTATTTTAACAATATTAATTCTTCCAAGCCAAAAGCATGCCATATACTTATGTTTTTTTGCATCATCATCATCAGTTTCCTTTGTCAATGTTTTATAGTTTTCAGAGTGTTGGTCTTTTATATCCTTATTAGGTTTGTGCTGAGGTATTTTATTTTATTTTTTGATGCAATTTTAAATGGGATTGTTTTTCACTTGCTCTTTCTGTGATAGTGTAAAGAAATACAACAGATTTCTAATATATTAATCTAATGTTCACTGTTGCTATTTAGAACTATAATTCTTTTAATCTGTTTGTCTTATATCCTATAACCTTTCTAAACTCACTGATTGTAGTAACTTTTTGTGGATTTTATTGGACCTTCTATGTAGATAATTATGTTTTCTGCAAATAGAGGCATTTTACTTCTCTTTCTATTTACATGGTCTAAATTTTTAAATACTGCTTTATTTCACTGGCTGGAACCTTGAGTAAAATGTTGAAAAGAAGTAGAGAGAATAGGACATCTTGCTTTGTTACTGATCTTACAGAGACAGTATTCACTATTTCCCCTTTAAGTATGTTAGTTGTAGGGTTTTTGTAGGTGTTCTTTATCAGGTTGAGGAAGCTCCCTTTTATTCCTAGTTTTCTGGTAAATTTTATTAGGAATGGATGTTGAATTTTGTCAAATGCATTTTGTCAAATGCTTTTCCTATATTTGTTATAATGATAATGTAGCTTTTACTTTTTAGTTTGTTAATATGTTTAGTTTGTTAATATGTTTAGTTTGTTAACAAATCTTGCATTCCTGGGACAAACCCCACTTTTATATATAAAAATATATTTTATTAAGTCATAATACATTATTCTTTCAATATATTATTGGATTTGAGTTGCCAGTTTATTCAGTTGCTTTATTGAAATATAATTTACATGTTATAAAGACCACTTATTTAAAGTATAAAATTGAATGGTTTTAATTATATTACATATTTATACAATAATCACCATAATCTAACTTTAGAACATCTTTCATGAGCACCAAAAGAAACCCTGGTTGCCTCCAGGCAACCCTCCCGTCCAGCACTAGGTAATCACTAATCTAATTTATGTCTTATAGATTTGCCTATTCTGGATACTTCATATATGAAATTGTACAATATGTGGTCTTTTGTGTTTGGCTCCTTACACTTTGCATAATGTTTTTGAAGCTCAAGTGTTTTTTTGGTATGTATCAGTAATACATTCCTTTTTATCCCCAAATAATAGTTTATTGTATTGCACATTTATTTATCTAGTCAAATATTGATGAGCATTTGGGTTATTTCTACTTTTTGGTTATCATGATTAATGCTTCTGTAAACATCCATGTACATGTTTTTGTGTGGACACATTTTTTTTTTCCCTTTGGGGTAGATACCTCAGAGTAGAATTGTTATGTCTTATGGTTACTCTATGTTTGACACTTGAGGAAATACAAACTGTTTTCCAAAGTTGGCTGCTCGATTTTAAATTCCCACTAGTAGTGTATGAAGGTTTGATTTCATAAAATTTGTTTAGAGTTATTCATGTATGTTCATTAAGGGTTATCCATCAGTTGTTATGTTGAATGTCCTTCTTTGATTTTGGTATCACGGTAATTAATGATGGCCTCATTGACTTAAGAAGTAGTCTCTCATTCTCAGTTTTCTGGAAGAATTTGTGCAGGTTGGTATTATTTGTTCCTTTAAATGTGTGGTAGAATTCATCAAGGAAACCATCTAGACCTTGATTTTTCTTTGTGGGAAGGTCTTTAATTATGAATTCATTTTCTTTAGTAAATATATGGCTATTCAGGTTATATATTTCTTATTATGTGAACTTTGGTAATTTATGTCTTTCACAGAATTTGTCCATTTCATCTAATTTGAATTTACTGGCATCTTTTCAAAGAACAAGTTTTTTGTGTCACTATCTCTATTTTGTCCTATTTCATTGATGGCCACTCTGATCGTATTATTATTTCTTCTCTTTACTAACTTTGAGTTTAATTTGTTCTTATTTTCTAGTTTCTTAATGTGCAATTTTTGTTTTTCTTGAGACCCTTTTTATTTTTTAAGTTAGGCATTTAGTGCTATAAATCCTTCCCTAAGTAATACTTTAGTTGCATCCCTCAAACTTCAATATATTTTTATTTTTATTCAATTCAGTTCAAAATAATTTCTAATTTCTCTTTTGAAATCTTTTTTGATCCATGGATTATTAGAAATGTGTTACTTACATTTGAAATATTTAGGCATTTTCCAGAAATGTTTTTGTCCTTGAGTTCTAAGAAAATTCTACTGTGGTCAGGGAACATACTTTTAAATTCACTGAAAACATTTTAATGACCCAGAAAATGACATATGCTGGTAAATGTTCTGTGTGCACTTGAAAAAAAAGTTTACTTTTCTGTTGTCATGTGAAGTGTTCTATAAATGTCAATTAAATCAAGTTTGTCAAATGCATTGCTTACATCTTCTATGCTTTAATGACCTTCTGTTTAGTTATTCTGTTGATTATTTCTATGGACTGAATTGTATCCTCCACAGATTTATATGTTGAAACTCTAACCCTCAGTGTGATGCTATTTGGAGATGGGTTCTTGGGAGGTAGTTAGGTTTAGACAGCATCATGAAAGTGGGACCCTTGTGAAGAAATTAGTGTCCTTACAACCAGAGACACTGGAGAGCTTTCTTTCTCTCTATTGCCATGTAAGTATTTAGCTAGAAGGTAGCCACCTGCAAACCAGGAAGAGAGCCCTCACCAGGTTCTGACCTCACTGACACTCTAATCTCAGACTTCCAGCCTCCAGAATTGTGAGAAAATAATGTCTTTTTGTTTGAGTCACCCAGTCTGTGGTATTTTGTTATGGCATCCCAAGTTGACAAAGACAATTATTAAGAGTGTTTATTGAAATATTTGATGAACATTAATTTATGTACATCTTCATTTCTGTCAGTTTTCGCTTCTTATGTTTGGAGGCTTTATTATTGAATGAATGTATCTAAATGTAAAAGCTGAAATTTTAAAACTTCTAGAACAAAACATAGAAGTAATTCTTTGTGACCTTGGGCAGGCAAAGATTACTTAAGGCACAAAAGTCATGAGTTAGAAAAGAGAAATTGATAATTTGGAATTCATTAAAATCAAAATTTGTTCTTTGAAAGCCACAGGAAATGAAACAGGATACCATAGACTGGGAGAAAATGTTCCAATACATAAACCTGATAAGACATATATCCATAATATATAAAGAACTGTTACTACTCAATAGTGGAGGACAAATTACCAAATGAATAAGGTGATCAAATATATAAACAGATACTTTATGTAAGAAGATGTATGACTGGCCAATGAGCAATGAAAAGATGCTAAAAATCATTGTCCTCAGGAAATGCAAATTAAACCACAATGAAATACCCCCACACACTGAGAGGAATGACTAAAATTGAAAGACTGAGGACTGGCAGCCAAGATGATGGACTTGAGGAAGCTAGAGCTCACCTCTTCTTGCAGACACACCAAGATCACGACTAACTGCAGAACAACTAGTGATTAAAAAAAAAGCTTGGAAACTACCAGAAAGGATCTTCTGTAGCTCAAATCTGTAAGTGGAAACCATGACAAGACCGGTAGAATGGGTGGACTTGCAATATAATCAGGTTCCCTAGCACCCAGGTGGGCCACCCACAGACTGGAGAATAATTATATTGCAGAGATTCTTCCATGGGAGTCAGAGTTTTGAGTTCCATGTCAGGCTCCCCAGCCTAGGAGTCCAGCACTGAGAAGAGGAGCCACCAGATTGTTGGGCTTTGAGGACTAATGGACCTTGATTACAGGCGCTCCACGAGACGAGGGGAAACAGAAACTCTGTGCTTAAAGGTTGTACATAAAATCTCATGCTTACTGGGACTGAGGGCAAAAGCAGTAATTTCATAGGAGCCTGGGCCAGACCTACCTGCTACTCTTGAGGAGGTGTGGGGTGGCTATGGTTCACTCTGGGGACGTAGACACAGATGCAGGCATTCAAGGGTGTTCATCTGAATGAACTCTTCTTCCAGGAGGCTGACATCTTGCTTGGACTTTAGCACTGAGACTTGGCCCCACCCAGCAGCCTTTCGGCTTCAGAGCTGGAATGCCTCAGGCCAAACAATTAACTGGGTGGGGAAATATCTCCACTCATCAGCAGACAGACTGCCTAAAGCTGACCTCACAGCTACCCCTAGACATGACCCAGGACATGTCTCTGCCCACGAGAAGGCCAAGACCAAGCCCTATCCACCAGTGGACAGGCACCAGCGCCTCCCACCAGGAAGCCTGCACAGCCTCTAGATCAACCTCATCCACCAGGGGGCAGACATCAGGAGCTAGAAAAGTTCTATCTTGTAACCTATGAAGCAAGCCTGCAAACACAGGCCAGAGTCTACCCTGGGATGAGCTGACCATGGGCCCCTGAGTGATGAGAAGGGAGTCCACTGCTGGGAAACATAGGGCATCTCCTATAGAGGGCCACTTCTCCAGGGTTGAGAAACTTAACTAACTTGCCACATATATAAAAATACAAATAGAAATTTAAAACAAAATGAGGTAGCAGAGGAATACCTTCCAGACAAAGGAATAAGATAAAACTCCAGAAGAAGAACTAAGTGATGTGGAGAAAGAATTCAGAGTTATGAGCATTAAGGATGATCAAAAATCTTGGGAGAAGAATGGATGAGGGGAGCAATAAGATGGAAGTTGTTAGCAAAGAGATAGAAAAAAATAAAGAACAACCAAACAGAGATGAAGAATTTAATAACTGAAAAGAAGAGTTAATGCCTGTCCTCCTGAAACTATTCCAGAAAATTTCAGAGGAAGGAATAGGATTGTACCTTTCTAAGAATTGTCCATTTCTTCCAGGTTGTCCATTTTATTAGAGTACAGTTGCTCAAAGCAGTCTCTTATGATCCTTTGTATTTCTGTGTCAGTTGTAACTTCTCATTTTTCATTTCTGATTTTAATAATTTTTTTTCTTGAACAAGACAAGGATGCCCACTCTCATCACTTATATTCAACATCGTTTTGGAAGCCCTAGCTACAGAAATCAGAGAAGAAAAGGAAATAGGAATGCAAATTGGAAAAGAAGAAGTAAAACTGTCACTGTTTGCAGATGACATGATACTATACATAGAAAATCCTAAAGACACTACCAGGAAACTACTAGAGCTCAATGGACTTGGTAAAGTTGCAGGATACAAAATTAACATGCAGAAATCAGTTGCATTTCTATACACTAACAACAAAATAGCAGGAAAAGAAATTAAAGAAGCAATCCCATTTACCATCACATTAAAAAGAAGAAAATACCTAGGAATAAACCTACCTAAGGAAGCAAAGGGCCTGAACTTCAAAAACTATGACACTGATGAAAGAAACAGACAGAAATAGATGAAAAGATATACTCTATTCTTGGACTGGAAGTCAGTATTGTTAAAATGGCCATACTACCCAAGGCAATATACAAGTTCAGTGCAATCCCTAACAAATTGCCAATGACATTTTTCACAGAACTAGGACAAAAAAAATGTTAAAGTTAGTATGGAACCACAAAAGACCCTGAATAGCCCAAACAATCTTGAAAAAGAAGAAGGGAGCTGAAAGAATCACGCTCCCTGACTTCAGACCCTACTACAAAGCTACAGTAATCAAAACTGTATGGTGCTGGCACAAAAACAGACACACAGATCAATGGAACAGGAAAGAAAGTCTAGAAATACACCCACACACTTATGGTTAATTAATCTGTGACAAAGGAAGCAAAGAATATACAATAGAGAAAAGACAGTCTCTTCAATAAATGGTGCTGGGAAAACTGGACAGCTACATGTAAAAAAATGAAATTAGAGCATTCTCTAACACCATATACAAGAATAAATTCAAAATGGATTAAAGACCTAAATGTAAGACCAGATTCTACAAAACTCCTAGAGGAAAACATAGGCAGAACACTCTTGTCAAAATAAATTGCAAATAAATTTCAGCAATATATTTTTTAAACCAGCTCCTAGAGTAATGGAAATAAAAGCAAAATAAAGAAATGAGACCTAATTAAACTTAAAAGCTTTCACACAGCAAAGGAAACCATAAACAAAATGAAAAGATAACCTGCAGAATGGGAGAAAATATTTGCAAATGGCAGGACCAAAAAGAGACTAATTTCCAAAGTATACAAATAGTTCATACAGCTTAATATACAAAACAAAACAAAACAAAAATAACCCAATCAAAAAATGGGCAGAAGACCTAAATAGACACTTCTCCAGAGAAGACATCTGGTTGGCCAACAGGCACATAAAAGTATGTGCAGTATTGCTAATTATTAGAGAAATGCAAATCAAAAGTGCAATGAGGTATCACTTCACACCAGTCAGAATGGCCATCATTAAAAAGTTTACAAATAATAAGGGCTGGAGAGAGTGTGGAGAAAAGGGAACCCTCCTGCACTGTTGGTGGGAATGTAAGTTGGTACAGCCACAATGGAGGACAATATGGAGGTTCCTTAAAAAACGGAAAATAGACTTACCATATGATCAGCAATCCCACTCCTGGGCATATATCTGGAGAAGAATGTAATTCGAAAAGACACATACACTCCAGTGTTCATAGCAACACTACATACAATAGCCGAGACATGGAAACAACCTAAATGTCTATCAAGAAATGATTGAATAAAGATGTGATATATATATGTATATATATATATGTATATATATATATATATATATATATATATATATATATATATATATACACAATGGAATATTACCCAGCCATAAAAAAGAATGAAATAATGCCATTTGCAGCAAAATAGATGGATATAGAGATTGTCATAATAAGTGAAGTAAGTCAGACAGAGAAAGACAAATACCATATGATATCACTTATATGCGGAATCTAAAAAAAAGATACAAATTCTATTTACAAACAAAAAACAGACTCATGGACATAGAAAAAAAATTGGTTACCAAAGGGGAAAGTGCAGGTGAGGGATAAATTAGGACTTTGGGATTAACAGATATACATTACTATATACAAAATAGATAAACAACAAGGATGTACTCTATAGCACAGGGAACTATATTCAGTTTCTTGTAATAACATATAATGGAAAAGAATCTGAAAAGAAAAAAATACATACATGTATGTATAACTGAATTGCTTTGCTGTACACCTGAAATTAACATTGTAAATCAACTACACTTCAATAAAAAATAAAATTAAAAAGACTGACCACAGCAAGTGCTGATGAAGATGTGGAGGAACTTGAAAACAGTGCTGATGGGAATATAAAGTGGTACAACCTTTTTCAACAAAAGTTTGACCCTTTCTTATAAAGCTAAACATACAATTACTGTATGACTCACCAATCCCACTGCTAGGTAGTTACCCGAGAGAAATGAAAGCTTATGTCCATTCAATGACTGGTACATGAATGGTACAGCAGTTTCATTTATAATAGCTCAACACTGGAAACAACCATATGCCCAACAACAAGTGAGTAGATAAATAAACAATAGTACATCTTCATTGAGAGGTAGTTATCAGCAATAAAAAGAAAAAAATTACTGATTCTTATAACCATATGGGTGGATCTTGAAGAAATTATGCTGAACTAATGAAGTCAAACACAAAATATACATACTGTATGATTTCAAATTTTCTGAATCTTAGTAGAAAAGCAAAACTAGAAAATAGAAAACATATTTTTTCTGAGGCTTTGTGTGGGAGAGGTATTGATTGCTGAGGAACACAAAAGTACTTTTTGGGTTGATGGAGATTATTTATTTTAATTGAAATAATGATTACATTAGTATTTGTCAAAACTAATAAAACTGTATAATTAAAATGGCAACATTTTGTTTTATGTAAATTAAAGCTCAGGAAAGTTTGTTAGAAAGAAAAAATTAGAGGAGAGTTTTGAAATGACTTGAGACTCTGACCTCAGTGGAAGGGGTGGCAGGATGAGGCTGGTTCTACCAGTGTGGGGGAAAAACCCTGAACTAGATTCAGCTGCTACTCCAGGAAGGCATTGCCAGAGGTGAAGAAGTGTTTCTAAGGTGCTGTTAAGCTAGGAATAGGGAACAGACAGGTGTCAACAGGAAGGAGACAAGATGTACAATTGTGACCTCCCTCCCCCAGTCTCACATTCTCCCTCTAGTGTACCCTAGAGCAGAAGTTTGGTTGCAGTTCCAATCTCAATCCCAGCATCATGGATTAAGTATAGCAGGGAGGGTTTGGAGCTGTGAACAACTTAATAACTGGCACTTATGTGCCACTTATGTGCCAGGCAGTGTGCTAAGCTTTACAGGGTGGACACTTATGTGCCAGGCAGTGTGCTAAGCTCACTTATGTGCCAGGCAGTGTGCTAAGCTTTACAGGGTGGACAAGGATGGAAGGGCAAGTGTTTGCCTTCAAGAAGCTTTCAGTTTTGTAAGGTAGATAAAGCATATGTATCAATAGCTGTGACTAAAGTTAAGATGAGATATTGCTATTCTAGGATTATGAAAACAAAATGCTGAGGGCGGTCAGAAGGTAGGTGAATCAGTTTCAGATGGGATTTGAAGGAACTTCTCTGGGAGAAGTTATATTTCAACTGATGGTAACTTATTCTTCTTTCAAGAGTCCTCTGAAAGGCTTTCTCTTTTGAGGGAGGCTCCCCTGATTCCCCAAACAAATGGATGTTTCTTCCTTTGTGTTTCTCCAGAAGTCATACCTAACACTTACTGAATACTTATTATGGGCCAGACATGCACTGGCCTAAGCTCCAAGAAGGTATTATTGCTTTTGATCTTCACAGTTATCCAGTGGAGTTGATGCTATTACCCCCGTTGTATCAAGGGGGGAGCAGAGTAGGAGTAACTTGCTTTATGTATAGTAAAAGTGCCCCAGATCCTGATCTAGGTGATTTGACCCCAGAACTTGTGCACTGACCTATCACATCTGACTGCTTTTCCAATAAAATCTATTTACATCCTCATTTAAGAACTTTACTGTATGGTTATTATTTATACATAGATGAGTCTCCTTTGAGTTAGTTTTGTAAGGTATTATTCAACTATGCAAACAGTCTTTAGCCCAGTGTTTGGTCTTAGTAGTTCCTCAATAAATGCTTTCTGAGTGAATGAATATGGTTGCTTCCATAGTGCTTGGCATTGTAGGAGGGAATTTACAAAGTGAGTCCACCTAGGAAACTCCACCAGGACAACAGAAATCATTAAATATTTAGAACAGAGGAAATTAAATGCATAAAATTGGTTACACAGGTAACCAATATGGAGGGGCTAGAAAGTCAATGGGTAATGTGGTAACCTTGAGATTAGCAATGGCAGGAAGCCCTTATTGGGCAGAAGGGACACATGGAAGAGGTGGAGACTGAAACCATGCCAGCTCTGTGCAGAGGGGATCTCACTGCTGGACAAGTAGCCTGAGGCAGAGAGGGAGGGCAAGGTCTACCCTGCTTCTCTTTCTTCCTGGCTTTGAATGTCTTTCTGTTAAATTGTACTGACTTTCACAGATTCCTGGAAACAGCCTGCAAGAGTCATTGTCCATGTGACACAGAGCAGAGCAGGTGGGGGGGAGGGGTGAGGATTAGATCTGAGGCCAGACAAATCCAGGAGAGGCACACAGTGGGTTTTGGGATCAGCAAAATGTGGGTTGAAACTGTGGTATACTGCAAAAATGATCTCTCAAGGGGTAGAGTCTCTTTCTCTCCTCCGGACTTGAATCTGGGATGGTTTTGAGCTTGGGTTTGGCCAGTGGAGAGTAGTAAATGTAATGCAAGCGGAAGATCAAAAGTGTATGCACGTTCCGACTTGTCCTCTCTTGTGATGCAAAAAGCCTTGAGGCTGCCTGGTGAATGAGACTGAGCTACCCTCTGGATAATGGGAAGCCACATGAATGGGAACCCAGGTCCCCCAGCCAACTGACCCAACAGCTGACCCAGCAGCTGACTGCAGAGACATGAGTGAGGCCCAGTTGAGATCACTTGAGCCCAGTCCAAATCTCTGACCTATAGATGTATGAACTAAATAAATGGTTATTATTTTGAGCCATAAGTTTTGGGATAGTTTGTTATACAGCAGAACTAACTGACGGATAATCCCAGCTCTGCTACGTACTAGCTACTTTGTGCAAAGTGTTTCATCTTGAAGCCTCATTTTCTTTCTTTGTGACATGGATACACCAACAAGATATCACAGGACAATTGGGAAGATTTAATGAAAAACTACATGTAAAATAGAGCCACAGTGCTGAGCACATTGTGAGTGCTCAGTAAGCTGTAGCTTTTATAATGACAGTTTCAGGCCTTTCCAGCCTGTGTGCTTTGTCTAATTGTTGACTCTTTCTATGTGAGAAAACGAAGAGGTTATTGCTTAACAGGGCACGGATAGACACAAATGTTTTATTAAGAAGCTGTCTTAATTTTCCTGCTGGCATGAGGCAAATGAAGAGGGCAGATATTCTGTTAATTAAAATTTTAAAAGTACATAATTCTTTCTTTGGCGTAAGTCTATATGTAAGTCTGCAAAGCTAAATCTCTGAAACAGATAATATTCACAAAGGTGTGGCTCAAATAACAATTGTGATTCAGACAGAATGTACATTTGTATTAGAGACATTGTGGATAAGATTATGTCAAAAAGTGCAGGATAATAAATCACTGAAACTCATTAGTTCACGTAAAATCAACGTGCATTGCCATATTCCAGATGCTTGATTGCGATTCTTTAATATAACGAGTTGCCAATTCCTTTCTCTAGAGAAGGATTGACAGATTGTAATGCAATCTGTTGATGTTCTTTGACCGCGATTCTCTGTCATTGTCACCAGCGCTAAGGAACTGGAATCCTAAACACAGGCTTTGCTGAGGGAACTGTATGTCAATGCTGGGTGTTGGGGCCATTCCCACTGATATTAGGAAATATAAACTATCAGCTAAAGAGCGAGAATTGAGGAGCTTCAAAAAAGGAGCAGAAACTGGCTAAGAATATCACACAGAGGAGCCAACAATTAAATTACAGTGTGCATTTTACAGAACAAGATGTCTTCAAAGGAGACAAAGGAAAGCTGATAAAAATGAATTATAGGGAGATTAAAAGACCATAAAACCTCCAGTTTGTTGAAGCTTGTATCTTTAAATCCTTGGGCAGAGATGAGGCTGGGGAGAAGAGGTTTGATGTGGCTTGGAAGGTAAGAGTGCCTTTGAAATAAATAAGAGAGATCACAGGGGGAGGAATAAACTCACAGGTCATAATGCTGTTGATTTCTGGTTAATAAATATAGTTGCTTTCAGCTGATTTTTAGATCTTATTTTATTTACTCAGGTTATAAAAATAGTACATGCTCATAGGCAGAAGTATGGCACAGTGATTGAGATCTGGTGTCAGCCTGCCTGTGCTCAAATCCTTCCTAGCTGTGGGATCTGAAGAAAGTTAGTTCACCTCTCTAAGCCTTATGTCTATAACAGGGATAATGGTAGTATTTACTTCATATGCTTGTTTTGAGGATAAAGTGAGATAAAACATAGAAAGTGCTTAGAACAGTGCCTGCAAATAGTAAACACCCCACAATTATTAGTTACTGGAGAAAATCTGGATGAGACAGCAAAGATAATAAATAAGAAAAAATACCACTTATCACCCAGAAAGCAACTACCATTAATATTTTGATTTATTTCCTTTTGGAGTTCATGTCTTTTTAAAAGGATATTGGTGAACTCAAACGCAGAGAGGACGGGACTCTATATTACTTAGGAGAATTTTTTTAGGGAGAAAAATAGACAATGATATTGATTAAGTCAAATGAAAACAGTTTGTGTACTATAGCAGGTAGGGTTTTAAAAGAAGGCCTAACTTCAGAAGATTCATTGGGATTGAAGAGTAGTTTTTATAAGTCATAGAAAAGCTGGATTTGAACATCTGCCATATTGCAAAATGTGGAGAGTTTGATAATATTCAGTGTGGGGAAAAGGATGTATTTAAACACTGTTTTTGAGAGTGCAGAATGGTACACTCTTTTAGGAGGGCTCTTTGGCAATGTCTAAGTACATTTTTTAATGTACATACTCTTCAGACCCAGCAATACCATGTTTGAGTCTGTTCAAAACAGGGCATGCCCAAGAATGTTCCTAACGGCATTGTTAGCAATAATAAAAGATTAGACACAATCTAAATTAGACACACTCCCTTAAAAAGGGAGTAAAAATGATAAACAATGTATTTTCATACTATGAAATACTATGCAGAAATTAGAAAAAGCATGGTATGTCTACATGTAATGACTTTGTAAGAATACCATAACATATTAAGGGGCAAAGGCCAATTGTAGAATAATATATATAATAGCATTTATGTTAGAACTAAAAACAGAATTATAAATTTGTATGAGTAGATGGTGTGAAATTGATTAGAAAACAATGACAACAACTGGAAAGTGTTTGCCTGAAAACAAACTGATAGTCCTTGCCTCCAAGTCAGGGAGGCGCCGAGGAGGGGAAAACTCAGAGAGGGTTCCATGTTGTCTGTATTGCTTGAATTATTTATGAGGAGAAGACAATCCTGTATTTTTTGTGCCATTGTTAATAAATTGAAAAGATTAAACATTTACACAAATGTCAGTGTAAATTTATAAGTTAGGATATGATAGGATTTTTAAAGAAGTAAATGGCACTTCTGATAGTTAGGATATATTTTCAGAGATAAATCTAATTTTGTAAAAGGCATTGTAAAACATATTTGGCATAATTTGGCAAGTTCCTTTATGAATGAATAGAAAAGCACTCAAATGTAAGATAGGTTTTTTTCAGTTCTCATTCAGACATCCTACTTTATCTTCACTAAGAAGTTTTTTTTGTTTGCTTTTTTTTTAAGCATCAGAAGTACTGGCTTGATTAAATTTTTGCAAGATGAAGACTTTCAGGATTTTAATAACAGTTATTTGGAAGTTGAGAATACAAGGGACACATGGGTGCTTTTCAGCTGGGCTCTTGGCTTTCTCATCTGGTTTGCCAATTTCTTTCAGGAATTTTGAGGAATCCACCAGGATACACTTATGTATTGCAAAATGATTACCACTGTAACATTAGCAAACACTTGTGTCACACCACTTAGTTATCATTTCTTTTTTTGTGGTAAGGAATTTAAGATCTATTCCCTTAGCAATTTTCAAGTATACAATATGGTATTGTTAACTATAATCATTATGCTGTACACTAGTTCCTCAGAACTTACTCATCTTATAACTGGAAGTTTATACTCTTTGGCCAACATCTTCCTTTTCCCCTCACCTTACAGCTCCTGGTAACCACCATTACAGTCTCTTTTTTTTTTTTTATGAATTAGGCTTTGTTAAATTCCACATATAATTGATATTATCTAGTGTTTGTCTTTCTTTGTCGGACTTATTTCACTTAGCATAATGCCCTCAAGGTCCATCCATGTTGTGGCAAATGACAGAATGACCCTCCTTCTCATCGCTGAATAATGAATGATATTCCACTTTATACATATTAGGTTGTTTCCATATCTTGGCTATTGTGAATAATGTTCAAAGAACATGGGAACAGATCTCTTTAAGATCTTGATTTCATTTCTTTTAGAAATATATCCAGAAATGAGATTGCTAGATCATATGTTAGTTCTACTTTAAATTTTTTTAGGAAATATAGGCCAGTGGTTCTTAAAGTGTGGTCCCTAGAATAGCATCTGCATCACCTGGAACTGAATGCAAAATGCAAATTCTCAGTCCCCTCCTCAAAGCTGACTTAGATGCACACTGAAGCATGAAAACCATTGTCTTAGATAGTAAACCTTTTGAAGGCAGGAGCCATTGCATTGCCTGGGTCCTCACTCAGGCCTTATATATTAGGTGCTACCTTAACTCAGTGAGTGGGCAAGTTTGGGAGCTGTAGATATAGCAGGAGAGGTATTTGTAAGTTACAGAGATCAGTATGATGAACAGCCAACCATGGGGGTACTGATGAGCACCTACTATATTGGGAGATAAAAAGCAGGGCGATATGATCTCGGTTTTCATCAAGTAAAAAGTCTACTTGGGAGGGGAAAATAAATATGTATGAAATTCATATATTTGGAGGCCAATAAAAGACAGCACTTTTCTTATTTTTGATACTAAGTTCAGAAAAATAGGAGTGTTTGATGGGCTGAATCTGAATGTTTCATTCATTGGCCTATTTAGTGAATTATAGATTTGTAGATTATTATACATTGCTTCTAGGAAGCCAATAAAGGTTAAATAAAATGAACATATTTTAAAACACCAATTTGACTACCATTATCCTGCTTCAAGTTTTTTTTTAACTATGTGTTCACTTTAACAGTGATTTTTGAGCATTAAAATTTAAAAACACAAACCTTCCTTCAATTATTCAATTGTTCATTTTTTCACAAGAATATCTGATAATTTATCATATATCAGGCAAATAATAATTTTCCAAATGTGAATAACAGTCCTCAAAGTGCTGAATTTAAAAAATGTAAATACTATGTAATAAAATCCTTCTTTGCCTCAAGTGGAATTGCTCACTCATGTAATCAGTCCCCTTATGTAGAGAAGATCTGGTGGTTATGTAATAAATTTCAATCATAAGGTCAAACAGGATAGCTGATGCAGCAGAAGTTGGTTTCCTGGATCAAAGGATCTGGTTTTGTTGTCCACAAAGATCAAAGAAATGGAGAATTGCCAGATAGCTACTTCATTTTGTGTTGGGTGGACATAGCCAGAAATGGACAAGAAATCTGAGATTTAAAAGGCAGCATGATTTCAAAGACAGGAATGACACTGGGGGAATGAATGCAGCATCATGTGGGAGAGCATTGACTACACAAGGCCAGATGGAGCTGGGGTGACAGACAAGAAAGACCAACTTCCTGAGGCTCTGGGATGGTCAAGGGGCCTGCTGGGAAGTGGCATGGGGGACACTTGCCAAGTAGACTTTTGGGAAGAAGTCCTCCACATAAAAAGTCTGTAGTGTGCTGCTGAAACCAGTAGATTCAGTGTAAAACAGTAGGTTTAAATGAATCTTCTGTGTTCTCAGCTTTGGCACTTTTAAATTGTCACTTAGAGTTAGTATCTGGGAAACCTGGCTTTGGATTTTACTAGGGATGGAGAATCCAGGACTGTTTTTAGGTGGAGAGATGGGACAGAAATCCCAGGTTGTTCAGGGTTCCAGACTGTGATCTCCATCAGTGTGGGTTTAGGTCCAGCTCACCTTTGCGTTCAGCGGCCTGCCCTGAACTCAGCTTGGTGAAGGTCACTGAAAGTTGTTGGTTGCCTGAATCTCTAATTTCATCATTGCTCCTCAGATAAAGATCCCTCCTGAGCGAACTCTCCTCAGAGCTGGAAGGACCAAGATTATCTGAGAAAAGGCACTTGTTTCTACTGAGACACTTTCCTCCTGGAATCTCATCTTTAAAATTTAATAATACATACCTGACCATTAGAGCAACAGGTTTTAAAGAACCTTAAAGAGTTTTTTGTTTGTTTTTTTACAAATACAGGTTCTTGCAAGGCAATACTGATTAGTTTAACATCTATTAAAATCATGAGTTTTTTTTTTTAACTTTAAGAAAAACTGGGGTAAGAATCTGATTAGATCATATAAACTCTACTCCTCCCACCCCGTTCAAATACCCTGATGCCAGTTTGGAGCGTGGTCTGAGGGGAGAAAATCTGAAAGACTGAAAATTGTTTTGAATTATCTAAGAAGACACTAAGATACCCAAATAAAATATCAAACACAAATGTCTCTCTCGGCCTCTCCCTCTCGCCCCTCTCCCTCCAATCTTTAATTAAATGATAGAGTGGGGGGATCCTGGCCTGTGCTCCTTGGATAGTCTTGAGTCAGTTAAGTAGGAAGTTTTTTTTTTTTTGCGTTTTCTAGCTCTAACTCCCCATCTTGCTCTCTGCCCTTATCTTCATCAGAAAGACCAGACTAATGAGGCATGGGGGCCACACAAGGGACTTAAACTTCCTACAATAGACATTACTGTGCCATCTCAGTAGAGGTAGCTTATAGAATTGCCTGCTTTCTCTTATCCCTTCTCTGCATGTCCTTCTTCAAATCGCAGCTCAAATGTCACCTCTCCTAGAAACCTTTACTCCCGTAGGCAGAATTTCGCCTCGGGTAAATTGTATTATAATGACGTGTCTTCATGTCTGTCTTCATGACTGTGCTGCAAGTATAAATACATCACCTTTTGATTTACTGTTTAATCCCTAGTAATGAGTAAGGGTCCGACCTAAAGAAAATGTTCAATATATTGAATGACTAAATTACCCATGCCTTGAAGTATCTGCATTGGGAACTGAGACTCTTCCAGGCTCGACTTTGAAAGGAACATTGCAACCACAGAATGAAAGATCCATGGAATGTTAAGATCTTGCCATTATTCCTGAGATATGTCTTGAGCCCAGCAGTTAAGTGGAGATCAGACTAGTTTAAAGAGCTCCATGCTACAGAACATCAACTGCTCCAGAAGGGACTAATTAAAGTGATTCTATTGTCCCATTATCTTGGGATAGTTGAATGAGTAAGAAATCTAATGACATATTTATACAATGCTTTGTAGGTTATGAGTCCTTTCTCAAGTTGATCTCACTTGATACTCAAAAACACTGTGAAGTAGGCATAGATTTTTATTCACATTTTAGAGAGTTCAGAAATGGTGAATGACCTACCTAGGTCACACAGTTTGGTGCTTTCTTCACTCCATTTTGGCTCTGAAGAGATGCCATCTCATTGTATCTGTCTGAGCATAGCCACCATGTTGCCCCTGTGGTAGAATAATAAGGACTAGCAGTGATCAGATTCCTATTTTGTGCCAGGTGCTGGGTTAAGCACTGTGCACTGATTTACTTAATGCTTATAAAGTGCGTTATTACTATCCCCATTTCATAGATGCGGAAATCAAGGCATAGAGCAGTTAATCAACTCCACAGTCGCATAGCTGCTAAATAGTCAGGCAATCTGACTTCAGAGAATGCATCCTTAACCACTGATACATTATTTTGCAATAATGAAGGTTCTAAAATTAGACCACCAAGCCTAAAATACTGGCTGATACTCTTGTTAACTGGGCAGCCTTGGCCAAGAAACATAGCCTCTCCAAGCTTCAGTTTTCTGATTCCTAAAATAAGATTAAAAATAAAGCTAGAAACAAAAGGATGAAATATGCCTGGCATATAGTAAATGCTCCACAATTGTTAGCTGTTACTGATTGTAGATATTTTGTTATCTATCCCTAGATGACTTGATGGTAGGCAGTCATAGAAAGTCATTGCTAGAACATTGAGAGTTTGAGTAATGAAATCAACATAACAGCTGAGAACACAGTCGTGTAATTTACTCAAAAGAGACAATGACTCGCAGGCTACCAAAACCTGATCATAGCTTAACCAGTAGGATACCAGAATATGAGGATGGAAGAGCAAAGGTCAAAGAAAGACCAAAAAAAAAAAAAAAAGGTTTTGAAATGCAGCATTTGGGTATATGCGTCCAATACTGTCCAGGGGAGAGGATGACCTTGCTTGGCTGTGCTCCTGTCTGGGTGCTTGGAGGGTATATCAAGTCAAGGTTAAGTATGACTGTAAAATAGCAATCTGACTCCCATGGATTAACCTGAGGGGAGATTTATTTTCCCGTCATATTAAGTCTGGTGATGGATCATCTGGGGCTGCTACCACCAGAGAGCCTGTCTCCTTCCATGTCTCTGCTCTGCCAGCCTCTGCTGTCATCTTCATGGCTGCCCCATGGTAATAACATGGTTGCTCTTCCTGTGTCTTCTTATCTGCATGTAGGAAGAAGGCAGAAGGCAGAAGAAAGAAGGAATGGCATCTATATGTGGAAAGGAAAAATTTTCCAAAAATTCCAAGCAGACTTCTGCTTGTATATCATTGACCAAAATTGTGTCATGAGGAGCTATTCAAAAGGAAAAAAGCATGGCAAATAGATATCGAGTAAGCAATTGTACAGCAGTTTTGTCCTCCTAGATCCACTATCCAACCTTTCCTGTCCCTTCTGCCCTGGAAGCTGTCCTGTGTGGATTACATCAAGTTCCTGGAATTTTGGTTTCCAGTTTGGTTTGGCCAATGGGAGTCCAGGAAGGGGGCTGGAGGGAATGAAGAGAGGGAAGTCGGGGTGTATTTCCTCAGTTCCCTTCTTAAAAGATTATCCAGACATAGCTATGTCTTTGACCAGAGATTATAGGTCCTCTTAAATGACACTCTTTACAAACTCATTTTCTAGGTTCCAGTGGCTGTTCCCTCCCCCATGTCTTTAGACTTATTGGGTTGTAACAGCCCAGGCTCATGCACTTTCCCCCACCATTTTCATATGTTTGTAAATAGTGCTTTTATTAAACTCTCTTTAAATCATCCTAATTTGCATGTGTACCATCAGTTTCCTGGAAAAAAATGAGAATAATCATTAGTGTCTGCCACCAAGGGTGCATTACAATGGTAGAAAAGAGTGTATCAAAGCATTATGGTGAATGCTGTCATTTATTTAGCCAGTATTTATTGAACAGCCGTGTATCAGAACATGATATTAAATAAAAATCCAATTCTTTGTCCTCAGGTAGCTCACAGTTTACATCACACAACTTACTCCCCTTGCTTAGTGTCCAAACTTGTCAAGTCAACTCTAAATTACAACTTGGCTTTTTGTGTAGCTTTCCCATAAGGATCAAATTTACTTTTCAAACTCCATTTTCAAGGTCCAATTGACTAATAATTATATTCTTAGTGAAAATTAAGGCATATAGAATGGTGCCAGATAGCATGGATTTTGGAGTCAGGCAGATTCAAAACTCAGCAGATGTGTAACCTTGGACAAGTTATATAATCTCTGTGGACTTGAGTCACTTTACCCATACATGGAGCTAAACTGCATTTGCATCCTCTGACTGCTGTGAAGACAGAAGGAGATTGTGTCCACAAAGCTCTTAGCTCAGTGTCTGGTTCAATAAAGAAATGGCAGCTATTCTAGTTTCTATATTACTTTCTTGTGAGTATGTTTGGTACAAGCTATTCTGAAATGAATGACTGTCTCTTGAGAAACAATTGAGTTCTTACATACAAAACCTAGGAACAGACCCTGGTCTGTGATGACTTTATCCGGATAATGTTACCAAGGAAGGCTCTCTCTAGGCAACCTGCAAGTTAGTCTCAGTCCTCTGCTTTGCCTGAGGATGTCATCCACGTTGACAGGAAAGTCCCAGTCCTTCAGAGTTTGGAGTCTGGAGACTAGATCAGGCACTGTAGTTCCAGCAGGTAAGGCAAAGTACGATGTCCAGGGCAAGGACAGATTGGAAGGACCAGGCAGAGGCTCTAGGGCCAGGCAGGCCCCAGGCAGGGGGCTGTTTGAGTTCAGGTGAGTCAGAAAGTGAGGAAAACATCAAACCGTGTAGATGAGCTCTACTCAGGGCACAGGAATGCAAAAGCCTAGGAAAAATGCCAGCCAGCCAGGAGACACCAGGCAGAAGACTCCCCTGCTCTCTGTTTCCTGCTCTGGCATAGGCAGGCATATTTAAAGATGTGTAATTTTAGCCAGAGGGACAGAATTGAGAAGGTATAGTTTAGAGTCTGATCAAAGTAGGGAGAGAGGATTTGGGAATTCCAGAATTTCTCCCACTGAGACCTTGATTAGTTAAAACTGTTTTGAAAGAATCTAGAAAGAATTTCTTCCCATTTGACTATTGAATTCTCATACTCAAAAGCTGGAAATAATTCCAAGAGTCTTTCATCATTAAGAATCCGAAGGATAAACAGCATTATACTACTACTTTCTTGTGTGGTTCTGATTATACATTGTTTTTGACTTAATAATACCTTATGATTCCACAGCACATTACAGTTTTCAAAATGTTTTTACTTGGATGATCTAATTCAATCCTTATAGTAATATAGTGAGGTAGTTACTATTATCTGTTATTTTCACTGTATTGTAGGTTCACCTCAGTTCAATTCCACTGAACATTTATTGAGCACCTACTATGTGTCTGCCATTCTGCTAGGTGCTGGGGCTTAACATCCTTCACACATGAATGAAGACCACCTAAATGAGAGCAAGCAAAGGTTATTTATTCAGAGCTTGCTATAACAAAGGAGTCAGCATCATCACTTGTGTTTGGCAACCCTAGATGGCAAGCAGAGGAGTGGGAAATTTTATGGTGAAAAAAGAGGAAGGTTTGAGTTATGCCTCAACTGATGGCCGTTGTCATGAGGAAGCTCAAGGTGGGCTATCTGGATGCAGGGCAACCTGTGTTGTTAGTTGGTGAAGCATAATTGGCTTTTTCTGGTTGGTCCTAAGTTGTAAGTGGGGGCCAAAAATTAGGGAAGCTGTCAGTTACTGATCAGTAATTGTGGGCAGATTGCTACAAAGGTTGTGGTTTAATTTCTTGGATTGGTTGCTGCAGAAGTTGTCAGTCACTGTTTTTTTTCTTTTTCTGTCGATGGTCTGGCTATCTGTTTGTTTACTAAGTTTCTCAAGAGTGTGGGTGACACATAACAATTTGACAGCATGGATTTTGGAGTCAGACAGATTAGCATTCAAATGAATGCCCCAGGTGTGTAATCTCAGGCAAGTTACATCATCTCTGTAGATCTGAGTAGCCTTACCTGAGGCTACTCACCTGCCCAAGGGGATGAAAAAACTGGGGCAACCAGATCTTTGACCAACTTACCTGGAGTCATGAAACAAGAGGACTGAAGAGCTGGAGTTTAATTTGGATTTTCCAGTTCTGTCTAGTGCTCTTGCTAATCACAACTTTCAGAGTCTATAATTCGCTTTGGTGAAGAGGTGAGCACAGATCTTTCTCTTGGTATGGTAGCAGTGCGCTTCAGAGCGTAAGTAAAAATTTCTCCTTGCATCTTCTATCTGTGAAGCTGTAGATGATAATCAGTGGGACTCTTTATTTGCACTAAAAACTTGACAGGAGAAGCCTAGTACAACAGCAAAGATGCTTCAGAGTCTGCTTCAGAATTAGATCTCCAATTTACCAGCCCTAGGCTTCCTTTGGGGGGGGGGTTACATGACTTTTCTGTCTTCCCAGACAGACTCTTATTTCCTTTTTGGTTTTAATATCTGCTTCACATCTTACTCCACACTTCTGCTCCCTCAGCCATCCTTGGAAAGTTTGACAACTGTGTTGACCACTCTTAGAATATTATGGCTTCACACTTTCTATCTTTGTTCACTATGCAAAATTTACCAGGCAATGACTAGGTATCAGGGACTGTCCTATGTGTGGGGAATACAGAGGGGAAGGGACAGTAGAAGTCCCTATGCTTGTAGTGCTAACACTCTAGTGGGGAAGCAGACAGGACACAGGTACGTGAATGAATAAATATGTAATGTCAGATAGTTGTAAGTGCTGTGAAAAAGACTAAAGTAGGTTAAAGGATGTAGAGTATTGTGTGTACACGTAATGTGTGCAGTTGCTTTAGGTAAGGTGTTCAAGGAAGATCTCTCCAAGGAGGTAACCTTTAATCTAAGGCTTAAATGGAGAGAAGGAGTGAGCTGTGGAAGTTCTAGAGGGATACCATTCCAGGTAGCAAGAAGAGCAAGTGCAATTTCCTAGAGGCCTTGATGTATTTGAGAAATAACAAGAAGTCCTGTCAGACTAGACTGGGGTTAGTGAAGGGACTTCTGCAGCTATAGTTTAATAACCAAAATTTTAACTAGGAAAAGACATGTCAGTAAATGCAGAAGGAGAACATTTGTTTGCAGGTCCCCTTGGTTAAAGGAAACACACATAATTGATGCCTATTATCTTTTTTAGTACCAAGGATGTATGTGGCTCTCCAACCCATTGCACCTTTCAATCAGGAATATTATGATGAGTTTTTGCCCTAACAAGCTTTAAGAAGAGTCATGTTTTATTTTTGTTTTCTTGTGCTGTGTTTTAACATCTATATCCTTGGCCTTGCCCTGAACTTGCATAATGCTTGTGTACTTGCAATTATATATTCAGTACAGAAGATTGAGGGGTACAGGGAGGAACATGACAAGAGTGTGAACCATGCAGTAGACATGCTCTCCTTTCATCTGAGAAACGTTCTTTAGTCCACATCAACTATGGAGTTTGAGTTAGAATTGCCATATTTTTATGGAGGTTCCCCCCATCCTCAATTTCCCAGTGCCAAGTTGATTTTTTTTTAGTACATTTGATGATCCCAGGATGGTCAGTTGACTTAAGCTGGGCCAAATAGAGAATTTTCATAGATGTTTCTTGGGCTGGAGTTTGAGAAAAGGATTTATACCCTCTTGGATGGCAAAACCTACAGATAGGTGAAGGGGCTGAGATCTGCTGGTAACTATGTTCTTTGATTTGTGGTGGTACCTTGTTGGAGAGAATGAAGCAGGCACATCAAGACAATAGAAAAGATGAGTGGGTCCAGTGGCATTTTATCTCTGGTTCCATTCCAAGTTCTCCATATCCTGGCTTAGGGCTCACTTTTCCCTTGGCTATCTGAAACTTCAAATACATTTCTCTTTTTAATTTAAGTAGGTTTGAGTTGCCACTTTCAATGGTGCAAGTTCTGACAAACACAAAATACATTAAAAAATATACCAAAAATGAGTTTGAATACATTATATTTTACATTCAAAATTGTGGTTATAAGTGATTCTATAAGTACCTGATGTAATTCTTAGAGTCAACAAGAGCAATGCTTCTCAAACTTTAAAGTGCATACAACTAACTCACCAGGTAATCTTGTGAAAATTTGGACTCCGGTTTGGTAGGTTGGAGTGTGTTCAGAGAGTTTGCATTTCCAGTGAGGTCCCAGGGCAAGATGCAGGTTTGAAGAGTTTGAGAAGCAGGGAACTAGACAGCATATGTAAAGCATCTAGCACACAGGACTGGCGGTCATAGATGCCAGCTGTTGAATACATACCTATTGAGCTGAGTCAAAACTTTCAGACCTACATTGGTATATTGCGGTTGGATGATTAAATGATGCTAAAAGTTGGGAGAGTAGTTTAATACAAGGCATTATGAGGTTTATTCACCGGAAAAACACACTCCTTTTTTTTTTTTTTTTGAGATTTAAAAATGAGAATAACACATTTAAGAAATCCTTTGACAGACTGAGACCCAGTCTTTTAGAGAAATTGCATGGTGGAGTGGAAAGAATGATTTTTCCTGGAGTCACATAGCCTGGGGCTGGAAGTATGCTTTGTTCCTTTCCAACTGTGTGTACCAAGGAAGTCCCAGTTCTTTTATTCACATGTAGTGGGTAATTTCATGGTCAAATGTGCTAATATGAAATTTTCTGTTTCTCTGGTAACTGAGCTAAACATATCTTTTAACCCCATTTCTTTTCCTATTCTTTTCAGGGATGCCTTAGTTCTGGAGGGCTCAGGTGTTGGTGGAGGCAGCCTTTATTCCTTATCCTGTGTTTCTGTCATTTCTATGTTGGTATCTGAAGCTCCTGTATTTGTACATTTGTTCTTAGTCAGTCTCTTTAGGACTCAGCTATCTGTTGCTGCTAAATTATCTACAGTACCCTATATTTCTGGTCTCTAGGTCCTTGTAGACCATTTTGCATCCTTCTTGTCCACTGGACAAACTTCCTAGGTCAATTTGCCAGTTCTCAGCACTTCTGGATCCTTCTTGGGGTCATGGGAAACCTAGAAACTCTCAAGTTTCTCAATGATGCGTGCTATCCACCTTGTATGCAATTATTCAATAAATACCAAGTGTCTCCTATGTAACCAGCATGGTACTGGGCACTGGCCCCAATATTCTTAACTCTAAAATAGTGTTTAGCTTATAATAGATGCTTAATAAAACTTTATTCAACAAATGGATATTTCTTAAAATTAAAAACTTCCTAAGAAGAAATGGAAGTATTTGGATAGATAAGTACTTCCCAAAATAACAACCAGTCATTCGTGAAAATAAGCAGAAATGTATCAGAATACTTTATTTAATACAGTCTAATCTCTCCACAAGTGGAGTGAAAATGTGATATCATTTCTTTGATACCATAACAGGGCACTGCAGATGCACCTTCAGAATATATTTGATGTTCTAAAGATGTCAGACTGTGGGCAGAATGTTCCACAGTGCTCAACTGTGGTATCATTGACTCACTTAATTGAATTCTTGATTTACTTAAACCTAGACTTGTTTTTTAAAGTGTCACTAATTCTATTACCTGATTACTCAAGACCGTGATAGTTTCTTACTACAGCTCATTTCCTGTCCCCCTCCCCTACCTGGGTTGATCAGTTTCTGTGTGTGCATTTTGTGGTTCAGCATCATCACTGATGGACAGCATGCTGCGGGACCTCAGACACATTTATAAATATGGAACATGTCTAGTTGTGTTGCTCTGACATCTCTGTCCTACAGTGTTTTGGGTTCTTGAAGGCTTTTAAGTGAGGGCAGAATTGGAGCTACTTAAGTTTTCTTTGCCTAAACATGGCCTTTCAACTCTACTTTGAGTTGGTAGTAGATCTTTGACGTTGGAGTATGTGATGGTTTAGGAAGAGGGCTTCATTTGGAAGGGACTTACAGATCACCTCTGCTCAGCAAGCACCCCAGACCTAGGTGGGGTTTTATCCACTTTCCCTGGGCTTTGGCTAGAGGTTGGCAGAAGGATCCCTTAGGTATACACTACCTACAACTAGGTCTTATTCCTTCTAATTTTCTTCTAATAGCTTTTTGTATTCTGATGTCTTTTATTGAGGGGAAAAAGGCTCACACAATATAATTTATTCTCTTTTTTTCTGTAGTTGATGTTATGAACTTTCTTCTTTAAGTCTTCTAAGCCATTAGCTTTCTAAAAGTCAAACCCCATTTTCTTTATGTAAAGTCTAGCTTAGACAACTTTAGCTTTCAAAACTATTTTCTAAGTTCTGAATTAAAAAAAAAAAGAAAAAAACAAAACCAACAATACATTAAGACTCATTGGCCTCCCTGGCTCTTATCTGTATTTTTCCTCACTGAAAAATGATGAAATTCCATATTCAAAAGCTGGTGGATCATAGGACAATGGGAATACTGAAGGAAAGAGAAACCTCAGAATTTTATCCCTTCACATGTAAAAGGGGGAGAGAGTCAGGAGAGAGCCAGACATGGAAAAGGGATGACTTTCTCCAAAAAGAACACTGGTACCTTTTGGGCTCCCAGAGATGTGCCGCACAATATGGAGAGCACAAGGATAAAGGCAGCAGACAGAGCCACAGGTAGACTACCAACTCTATATGTATTTCCCTTCGTTTGTAGAGGACTACTTAAGCCTCTCTCCATAGCCCTTGAGGGTACTTGTTGGTGCTTTTCTGCCATTAGGTGTATGGAGGGGATGCCTTCCAGAGGCACTGGGTTTAGGGAGTTGTTCTAAACTGCTTGGTTGTGTATTAAGATTTAATTCTCCCCTTCCTCTCAAATGAAATCTGCAGTCTTTATCAAATGGCTAAAGCCCAAGCTGTCTAAGAGTGGGAGCTGGCTGTGCTACAGAATTCATATTTCCATCCTCCCAAGTCCCATCTGTGCCCCGGATGTCACCTGGAGAGACGGTTTTTGGAAGAGCTAATCAGGGACAGGCCAAGGACAAAAAGTGGATGAGTCAGTCTGGAGTCATCAATAGGGGGCAAGGCTTCTTCCTTGCCTTCTTACATTGTTCCCTATAACAGGGTTGTTTATTTTAATGTTCCTTTCCTGCGCTTTTGAAGGCTACTTAATGAAATTGCAAAAGCTTCCTGAGACCTTTAGAAATTCTGTGTGGTTACTTATATATCTCAACCCTTTTGAGGTATAACCCTGAGGCATTTACTGCTCTCCCCAGGATTATATTTATAATTTTAAGGTTCTTTCTAAAGAACCAAAGCTGAGAAGAAACAGAAAAAAAATAACTTATCATGGAGTTCCCCTCCCCCTACTCAACACACGTGCGTGCGTGCGTGCGCGCGCGCACACACGTACATGCTGAAAATGGGAAAAGTGTTCGAAATAGAGGCAGACTAATTATCCAGGTTGGAATAGGGCCAGGATATTGGTCATTGGATTCTCTCTCTTCCCTCCCCGGTTTCTTTTCCTCTCCCTTCTGTCATCTTTCCCCAACCATCAGGTGGGTGGGTGGGCTGCTGGCTAGCTGCTGGTTGGCAAACAGAAATAGTTTAGGAGCAAGTGTTCTTGGGGTATGTTCACTGAAGAATGAATCAGAGCAACAGAGTGATTTTTTTCCTCCACGTTCAGCCAATTTACATACAAGGAGAGCAGGTGGGGAGATGTAATTCCTAACGGATTGCAGACACAGAGATTTAAATCTGGGTAAGTGATAGTAAGATTTTCCAAAGTAAAAAGATGGCATGTACAAATTAAGTAATCTTGAAGAAATATGAGTGGGATGGGAAGTGTTTTACTCAAAGAGCAATAAATAAGGGATATCCATATCCATCACTGCAGACAATAAATCACCCTGTCCTGAGGGGTGCAAAAATGAATGTGGATGTCTTGAAAGAGAATGGATTCTGTTGTGAATTGGACAAGTGGGTAATTAAAACCCATGAAGTTGAAGCTACCAGAAGTCGAGCAACTTAAAGGGGCCAGGTGTGTTTAATGAACTAGCCTTTTCCTGCGTGGTGATGTGTCTGTCCTTAAGTTAGCAATATTCTGTTGTTAGTAAAGGAAGCTGTGCTCACAGATTAATTCAGTCACCAAAGATACACCCAGTGAGTGCTACAATTTGTAATCTGGATTTGAAAGCTGCAGTCTGTTGATGTTCAGACAGTTTAAGAGGATTTGTTCAATAAGCAGAGATTTGTCTTGCAACAAGACTGTCGGGGCCACCTACAGAAGGGAGCAAGCTAAGCTCTGCAGACTTGCCTTTGAAACATTCTAGCAACTGGCTGCACCGGACCTACTGTTCCATGTACATTGCTGGCCTCTTTTTGGCTACATGATCCCTTTGCTCTAACCAGGCTGGTCTCCTTAGCACCAAAAGCACCTGTCTACCTGATTCTGGACAGTGTATCTTGGCTGATGTTCTTTCTTTCATCTAAAAAGCCTCTTTCTTCTCCTTGGTAAATCTGGGTACATATATTTTTGGCGGGGAGGCTCTCCCTTTGGCTGTACATCCTATAGAACACCTTCATTCTGTGATGACAGAACCTCCTGGTTGGGAGGGAGAAATCTCAAAGAATATATCCTGGAATCAGTATTCTTTGCACAGTGTGGTGGGAAGGACACAGCCTTTGGAGCATGAGTTCCACTTGGTAACAGTTGCTATACACTTTAGGCCCTGCATTAAGTAATCATATTTCACTTATTTCTCATAGCAATCCAACAGGAGAAAAGTGAAGCACAGAAAGATTAAATAACTTGCCAGGGCTACCCACTGTGTAAGTAGTTGATTTGGAATTATAACCAGTATCTCTCTGACCTCCATGCTCAGTGCACGCAGCTACTATTTCCCTGGCTTGGGCAAGTTATTTGCTTTTCCAGTGTCTTCCAGGCCACATCTATCAATGGTGGATAAGGCTCAGAGAGTATGTACATTCAATACCTAGTAAAATGCCTGACAATATTAAATGGTAATTAGGTTGTTATTAATAATCAGTGTGATTGTCTTACTCCTTGCTTTTTAAAGTTTGGTCTGTGGACCAGAGCATCAACTCTACCTGGGAGCTTGTTAGAAATTCAGAATCTCGGACTGACCAAAGACATCCTGAATCAGAATCTGCATTTTAACAAGGTCCCCAGGTGATGTGTATGCATTTTAAAGTTTGCAAAACACAGGACTACCACATGCTTTCATATCCCCTGAGAATTCAACTTGTTACCTTTTTTCTTTTTCTTTACTCTTTATTTAGAAATATATTCACACTTCCCAAAATATGACAAGAATAGTACAAAAAACTCTGGTCCCTTTTAGTGGAGAATGGTATTTAGATATTAAGATCCATGTGCCAGATGTACTCAAAACCACAGGATTCCTTTCAGCTTTCCCCCTTTTCATTTTTGTAACTCTCTTTTCTGATGGTGAAAAACCGTGGATATGCATTAGCCGCAGTATGTTTATGTACTTGCTCATTCCCTTTGTATGGAATCAGAACTAATTTCCTGATCTGCCCATCTTCCCATTTAACCATCTTCTTTGTGTGGGTTCTGACCCTCACCAGCTTGCCTTTAGTCCTGGTGACCTGTTTGTTGTTTCCTGAGGCAGCTCCTTCTAGCCAGGGCAGCTCTTACCAAGAGAAGTTTCTTTCTTATATTGAACTAAAGTCATGTTCTTGTAGCTTCCTCTCCTCTCTCTTCCACTTCAGCGTATGAAGTATAAGTGTGCTCAGATGTAGTGTGATGTGGTTGGAAAGAGCGTGACCTGGAGCATGAAGCTTTGTTCTGCACTTGCTTCCTGTGAGAACTGTTCAAGTTATGTGATCGCCCCTTGCCTCAGTTTTTTTCATTTGCAAAAATAGGGACAGCATATTTACTTGCAGGTAATTGAGGACCAAATAAGACAAGAATATAAATGGCTTAGCAAAGTGCCTGGTCCATATTAAAGGCAACATAAAATGAGCTCCTTCCTCCATTCACTTCTTCCCACCCTCCCTTCCTTTCTTCCTTCCTCCTTCCCTCCCTCTCTCTGAGACAGGAGGGAAGGGGGCAGGGCACAGCCATTAAAGGAATGACACAGCAATTGAAGATTCCACTCCCAGTAGACCTTGAGCCTCATTAGACACTCACTGTAATATATTAGCATGCCAAATGGCACTCCCACAGGCACCATGACAGTTCCGAGGCTGACCATAAAAGGTCAAAAAGTGGGCAGTGTCCCAGTTCCTGGGAATCCCCACCTCTTCCCCAAAGCAGTTGGAATAACCCTCCCACTTGTTAGCATATGAAGTTACCAAGCCCATAAAAACCAGCAACCCCACACGTCATGGTCGGTCTCTCTTGCCTTCTGAGACAGCCCAGTCTTTGTCTATGGAGTATGTATCTACTTTTACTTTATAAACTAAACACTCTCCACCCCCCACCCCACTCCCCCACACTTTGTGACTTCTCCAGCCTTCTGAGATGGCCTACACTTGGTTGTCTATGGAGTGTGCATCTCTGAATAAATCTACTTTTACTCAACTTTGGCTCGCTCTTGAATTCTTTCAAGCACAAAGGAAAGGCCCCTCACTTGGTGGGGCGTGTCCCAGAGACTCGCCTGAGACCTGGGACACAGCCACCCTCTTTTGCCTCATTTTCCTGTATCACCTTCCTTCCTTCTTTCCTTTCTTCCTTCTTTCCTTTAATAAGATATTTGCTAAGTCCCTAATCCGTGTTGCATAGCAGTAAACAAAATAGACCTGATTTCTTCTCTTACAGAACTTACAGGTTAGAGGTGAATAGGTGTATTTTTAAAATTACCTAAATATGCAATTAGAAATTGTAACAAGTATGTAATATGCTCTAGGTGCTGGGAGACAGGAGTAAGCTAGATAGAGAAGGGCCCTTCTCTTATGGAGGTTATATTCCAGGGGATGAAAGAAAAGGTAGATAAGAGACAGGTAAGTAAATGCATGAGGTAATACCAGATAATGACGAGTGCAGTGAAGAAGCACACGCAGAATGCTGTAACTATGATGGGACCGGGGAGCCTCTTGGGACTGGGTAGCTGTGGGAGGCCTCTCTGTGGAGGTGGCCTTTGAATTAAGCCCCAGGCTGCAAGGAGTCAACCACATGAAGATAAGAGGAAGAATGTCCTAGGAAAATGGAATGGCTGGACAGAATTATTTCATGTGTTTGAGGAGCAGAAGGGAGGCCTATGTGACTGGAGCTCAGTGAGTAGTGGGGTAAGTGGTCTGAGATGGGGCTAGAAGGTGAGGCCCAGGGGGCCACATATGCCTTGGAGGCCACAGTGAGCTGTTCTGTGTCATGTCACTATACACAGGAAGTTTACCCTTTTGAGAGCCCTCCAAGCTGACTTCATAAGGTTTGTTGTGAATATAAATCAAGGTGAAATATAAGAACATTGTAAAGCCCAACGTGATTGTTGTTGTCATGTCTACTAGGTGATCAATAAAACTTTCAGTGAATGGAGTGACAAAAGAATAAGAAAACAAAGTTGCAAACAGTGGCCAGCTATGCAGGCTGTCTTTGTCATTCCTGAAAGGAAAGATCAAGAGGCACTTAGGAAAGAACTGCAGATTTGGGCTCAGAAGAGAAAAAGCTTTTTTAGTGGAGACAAGATGAATTTTTAGAATGCATTTTCAGGGAGGCAGGTAGATAGCATTTAAATGGCTTGACAAAAACACTTTCTTTAAAATGCACAAGTAAGAAGGTTAACAATTTGAATCTATCTTGACATTTCCAAGTGTCTGCCCCAGGGCTATTTTCTTCCTTGCTCAGGATCAGCATTTTCACATACACTTGAGATTGCTATTTCCTGGGCTGGACCACCCACCATGGAGTGGAGGCTGAGCACGAATGTAAGTGGGAGCAATTATTGGGCAGTATCCATACCCACTGTGAGTTTTTCTCTTTTACCGTTCAGCTCCGCATCCCATGTTATTACAACCTGGTCATCATGTGGATCATGGATCATCTCATATTATCGTGGCCTGATGGTCACATGGACCATTGTGGCCTCAGACTGGAGCCCATCCTTACACATGCCAGAAAAGCAGGAGCTAAATTGAGTAGCTCCTGTGTTCAATAGACAGCCACATTTTTCTCCAAGGGGCTTGGAAACCAGAATACCCAGTGATCTTGATGAGTTGGGTGGTTTTAGGGGAGGCCAGGAAGAAGGCAGGTGATGTCTTTCATGATTTTGTCCTCCCCCTATTTTTTTTTTTTAAGTAGTGCAGTGCTGATTATTTCCCATTTATTCCTTCTGATCCTCTCTCCATTCATTCTCCACTCCCTGCTGTCTACCCTGGGAGGCTGACTTACACGAGCTACATTAGCAGGGCTGATTGTAACTTCCAGTTAGGCTGACTAATTGGCCTCTGGCAGGAGATGAGAGGGAAAGCGGGAAGTGAGTTTGGGATAGTTTTACCTTTTCTGTAAGATCTCTTTAGACTGAGTGTGCTCTGGACTGAAGGTCACTGCCTCTTATGAGGGGTTTAACCTGGGGGATAACCTTCATGACCTTCTCCTTCTGAAGACTCTGGTGGTCACACCCCCACCCCGTCGCTTTGGCCTAGGTGTGCCAGAAGCTCAGCTGCCATTACTGCACTATCCCTTATGGTTTCCATACACCCACACTTTGTAAATGGTTGTCTTGTTAAATAAACATTTCCAGCTCATCCAATAATGAGTGTCCTATCTGTGTGGGACCCTGACTAGTTAATACAGGTGCTGTAGGTGTTGGCTGACAGAACCTGTAAGCACAGCCTGTGCTTGGAGGCAACACAGTATCATGGAAAGAGCTTTGAGTTCAACTGGACAGTGTTTGAATTCAGTTTCATTTCTTTCAAGTTTGTAGCTATGGGCCAATTTTATAATGTCTCTGGTCCTTAATTATAAAAATAGGATAATAATATCTCTTTATAGAGTTGATGCATGTATGAAATGCCTGCACATAGTGGAACATAAACAAATGCCAGTTTTCTCCTATTCTCACAAATATTCTTTCATATAAGAGTAAACACCAAATGGGATTAGGAGAGGGACAGGCAAGCAGGTGAAAAGTTGAGTTAGACAAAGCGCTGAAACTCTCTTTATCCAGTTCCAGCGTTTGCTTCTGTCTTCCCCGCAGCCACTCTGCAGAAAGGGGAGCTGAGGGGGATGTGTTTCTCCTCAGGCCAGTGACACTGGTTCTCACTGGAGAAGTCCTTCTCAAACAGCTGAGCAAGGCAGGGTACAGCCAGCCCAGTGGATGTCACCCAGGTAGGGAGAGCCCCCTGAGGTTCCTGGTGCTCAGCAAAGGGTGGCAGTGATGAGAGGGTGACTGGCTCAGCAAATGGTGGTCATGGCTGGAAGGTGTCTGGGTCCAAAAATGTCTCCTAGATTTGGAATTGAACTTTCCACCAGCCTCCCCTCAGATGCCACTCGCACTGTTTTTTTTAGCCAAGTGCTCCCTTACACTGCTCCCGTTTTTTGCCCCGCAGATGTACTCTCCTTGGTAATCAGGAGCCTGCTTTTTAAGAGCAGAGCCAAGGGAAACTTGGAGTAGGGAGGGGCTGTGATAGGTCCCTTCCGCATTGATTTCTATCTGCAAAACCCATTCCAAAGCAACATATAATTTGAGAAAGGAACTGAAGTCTTATGTAAACTCAAGGCACATTTTCTGGTACCACATAAGTGTGCTTCTCCTAAGTGCTTCCCACAGGGGAATTCTGGAGCCCCCCCAGCTGCTGCTTTCCCCTACCCTAAGGCACCTCATCTGACACCAGTGCCTGCCTGGGGCATCCACTGGGCTCCTGAATTTAAGTGCAGTTGTGATCTGAAGTAGTTTAGTCCTGAGTGTCTGATACAGAGCAGATACTTCATTTCTCTCTTTCCTGCGAACTTCCAGAAAGCTACACCCAGCCTGATTCCTGCTGGAGGCATTAGGGGTCATCTACCCATCTTCTCCTTCCCTCTTTACTGGCTAAGATGACTCCTAACTCTGATTTGCAGACCCTCAAAAATAGCTGTTTTAAATTTTCCACCTTGCCAAGAAACACATATTTTTGTCCTGCATAATGATTAGTATTCACATGCATCCTATGCTCCTGCGGGCACACACTGATTGACCATTTACATTTAATACAGGTATGTCAGGCACCTCCTGTGTGTCAGGTTCTGTTCCGGGCCCTGGGGGAAAACAGCAGTCAATGAAGCCAGGTGTGGGCCTTGCCCTTCAGGGGCTTCTATTCTCAGATACTCTCCCTCCCCCATCCTCAGGTAGCAACAAAGCGAAACCAAACCAAACCAAACCAAACCAAAAGCACGGAGAAGTATCAGTCTTCTTTGATGACAGGGGAAAGGAACCTAATAATTACAAGTGATGGCTGAAGTGTAAAGATAAGTGCTCAGATCCTAGAGCCAGACCGCCTGGGTTCATATCTAATTGTACGCACTTACTAGCAGTGTGACTTTGGGCAAATTACTTAAAGCCTCTGTACTTCTGCTTCTGTATCTGCAAAATGGAGGAATACAGTGCCTGTAGGGAATTGTGAAAATTTATGGTGCCAGCCATGTAAGAAGCCCTCCACAGAGCTTGTGTTTTAAGCCCAAGAGCAAAGATTCCATGGCTAATGGCTAATGCTACCTTCCAAGCAGAGTTGTCAACACCTTGTGTGTATTGAAGCCCTCACAAGAACCTTATAGATAGGTACTAGCATTACCAGGCTTATTTTAATGAACAGATGGAGACACAGAAATGTGAGGTAACTTGCCATAAAATCACATAGTCTTAGTATTTTTGATTGTGACCTTCCTATGATCTTTCTCCTTTCCTCCCAGAGCAGACATGTGGGGACCTTTGCTAAAGGGTTCAGAGGCTTAGGTATCCATGCTGAGTAAAGAAAGAAAATTGGACTGACCCAAATGAAAGTGCGTAGCACATGTATGTTGTTGGTTTTTCTACCTCTTGTTTCCCTTTGGGGCAATTTAAGTCTTTGTACTGATATCTCCTCATCATTAGTATGAATTTGTGAGGTCTGGGACGTGCAGTTCTGTGCCTGTCTCCTCCCAGGATGAAATGGGCAAAATCACTTTCATCTCGTATTGTGGGGACATTCTCCTTATTCCTGCCACATACACAGACCTTTAGTGACCTTGTTTCCTTTCACTGGGTCTTTGCATTTCCTGTTACCTCCAAAAGTATCTGTCCTTGGAGGTAAAATGACATGAGCTGAATGCATTATACATAAATGTGAAGATGCCCCATCGGCTTATGTTAACAGCTTTATGTCATTTTTCATATTATTTATTCACTTCTTAATATTGTCTAATTTATGTACTTTTTGTCTGCTATCATGCATTCTGCAAATATCTTTATTGAGCTGCCCTTAACAATACCTAGATCTGTTTCCTGTGATGAGGCAATTAATTTAGATTTATCAGTATATGAGAGCATTCTGCAATCTCCTCTCTAAAGTTTTCCTATCAAAGTAGGAATATGGGAGATAACGCATTTAATTAATAGACAAGATATTCATTTGTTCCTAAGGCCATCTATTCAAAAGGGAGATAAGCATTTTACAAGGTATAATTCTAATTGTGGGATGAGTTTTAGTGGTATTTCTTTATAATGTATATAAGCATGGTATGACAATTTGAAATGATATTCCATAAAGCAATCACATAAAGATGTGTTATGAATGAATCAGTGTCCGTCTGTCTTTCTCTTTGCCTCTCAGTCACACACGTAATGGATATACATAAGTTCAGACACACCCTAAATTATAATAAACAAGAGTACCCACACTTGCCCCCTTACATGCACTCACAGAATGCTACTGACGCAAGCTCAGTAGGGTAGGTGAGTTTTTCTACCCTTGCTGATAGATCTTTACTGATTTATCCATACCATTATTCCCAGTAGTTGTGATCATCTTAGTTTGGACTGTCTTCTTCTCTCTCCTTATAGAGATCCTTTACCTCCTACAACCCAGATCAAATCCCATCTTTTCCACAAAGCCTGCCCTGATTAGTCCAGCCCACCCTGTTCTCTACCTTATTTCTATTCATATAGAATTCATGGTCAGTGACATACAATTTGAAATTACAGTTATTATCTAATTGCTTTGAGTGAGATATGTTGCCTTGGTAAGATTAGGATCCCATGAAGAACTCTGATTAGATATATTCAACAGTGCTTGGAAGTGTAGGTTTTCACCAATTTTAGTTGCTTCCAATATGAAATATTAAAATCTTTCATATTCTTCATAAACATGTAATACGATGCTGGAACTGTAATTGATGTCAATAAATATTTCTTGGAGTAATGTGTAGATAAGTAAAGACAATAATCTGTGTAAATCAGAAGACTTAAAAAAATCAGAGCATGTTTAGCGTGAGATAATTGTTTCTTCCTAGAACAGGAAGTTTTTCATCAATGTAGTTTTCATGAAGCGACTTGTGCAGGAATAGCCTTTGGGGGTATTTGGAAAAAATATATCTCCAAGAAACTCTTAGAAAGTTGGCTTGAATCAACATTACTTCTGGGTTATCCTCAGCAGGGAGAAACTGACGAATGCAAAGTGCTGGATGACTCAAGGGCTGAGAAGCCGAGAGTAAAGAAGAGCTTGTGGATTTCTGCTCTGGTGTAAAGATTGTCTTCCTAAGTGGCTAGAGGAGTGCCTGACCCTAGTGGGGACTTAGTAAATGTTCATTGGATTAATTTAGATGTGTCAAGCAAGTTTTGTAATTTCTTAATCTGTTGATGACAGATACTCATGCCAGACAATATGTCTGGAAGGAATTACATCAGCATAATGCAAAGCCCAAGACAGTCTTTGAAGAATCAGCTGGCTGCATTTTTGGTTTTAAGCACTGATGTGCCCTATAGATTACTTCAGGGGGTCAAATGATTTCCTTTTTCAGTTTCAATACGAGTTAGGAACTTTATTAAAATGTGCCAGAATGGGACCTATCTCTCCCTATCACTTGTGATTCCTGTTTATTCCTCACATAATTTACCATTTTGCCTAGAGAAAAGACTTCGAATGTGGGGAAGCTTGTAACAGGTGTAGTGTATGTTCTTGTTTTTCCTAGTAGCAGATGGTGCTGAAAGAAGATCGTCTCTGTGGGGCCATTGCAGGATAAAGCACAGGAATAAATAAGCACAATGATAGGTCTCAGCAAAGACAGCCAGGTCGCAGGGTTGGTCCCACATTTGGAAATTCTACATATACAATGAGCAGGTTTATCTGTAAGCTCAGAAAAGCCTATTTAAAGCTCTAGTACTTTACTTTTTGTTTTCCTCCATATAAAATTTTCTCCCACAATCAAACCACCTTGCTCTCATGTGAATTATAGGTAGTGTATTCAGAAGAATCTAAATAAAGTGAAATTCTTTGCAACAGTACATTGTGCTAAAAGGGAAGAGGTAATTTTCCTTGGAGTTCTTCCCCAGCCCCAACAACCTCTGTTTTTATTTTAATGGATTTTGATGGGACCTGGTCTTTGATCTTGGCCTCTTAAAAACCAAAGGAGCAAAGGAAGGTTAATTTCAGCAATTCTATCCTAATGCACCTCTGCTATTCTGCATGACGGACGCTGCATGAATGTAGTTCAACCTGGTACTGGACCGACAATTTAATTATTTTCTCTTGTGCAAAGGTAATTTTCATCTTTCCTGGAAAAAAATATGAACCCCCATGGGTGTCAGTTACATATATATTCAGATTTATATGTCTTTTCAGCAGACACACTTTTATATTGCTCATATTTAAACACTCATCTAAATTTGACAATGTCAGGGCAGTATATCAACAGGACCTATGCTCATCTTCTTCCTCTCCTTGTTTAAATTTTATTTCTTAGTATCCCAGCCTCAGCAGTATTTGAGGAATATTTTTCTGTTGGCCTAATGCAATTTTTTCCACATGATGTATTCTTCGTCTGTCCCTTATCTTCCCTTCACTTGCTGACACCACTGTTTAGTCCATTTGGGGCTAAAATGCACTGAAAGCAAATACGTACTATTTTAACGTTCTGCCTGATTCTTGTTCGTTAGCAAGAGAATCTCTCTAGCAGTTTGGTTAAATGGCCTTTACCTCTTTTAAGAAAAAAAGCAAAGAATTCTATAATGTCTCTGACAAAAAGAGGTGGTGTGCACAGATACAAGCTTATCAAAAATAATAACACCTCCCGAAGCGCCTGAGTGTGTATACGTGTGTGCGCGTGCATATGGGTTTATACATGTAGTTGTGTATCCACAACTAGATTCATTTTTCTTATTTCTCAGGAGCATAATTATTGATGCTTTCTGAAATCTCATTATGCATCTAGATCTAAGACCTACTGAACTACTTCCCTTCCTATATTAAAAAAGCCATATTTAATGTAAGTATTTAAAGTGTGGCTTTTGTGTGCCTTAACTCTACATGAATATAGACTTTTAACTATGGTTAACCTCTGCAGTGCAAATCTCTGTGGGCCAGAGTGGGTTAATTTTTGATTGCCTGCTCTACCTGCATCCTCAGAGCGTGCATGAGAAAGAACAAAAACAGACTGTCTTTGTGAAGTCACATGCATCTGCCTCTAAATTTTAGTGTGGCGCATAAATGGCAACAAGAATTGAAGGAGAAAACAGAAGAGAGAGATTGTTCTTGAGCAGGGATTATTCCACTTTAAAGCTCTAAATTAATTATTTCTTCAGTTTTTGTGATTTTTCAAACACGGGGTGCATGTATATGAGTGGTGGTGGGGTGTGCAGGGCAAAAGAGGACTAATAAATTTAACTAAATCTAAAGAAATTCTTTGTCATCTTCCTACCACCCTCCCACATTTGACTAAATTGCCAGATAACAATTACTAGGATATATACAAAATTAGGAGAATGATTTTTTTGGTCAAGGCTTTGTGTTTAATAGTAATGAACATGTAGAGAAGACAAAGTTATTGTAATTCTGATCATATAGACTAAGCCTGTTAAATGAAAACAATACATTTTATAACCGAGAAACACATGAAAGAAAATCTCTGCTTCAGTTGAACAACTTAATATGAATTCCTTTCATTGTTTGCCATGTCTCATTAGCGTTGGCTCCATTTCATAGGCAATATTTAATTATTGGTATTTTTAATTTATCTTTTTTTTAATATTATCATCTTACCTCGAGTGCAATTATCCATTCCTGTCTAGTAGGAATAAATTTGCTCAGGAGTTACTGCAAGATAAACACTGCTTAGAAACCATCATTTTTCTATTGTATTTGTCTAGTTAATAAAGGGAGGCATTTTGTTTTCCCCCGGTGACCACTTGTACTTTGTTCAGTAATTAAGGAAGTGAGTTGATGCTTCTACATTTTAGCCTTTCTCTAACCTCTGCAGGTCTGTCTGGGATGCCAGCGCTGGTTGTGTTCTGGTGTCAGGTGGCTATGGAAAAGCCGGGGATGAAATCAGAGAGGATTCTAATAATAACACTTTAAATCAGTATCAATAATTTGATTAATATCAAATATATCAAATATATTCTGCCTGGAAATAATCTGCAGGCTTCTTTTCAGCGTGTAAGTTTCAGTTTTCAGAAACAGCTCCTCAGCCACAATGGAATGCTTTAAAAAATGCATGTCATCACTGTATATTTTTATGTGTACATTTGGTCATAGGAGAAGCTGCATTTTGCTGTCAGATGAGGGTTTTAATCCTGGCTTTACTACTAATTAGCTACATGGTCTTAAGCAAATTACTTAGCCTCCTTAAGACTTTGCTTTCTCAGAATGAAGATGAAAATAACAATATTGTTTACTTCACAATATTAATGTGAGGGTGAAATGAGGCAGCACATATGAGGCATTGTATGGTGCTAAACACATACTAAGAGTTCAATAAGTATTTTTATTATTACCATTGTTAAAGTGTATTTATGTATAGACTTGTGTGTTGGATTATAAAATTGTGGTGCTGATTTTTGGATGAAGTTCGTGAAATCATTCTGCTTATGTTTTTTTCATTTATCAGTATAAAGCTCAGTTACAAGCAATGCTCAAGTACACTTTCTTGTCCTGTTCTGCTTATGCTTCAAGTCTCCACCCAGAAGTTTCCTGTTCATGGAAGCTTCTCTTCACTCCACTTCCTCCAGCTAGGACCCTGTATTCGGTGTGGCACAGTGCTTGGAACCCATCTACAAGAAGATTTGGTCATTGTAAGTGCATTATAATCATTGCTTTCCACATCTTCCTCTCCAGAAGGTGAACTTCGTGTCTTGTTTATCTTGGCATCCCCCCTGCTTTGTGCACATGTGGTCATAGCAAGACATCAATAAAGGTTTCTTGCATAAGTAAGTGAAAAAGAAAATGCTATTGTTTATGTATGCAAACAAATAGTGATCTTTCAATGACGGTGTTCTTCCTTATGTTATTTTCCACTTTATTATCTTTAGCCATTTTTTGTCTTTTTATTCGCGTCATCTTCAGAGCTTGTGACACATCCTTTTAAAAATGTAACATCATGCAGGATTAACAGAATTACATTTTGTTTCACTTAATGCCCCAAGATTCCATGACATAGCTATTTAGCTGGGTGGGGAAGCAAACTTTTCTGAAACCATTACATTTTTAACTGTTTTAGTTAGTATGTTGACATGCCAACTGTTAAGGCTAAAATGAAAAGAGGCTAGAGAAAGTGATGTGAAAGTGAAATTATCATCCAGGAGATCCAAGGATGGCACTGTTTATAGAATTTGATGCAGTCTTTAACAGTACAATAGCACAGGTGCCAGAACTCCAGGTCAGACCCATGAACAGACTTGCTATTCCAAGTCCAGCTACATTCCTTCCTCTGGCCAGGGCTAGGTTTGGTTAGTTTGCTAGTCAACATCTAAGTCTCTGAGCAATCATGTACTTGGTCAAGATTGCACACACAGCATGAAATGCTTGTGATTCAAGCCAAGGTCTTTCTGACTCTAGTCAGAATGCAACATCCTCAAGGTGGGAGTCACCACTTCATTTGCTGGTGGTGTCATTGTGGCCACTCTGCCATCATGCCTGCCTGGCCACTGTCTGAAGAACCCATGTAATGCTGCATCACCGAGTCTGACCCAAGGAGACATAGCCCTACAGAGAGAGCCTCTACTCTCTTAGGTGGGAGGGTCAGCAGGGGGCAGAAACAAGGTTGGGTAACAGGGCAGCAGTTGGGGAGCTGTCAGGGGTGCTGACCTAAAAAGGGACAAACGAGTCTGGAATAAATAAGCAAAATATAATATTTTCTCTCTTGTCAAAATAGAGTGTGTGTTTATTTTTGTATACGTATGTGTGTGTGTTTATCATGATCTATCTTCTCAGATTCAGTAGCAGTGACTTAAAAGTTTACAGACTTCAGCAAAAATTGTGAAACTAAAAAGGCACTCTTAATACCATTTACCAGGAATCAGAATTCTGTTATTATCTAAATTTCTAACCCTTAGATATATGTCCTTAGAAGTTTCCTAATTTTCACCTTCCCAACAAATTTAAAAGGAAAACTGGAGCAAGAACAAGTATTACACACAAGTGAGAGATGTTTCCTCCTCCCTGCCCCCCTCCCCACTTTTTCTCTGGCTATTGACTGCTTTGGCTGTGGTAGTAAATTAGTGAATGAATATATTTCTTTGGGTAATTTTATTAATTAAAATGTCTCTCCTGATTCCACCAAATAACTAAATGAGTGGTTGCCTGGCACTTTATCCCTGACACGTGTATGTTGGTGGTGGTGTTGAACGTGATGGGTTGGCTGGTGTTAAGGATTTGGGATCAGGTTGATAACTTTTCATTGTCAGCACTACAGGCACACTATTTTTTCAGCTCACCCGGATCACTGCACCCCTCCCCCCACCATGCTCTACCATATACTGCGCCCTTTCCTGATCCTTAATTTCTTATGAGCAACTTTATACTTTCTGATTGGTAGGGCTCCATCATGGGCGCAAAGACCCTGTGTCAGTATAATGTCCCCGTATAAACTTGGACTTCTTCAGCACTGCATTTTATCAAATTCCACATATACCTTTAAATGTGATATTATAAGATACGTATTTTTTTCTGGCCTGAATATTGAAGCTTGTTCCCTAGCTTAAAAAATCTTACATGCCACTCGCAAGAGATCAAACAGGGTGTTTTAACTTCATGAAGGACCTGTAGGGTCTTTCCTCCATTATATATGATGCTGGAGTCTCTGGAAAAGCCTAGGGTCCTACTTACAGAGTGTGGCCCAAATTAGGTAATTACTTGAGCCGTCTCTGTTCCAAATAATATATGAAACCAAGAAAAGGAAATTATTTGTTTTAACCATAGGTGAGTCTTTAATTCATGTACACGTTGAGATTTGAAAGATTAACCTCTTTGAAAGTTCAAAAAAAAAAAAAAAGCCTAATGGTAACTGATTAGACATCTCAACCTCAGGGAGAAAAACAAATGCTTAAGGGTAGATTTTATGTAATTTATGTAACTTTGATTATTTATACATTAGATTTCCTTAAATAAATCATGAAGAACAGTTGAAAACACCCTCTCTTTCCCAGAGAAAATTTCCTGGTTTGTGGAAGGACTTGGTAGATCTCTAACATATTGTAGGTGATATTTTGTATGACAGCAAAAATATGTGAAACTCTTTAATAGGTACATTATATTTTGAAAATTAACTGCAAATAAAGAATGATGATTCCTCAGCTGCTATTTTACTCTTATAGAGATAATATCAATGATTATCATATTAAGAGCTAAAGTACAATATTCTGGGCTTAGCAATGAGGTTATTTTTTTGCTTTTATTTAGCATGCCCTCATTTAACATTCTTTCACTTGTATTATGGACTAGGCACATGAAACATAAAGATAATTGGGGCATGGCCCATATGCTCAAGTTGCTTATGAATCCAGTACAAGAGAGGAGAAAAATATCCAAATAACTACAACACTAGCCAGAGCTTCATAAGCACAGTAGGAGAAGTACTGGGTTGTGGACAAGTTGGAGCTCTGAGAAACTCTATATGTTTGGGAGGATTTGGGAAGGCTTCTTGGAGATGGTGGACTTAGAACTAGGTCACAAAATATGGATAAGTCCTTGCCAGAGGCTGAAGGATGGGAAGAGCTAGGAGGGCATTTCAGGCAGAGGAAATGGTGGGAACCTGTTGTGGCAATGGATACTTTGTCGGGTAGTGTCTGCAGCCCAGGACATGTGCATTTGAGTAGAGTAAGATACATATAAGAAAGGAATGGGAAAAATGTCTGAAATTATAGGTTAGTCCCTGATCATGAAGGAACTTGACCACCATGGTTAATGAGTTTGAAATTTGTTCTTAGGGTATGATCATGAGAAGTGCCTACCCAGATGAGTAGCAGGAGAGGTCATGCTTCAGGAAGATTCCTCTGGTGGTGCATGCAGGTCTCCCATTAATGTTGGGATAAAGTCCCAAATCCTTAAGGTGGCCTGCAAGCCCCTGTGAGATCTACTCTCTTCTGTGTCCGCAGTCTCCTCTTCAGGCACTCTTGGGTTCTTTAGCCTGGGGAGGAGGGTACCAATCTGCTTCCTGTATCTCACACATGCCTCCGTAACCAGTTAGTATATACTTCTTTTACAACTTGGCTGTATGTCCCATCCTCAGAGAAAACATCCCAGATCACCAGGCATCTTTTCCTTTGTATTTATCACTTATCCCAGGGGTGGAATTTATAGTTATTGTGTCTCTTTGCCTGTTACAGATGAGAAAAGTGAGGCTCAGAAGATTTTCTTCCTCTCCTCCCAATAGAAGACCAAAGAAGGAGGAGAGCAAACTGGGGCTCTAAGAAGTATTTACCCCAGAATAAATAAAGACAAACATCTCCAGTATTTAGTTGATTTTTATGCAATGACTTCTTGTTTGCAGTCCTTGGATTAGAAAGTATCAATTTGTCCTCCTCTATAGTAACTAAACATTATGAAGGTTTATAATTTTCATATTCACATGAATGTGATCTTATCTCACTTGACCTCATAACAATCTTGGGAAGTGTACAGAGTGGGCGTTACCCAGTTTTACAGATCATGCAGTCCAGGGCAGAGAAGTGACTGGCCCAAGGGCATGGCTATTAAATGATAAACTGGAACTTTAGTTTATCCCTTCTGTCTTTGAATCCTGGTCTTTTTGATTGAGTTATTTTTTCTCCCAAATAGAATATCATGAAGAGAAATTAATATAAGTGAAAAAAATGCTGTGTAGTGTGTAGCATAAACATCCAGTATTCAATTAACGTATAGAAAAATGGTGGGAGAGCAGAGAGCCCACTAAAAGAATGGAGTGGAGTCAGATTAGGGCACTGATGCACTTCCAACTTAGGGAGCAACATTTCTTTAAGTCAGTTTGAAAAATTGGCTAGGATTGGCTAGGAAAAAAGTATTTAAATCCTGCCTAAATGACCTCAATTTCTATTCCAATAAATTACTGGTCTTCTTTGCAATTAGTCATTCAGCTTGTCAACCATATGAGCAGAGGATTTATTTTCTGTTTCAGGCAGTTCTGTTGAGCAGATGGGCAGGCTGCCATCTTAGACCCTGGCTATGCTTCCAGGTAATATGGGGAGTGGGTGAGGGTGGAAGGGAGGGAGACAGAAGCTAGGATTATCATCTGAGACATTTTCTTACTGTTTAGCGGCTCTGAGTTGAGATTCAGGCTTTGTTCTAAAATCTAGTTTTAGATGCGTTGTTTGGAAGTTGGGAGACATTCCCCTGTTGTTATGTCTGGCTCAAGGCCAGTTGGGCAGAGGAGAAACCAGAATGTGTGCAGGTTTGGTCCTCGAAAGCATTGAGGGAATGCTGCTTAGTTCATCATCTGCAAGGCGGGATCTTGAGTGGCAGCCAGATTTAATTACTTGGAGGTCACTGGAAGGTGCTGTGATCTGAAGCGGGACAGGAGCTGCAGATCAGAGCCTGGGGAAACAGAGAAACAGGAGACCATAATGTAGGAAGACGTGGAAAGGGAGTGATGACTGATCCTGCCAGAGGATGTTGCTCTTGCCCAGGATTACATCACGGATTGTTGCAGGGATGAGCCTTCCTGCCCATGGGGCAAGTGTCTATGGGCAGTGCATTCAAGATTTCCATTGACCTTTCCTTTTAGATTGACCTGCTAACTGGTCTCCCTGTTTCTACCCTTGTTTTGCTTCAGGAGTAGCTCAATATGGCAGACTGATTCTGTTAAACTGTAAGTCATAGTCTGTCACTTCTTGGTTCAGAACCCTTAGATGGGTTCACATTTTATTCAGAGTAAAAGCCAAAATCCTCCAGATACTTACCCTCCTGCTCCTTACTTACAGGATCTTATCATCCATTGATCTTACATCACTTGCTGGCCCTGGCCCTGCTGGCATCTTTGCAGCTACTCAAGTACACCAAGCATATTCCCATTCCAGCGCCTTTGCACTCGCTCTTTTCTCTTGCATCCTCTTCTGCCCTGCACGAGTCTCTTCTTCATTACCTTCAAACCTTTGTGAGCAGTCCCCTTATCAGAGAGTTCTTTCCCAACTACGTTACTTAAAATTGTAACTCTTAATAATGTATTTATTGTCTGCTCCCCCCTAATATAGAGTTCCACTAGGGCAGGGATTTTTGTCTGTTTTTAAAATTTTTTATTTATTAGCTCTTGTATCCCCAGTGCCTAGAATTATTCGAGACATATACTAGACATTTAACAATTATTCAGTAAATAAATAACTTTACATTGGGCTGGGTTCTCTACTCTGTCTTTTTTTTGTACATTCATCCATCCATCCATCCATCTGTCCATCCGTCGACCGATCCATCCAATCATTATGACCCAATTACTCATCACTTCCTCTGATACTATTTTCCCCTTTATTTATTATTTTTCAATTTAATTTGCTTTCTTTTTGCTTCCTAATCAATACTCCTGAAAACCTTTGAACATGTTTTTCCCTTTGCCTGGAAATCTTTTCCTCCATGTCCTCTCATGTCACTCAGATCTTAGCTCAAATATCACCTCTTTAGAGAAGTCTTCCCTGACCATCCTGCCTAAATCCTCCCCTGTCCTCTATCCCAATCACTCCATTCACCATCATGTTACCTTACTTTAGTATCATGTTTGGGATAAAATATCACCATTTGAGATTATCTTGTTCATGTATTTGTTTATTTGTTCACTGCCTCTCTCTCTGTCTCCTCCTGTCTTACCCCTTGGTAGAATGTAAATTCCGTTATAGCAGAGATCCTGGTGGTTTTGTTTCCCATTGTGTACCCAGTATCTGTACCAAAGCCTGGAGCATGTTTGATGCTTAATAAATACTTACTGGTTGTATGATTAGGCTTACATTTCTTGGAGTTAAACTGTCTATACTGAAACCCCAGCTTCACCATTGACTATCTGTGACTCCTGGACAGTGTTTGACTTTTCTATGCCTAAGTTTCTTACCTGTTTATGGGTATTGTAATAGTACGTCTTTCATGTGATTGCTGTGGGCATTAGTGACAATGATGATAATAATAGTGATAGCTACTATTAGTGAGCAGTTAGTATAGACCAAGCACTGTTTTAAACTCTACCTATATTTATTATTTAATCCTTATCACAGCCCTATGAAATGGACACTATTTTAATTCCCATATTTTAGATGACTCAAGTTCTGGAAAGGCAAATAACATGTAGTTACGAAGAGGTGGAAAAGCGATTGAAGCCAAGACAGTTTGGCTCAGAGCCTTTGCTTTTACGTGTGCTGAGGACATAGGAATCACTCAATAAACATCAGCCATTATTATTATTAACTATGTATCATTTGCAGTGAATACACAGTAAATCATATTATTTTCCCAAATATATCGTCTGTGAAATAGCAGCTTCAGATTAGCAAGAAGAAAAGCAAGAAGAAATTCACTTGGATGTTAGAGTATAATTCGAAAATATAAATCCTTTTGTTACATAGGGAGTAATTAAAATACATAAAAGGAATATATTACATTTAATTTTACAATTAAATTTATTGAAGATATAACATGTGCTATACTGTACTGGCGACTGACATCTGTTAAAACAAGCTAACAGAATGCTAGTTTGGCTTAGGTAATTCTGTGAAAGAGGTTCGATATCTGTGTTCTGGATAATTCCCCAATAAAAATATCTTGGCAAACTGCAACATACAGGCTTTCAAATTTGCTTTGAATAGTTAATACTGAGCTATAAATCCTCAAATGTCAAAAGAATATTGTTTTTGTTGTTGTTGTTCTGTACTTTGTAATTTTCATTATGGGCATTTGTATACTTGTCAATATTTACTAAGCTGCAGTATTTTTTGAGGGCAGGTAGTATATTTTCTTAATTTTTTTCACACTGTATTTATGCCAGAGCCTTGCATTTTTCATAGGGAGTAAAAATTTTTTACCACTCATAGATGACTATTGTTAACCTGTACATATTTGGGTTTTATGTTTCATATTCAGGGAAATTGTTTTTCCTGGAATTGGATGATGACATTGAGTGATTAAGTGTATATACATGTTGACTGTAGTTTATAGGAGATACAGCACTTCTGCTCAAATGGGGGATTTGTGTTTAGACCTTCTGTCGGGGCAGTGGGTGTACCCAGTGAGGGCATTTAGATAATAACAGAGTTTTACAGCTGGAAGGAACTCTAGGACCCTATAATCCAATTTCTTTCTTTTATAGATGAGAAAACTGAGAATCAGGGAGAGTAAGTGGCTTGTCTAGAGTAACACAGCTAGTTAGTACCAGAACTAGAGCTAGGCACAGGTGTTCTAATTCTCGTTTAATGCACTGTCAGAGGGAAGGGATAATATGTTTTCCTATCATGAACAGTAGAACTTAGAAAAATCTAAATAATGAACAGTTAATGTGCCCGTTAGACAGTCTATCTCAAAAACAAATGCATTTAGCAAAATCTTCAGAAGACTTTCAATTTAATCTGTTAATAAGAGTCTGTGGTGAGTAGAGATAAATATTTTAGTTTTACTAAAAATAATAAATTTCTCTGATTAAAATAGTACACATTTTTTAGAAATTAGTGACATACAAAAAACCATGAAACCAAAATAAGGGTCACCCACCATTTTACCACTCTTAGACAATCATTGTTAATTTATGGATATTTGGTTTCTGTATTTCATGTAATGTGTGTATATGAGTACATGCATGTGTGTAGAAAATATACAATTATATGTAGTATAGGTTATTTCTAAGCATATATATTACATATTAATATATATCAATATAAACCTTTATTAATATATGTAACATATATTCTATAATTATATGTGTATATAATTAACATTTGCTTAATTGGGATCATATGAAGCATCATTTTAAAATTCAAAAATGTGTTGGAGAATGTTCTCTCTTTTCTTATCCTTTATCTGAGTTTGTTTAATTTTAGAATTACTTCACTATTTGGTAAAATTCACTTTGGGCATAATGACTTTTGTGGGGTATATTTTAAACTGTTAACTCACTTTCTTAAAAGTAGAGATTTATTTAGTATTTCTATTTTCTCTTGAATCATTTTTGATATGTGATAGTTTTCAAATATATTGGCATGATTTTTTTCATAATATTCTTCTTTTGAAATCTGTTTTGTTTCTAGTTTTCCCCCATTTTCATTCCTAGTATTTTTAAGTTTTTTCTTCTCACTTACCTTATTTAATTGTGGATCAGACTTGTCAGATGAAAGTCAATTTTATTAGATGTTTCATAGAACGAGCTCTCGTAGACATGGGCCTGTGCCATCCAGATCCTTTTAGGACATCTTTGTTGCTCCAGCTACTGGAATTGCTAGCAGTGGTCAGCCTTCAGCTGTCAACACTTTCAGCCACAGGGAGCCTCAGCTATAGGGAACAACCTAGTCGAAGGTCACACCCTTATCTCGGGGCAGCTCACATTCAACGACTGATTGAGGCAAGGGTATGAAAACCAGCTATTTTGGTCCAGTGTGGAGCAATTTTAATAGGTCAGTTCAGCTTTAGAGTTCCCCACAGGGTCAGCTGAGGCTCTTTGGCTTGTATTGCAAACTATTTTCCCCCTCTGTTTCCTCTCCCTCTCTTTCACAGGTGTTAATCCTAAGAACACTTCCTAATAAACATCCTGAACACTGAACTGTCTCAGAATCAGTTTCTTGGAGAACCCAAACTTCAGAGGTTGATACCAGTAGTTGGCCAAGAAATTGGCAATAAGATGGGGTTTTGATGCTGTATCATTCACTGCCCAGTGGGCAATGAGGATCCCATCACTTGGAGGCAGGAAGAACACAGATAGTCCCTGGCAAAAGGTGGTGGTCCAGTCATGAAAACTTTCATTGATGGTGATTTGGGATATATTCTGGAAGGTAGTGCCCTAATTAGTGTAAAGTACTAGGCATTTGTGAAACATGATGGAAATAGTACGTGAAAGGACAATGGGATTAGGTAGCTATTTCTGTGTTCTACTGAAGCTCCAGAAAAAGATAATGAAAGACTGAAAATAAATAACAGAAGTCAATTAGAAGTCAAATCTGAAAGACTAAGAGCCTCATTGGGAGCCTGTAAAGAGGACCGTATCTCTTATAGTGGGAGGGGAGAAAAAGCTGTGGACCAGATCAAAGAGTATTCGAGCTCCAAAGAATGGTTAAACTTCAAACCCAAGCATGTCTGCTACACCGACGTCAGGGCCTCAGTTGGAAAAGAATGAGTAAAGACAAGACAATAGAAAAAGAGCAAGAGACTGAACATGTAATTTCACAAAACAGGAAACAAGAACAACTCTTAAATTTGTAAAAAGATGTTAAAACTCATTAGTAATCAGACAATGGATGTTAGAACCACAACTAGATGACATTTTTCATATCTAATAGTTGGCAATAAAAAATGTGTGGCAAGAACAATTATTGATGAGGACATTAAAGACGAAGCACTTTTAGTTATTGCAGGTGGGACTATAAATTGATATAACCACTTTGGAGAACAATTTGAGGTTGTGTTATGTGGTTCAAGACAAATGTGGCACTGACTCTGGTGGCTCTCAAAGGTCACTACCTTCTGGTATTTACACCCTTGTGTAAGTTTCCTCCCCTTGAGTGTGGGAAGGACTTGTGACATGCTTCAATAGTATATTGCAAAAGTGATAGGATGTCACTCCTGTGAATCAATTCAGATAGAATTCTGACTTCCATGTGGCTGGCAGATGCTCTTTCTTGCTGGTTTTGATAATACAAGCTGCCACATTGTGAGCTGCCTTATGGTGAAGCCCAAATAACAAGCAGCTGAGGGTGGAAGGCCAGCAAGAAAGTGAAGTCATTGGTCCAACAGCCCACAAGGAACTGAATCCCACCAAAACCCACATGACCTTGGAAGGAGCTTCTTCCCCAGTTAAATGGTCTAATGAGACATCTGCCCTGGCTGGCATCTTAATTGCAGCCTTGTGAAAGACCCTTGAAGCTGAGGATCCAGCTAAGATGTGTTGGGATTCCTGACCCAACAAACTGAGTAATAAATGTGTGTCTTTTTATGTTGCTAAGTTTCTGTAACATTGTTATACAGTAACAGATAGCTAACATGTCAAATTTCCACTTGATTATGAACCCCCAGGAAATGCTTACATTACACTTGCTCTCCAAGAGGCATGTACAAGAATATGTGTAGCAGTATTATTTGTAAAAGTAAAACTAAAAACATTTATATGAGCCCATAGGTAGGATAATAGATAAATACATTTTATCATACTTAAGCAATGGAATTGTAAAAAGCAACAGAATAAACTACAACTACAGGCATGAACCTGGTGAAATTCACAAACAGTGTTTAGCAAGACAGGTAAGATGCTGAAAAGTACAAACAGAATGATTCCATTTAAAGTTCAGACACTGCAAAGCTAAGCAATATATTGATGCACACTTTTGTGAAAGAAAATTAAAATAAAATTGAGGTGGTTATTTTTGGTAGGGGTATTATAGGTGTTAGTATCTCTATAGGAATTAGGTTGGAGAAAGGACACAGACTCGGCTTAAAAGCTATTGGTAGCATTCTGTTCCTTAAACAGTAGTGTAGATATCCAGGTTTTTTTTATAATTGCATTTTATAAATTAATGTATATTTTATATCTGTTATTTTGCCTGAATGAAATACTGCACAATAAAAGTTGATCCAAGACAGTTTCTATCCTGAAATTTTTTATAGAGAACTACATTGTGATGAGCCTTTCATTTGGCTTATCTGAAAAATGTCCTAAATACTGCAAAACCTTGGTACATTCTTGACTGTCCTGTCAGGTACTTCATTGATAGTAGATACTTTTATCTTCTAGCTTAGAGATTGGGCATGGGAACATAGCATCTCCAAGACTTTTACAGGGCTTTTCTGGATTATCTGTAGTTCTCTCTTCCTGAAACCATTACCGAAAAGGAGAAAAATGAAGAGAATGCAACATATGTCTAATTGGAGTTCAGGGCAGAGAGAATTGGAGAGAGGTCATATAAAAGGGATAATGGCTAGGGATTTCCCACACTTGAAAGACATGAATTCTTGGATTCAGGAAATAGAAAAAAATCCCAGTCAAGTTAAGTAAGACTCAATCTTTCATAATGAAATTATAGGATGCCAGAGAAAAAAGACCTGAAAAGTAAGCAGAAAGAAACATCAGATTACTTAGAGAGGAAATATTATTAGAATAGGAACTGTTTCTTGGGAGTAACAATAGAAACTGTAAGAGAACAATATCTTTTCAAAGGAGAATCTTCAAGATTCCTGAAGAAAGGGATATTATATATTGTTAGTTTAATTATATACATAAGTTAAAAAGCTTCCAGTACAAAACTCTGGAATGAAGACTCAGAGACTGTTTGACATTTGTGACCAATTATTTAAGATTTTTAGAGCAGCGTATTATTTGCTATTATAACAAGTTACCACAAATTTAGTGGCTTAACACAACACAAATTTATTATCTCACAGTTCTGGGGGATAGAAGTCTAAAATGTTTCAGTTAAGGTCAAGGTGATGGTAGGCCTTCTGGAGACTGTGAGAGAATCTGTTTCTTTCCTACTTCCCAGCTTGCAGAGGCTGCCTGCATTCCTTGGGCCATGGTCTCTTCCTCTAACTTCAAAGCCAGCAGTGGCTGGTTGAGATTTTTTCATGCTGTATCACTTTGACACTCCTTTTCTATAGTCAGATGTCATTCTGTCTCCCTCTTATAAGAACATTTGTTTTTATATTGGTCTTCCCTGGATAATCCAGGATAATCTCTCATCTCAAAATCCTTAATGTAATCACTTCTGCAAAGCCTCTTTTATCATTTAAGTAACATTTTCACAGGTCCTAAGATGTTGACCTCTTTGGGGGACCATTATTCGGCCTACCACAGCAGAAAGAAACCTTCAAGATCATTATATTAAGTGTAGTTATATTATAATGTGAAAAATGCTAGATTGGCAAGGAATCTGGTGGCATTCATTTTGCCTTGTCACTAACAACCAGAGTGACCTTAAGCAGGTCCCTTCATCAATCTAGACCTCTAATTCTTCCTTCTTTCCTTCAGACATTAACTCAAGAATTATTTCTTGACTATTCCCTATATACCAGGTGTTATTGTAGGTTCTGTAAAGTGGAACATTTTTCTGATTCTAAAATAATAGGAAATAATGTGCTTAAAACATCTAGTAAAATGCCTGGCATAAAGTGAGAATTTAATAAATTAAAACCATTATTATTAATAACATGGATTGGAATAGAAAACTAACATATTTAAATTGCAACTATATCTTCAGAAGTTGAATTTAAGAGAGCAAATATTGAACCACAGAGTATTTGTTTAATGCCTACCATGTACATTGTGCTGGGTATCAGCAATACAAAGATGAGTAAGCCCCTGGTCCCTGACCCTGAAGAGGAGTATGATCACGAGTAACTCTGTACAAGGTAGAGCACCATCAGTTCTGTGATGGAGGAACAGAAGAGTCCTAGGAACACAGAGATGGAACCAAAGAAACAGCACCTTAGACTGACTCCCAATGTCAGAATTCTCGTCCTTACAAAATGAATCAGTCTTAGGAAAGAGCAGACAAGTTGGGGGCTCCACATTCTCGTTATCTTCTGTGTTCTTACCACTTCTAAGCCTCACCTCCTCTGACTCCTCCGTTACCACCCTGCTCCCGTGTGTGGAATTACCTTCCTTTTGCGCTGTTCCTCTCTCTGTATGGTCTGTGATCAGGAGGTCACTTTGGCCTTTGCGGTTTAGATCCACTTGACTACGGTCCTGTTTTCACATTCCCTGGGAAGCCCAGTGCCCTCGCCATGAGGTATTCCTTCTGTGGTGCCTCTGGCTCTGAACTCTTTCCTCATCTGAACTCTGTGTCATTTTGCCTCATATTCCACAGTGATCTTTCTCATCTTTTCTGTGACACACTGTGTGCGACTTTGGTTTTGTTTTTCCCCCATGGATTTTCTGTAAACTCAAGGCATTTGTGCATGAAATGGTTGGCAGTTTAGAGGGGTAAAGAGACTTTAGTTTGTAGCAATGCAAACAAGTCAAAATGGACTATTACTCATTTCTGATTTTGAGTTCTTTGGCACATCTAGCTTAGGAATTTCTCATTGATCGAGTTGCTGTTTGTGTTTTTCTGTTCTCTCTTCTCTGCTTTTCAATAGCACCTACATTTCTGCTTGTTTCTAAGGCAGAGAAGATCAGCATTCTCAGTATCTTCTTCCAAGTTATCCTCTCAAGGTCTTTTCTTCTTTGGGCAAGTTTTGTCAGAACGCTTTCCTAACCAAAGACAGTTCTCTCCCTAAGAAAAAGCTGATATTAGCCACTCATTCATCAACATTAACTCACATGTCACTGCTTTTTGGTAAATCTTCTTTTATCTTCCTATGCAATTTATATGTCCCTCCACTATGTACTCATAGCTTATAGCACTTATTATACCATAATTATTTCCTTCTGTTTCTGTCTTTCCCATCTAACTTGTGAGCATCATTAGGGAGGAACCAAATCTTATTTTTTGTAAAATCCATGTGCTATTTATGCCTAGTCCAGAGTGAGTGTCAGCTGATGATTATTGAAAGACTGTATGCCTGCAGGATCAAAGTAGTACCTTAAAATGATTAGAGGGCCCACAGAATTGGCCTGATTCCTCTTGTTAAAACTCAGAGTTCCTAAATTTAGGGCTGGCTCAGGTGGGAAGTCTTGCTTATTCTTTTTATCCTTTAGCCCATTTGTATTTTTAATAAACATAGGTGTCATCAGCTTTATATGTGTTATCTCACACCATCCTTAAAACAATTCAGTTATGTAGCATTAATATCCCTGCTTTTAAGATATCAAAGTTGAGATTAAAGGACTTGCTTAAGGTCATGTAGTTACAGAATGTTAGGACCAGGATTCAAACCCAAGCTTGTCTCTAAAGCTCAGGCTCATTTCACTGCATCACACTCTTCATGTGCCTGAGCTCTGCAGCTTTGTTGTGACCACGTGGCTTCCTTGGGGGAGTAGACTGAGGAACAAGGTGGCTCAGTTGTGATTTCAGCAGGAGGTTGGTGCCACGATGTTCAAGAACTCCTGATGACTGCTACTGTCAAGATGATCTGTGACCACTTTGAAGAAAGGCCAGGCTGCTGGTTTAGCAGAACATTGCTTTTTCTTAAAACAACATAGCAAGCCTAGTTGTTTCAAGTGGTGCTTTGGCCTGTCTTTACAGCTTTCCTTCAGTCTGCTTTACTCATGCTTCCCATTCTTGCCTAGAGTTCAGTGATGTTTTACACATCCTATAGTGGCCAGTGCAACATTGGGTCCCACCTACCTGGACGATATTGGTAGTTTTTTTTCACTGGCAAATGCTCCTGCTGTATTGACTATACTAGAGGGGATCTTAGCTAATGTTTTGTGATACTAATAAAGTTGTTCTTGCTTGAATGATTGGAGCTGCTCTGTTGGAAGATTGATCTGATAGCCTTGAAATGGATAGATGGGAATAGGAGAGATAGCAGGTAGACAAACCAATTAGAACATTAAAATTGTCTGAGAGGGAAAAGATCAGAGCCTCAACCAGAGTAGCAGTAGAGAAATAAAGTAAACTGCAAATGCAAAAGACACTGGGGAAGTAACTGAGGTGAAAATTGAGGCAGTTCCAAATGTCCTAGGCATACAGAAGTCAGAGCATTGCTACTTCCTCTTAACTCTTTGGTCTCAAATTTGATGGAGCATAAATTCAGTTTAATTCAACAAGTATTTGTTAAGCACATGCTATCTGCCAGCCATTCTGCTAGAAGTTGTGAGACCTGCCATCGAACATCTTATACTTTAGTAGGTGATATAGGTAACATGGTGAAATATGGTTCATTGAATTCTGCGATTTGGGGAAAAGTTTCACGAGATTGTTGGCCATTAAGATGAGTTTGAAAGATGGATGTAGTTTTTTAACAGGTAATGATAGGGAGGAGAGAGAAGGTATTCCAGATGGAAAGATTGTATGGGGGCACAAAAGGTGTCAAATTTGGAGTAAATTTGTCCATAGGAGATAAAACTGGAATTTAGGCTTCAGTCAAGTTTGTCAGGTGAAGAATTTCATTCCATTAAATATTTGCTAGTTAAAACTGGATCAAGTTTTTTTTAAAAGACGAGAACAGGATTGTGAATTTAGAGAATATGGTCACTGAGATGATAAGCAAATAAGGAGAGTATCAACCAAAGTGAAAGTGGAAGAAATGGAAACAAAATTTAAAAAATAATAACACCTTCAGAGTACTTACTAAAGGTTGTTCTTCTAAGCACTTTTTAAAAATTGATTAATTTATGTTTTTTTAACCAGGTCCCAGTCATGTATATACATACAAATACTTGTTTTCATATTCTTTTTCATTAAAGGTTATTACAAGATACTGAATATAGTTCTCTATGGTATACAGAATAAACTGGTTTTTTTAAAATCTATTTTTATATATAGTAGCTAACATTTGCAAATCTCAAACACCCAAATTTATCCCTCTGACTCCCTTTCTCCTGATAACCATAAGATTGTTTACTATGCGAGTTTCTTTCTGTTTTGTAGATGAGTTCATTAGTGTCCTCTTTTTTTTTCTTCTTTTTTCTTTTTTTTTAGATTCCATGTATGAGTGATACCATATGGTATTTGTCTGTCTCTTTCTGGCTTATTTCACTTAGAATGACAATCTCTAGGTCCATCCATGTTGCTGCAAATAGCATTATTTTATTCTTTTTTTAATGGTTGAATAGTCCAGTTATATTCAGTCAATATTTTTATGTAGTAATGTAGACTCTTTGGTATTTGTTGAAGTTAATTCTGTGGATGCTTGAAAAGAATGTGTATTCCTTTGTTTATATGTTCATTATATGAGGCCTGTTAATAGTGTTAAAATCTTTCATATTCTTACTAATTCTCATTGAGAGAGATATATTAAAATCTGCCACTTTAATTATAAATTTTTTAGTTTTTTTTGAGGTAAGTGGCTGTTTTTTTCCTTTCTTTTCCTTTTTCAGTTTTATTGGTAGAATTATTACAGTTCAACTGCACATATACATTATATTGCATGCAAATACATATAAACAGTATACTGCACATTTTTTTAGTATACATATACATACTGATCATTGTTTCTAAGAACAGATAAGAGCTTTAGCTTTTTAAACTTACATAATTATCAAAGGAATAAAGCCAACTACAAAATAAGAATCAACGGAATGTGGTAATCCAATCATAAAGGACAGTCAAATGTGTTTACACATATTCAGAAATCAGTCATCTAAGGTAGAAATAATAATTAGTTCATTTGTGTCCTTACTATTATTTTTTTTGATTCCTCATATAAATGATGTCATATGGCATTTTTCTTTCTCTTTCTGGCCCACTTCACTTAGAACGATGATCTTCAGGTCCATCCAAATTGCTGCAAATGGCATTATTGTATTCTTTTTTATGACTGAGTAGTGTTCCATTGTATATATGTACCACATCTTTTTTATCCAGTCATCTGTTAATGGACATTTGGGTTGTTTCCATGTCTTGGCTATTGTAAATAGTGCTGCTATGAAGACTGGGGTGCATGTCCCAGAAAACTACTAGAATTCATCAATGAATATGGTAAAGTTGGAGGATACAAAATTAGTATACAGAAATCAGTTGCATTTCTATACACTAACAATGAAATAGCAGAAAGATAAATTAAGGAAACAATACCATTTACCATCGTGCCAAAAAGAGTAAAATACCTAGGAATAAACCTACTGAAGGAGGCAAAAGACCTGTATGCCAAAAACCATAGGACACTGATGAAGGAAACTGAAGATGACATAAACAAATGGAAAGATATAACATGTTCTTGGATTGGAAGAATCAATATTGTTAAAATGGCCTTACTATCCAAGGCAATTTACGGATTCAGTGCAGTCCCTATCAAATTACCAATGACATTCTTCACAGAGCTGGAACAAAAAATGTTAAAATTTGTATGGAAACACAAAAGACCCCAAATAGCCAAAACAATCTTGAAAAAGAAGAATGGACCTGGGGGAATCATCCTCCCTGACTTCAGACTACACTACAAAGCTATAGTAATCCAAACAGTATGGTCCTGGCACAAAAACAGACACATAGATCAATGGAATAGGATAGAAAGTCCAGAAATAAACCCACGCATGTATGGTCAATTAATCTATGACAAAGAAGGCAAGAATAGACAATGGAGAAAAAACAGTGTCTTCAATAAACAGTGCTGGGAAAACTGGACAGCTACCTGTAAAAGACTGAAATTGGAACATTCTCTAACACTATGTACAAAAATAAACTCAAAATGGATTAAAGACGTAAATGTAAGACCGGATACTATAAAACTCCTAGAGGATAACATAAACAGAACACTCACGGGCATACATTACAGCAATATATTTTTTGAACTAGCTGCTGGAGTGATGGAAATGGGATCTAATTAAAAGCTTGTGCACACTTAAGGATACCATCAACAAAATGAAAAGACTACCTACAGAATGGGAGAAAGTATTTGCAAGTGATGCAGCTGATAAGGGGCTAATTTCCAAAATATACAAACAGCTCATACACCTTAATATCAAAGAAACAAGCAACCCAATCCAAAAATGGGCAGAAGACCTAAACAAGCATTCCCCAATGAAGACATATAAATGACCAATAGGCACATGAAAAAATGCTCAACATCGCTAATTGTCAGAGAAATGCAGATCAAAACTACAATGAGACATCACCTCACACCAGCCAGAATGGCAACCATTGAAAAGTCTACAAATGATAGAAGCTAGAAAGGGTGTGGAGAAAAGGGAACACTCCTACACTGTTGGTGGGAATGTAGATTGGTGCAGCCACTATGGAGGACAGTATGGAGGTTCCTTAAAAAACTGAAAATAGACTTACTGTGTGACCCAGCATCCCACTCCTGACCATATATCCAGAGAAAAATAAAATTAAAAAAGACACAAAGACAAAAAGTCACCCCAGTGTTCACAGCAGCACTATTTACAATAGCCAAGACATGGAAACTTCCAAGCACTTTGTATACGCTAATCCAAGAACCCCATGAGGTGAGACTATTATTATCTTTACAGTAAGGTTAAAAATCTGGCCTAAGTTCATTCCACTGAGAATGGCTGAGATTTGAACCTTGGCAATATTGGTTCTAAAGCTTCTGTTTTCATTGTTATAACACTTTGAATGTTGTAGAGGAGAGTTTGGTTAGCTTGAGTTTCTATATTAGTTTTGCTGTTAACATTTGTGCAGGCAGGAAGATACTGAAGAATGATTCAGCATATGAATCTGGAATCAGATAGTTTGGGTTTACATTCTAGCTCAGCTAGTTTTCTTAGCTGTCTGATCCTTAGTTTTTCTACCTGTAAAATGGGGATTTGTTTAATACTTAACTCCTAGAGTTGTTGTGAAAATGATTGCAGATAATCTGGTGAAGTACTTGCTGGAAAATTGCTCAATAGATTTTAGCCATAATTATTTTTGTGTTCTGAACCTGTTTTTCAAAGCTTCACTCCATTCACAGATACCTAATTGATCTTTCTGTTGTCTTTGTGTTTCAATTCCACAGCATCCTTAGCAGTTGTGTTTCATTGAGAGCTGCATTGTTCAGTACAAGCCCTACACTGCTTTTGAAGCACTATGGTCTTTGATTTATTGTGACTCTGTTGTACATTTAACCTTTGTGGGTTTCAGGTGGCTGCTCTAAGAGGAAACATTGCTTACTCTTCCACAAAAGACTCAGTTAACTGGAATGTAGTCAAGGTGTTTTAATCCTGGATAAGGATAGAATCAGAAGGGTTATGAAAGTGGTAGGAGACTTTGATTCCAATTAAGAGGGAATGACAGGTGGATTGGTCTCCCTCATTTAGGGTTACAGGCCTACAGGAAGAAAGACACTGATTAGGAGGGAGATGAGGACTGGTTATGGTTAGGAGCTTTGGACAGTGACAAGAGGCTTTGGAGCCACGTAAAGCTGAGTTTGAGTTCTCGCTTTGTGCTTCCTTTGTGAGCCTGTGACTTGCTCTTCCTGAGCCTCAGTGTCCCTTTTTTTTTAAAATCATGAGGGTAATTATAACCTCATGAGCTTACTGTGAGGATTAAATGAGATAAAGCATAGTGGGTCCAAAACAGAGTAGATACTTAAAAAGTGCTAAAATTGATTTCTGTGTTTAGGCTCTCGAATGAGGAAGGCAAGTACCATTGTGTTTCTTCAGTTTTTCTGAATGACTCCAAAGCCATAACTTTGTCCACTGAAATGGGAGACAAGTCTGAAAGCCATTCCTGTTTAAAGGTACCTAGAATCACTGAGGCCATTCCTCTTAATTTCAATTAAAAAGTCATCTTGCAGAGATAGAACAATTACCTCCTAGCCAAGTGACCATCCTGGTGCCACTAACTGTGAGGATACCCTGAGGTCATGGGTCTCTTGGTGTGATACAGTAGTTCACAGCATTGCCTAGGAAGTGCTCTTACTAAAAAGTTTAACCTGAATCTAATCAAGTGTCTGTACCCTAACTTCCAGTTTACATGAGATGCAGAGGATAGGAGATCAAGATACATGACATTGTAAGGAAACAGTCCAGAATGTGGGACTTTCTATAAGACAACTGGTCTGGACTCTTTAGAAAGTCAATGTCATAATTAAAGAAAAGGGAGAGAGACTGTTTTAGGTTGAGAGATCATAGATTAACAATTAAACACAGGATATGGGCCTACACAGGGTCCTGAAGTGGAAAATAAAGGAAAACAGGTGTAAAATACATTTTTGAGACAGTTGGTGAAATTTGAATAATTACAAATTGAATGTTGAAAAAAATGCTTGACATTCCACCTTCCCATCCCCCTGCCATCCCTCATTTCCCCTACCTCCCCCACTTCTGCTCCTGTATTTTGAATCATTTAGTTGGTGTGTGATGGGACCAGGGGATCAGTATCTAGTAAAAATTCCCCAGGTGATTTTAATGATAGCTACAGCCATAAAATAACTCTTGTACCTGTGCACCAGGAGACACGAGATAGTTCATAGCAGCACCACTTGCAATGTCACAAAATGAAAACCACCCACATGCCCATCAACAGTAGAATGGATAAATTGTGCTGCTTGTAACAAAGGAAAATGATTGGCCTAATGCTTATGAATACCTGATAGTCAACTTCCTGGTCTCCTTGAGTTGAATTTCCAATTTCCATTTTAACTTACCTTCTTCTAGCCCAACATTAGTTGTGTATTATAATAAGGACATTCCTAGATGTTGCTTCAGGAGCTGATCTCTACCCTTTATTTCTGCAGATTTCACTCACTGGTTATCAGCTTCTCTAGGGTGAATTTTGCCATTCTGTTGAGATATATAATTCCCAGCTTCCAGTTTGTGGTTTTTGGAGAACGGGAAGTGGCTTGCTTCTTTAAAAGCCATTTGCAGTAGTCTGCCCGGAATTTACAATTTTATGACCTATTCTGTCAGTCCATGCGATGTTGCCCCATCTGAATTTAGCTAACTGAGCTAATGCACAATTAGCGTCTCTATCCACTCACACCTTTGCCTCCCTAAGGAGTTGGGAATGACGTCTTCACAGTGTGTACTGGGAAGGAAGACATATCTGGAATGACTTTTTGAGCTGATATTTCCTTTCTCTTCCCTGTAAACTCCCACTTTGCTATTTTTGTTATCATTTTTTAAAGGTTTTGTTATAGCTGATGGAAATGTTATTATTTAATAAACTTATCAGATTTGCAGTTCCTCGTAAGCACATGTTCCCAGCATTTTGATCTTTGCTATTAACTTAATTAACTGGGCCACTCCTAGTGAAACTAACAGTGTTATTTTATTTCTTACTGTTGAGGTGTCTTAATGACTCATCAGCAGGGTATGAATGTTCATTTTCATCCAACAAGAACTGATGCACCTTTCACAGTTTATTAATTTTAAGATTCCCTGGATTAAAATCATCTTGTGAGGGTTAGAAGCCTCTTAAAAATTGTAATGCACTTATTTGGTTTACAATAATTGGAGCCCATGTTTGTTTTGACAAAGGGAGGTATATTAGTCCATGAAGGGATGATGTTGTGTGATTGAGGTAAACACCTTTGTGAACTTCTAAGATAATTCCAGAAGCTGTCACTAATTACAAATCTGAGATTCAGGTGCACTTACCTCGATGATCTGTGATAAGAACCTTTATATTTCATATTTAAAACATTGCAGGTGATAATATTGTGACCTAAAAGAGCATTAAATGTAGAAACCAAGAGGTCTTCATTTTCCTTAAAGCTTTTCTCAGAGCACAGTGCCAAAACTACTGTTAGTGGGTGTGGTGGTTAGCTTTTACTTCATGATAAATCATCCTACCATTTAGTGGTTTAAGATGACAATCCTTTCTTTCCTTCACAATTCTGTGGGTGGCAATTTGGGCTGGGTTGAGTTGGGTGGCTCTTTTGCAGGTCTCAGATGGAACTCACTCACATGTCATTGGTCAGTTAGCAGGTTGGCTTGGGGCTGGTTGATCTAGGAGACACCTCAGGTGGGATGGCTGATCTCTGCTCCATTGTCCAGGAGTCTAGCTTGGTCTTCTTTATATGGTGGTGACAAGGGACCCAAAGTCATCAAGATAGGGCAAAGCCCAGGGACAAGTGCACTTTTCAGGTCTCTGCTTGCAGAAATATAAGCCTGGAGTGGCTGAACGTGATTTTGCTATCAGATTTGTAGAAACTGACAGTTACAGAAACTAACATGGAAGAAAGCAGAGATTTCAATGAAGAGAGACAAAATTATGTTAGATATCTGAATATAGAAATACCTGAAGCAACTGGAATTTTCAGTGAGTATTGAGGATCTCACCATTTCTTTTTTTGTGTGTTTAGGTCAGTTTGGGTTGAAATTAGCTCCTTTTATAGTCAGTGTCCTAGCTAGTGCAATGCTTTTTTCCCAGCACCAGAGCGAGAGCTCCTTGAGACCTGGGTCTGTCTCTTTATCATCTTGACATCTCAGTCTCTGCTTAGTTTCTGTCTCCTGACTCGACTTGAGTGATTTAATGAATTAGTGAATGAGATTAGTAGGCAACCGGTCACATCTTTAATGGCAAACGTAGGATTTAGGACTTTTGTCATTCTTGGTTTTCTCACATAATTTACTGTGTCCTGGCTCCATGTCAGCAACTGGAAGTATTTTTTTTTTTTTACTTGCTTCCTTAAAATGTCCATTGGCTTGTTTCACTGTCATTTGATTCTATCTCTTTGTGCTAAGGTACAGGGGAAATGAATTCACTTTAATTGAGGGTTCCTATTATGAGGATTTGCATTATTGCTTCTTTCAAACAAACAGAATAGTGCAGAAACTGGTGATTAATGTGATGGGAAGGAGCAAACATGCTATATGAGTCATTACATTAGATCCACCATGTTTAATGGTCTGTTATGCTGAGCAGAGAGTAGCAAGGAGCCTGCTGGGGGAAAGACAAGTCAAAAACCTCATAGACTCATTTTTTTTCCAAACTAACTTACAAGCAGAAAGTTGTTGCCATTCTCTGAACTACAAATGAAGCAACAACTCTGAGGACTTTTTTCCCCTCCTTTGACCAATGAGTGTGGGATGTAAGTTGACCCATGTTGTTCAGGGATGTTCTAAAGTGATATGGTGAAGGTAGTGATCGTCAAATATTGTGACCAGTTAAACTCAGTACTGTGTTAACACCTGCTTTCATGCCTAGACAATGGGAAAGTAACAGAGACCCAGTTTATAAAGTTATAATGAAAACTCACTGGGCTTGTTAAAAGGTTTGCTTTTAGGGGGGAAACATGCTAATTAAAGTATAAAAGCATTGGACTGGGAGTCAGAAATCTTGGTTCTAGTTTTTGCTCAGCTTCTGTTTGGATGAACTACCTCGGGCAAGATAGTTAACATTTTGAGCCTTAGTCTTCTCATCTGCCTAAAAGGCTTAGTAATTTCTATTTCACAAAATGGTGGTGAGTATTGATAAAGGTTTGTGAAATGCAAGCAATGGAAATTTAAGGAAATTTGGTTATTGAGTAGTAGTAGTATTGATAATAATGCTGCAGTTACCCTGAGATGCCTAGAATTATGAATTTATGATCTCAGACATTTTCCAGGAATATAAATGAAATTTCCCTCCACTCCCATCCTTGGCACTTCTATTAGATTCTTCACACTGAAACCAGAGAGATCTAAAAAAATATAAATCTGATGATAATCACTCCCAATGCTTGGTGGCCTCCAGTTGATTCCCATTGCTGTTAAGACTGGAGCCAAGATTCTCAACATGACTAACAAGACTCTGTACCATCTGGCCCATTTTTACATCCACCCTTTCATCTCACAAAATCTTTTCTTTTGCTGTCTAGGTTCTACCTACATTGCCTTTTTTAAGGAGCACATTGCTCTGTACTCTTTATCTCAGAGCCATTGCACATGCTGTTCCTTTGCCCTAGAACACTTTTCCCTCTCTGCGTCTTAACTCTCACCTCATGTGGTAAGCTGAATAACAACCTCTCGCTCCCCGTAAGTATGTCCACATCCTAAATTCCAGAAGCTATGCTATCTTACATGGTAAATGGGACTTTATAAATGTGATTAAAGATCTTGAGATGGAGGAGAGTATTCTGGATTATCCAGGGGGAATCCAGTGTAATCACAAGGATCGTTATAAAAGTGAAGGTGAAGAGAAGAGGGTGAACTATAGTAGTAGGAGATGTGACTATGGAGGAAAGAGGTTGGAGTGACTGTGAACAATTACGACAGCATGAAGTTGGTCTGCCAGTGGAGCAGATGGGGAGGGCATCGGGGCCGTTCTTGAGAGTGCAGTCAATGGAGGCTTCTTATGGAAAGGGCTCAAGTGGAGCTCTGATGTTTGGCTAAAGAGGTAGGGACAGAGAATGTTCAAAGCAGTAGGGACAGCATGGACATACGCTCCTCGAGCAAAAGCTGTGACGAGCACAGAATGCTGTTGCATGCCGATGGTGACTGAAGTTGGAGAAGGAATCAAGGGCCTTATGAGCAGTTTAATGATTTAAGCCAATAAGGGGCTATGGAACGGTTTTAAGTGGGGAGAGAAATGAAGAGATTTGAATTGTAGGGGGAAAGTGGGAGAAAGAGAGAAAGTGGCTGTTTCCATATTTGGCAATGGGAAGACTTTGGTCTAAAAAGGGGAGTGGTGATGAGAATGAAGGCAAAATCACAGGTCCGAGCGATATTTAGGAGGTAGCCTCTGTAGGACTTTGACTGATAAGATGTAGGGAGGGAGGGAGCCAGTGATTCCTCCTAGATTGTTAACTTGGAGAACTGAAGAGATAGGTGGTGATGCTATTCATTGAATTAAGGAACAGGGGAGGAGGAATGCACTAAAAAGAACAGTTATCTACTCAAAATGTCTGTGGCAAATAGGTACTTTGTTAAGAGGCTGTGAGTTCAGCTTTAAGATAGACTAGCTAACCTGGGTGGGAGTTGGTAGAAGGGATTCTTGATTGTGGATATGGTCTAGAGGAGTTATATTCAGAGGATGGGCCACATCTGAGAAGGTTAAACAAAATCAGGATAATTATATCATACATGTAAGTTCCCAAATTTAGCTGCAGATAGGATCAAGGAGATATAATTTTCTTGTACACATGAAACATAAATATTTTTAACTGGCCACAAACCCTATAGCATTATGTAGTTTCTAAAAAGATAACATGACCATTGGTAGCAGTATTGGACACATAACATTTAAAATGAAAAAAAGATGTTTCTACTCTACCCTGAGCTACTCAGTCCACTTCTGGGCTATTGTATTCAGTTTTTGATGCCACAAGTTAACAATAACGTAGATAATCTTGAGACTATACACAGGGAGTATCAAGGATAGTGAAGCAATTTGAAGCCATTGATAAAGAGATATTTATCAAGGAATTGGGATGTTTGATAACAAGAGAGACTTTGTGTTTGCAGAGGTATTATGAAAGGTGCATAATTATACAAAGTCTTCTTATTCTATAGTATACCAAGAGGTAGAAGCGGGATTAATGAAAGAAGTTGAGGAAGTCCAGGGATTGAGAAACTTCGGGTTGAATAAATTTGTGTGGAAGTTTTGCAATAAGTATTGGATAGAGTGGCAGAGTTCCACTGCACGTAAAGGAAGACCACTACTAAATTAATTGTAATTAGTTTTCCAAAGGTGAAAGAAGTTGCCTCAATTCAATACCCCTGGAAATTCTTAAGTGGAAGTTTATATTCAGTATCCAAAGGATCACTGGACTAAATGACTTCATGTCTTTTTCATACCTGAAGGCCACTAGTAACATTGAGGATGAGGGTCTGGGGGTACTAGGCTGCTCAGGCAGGGGTTTTCAGGACTAGGGCAGGGGTGAGGGAATAGCAATGGCTGCCAACTCCACGCATTCACAGCTCTTGTCTCTGTCTTTACTAGGAGCCAAAGGGGACTGGGGGACAGAGTGTCCATAAGTGTCTCTGCTTGCCATCTGTAGTTGGACTGAGTGAGCTGTGACCATGTGCTGAATAGTTACGTGAGGGGAAGGAAGATAGAGCTGTGCAGCCTCGCATAGACTCATCCTGGGGATGATCTTGATTGATCCCTTTCATCATTTAAAAAAATGCAGTATCCTGGAATCTTAATGATGAAAAGTACCTTACAGGTCAGGATCCTAGGTGACTTCTGATTCAGACTCTGCTGGGAATGACAGTGGCTTCTCAGAAGTAGGAGTTCCTGAAATGACTCAGTATGGCTGAAGAGTCTTGAATTTATTATGTTCTGGATAAAATTTAAATATGTACACAATTATTTTCAAGTCAGTCAGAAATTGCCCCACTGTTCCTGTTTTCACAGAATATATGACACATATATAGACACAGTCCCCATATGCCTCGCAATACAAAACATTTGCATCTTTAAATGTATTTGCTTGATTTATATGAACTTTTACTTGGCAGCCCCCTAAAATAATGTCTTACTAGGAGAAGCTTGGGAACATATGTAGCGATTTTTCTCTTCTCTGGACCCTGGAAACAATGCATTGTTCCATAAAAGACAGAATTGAGTTTATTGTCTGTTGCTGAAGGGATCAGCCATTTATTTCCGAGAGCTGCCATGGTGACATATTTTCTCTAATTTATACTGGAAAGTGGAGCATTTGCTTGTAAGACAGGTAGAAAACAATTTATCTGACATTTTGAAAAAGGTGGAAAAGGAACCAACCTTCCTCCCTCCCTCCCTTTCCTTCATCCTCCATTCTTCGTGCTTTTTGACAGTTTGTATGTAGGTAAAGAATATTACAGCATCAGGGAGGCTAATTAAAACCAATTATAGTCTGGCTGACCTGTCACCACAATCAAGTTACCAAAAGAAGAGTGGAGCATATTTGGAAAACAGTATCTTCTAGAGTACATATGCCTGATTTGGTCACATTTTATTTTAGGGATCTCAGTACAATAATCACTTAGCTGCAACCTCACTTATATGCCCCTCATCTCTCAATGTGTTTATTTTTCTAGAACAGGATCCTGCTCTTAGGAAAATCTAAAAGGAAGCAAGGAAGGCATAAAGAACAGATGGGAAGGTAAGATAGGGAAGTGAAAGATACCTTAGATTAATTGGTATTGCATAGATTTTTATGGGGCCGACCTTTCATTCTTATTATTCTTTTTATCATGTAGTTTGGAGAGTCTTCAAACTCTTTAGCATGACATAAGGAGCCCTATTGTCTCATTGGAACATATTTCTTCAGCTTTATTTCTCAGTATCACACAGTTCTCTTCAGTCATACCAATATTGTTATCTCTCTACTGTTCATAAAAATTCTCCAGACCAACTGGTATGGCTCTTTACCCCTCATTCTTCTTGGTTGCTGCATAATATTCCATGATGTGAATGTACCATGATTTATTCAATTATTCCATTATTAATGAGTATTATTTTTTCCTTTCTGATTTGAATGCCTGTTTTTTTCTCTTTCTAACATTATTGCTAATGGCTAGGACTTACAGTACTCTGATGAAAAAAACAGTAGTGAGAGTGGGCATCCTTGTCTTATTCCTGAACTTAAAGGAAAAGCTTTCACCATTGAGTATGATGTTAGCTGTGGGTTTGTCATATAAAGCCTATATTATGTTGAGGTATGTTCCCTCTATATATGCTACTTAGCTGAGAGTTTTTATCATGAATGGATGTTGAATTTTGTCAAATTTTTCTTTGCATTTATTGAGATGTTCATATGATTTTTATTCTTTGTTTTGCTAATGTGGTATTTTATGTTGATTGATTTGTAGGCATTTCACCATCTTGGCATCCCTGGAATAAATCCTGTTTGATCATGGTCTATTTAATGTATTGTTGAGATTGGTTTGCTAATATTATGTTGAGGATTTTTGCATCTATGTTCATCAGTGATATTACCTGTAATTTTCTTTTTTTGTAGTGTCTTTATCCAGTTTTGGTATCAAGGTAATGGCTTTGTAGAATGAGTTTGGGGCATTCCTTCTTCAATTTTTTGGGAATAGTTTTGAGAGGGATAGGTATTAACTTTTCTTTAAATGGTTGGTTTAATTCTCCTGTGTAAGTCATCCAGTCCTGGACTTCTGTATGTTGGGAGTTTTTTTGATTACTGATTCAATTTTATTACTAGTAATCAATCTGTTCAGATGTTGTATTTCTTCCAGATTCGGTCTTGGGACATTGTACTTTTTGAAGAATTTGTACATTTTTTTCTAATTTGTCCAATATATTGACATATAACTGTTTGTAATCTCTTATGACCCTTTGTATTTCTGTGGTGTCATTTGTAACTTCTTCTATTTCTGGTTGTATTTATTTGACCCTCTCTTTTTCTTGATGAATCTGGCTAAAGGGTGATCATTTTTTTATCTTTTCAAAGAACCAATTCTCAGTTTCATCAATCTTTTCTATTTTTTTTTTTAGTCTTTATTTCATTTATTTCCACTCTGCTATTATTTTTTCCTTCTACTGACTTTGGGCTTTGTTAGTTCTTTTTTTATGTTTTTTTTTTTTTTTAAAGTTGGATTGTTTATTTGAGGTATTGTGTGTGTGTGTGCGTGTGTGTTTCCCTGAGGTACATCTGTATCACTATAAACTTCCTACTTAGAACTTCTTTTTCTGTGACCCTTGATTTTGAAACATTGTGTTTCCATTTTAATTTGTCTCAATACTTTTAAAATTTTCTCTTTGCTTTCTTTGTTGACTCTTTTGTTGGTTAGTAGCATGTTGTTTAGCTAACCTATGTTTGTTTGTTTATTTATTTATTTGTTTATTTATTTATTTTGCAATTTTTTTCCCCTTGTAGTTGATTTCTAGTCTCATAGCATTGTGGTCAGAAAACATGCCTAACTTGATTTTATTGAGACTTGGTTTTTGGCCTTGTGTGATCTATACTAGAGAATGTTCCATGTGTATTGGAAGAAAATTTGTCTTCTACTTTTTTGGCATAGACTGTTCTGTAAATATCCATTATGTTTATGTGATCTAATGTGTTGTTTAAGGCCAGTGTTCCCTTATTAATTTTCTGTCTGTGTGATCTGTCCATTGATATAAGTGGGGTGTTAATGTCCCCTACAGTTATTGTATTACTGTCAATATCTCCCTGCATATATGCATTTTCATATTCTTTTCCATTAAAAGTTATTGTAAGATATTGAGTATAGTTCCCTGTGCTGTACAGAAGAAATGTTTTATCTGTTTTTTTATGTAGTGGTTAACATTTGCAAATCTCAAACTCCCAAATTTATCCCTTCCCATCCCTTTCCTCTGGTAACCATAAGATTGTTTACTATGTCTGCAAGTCTGTTTCTTTTTTGTAGATGAGTTCATTAGTGTCCTCTTTTCTTTTTTAGATTTCACATCTGAGTGATATTATATGGTATTTTTCTTTTTCTGGCTTACTTCACTTAAAATGATGATCTCCAGGTCCATCCATGTTGCTGCAAATGACATTATTTTATTCTTTTTTATGGTTGAGTAGTATTCCATTGTATAAATATACCACATCTTCTTTATCCAGTCATCTATTGATGGACATTTAGGTTGTCCATCAACTTGGCTTGGCTATTGTAAATAGTGCTGCTATGAACATTAAGGTGCATGTATCTTTTTGAATTAGAGTTCCCTCTGGATATATGCCCAGGAGTGGGATTGCTAGATCATATGGTAAGTCTATTTTTAGTTTTTTGAGGAATCTCCATACTGTTTTGTATAATGGCTGCACCAAACTACATTCCCATCAACAGTGTAGGAGGGTTCCCTTTTCTCCACAGCCTCTCCAGCATTTATCATTTGTGGTCTTTTGAATTATGGCCTTTCTGACTGGTGTGAGGTGGTACCTCACTGTAGTTTTGATTTGCTTTTCTTTGATAATTCGTGACATTGAGCATGTTTTTCACGTGCCTATTGACTATTTTTATGTCTTCATTGGAGAATTGTTTGTTCCGGTCTTCTGCCTCTGTTTAGATTGGGTTGTTTGGTTTTTTTGTTGTTAAGTTGTATGACCTGTTTATGTATTCTGGGAATTAAACCTTTGTCAGTCACATCATTTGCACATATTTTGTCCCATTCCATAGATTTTTGTTTTGTTTTGCTTATGGTTTCTTTTGATGTGCAAAAGCTTATAAGTTTAATTAGGTCCCATTTGTTTATTTTTTATTTTATTTCTATTGCCTGGGTAGACTGCCCTAGGAAAACATTGCTAAGATTATGTCAGAGAAAGTTTTGCCTATGTTCTCTTCTAGAAAGTTTATAGTGTCTTGTCTTATATTTAAGTCTTTAAGCCATTTGAGTTTATTTTTGTGTATGGTGTGAGGGAGTGTTCTAACTTCATTGGTTTATATGCTATTATCTAGTTTTGCCAACACCACTTGCTGAAGAGACTGTCTTTTCTCCATTGTGTATTCTTGCCTCCTTTGTCAAAGATTAATTGACTGTAGGTCTGTAGGTTTATTTCTAGGCGCTCTATTCTGTTCTGTGATCCATATGTCTGTTTTTGTACCAATACCACACTGTTTTGATTACTGTAGCTGTGTAGTATTGTTTGAAGTTTGGGAGGGTTATTCTTCCAGTTTTATTCTTTTTCTTTAGTATTGCTTTGGCAATTCTGGGTGTTTTGTGATTCCATATAAATTTTAGTATTTGTTCTCTTTCTGTGAAAAATGTCATGAGTAATTTGATAGGGATCACATAAAATCTGTAGATTACCTTGTGCAGTATGGCCATTTTAACAATATTGATTCTTCTAATCCAAGAGCATGAGATGTCTTTCCATTTCTTTAAGTCATCTTTAATTTCCTTCACCAGTGTTTTGTAGTTCTCCGTGTATAAGTCTTTCACCTCCTTGGTCAGATTTAATCCTAAGTATTTTATTGTTTTGGATGCGATTTTAAAAGGGACTGTTTCTTTTTTGGGGTGGGGTAGTAGGCAATTAAGTTTACTTATTTATTTTATTGATGGAGGTACTGGGGACTGAACCCAGGACCTTCTGTGTGCTAGGCATATACTCTACTGGAGCTGTACCCTCCCTCTAAAAGGGATTGTTTCTTTACTTTCTTTTTCTGATATTTCATTGTTAGTGTAAAGAAATGCAACTGATTTTGGTATTTTAATCTTGTATCCTGCTACCTTGCCAAAATATTTTTCAGCTTTAGTAGATTTTGTGTGGGTTTTCTATATATAGTATTATGTCATCCATATATAGTGACAATTTTACTTCTTTTCCAGTTTGGATCCCTTTTATTGCTTTTTCTTGCCTGGTTAATGTGGCTAGGACTTCCAATACTATGTTGAATAGAAGTAATGAGAATTGGTATTCTTGTCTTGTTACAGATTTTAGTGGGAAGGTGTTCAACTTTTCATCATTGAGTATTACGCAGGCTGTGGGTTTGTCATAAATTGTTTTTATTATGTTCAGATATGTTCCCTGGATACCCACTTTGGTAAGAGTTTTTATCATAAATGGGTGTTGAATTTTATTAAATGCTTTTTCTGTATGTATTCAGATGATTATGTGATTTTTGTCCTTTCTTTTGTTGATACGGTGTATCACATTGATTGATTTGCATATGTTGAACCATCCTTGTGTCCCTGGGATGAATCCAACTTGATCATGGTGTATGATCTTTTTTATCTGTTGTTGGATTCTGTTTGCTAATATTTTGTAGAGGATTTTTGCATCTGTTCATCCATGGTTTTGGCCTCTAATTATCTTTTTTGATAGTGTCTTTGTCTGGTTTTGGTATCAGGGTGATGGTGGTTTTATAGAATGAGTTTGGGAGTATTGCCTCCTTTTCAGTCTTTTGCGAGAGTTTGAGAAGGATTGGTATGAATTCTTTGTATGTTTGGTAGAATCCCAGTGAAGCCATCTGGTAAAGATCTTATTTATCCATTCAGCCATCTTGTATCTTTTGATTGAAATATTTACTCCACTTACATTTAAAGTAATTATGATTATTTTTTCTTTTTTTTTGTTGAGTTATAATCAGTTTACAATGTTGTGTCAATTTCCATTGTAGAGCACAATTTTTCAGTTATACATTAACATACGTATATTCATCGTCACATTCTTTTTCACTTTGAGCTACCATGAGATCTTGTATATATTTCCCTGTGCTATGCAGTATAATCTGGTTTAGCTATTCTATATATGCCTGTCAGTATCTACAGATTTCAAACTCCCAGTCTGTCCCTTCCCACCCCACTTCCCCCAGCAACCACAAGTTTGTATTCTATGTCTATGAGTCTGTTTCTGTTTTGTATATATTGATAGGTACTTACTTACTGCCATTTTGTGAATTGCTTTCTCATAGTTTTTTTTTTTTATTCTTTCTTTTCTTGTTCTCTTTCCCTAGCATTAAAAAAAATTGTTTTGTTTGTTTTTTTTCTTTGGAGGAGGTAGGTAATTATGTTGGTTTATTTTATTTTGTTTGTTTGTTTGTTTATTTATTTACTGGAGGTACTGTAGATTGAACCCAGGACCTTATGCATGCTAACTAAGCATGTGTTCTACCACTGAGCTATATCCTTCCTCCTCTCTTTCCCTGTCATTTGATGACCTCTGTAGTATTATGTTTGAGTTCCTTTCTCTTTATTTTTTATGTACCTACTTTAGGTTTTTGCTTACCTTGAGGTTCCTGTATATCTATATCTGTATCTGTATCTACATCTGTATCTATATATAGTATTTTAAACTGATAGTCATTTAAGTTCAAACACATTTTAAAATCTCTAAATTTTTTACTCCCCACCATGTTTTATGTTTTTGATGTCACATTTTACATCTTTATATGTATCCTTTAGCTACTTATTATAATTATAGTTGATTTTCAACTTTTGTCTTTTAACCTTCATGCTAGCTTTTTACATGGCTGATCAACTGCCTTTACTATATATTTGCCTTTACCAGTGAGATTTTTATCCTTCATATAGTTTCGTATTATTATTATGGCCTTTTCTTTTTTCCTTGAAAGAGACCCTTTAACATTTCTTTTAAGGCTAGTTTAGTGATGCGGAATTTCTTTAGCATTTGCTTTTCTGGGAAACTCTTTCTTGCCCTCAATTCTGAATGATAACCTTGCTAGGTAGAGTATTATTGGTTGTTAGTGTTTTCCTTTCAGTACTTTTGATATATGATGCCACTACCTTCTGACCTGTATGATTTCTGCTGAAGAATTATCTGATAATCTTATAGGGGTTCCCTTGTATGTAACTAGTTGTTTTTCTCTTGCTGCTTTTAAGATTCTCTGTTTATCTTTAACTTTTGACATTTTAATTATGTGTCTGGTGTGAGTCTCTTTGGGTTCATTGTTTGGGACTCTCTGTGCTTCCTGGATTTGGATGTCTATTTCCTTCACCAGGTTAGAGAAATTTTTTTGTGATTATTTCTTCAGATAGATTTTCTGTTTCTTTCTCTTTCTCTTCTTCTTCTGAGACCTCTATAATACAACTGTTAGTATGCTTGATTTTGGTACAGAGGTCCCTTCAACTACCCTCATCTTTTTTATTCTTTTTCCTTTTTGATGTTCTGATTGGGTGATTTCTACTTGTCTTCCAGATCATTGATTCATTATTTTACATGCTCTAAACTGCTTTTGATTGCTTTTAGTGGGTTTTTTTTTTTCATTTCATTTATTGTATTCTTCAGTTCTGATTGGTTCCTCTTTTGTATTTCCTCCCTCTCTGTTGTAGTTCTCACTGAGTTCATCCATTCTTCTCCTGGTTAAGCTTATTTATGACTATTATTTTGATCTCCTCCTAAAGACCTCTGCATATCTGCATTAGATCTTCTGTTATACTACCTGGTACTTACTTTTTGAAGTAATCACCTTAATTACTTCCCCTTCATTCCCTCATTAGCCTTCAAGCTTTCAACCATTCTAAACTCTCTATGTCCCATTGACTCTTCAAATAGAACATTTCTCAACTATCCCTTTGTGTCTTCCAAGATATACTCCCTTTTTTTTGCTGTATCCTTTTTAAAAAATTATCTTATTATCTTTATATCTTTAATTTCTTCTCCTTTATTTATCTTTTTTTGCTTCAAACAATAACAAAATCCTCCAAATAAAATAATGCACATGTGTCCAGTCAGTTTCTTAATTGTGACAGTTCTTTTCTAATTTGGCTGTCATTTTTGAATCTGTTGACCTCTTTTGTTTTAGCTGCTGCTGCCCTAGATTACACCTTTGTTTCTTTCATGTCTGGATGTTTTTCCTGATCTGGGCCCATCCTTCCATTCAATCCTTATTTCCCAATATAATCTTTATATACTTTAAGCTCTTTATTCTTGAGGCTATTCAAACACTTCCTTGCCCTCCACAACTCCTTGCTTTAGTTTTTATGATTGAACCTGGAGATCTGTTAACCTTTTCATTTCTCTACTCATTGATATTTTCCTGCTCATCCTTCAAGGCTTAACTCAAACTCTCTTTCTTCCTAGATTTATTTCACTAACTCTTCAGGCAGAATTTTCTTCCTGCTTTCAATAATTAATGATCCTCTAATACATTAGAGTGTTGAACTTTTCTTAATAAATTGTAGTATTATTCTTTTTTTTAACATATGTCTCTGCCATAAGAGTATAATCCACTTGAGGGTAAGTGTGGCATCTCACTTATCTTTGTGCTTAGAGTGTTGCCTGGCACATAGGCATGTCCAATAAAAATCTATTAAATAAAGGGGTAAATTTAAATAGGTTCTAAATAATTTTAATCAAATTGTGAATAATTGCTCAGGCATACTTTTTTTGGTTTGATGACACAGAAAAACAGCCACAGCTGCCCACACAGATACTCTGGACTCTTGGACAGAGCTATCACCAACCTTGGATTACAAATTTTTATATCCATAAATAATCCTGAGCAAGCTGCTCTGTGAAAATTTCTTTCTCCTTTAGGGAGTGGTAAGCCAAAGATGTTAATTGTGAAAAGGCAGAGAAAAGTAATAATCTGTAGGATGGTGATTTAAAAATCTTGAACTTGGGTTAAAAATAAGTAGTTTATTCAGACAGCTTTCCTCTATTCATCTTGAGCTGTATAAAAACCTAATGATCAAAGAGTCAGCTAATTATTGTCCCCTGAAGAGTACATGTCATTTGGATACATATCACTTATGATATTTACAAAGAAAGTGTCTATAAACATCATTTCACAGATGGGTCAATCTGATACCCATAAACTTTGGAAAAAATGTCTAAATCTTGTAGGAAGTCTACAAGAATAAAGGTTACACAACACTCATTTCCTGTATCAGCTACTCTGGCTGTAAAAATAACTTCATGAGCTCTCAGTAGAGGGCTGGAAAACAAATCATGGAGGCTCTGGAAGTGGTAGGCATGAGAAACAATAATAGAGTATTTGTACTTACGGCTACCATACTCCTCGGAGCCCAGCCATGACCCCAGGCCCAGAAGAGATTGTAGCTTTAGGTAAGCTTCCTGGGGAAGGTGAGCCTAGTCTAGGATGGGATGGTAGAGCCCACCATGAAGCCTAGGTGTTTTGGAATGCATGGATGACCTTCTGACTTATATTTGGTTTGAGCCCACTGGAACTGATCTGACCTCAGAGTGTGCTGTAATAAGTAACTACAATGAAGTATGATTAAGTATAAAAGTAGAGTCATTTATAAAATGCAGTAAGAATGCTAAACTCATTTATCAGTTGAGGAAATTACTGGTGAATATCTTTCCAAAGTCATCTAGCTAATAAATGGCAGAGACAGGATTTGAACACAGTTCTATTTTACTCATACATGTGTTTTTAATCAGTATGTGATTCCACATTTATGATATATGTGTGTGTATATCTATATATCTATATATAGATATATCTATATGTCACACATACACATACCTTATTTGTAATATGTGTTAAAAATTTTAAGGGGCTCAGCACACACAGGGATCTCTGTTTATGTTCAAGGAGTCTGTATTATTTGACTATTGCCATGTAACAAAATTATCCCAAAACTTGATGGCTTAAAACAGCAACCATTTATTCTTTCATAGTTTCTATGGGTCAGAAATCCAAGAATGGCTTATTAGAAGTTTCTGGCTCAAGATTTCTCATGAGATTGCATCAAGCTTTTGATTGGGGTTGTGACCTCATCTAGAGTACAGAGTACAGAGTATAGAGTATAGAAGGGGTCCTGCTACCAGCTTGCTTGTGTGGCTGTTGGCAAGCCGCAGTCTTTCACCACATGGCTCTCTTCACAGGATTGCTTCACAAAATGACAGTCTGACAAGAAGTCTAAGAGTAAGCAAGTGAGAGCACCCCAAGGCAGAAGCCACAGCTTTTTATAACCTAATCTGTGGAAGTGACATACCATTACTTCTGCTATAGTCTGTTCATTAGAAGTGAGTCATTAAGTTTACTCTCTCTCGAGGGGAGGAGAACTACTAAAGGGCATGAATACCAGGAGATGTAGATTACTGGGCCATCTTGGGTGCTTACTACAGGAGATGTTTCTTAGTTTTTATCATCAGATTTTCTTTTCTAAGACCATGTACAGTTTCTTGGGCTCAGCAGTACTTGTGTTTAGAGTATTGCAGAATCACTACTGCAGGCATCAGACAGAAATCAATGCAATACGGCATTGCAATATGCATCTTATCATTCTGGGCAATCCTCTGGTATGTGTTTCTGATGACAGATCTGTAAGTGTAAAGCATTCCATTACGATCTGTGAAGAAGGTCATAGTTATTACAATTGATAGATATTGTGAAAGGCAAACTTTATAGTAAGAAAACAGTGTGACATGGATTAGGAGACTGGGACCTAGATCTCATCCTTGTGTGGATGTGTTATTTAGTCCCTCTGATTCTCAGTTTCCTTATCTGTAAAATGAGGTGGTTGAGCAAAACGGGAATTGACAACTCAAAAGTCGTCGGATATCAAGCAAATAATACGAGGGAGTGAAGAGAGCAGGTATAAGACAGAAATGAGCAGTGGAACTGTAACAACTGGAGAAGGAACAGAGTATCTCTGGGACAGACCCGTATTTCCACAGGGAGTTATGGGCACAATGTGGCCAGATCTTTGCCTTTTCAAAAGAAATTATAAATCAAGGCTTTTTGTAACATTTTTCTATTTTTAAAAACTCTGTATTGGGCAAACAGTATTTATACTGTTGGTGGTCAGTTTGAAATCCTTCAATGAGTATATTTTTAAAACATCTCAAGCTTAAAAAATTATGTTTCTATTGTTCATTTAAGAATGTCAGCTTAGGAATACAGAGTGTAGGACACATTTATTGCATACATTGGAAAAAAATTTCTTTTATAGTACAATTATTGTAGGCACATATAAAAATATTCTTTTTTTCCCTTTAGGTGGTTTGCTTTCGAACACTCCAATTTCTTCAGAAAGATCTACATTTCTGTTCCAAGAAATCAATAAAGAATAGTTAATGTGAAAGAACTTCTCATTTCATTTATATTTGACTCTTAGTGCTGCTGGGAAAATAGAACAGGAATTACAAAATGAGAAATTTAAATGAATCTTGATGCTGTCTGATAGGAACCTATACCACCTCAGGTCATGGACTCAGTGGTAACATCTATCTAATACTTGTTAAAATTAAGTCATAAATTGTATTCATAAAGATTTTTTATAAGTAACCTCACACAGGGTCAATGTCAACAGAAGAAATTAAAAAAGCAATTGAGGAGTCTTGATGAATGAGTTTGTGGGTCCTGGAATTGACTGCATGATTGTCAGGACCCAATTTTTACCTAATAAACACGCAAATGCCATCATTAATATTGACACAAGGAAGTTAAATGGTGATAGTCTCCATGATAAAATGTCATTTTGGAAGAATTAATATGAAGATCATGAGTTTAAACCCACAGAACAGACATGAAATGGAAAATTCTGGGCTCTGTGGGTTGTGGAAGTGATAAATTGGGAGGGAGCTATTTCTAAAAGTTTCTATGCAATTAAAAAAATTCGTTAGATGAAGCGGACTGCTGTTGTACTAATTTCAGGGAAACTATTGTCTTCACTGACTTCTGGCTTCAGAGAAAGCACACCTAACTCCAGTGAACTACTTCACCACCTTGCCTTTACATCAGCAGCAGGCTTCTGACTCCTGGCCCTGCAGGGATAGTAGCCAGTGTGGACCTAGTGACTTGTGCCCCAGGATCAGAGTTTGCTAATCATCCTCCTGGATTGTTTCCTGCCAAACTGATTAGACAGAACTGCTGGTTTTCAGGCCATTTAACAAAGAGATTCTCAGCTTGGATTTTGCAGTAAGACCACCTGGGTTTGCATTCTGTTTAGATCATGTATTTGTTAGCTCTGGGATCTTGGACAAATTGCTTAATATCTCTCTGCCTTGACTTTCTCATCTATCAAGTGGGAATAATCCTAGTACATGGGATTGAGGATTAAATTGGTTGATGCATATAAATAATAGTACAGTAAGCATTCAATCAATTTTAGCTGTTACTGTTGTCATTCTTTTCTGCTAAGGACTTTGATAACCTCTTATGACTTCTCCCCTTGCTTGCTACACTTGCTATGTCTATTGCTACTATTGCTAATTTCTGGTGCCAAATTTACTTAAAGGTTCCTATCTGTGATTAGGAGATGTCCTATCTAGTCATCCTTTCCAAAATCATCAATGGGTTAGAATTTTTTTACATATGGCAGGTACCTGAATCATCTATCTATTAAGATAGAAGGGTTCCTGGATATGTTTTCTGGTACCTGGCCTAATGCAGATCTCTGTAAGTGGGCCCCAAGATTTCAGTAATAGGATACCACTGCTAATATGGATCTTAGTATTAAAAATTCTGTGGGAGGGTTTTAATATCCCCCTTTTTTGCAATAAGGAAGCAACATTCATTTCTTTTTCTAGATTTAGCTCATCTATCACAGTCTTTCAAAACATTTTGAGCTCCCTTGTTCCCTACACAGATCATTTCTTCCTTGGAGCTGCCACTGTATCCTGCAACAACTTTTATTCTGGGAACCACATCATTTTAGTGCAACTTTTGTGTGCATGTCTGATCTCTAATTGGGAGTCCCTTGAAAATATCTGCAGTACTTAAAACACACCTGGCATAGAATAGACCCTTAAAAAATGCTTCTTGAGTAAGGATGAGGAGAAGGTTGGCTGCCAGGAAAATGGCTCTGTTGGTGAAGACTTTGATGAAGACTTTTTTGTTCATTCAGACTGGGTCAGGCTGTGTCCAGATGTCATTTTCTAAGTAAGACAGATGATTTGAGCCATATGTCTGAGCAGAAAATGAGTGATTCCCAAGAAGGTTGCTGTCATCTGGATTTAGTACAGCTACCTTCAACAGTGCTTGAATAAGGAGGGTTATCTAACTTAAGACTTTGTAAAGGCAATTAAAGGATTTTTTTTTTTGAGAATGGAGCCAAAAGTGTAGAATGAACTTGTGCTCTTATTAATATTCACTGTGAGCATAAAGTCACACACACACACAGACACACAGTAATGCACAGAAATATCTAAGAAAAAAATAATAGAACATAGCTACTGTCACAGACCTGGAGCTAAGCTGTTTACCCATATTATCTCACTCCAGTTTTCCAGTTTTACAACCTTTTGAGCTGTTCATTCAGACCATTATAAAAATGAAAAAAAAACTGGGTTCTCTCAGAGAGGGGAAGGGGTTTGGGGATTATGTAACAGGGAAGTGACAAAGCTTGATTGACCGAATAGAGATTGATCTGGAGTTTATGGGCTGGACCATATTTCTTCTCCAGGGAAATAAATGAGGGGAAGGCTGTGGTGGAGTTAGGGGGTTGTTCCATACCAGCTTAATTTTTGTCATTTCCAAGATAGTAGTCTGTATATAATGATGTGGCAGTATCTGTCTCCTTCTTGGGGGAATCCAGAGAAAAACTCCCACAATTTTTCCAAGTGTTTTTACAAAATAGATGATTTTTTAAATGATTTCAAAAATGATGTTCCATTGGTTTCTAGGTTTTTTTCCCCCCCCAAAATTGGCCAGAAGGAAATTCTCAGTCTAAGATGTACTCAGGTCCTTTAAAAACAGCGTGAGGCCAGTCCCACCACTCACCAGAATGTCATTGGAATTAATGAGTCCCCACTGTGTGCCAAGCATTGTGCTAGGCCCTGGAAATATACAGGCAAACAAGGCAGCATGGTCTTTGCCCCATAGAACTTCCACTCTAGATGGGAAGACAGACACTAAATAATTACACAGTAAACTCTGCAATTACAATAAAGAGATGAGCAATGGAAGAAGAGTACATGTCATTAAGGAAATTATAAGAGGGGGAAAAGCTACATGGAAGTTAGGAGAGAATTGTCATCAAAATCTGCCCCAAGGTTTTGATATTTCAACTGAGCCCTGCAAGATGTGTAGAATTTATCCAGCTAAAAGGGAAGGAACTCTCCAGGCAGAGCACATACTTGCCTGTCATCTGGCATGTTGATTCCTGATTTTTTTTGAACACCTGCTCATGCTTTGATCTTGGTACCAATCTCATTCTACTCTGGGCATATTCCATTTCAGATAGGAGATAATTGGCTTGGGCTTCAACCAGTCACTCTCCGTTGCCTCTCTTACTGGCTTTGGAACTGGTTCACAGCTTCTTCTATATTGGCTTCTCTTTGCCTCTTGATTTTTGCTCTCTTCAGCTTGCTTTGTGTTTGCATGTTAAAATCGAAGAGGAAGAGATTTTAGAAAAATACATTTTTCATTTTAGAAAATGCTAGTTGTATTGAAGAGGGTTCTCTGAGATGCAGAGCAAATTTAAATTGCATCTCTTATTTGATACGACTGTTGGCGAACATAAGAAAATAGCACCCATTTATTAAGGAAGCCATGTGCAAAGGCAAGGCATGTTTGCAAAAGGCTTATTATAGTACAAGAGGCAATTGCTGCTTTGTTTATTTGGTTTGTGGCTAAGTCATTACAATTCTCCTCTTCTAGAAAAGAAAATGCACATAGACTGAGATGTCTCTGGCAGCATAATTGCTTCCATTTTATTTAAAGATAATCCAAAATTTAAAAAAAACATTGTTGCAGTGGACATTGCTTATTTTGAGCTGTCCAGCATCCATTTGCTCCAGTCTTGGAAACGTCACTCCAATATTCTTTGCAGTATCATATTAAAGTAATGCTGACTATTGTAATAAATTAATGGTAATTTTTTAATGTCTAAGTATTATAAAAATACACTTCCCTCTCATGTCGTATTCTGATGTGAGTGGTCCTGGGAAAGTGGTTTCTGCTTCCTTATGCAGAGGTCTCCAGTCCTTCCAACTTCTTGGGTCTGTCCTCCTCTAAATTTTTAGAGTCCCATCCTTAGCAGACAGGTGGGAAAAGGTAGAGAGTATCACGTGTGGAAAGTTGTCATGGGCAAGATTTTCATGCCATTGGCTACAGTTTCATCACAGGACCACACCTAACTGCAAAAAAAGCAGGGAAATGCATTCTAGTTGCCTGTGTGTGAGGAAAAGAAACCAGAAATCTATGCTGCAGGTATCTGTCTCTTCCTTTGCCTCAGAGAATGCTGATTAATCAAAAAAAAAAAAAAAAAAAAAAAGATAGAGCATGTGTCTCAGCTCTCGCCTCTTCTGCTCAGGAATGGACGTATGACCTAAGTTAGTTCAGTCACACTGGGACTCCAGATTTTTGTTGTGATGGGGTGGCATATGCTTTCCTGATGGTGATAAACAAGAGAACACGTAGTCCTATGGCAGCCTTCCTGAGATGGGAGGAGGGGTGGGGAGGTACCTTAGAGATTGAAGCCAACACCTATAAGTGGATCCAAAAATGGAGACAAACTAGTTTCTGGTCATTGTTTTAGCTGTTGGATCAAGCTTTTCCTGAAGCCTTATCTAGTTTTCCAGAGGATCCAGTTAGTTCCCTCCTTTTGTTTAATTCAGTATGAGTTACAGTTTCTGTTCTTGAAAATTTGCAGTCTTTCAAATAGCATCATGAGTGATAAAATTACACAAAAACTTTGGGAATATATACTGTTTATGTGACTTTGGGGAATGATTTAATTGGAGAAATGGGCTGATTTTTAACTTAAGGCATTTTAATTGCCTCTGATTACGCACTTGCTAGTTCAACAAAGGCGTTATAAGATACGCCTATTAAGCTTTTTCACCTCACCTGGGGCAGTTTCCATTATAAACACTGAGTTCTCTGCTGGCCAGCTTTTGACTTCCCCCTTATTGGCAATATTGGTCATTTCAGTGGTTGCACTGTTGAAACTCACGTCTCTAAATACATTGGGTTTCAAACAAAAGCCAGGATAGGACAGGAATCAAACTTCTCCCTCGGTTACACACATGTGGGTGATGGCATTCATCATTTTCATGTAACACTTCCTGAGACCTAACAATTAGTGCAGTGATGTGTCCAAATCTGTTTATAAATGCATGGTGAAATACAGAACTTCAAAGTGTATAATGTTACGGTAACAAAGGGGGCTTTCAGGATTTCTTTGAGATGGAAGAGTAAGGAACAGTTAGAGGAGGCATGGGCTACTTTATTAGTTAGGATATAGACTCAGCTATAACAGAAGAAATGTTTTAAGCAAAAGAGAATTTTATTTCTCTTTTATAGAGAAATTTGAACTGATATTATGACTGCTCCGAGAATTCTTCAGAGACACAGGTTCCTTTCATTTTATTGCTATGACCTTGTTCACATGATCCAAAGTAGCTCACCATCACATCTGAGTTTCAGCTAGGGTGAGGATGGAGAGGGAAAGGGAAGGGAGTTTAGTGGGAATAGGTTAATTTGTGCTATAGTAATAATCATCTCCCAAACATTAGTGGCTTATTTTTTGCTTATGTGACATATTTATGATGGGTCACTAGGGATTCTGCCTCATGTTACTCTCACTCAGGGACAACAGAGGTTGGATATGCTCCATCTGGAACATTGTGAGGGCCTATGGCAAGAGAAGGGCAAGCTAGATAGTTTTGCATCAGCAGTTAAAAGACTTTGCCCTTCACCTTTTTGGCCAGAACTGATCACATGGTCATACCTAACATCAAAGAGTCAGGAAGTACAATCCTACAGTGGGATGTAAGTGAACAAGCCTAAAGGCTATTATAGAAACTGGCCCCTTCAAAAACTGAGCTGAAAGTTGCACGTATCAGTTCTTCTCACGTCCTGTTAGAACACTGCCATATGGTTGCACCTAACTAAAAAGGAAGCTGGCAAATGCTAATTTTTATTTCTGTGACAGTGGTTGTGATTTCTAGCTTTTCCTTTTGATTTTTTTCTTAGATTTTCCATCTCTCCACTTACGTTGTATGTGTTCTTCCATGTTGTCCACTTTTTCCATTAGAGGCTTAGGATATGAATCATAGTTATTTTGCCTGGTCTGATAATTCCAAAATATATGTCATATATGAGCCTGGTTTGATTGCTTGCTTTGTGTCTTAAGATTGGTTTTTTTTCTTGACTAAAAGGCATTAGAATACCTTGTAATTTTTTGTTGAAAGCCAGACATGGTGTATTGGGTAACAGGGATTGAGGCAAATAGGTCTTTAGTGTGTGGTTTTATGTTTATCTCACTAGAAGATGTCTCTGTTTACCAGCTGTAGGTGTTTGAGGCTTCAGTTTTCTCTAGCATCCTTATTTGTCTTCTGGGTTGTCTTTGGGTTTCCTTAGGAGCCTCTTCTTGAATAGAGTCTTAGCCTTTCAGTTCAGTTCAATAACAGTTGAAATCTCCTATTATCCAGGAGCTCTGCTGATGTGGTGGTAAGGTGTGGGGTGACATGGGAAAGCATTCTATACTCCTGTGATTCACTCTCAGTCTTTTAGTGAGAGTCACCGGGCTGTAACCTTCACAAGTGCTTCTCAGCTTTTAATTTTTCTTACTTAGGTGAGATAGGAAGGCTGGCGTAGGGGCTGGAGTTGTGTATTTCTCCCACATGAGTTAGGCTCTATAAAGCAGTTTCCCTTAAGGGCAGGTGAAGAAGAGAAGGCTCTGTGTGTTCTCTGTTGTGATTCTCTGTATTTGCCTGTTTATCTTTCCAGTTTCCAGGGCATTGGTTTGCCTTCTGCCCTCAGTTCTCCAATGGACCTAAGCAGAGTTGTTAATTTTCAGTTTGAAGTGAAATCTGAAAGATTTTCTCTTGTTGTGAGGAAGGTGGTGTGACTTCCAAGTTCTTTAGATGTCCAAGCAGAAGCTGGTTGTTAATAGTGTTTCCATCACTGAAGTAATGTCCACTGGTGAATGTGGTCTTTATGCCTGGAGGCCATGTGTCCAGTTAATAATCGGAATTCCATCACTATATATTAAGAAGGGGAGAATGTATATCGGGGGAATTGGCAGCCTCTGACACACTCTTGTTAATGGAACTGCAGATAAGAACACTGCAGGGCTTAGGTATCTCTGTGGAGCCCACAGAATCACCCTTAGAGAACAAATCAGCATTGGGAATCGCTAAGCACAGACAAGCCCAGTGCTAGATTTATAGCTGTGCCAGTGAGGTCGGAACTTCTGTCCCTATCTCTCTTTCTTCTCCAGCTGTGACACTGGAGAGCCACTGGGCGGGCTCATGAATGGGCAGGAGGAATGGAGGTGAGGCAGTACAGAAGCGAAGCTCCTCTTACTCTCCAGTGCACGCAGGGGAGACTGTAATGGGGGGAGAGTTTGGAGCTTTAATATTACAGTGGACAAAACCTTTTATTACCTGTGACCGGAGAACAGCTGAATTACTGGAAGAGCTATGGAAGCTGTGGCAGAGACTGCCAGTTGCCTCTTTTCCCTCCTCCTTACTTGTAATAAACCTGGATTTTCAGCTAGGCATGCTGTGCCCTACCAGAAAAGCTACCCTAAACAGCCTTCTGGACAATAAGCTGCAAGCAGAAGTGTTGTGTGGTACCTGTTAAGCCTCCTAAGCATTCCTTTCCTTACTTTTTCCTTTATCCTGCTCCTTAGAATGTGGATCTCCAGCAGCCCTTTTGGACCATAAAGATGAAGGGGTGTCACACTTTAGGTTTTGGGGAGCAGTGAACTAGAAGGAACCTGACCCCCTGAGGAACATGACAATACCAGCGCTGGACAGTTCACTCCAAAGCTCATTTTATATGAGATATTTATAAATAAGTTTCCATCTTATTTAAGCCACTCATTTTCAGGGTTCTGTTTCTCCTAATAAAACCTAATTTTAACTGATATAGAACCCATGTCCAAGATTTTATGCATACGGGAGAAAAATAGGACAATGGGGGAGGTGTGCAGATCTACAGTGGTGAGAATAAACTTGATTTCTCTAGATTCTAGCTCATTCAGTAAACCAATTAGAAAATAATAAACTCACAGCTGAGCAAAGTCTCCTACCCAGACCAAGAAAGAGGAGGGGAGCTGTGTAAGCTCAGGTGTCCTTCAAGAAGCAGACATCAACATGGGACTAAATACACAAGAATTTTATTAGGAAAAACACCTGAATGAGAGAAAATAACGAGAGATCAGGTAAGGCTGGGAGAGCCATCTGACTGCTATGCAAGGATGACCCGACGTGAAGAGAAAAGGGGAACGTTGGACGGATGAGTGCCAGACTGTCATGCAGTCAAAGGAAAGTTGGATAAAGCCATCAGGGAGCCTGGAGCCCAAGCTCACCCTTGCAGGAATCCTGTATCTGCCAGTGATGGGTCTGTCTTAATGTCCCTGCCACACTCAGTCTGTGGCTGGGGGCAACTCATGCAAGGCATGGCCTCACACAAACTCTGCTGAGAAGTTCAGAGCTGAGAAGTTCAGAGCTCAGCAGCCATAGCCCTCCCTAAACTGGGGGCTCTGTGAAGTTCATTCTCATAGCCACCCCAAAAGCTGAGTAGGCAGCTCCAGACAATGGGTACCTAGATGTGCCTGATGTACCTCTGTGCAAGGGGAATAGACTCATGGCAGAGTCCCAGGATCACCCTGCATCCAACAGGGTCAGGTGGCACACCAGTCTTACCTATGAGAGGTGAGGGAGCACGTCAGTAATGTCAGCTCAGGTGCTACCTCAAAGCAGATGCAAAAAGACCTTGATGTTGACGAACACAAGGAGTACCAGGCCCTCGGCAGGGGTCAGATTGCACTGAACATCAGCTGCAGTACAAGGCTTCCTGCGGGTTCAGTTCCATGGAAGACATCCAAACCATCGCTGCATTTGCTAGTTTTTTAAATGTATATGAGAGAGTTCCATAATCATAAAGGTGAGATGATGTGAAAAGTCATCTGAGAGGTTTCCCAAAATGTTGTGTGTAACAGTGGTAATATATGACATTATATTAGGAGATTCATAGATAAAATTAGTTTAATAGTTGTAACTTCACTTTTAGTGTTCTTAGATAGTGATACATTTCCAATTACATGGTGATTAAAGTTTTTAATTTAAATTTTAATTTATTAAATTTAAAGAAAAATATGAAATACAGACAGATGACTTGTGGATATGGCAAAAAATTATGAAGTGATGAGGTTATCTACTAGCTGGCCAATGATGGGGCCGTGACAGGAAGCAAGACCTTTCAACCCTTTCAAGGACATTTTGTTGGGTCTCCAAGAATGACTGTCTTTCACAAAAGGAAAGCTGGCTATAGCATGATCTGGGTGACACATCTTTTAGAGAAATAGACCCACTGTGGAGTGATGTTGAAGGTCTTGACTGCCAGTTCTGTGTGCATGTTGAGGAAGATCAAATGTGAGGCAGGAAAATGCGATTCAGAGATACCTAAAGGAGAGCTGAGACTGAAATTTACGCAGGCTGTGAGAAGAAGTGGAAAGCACTTTCTAAGAAGTAGGAAAGAGTCTGGAGGCGCCAGGACAGAGCTAAGTGGACCTGGACAAGATACAGTTGGGGAGAAGGTTGGCTGGAATCCAGCTGCGACTGCTTTCTGTACGGCATCTTTAGCTTGCTGTTGGCTGGGAGAGGGAGCTATTTAGGGGACAGGGAACTTCTGACAGGGACAATCCCATTGACAGACGGTTTTGAAGGTTTATTTTGTGTTTCTACTTTAAACTTTGGGAGGTACCTAGAAAAATTTAAATTATATTTTAAGCATGACCCCTATTAGTGGGTAGGAGTAATGTTTTCTTGAACTTGCTATGTGCATAGTAGGTCTGAAATAAATGTTTAGAGGCAAAGATGGAATGTTTGGCATCATTACTCATCTGCAAGCAGAAATAAACACTTTGGGAACCTCCCTCTTTGCCATATAATCTCTTTCCTCCTTTTGTTTTCAAAGCTCTACTATAATGGCTACTTGAACTAGAAGGATCTGACTGCCTTGAGAGACTCCTGGATTGAATGCTGTAGGAATCAGCAGAGAGAACATTTCAGAGAACAAGAGAATAGTGACAAGAGGGTAAGCAGGTCCAGCACTGTCATGTCAGATGTACTCTTTATTCTGGATTGCCAACAATTTAGAAACTTGTCATATTACTGAGTGCATGCTGACTGATGGTTCTTGCCCTGTAAAGGAATCTAAGGAATCGGATGTTTCTAACTTGTTTGATGTCTTTATGTTTTGGTTCTGCTGGGACAGAGGTTTGATAGTCAGACTTGCTTTCAGGCAGCCTGTTGGGCAAATGGTGTACAGGTAACACCAGTTCTCAGATCCCCCGCCACATCCCTCTCAATCAAGATATGCTGTGTATTGTATCGTCTCCAAGGATTCTGGCAGCTATGTTGTATCAGTTGTATAATTGAAATAATGGAAAATTGTACCACAAAACACTCATTTGTCTTTACGATAACTACTGAAAGGTATTTGGCTCGTTGTGATACTTATTAAATATCTATTAATTAAATTAATAAGAGAATGCTTCTAACTCCAATTGTTATAAATTGATTTTCATATATATTTTCAATTATGATAGTCATTCAATATCCCCCTATAATTTTGTTGATTTCTTTGAAGTCAAGGGCTGTGCACAGTTAGTACAGTAAGCTCAAAGAAGTAATATACTCAAAGGGTAAAGAAAGAAAGCAATAGATGAGACATCAGGAACCCTAAGTTTCTTGGCTCTGTCAAGAATAGTAATTGTAATTAACATTTATTGCATGCTTACAATGTGCTAGGTACTTTACACGCACTGTCTTATTTAGTTCTTACAATAAAGCTCTGTAAAAGCTGCATCAGAGGTGCCTGGTTTTCCACCAGGATTCAGTGTTGTGTTTTCTCCTTCTCTGAAATACCACAAGACCTTATTTCCCAGCCCACTTGCTTGTGGGAGCAGGTATATGACTAGTTCTTAGGAATGGAGTGGGAATACAAGTGATGCGAGTCACCTCTGGATTGAGATGATAAGAGATCATGTGTTTTCTTCACATACTCTCCTTTTCATCCACTGCCTGAAGGACAGATGGGTCCTAAAAAATAGCAGAGCCATATGAGGAAAGTTATCATTATTATGTCCATTTCACAGAAGAGGAAACTGAGGCCAGAGAGATCAAGTAACTCACACAGAATAAGCAAGTGGCAAAGCTGGGGCTTGATTAAGTAATTTAACTTGGCATGTCTTCATAACCACTAAGTATACAGCTAGTCATTTAACCTAAGCCACTGCAGCTCTCCCAAGTCAATTTCCTCAGCTATAAATGGAGGTGTTTAGACTGTCTTGCAGGCATATTATGGGGATTAATGAGTTAACACATTAAAAAGCTAATAAGAACACAGCACAAAACAACTAAAAAAAAAGTAAGACTCTGCGTGTGTATGTGTGTGCATGCACTTGAGCACATATTTGGAACTTTGACACTTCAAGGCTGCTTTTTAATAAATAGTTCATGGCTGAAGCCTGAGAATCTCTTTATCACTCGAGAATTTCTGTTTAGTGACGTTGGTTAGATAGAATTTGACCTGTTGTATGAATTATGCTTTCCATCTAAGGAGACTGTTTGGATACTAATTTGCTCTCTTGCTTCTAAGCAACCATGGATAGGGAGAGGGTCAGGCAGCTCCTCAGGCTGCTCCAGGGCAGCTTCTGCTACTGGGTCCTGCAGGAAGCCGTGTTCATCCCTTCCGAGAAGGAAAGGCAGGCAGGCTTAGGATGAGGGTGGGTGGTCAGCAAATATGCAGGCAGTGCACAGCTCTCCTGAGCTTCACAGACATGAAGTCAAGGTCAAAATTCAGAGATAAGATTATTTTGATTTTCATTTTGAAAAAAAATTTTTGAGGCGACATGGTGAGAGGACTAAGAGTAATAATAATGGTATTTGAGCCTTTAATGAACTAATTTGGACTTTGGTGTGCTTAAAAATTTTTTGAAGTCTCAGTTTTCTTATCTGTAAAATGACGATAATATTGACTCTGCCTTCTTAGAATTGCTCTGAAGATAGAATGAGGTTATGCCCATGAAGGTGATCTGCAAATGCTCAGCAACTATATAAACCTAAGTCCTTGTTGTTGAAGTGATATTTTTGTGATTCAGTTGCATTTGTAGTTTCCAGCATCTGAAAGACAAAAACAAAAAAAAAAAACAAAAAAAAAAACCCCCCAAAAACCAAAACCCATACCTCATTTTCAGTATGAAAGAAATGATGTGTCTGTTCACCAGCCCTGCCTGATTCTTTGATCACTGCATGGCTGATTCTTTTAGCCCTTTTCATTGTCAATCTTTCTGTACCCAGGATAGACCCATGGAGGGTACAGATGTTACAGTGTAAACTTAACTAAAAAAGGTCAGGGAAGATCCACCGGTTAATTAGCTTGCTTGTTTGTTAACTCACCGTATATTAAGAACCTGCTAAGCGTATTGGATACTGGAGATGCAAAAGAGGAATAAGACAGAGTCTTGCTCTTGCTGCCAAGTTACTCATAGCACAATGAGAAAACATACTCCTTAATGGGTATTATACAGTGATGTAGCAGGTGCAATGAGAGAATTAAATACAGGGTACAATGGAAGAACAGAGGAGGGGTACTTAATACATCCTTGTCAGGGAAGGCTTCCTACAAAGGGTGACTTCTCCAGTCTTGGAGCATGAACAGAAAATAACTCAGGTTAAAGACATCTGCTGAAGATGGAAAAAGAAGGGCATTTGGGTAGAGAGACTACCATAATCAAAGTTACAAAAACAAGAAATAGCATGGTATAGTACAACCAGCTTGGTGTTCCTGGAGCATAACAGTGTGTGTGTGGATATGTGTGTGTGGAAGCATAAAAGGAACATGTTAAGAAAATTTTATCCTGAATGAAAACATGAAAGGATTGCAAGCAGGTAGTGGTTGAGGTTGGGGTGGAGTTGTTGGCAGCTATGTCAGGAGAAATACCACTGTAGTAACTCATATGAGTTGGTGGGAATCTGAACTATGGCTGTGGTAGTTGAGACTGAAGTTAAAAAAAGAATCAAGAGATAACCTGGGTTGAAAATCCAGCAGCCTTGCAAGAGGGAAGAGTTTTGGTTGAATTTCAGGTTTCTAGCTTGGGTTATGGGTTGATGGTTTTGCCACCAGCTGAGATGGGGACTGCAGGAAGCAGTTCAGATTTAGAAGACAGTAAGTTCAGTACTGTACTTATTGAGTGTGAAAGGATTTCAGACCACCCAGGTGGGATGGTAGCGCCCAGTCAGAAGGAGCTTGTGACTTTCTGGGCATGCGTGGGGTGGATTAGACACATTCAGGAGCAGGTTAGTAGTAACCAGGTGGGAGAATTTCACTCTTTGGAGCAGACACTGCTCCGTGGTCTCTGTGGCATCTGTAAGCTAAATGTATTCCCTTGAATGCTCTACCCTTAATCCCAGGTAGTGGCGCTTGGACTCTGCTGACTGAAAACTGAAAAATCAAATGCAAAGTGGCAAAGAGCTCTGGGCAGGGAGTTGGGAGTCTTGGGTTCTAGTTCCTACTCTGCCTCCAGGTAAGTCAGGTCACCTCTTGAGCCTCTTCTTCCTTATCTTTTAAAGGATAAATGGGAATTGTTGATTTCCAAATTTCATTCAAGTCTTGAGGTTCTGTAAACTATGCTGTTCTTCTGTTTTACAATACTGACTTTTAATTCTAAAATTAGTAAAATATTAAACAATAGACTATCTTAAATAAAAAAGAGTAAAGGTGCAAAACCTTCTAAATTATTGAGTTCCTGGAAACTGGTCATAAATCTGTATACAGTTCCTCTTCTGCTACCTGGATTTCCATTAACCCAGAGCTCTATTAACCAGTCCTGCACATGCAGTGTGATCTCAGAGCAGGGCTATAAGTTGATGCCCTCAGTATGCTGATGATTGATATTCATCGTGGTTGCCTTAAGGCAATAGGAAAACCCAAAGTCATCAAAGACAGAGGAAATTATGTCCTGCCTGGTTTCAAAGGTGAACTGTATTGCTTTCACATGATTTGAAAGTCATTAATCTATATGTGGTGTATATCAGGGCTCCCTGACCTTTTTGTGGGGAGAATTTTTTTAATTTCCGTGAGAGAGATTCTTTGATTAACCAGAATTTCCTCTTTGCCTGAATACATTAGATAAGAGGGTTTCATATTTACTTATGAGATCCATTGCTACATTCATCTTAATTTTATGCTCATTTGATGTTAGACAGAATTGAAGATGAATCTGATCTTTGAGGTGTAGTGGGAACACCTCTGGATTACAAGTCAGAAGACCCAAGGTGCAGCCTTAGCTGTGTCACTAATGAACTGTGTGACCCTGGGCAAATCATTACAGTCTCTGGGCTTTAATTTCACCATCTGTAAAATTAGAAGCTTGTAATAGATAAACTTTAAGGCCCTTGAGATTCTAAAATGCCATACGTACCCATCTTCCAAATGCTTCAGTTAAATGCAACATTAATTGACTACACGATATTGTTTTTCTACTCAAGATAACATTAGCTCTATTTCATAACTAAGGAGCCTGGACCTAATGAGAATAAATACCTTATTCATGGCAGCACCCGAGCTTGAATTCCAGTATTTGGTTTTCAGGCCTGGTGCTCTTTCCTACACATGTGCTGCCGTGGCTCTCTTGAGAGCAGAATGGGGTGGTGGCTGTGAAAACAAACTAGGGACTTGGAGGACAAGAGGCTTTGCCTGTCATTGTCTCTTGAGAGGCTGGTGTATATTTCACTGTCTTTCTCAGTTTAAGAAATGCTCTGCACTGCTTTTTCATGGCTTCTGATTATTGCTTTCAATCTTTCTTGGATCAAATCATGTCTCTTGGCAGCTGCGATACTGTAATATGAGGATCAGATGTGCCTGCCTGTCTCAATAGCTGTCAGTTTATCTCTGGGTATTTTTAGGTGCCTGAGATAAAGATAATATAAATATAATGAAAGAATTAATTTCTTTCAGACACTTTGTGCCATTTGTATAAAGGAATGGAAATCTCCTTTAAAAATATTGTTTTTCTCAAAATGTGTTCTCTGGATGTAACTTGGTGTTACAAAACCATAAAACGTTTTAGTGGCCAAATGAACTTAGGTAAGATTTTTTAATATAGTGAGAATTTCCTAAGCCTTTAAAACAAGAATGCTCATTGTGAATTTAAAGGAGGGAGGAAGCATATGCTCTTCCCTAACCTTAGTTAACTACAAAATGTCCCTCAGCCTATCTCACCGCTCCAACAGCAGAATGCTACAGGGCTTGTTTTCTGAAGAAATGATTTTGTACATAGTGTTCTAAAGTCCCATGTGCCAAAAGGAAGGATAACTATCATTTATTAAACATCTGCTCAAGTTATTTTATATACTTTTTTCAACTCGACGGGGTGGTCTTTTGACCCATACTTATATAAGGAAGAACTTGAGGCTCAGATAGGTTAAGGAACACAGTTTGTAAGAGCATAGCCTGGATTCAAACCTACATCTGTCAAGTTCTGATTATTTACTACATTTCACTGTGTATTTTAGGGTGAGATAGTGACAGTCCAAACACCTGGGCTGAGGGAGCAGTGTTCTCTACTTCGGGATCAGTCTTGCCGCACTCAGACCTGTGCGGAACCAGCTAGAGGCAACCTGGCGGCTTGTCTCCACTGATAGCTTTCCCATCTATTACCCTTTCCCTCCCTCCCTCTGCAATGGTTTCTCCAGTCTTCTGGGAAAAAGGGTTATTCCTGGGTATATGAACAAGGCAGACCTTGTGGGGTTCCTGTTTTTTGGAGGACCTGATTCTATCTTCCAAGATTTGGTTCTGCTTTTGGAATGGGAAGTTTCCCAGCAGAGAGGCGAAAGCCCAACAGCATGGCAAGTTTGACAGGAAGTTGCTATTCGTGTTCACATCTTGGATGCATTTCAGTGACACCTGATTTATGTAGAGTGTTTTGTATATGCTGTTCATTTTGTGACAGTTAGTGGGGTCATCTGGAAAGAACTGGGGGCATTGGAGGCTGGCAGTCCTCAGGCTGGATTTCAGCTCCAGCACCTAATTGCTTCAGGTCTTGGAAGTGTTACTTTATGTTCCTAACCTTCACCTACCTTGCAAGGTGCTTGGAGGATTCAGTCAGGCAATGCACGCATGATCACTGGCATATAGGCAGGAGTTCAGTGGATAGTAACAATTATCACTACTATTACTAGCATAATAACCTGAGCCCTTTCTTTATACTTCCCAGTAGCTGTTCTTTGCTGTCCTTGGTGAAATGGAGATCAAGGGACTATTTCTCATGGTTACTCATGGTTTGGAGAGTCATCGGGGGGTCTGTAATCCCTGGAGCACTTCTCTCCACACGGGGAGGGCAAGTTCTTAACCAGGTGCTACAGAGCAGGAGGCACTCCTGACACTGTTCTCCCACGGACTGAGCATAACTGAAGTATGGTATGGGTTTAAGCTCTTTTAGTAAAGGAAGCATATGACTACCTACAATGAATTTCAAGGACGAGGAATTGTGGCTTTACCTAACTAATCTTTTTGTTGTACCTTAGCTCATAGAGGAGGGGCATGTCAGGGGGTATTAAGAAAAGATCTCATGGTTTAGGATATCCCATGGGGATGATATCTCATCTTTTTAACCTTTCATCTTCCCAATGTCCCCTTCTATACCTCCAGTGTAATCTTTTCCTCACCTCTGGTGTCTCTGACACTCTTTTGGATTCTTCCACCTTTCTGTATAAACAGATTCTCAGCTACATCTGTTTTTGTGTGTGTGTGTGTGTGTGTGTGTGTGTGTGTGTGTGTGTGTGTGTTTTGCAAATGCTGCCTGAATAGTCTTTAGCTAATTATTAAAGGGATTTTTCCTTTGTTCAGTCATCTATTGCCTCCAAAGCTATGGTAGGATAACTCTAGTCCTCTAGGTGGGAGGCAGGGAGAGTGGAGTATTTTTAGCTTCAATTTCCCTTTTTTTCAACAATGCTGGCTATATCTACATTTGCCTGAAATATCCAAGAGGAAAAGAAAAACTCTAGAGAGAGGCATTTTAAGAATCCAGCAGTCACAAAGGAAGACCAGTGAGATTTGCAAACAGAACATGTGCCTGAAAAAATCTCGATGACAAGATAAATAAAAAATAATGAAACACTGGATGATATTCAAATGCAGCACACACACATAATGTCATGCAATGACACCATCACCACCAACAACCCCCCCTACCAAAACAACAAAAGTGCCCATGAGTTCCTATGTACACAATTCTGCAGAAGAATTGAAGGAGGAGATTGTTACTGATGAGATAAAATTTATAAGTGCAAGAATTACCTCAAAGCACAAAGTTAAAAAATAAAAAAGCAAAACAAGAGGGAAACAATAAGGGACTTAAGGATAGATCTATGGGACTTGCAAAGACATTTCAGAAGAGAAGCAATGAAACAAATCAACACCTGAAAGGGATCACTGGGTTTTAGAGTGAGTTGATGAGAAAATAACCAATACTTTAAGGCAAGTGAAGATAAGGAGACAATGAGCGTGGGTGCAGAATCAATCTCAGTTTCTCTTTCTCTCTAAAAATTAGGTTCAAGAGGATAAAACAGATTGAGAATATGTAATGTAAGTGCTAAACTTGGGGTCTTAAAAGGAAAGATACATACTGATTTACTGTAAGGAAAAATCAAATAATAATGTAGAACTAAAAGCAATAATCTATTTCAGCAAAACTAGGATCCTGTGGTGAAGGAAGAGGAGAAAATAGCTCTTCTTATTAGGGTGGATCAAAGGGAGGAAATAAATTGTCTTGGTGGAGAAAATAGTTGGTATCTTGTTTTCTTAAAAGAACAGAGGATTTTGTGATTATGAGAATAGGGACAAAGAAGGTGGTCACTGTGAAATGCAAAATAATAGAACTTCCAAATTAAGAAGGAGAAAAATAGAATAGCAATTCGATTAAATCATTAAACATGAAAGAGAATGAGGAAATAATAATGCAAAATAAACTAAATTATCATGAAAAGAAGAAATCAAATCATACAGAATATGAGCAAACTGAGTTTTCCCTTTTAAAGGGCAAACATTTTCAATTGGGTTAAAACACAAAACTGAGCTATATTCCTTAAAAATCTACATCTATGTCTACATATCTTTATACTTAAGAAAGTGATGAAGAAAGAGAAAATTAAAGTGGGTCAGAGAGATACAAAATCAAAAGGAAAATGCAAACAAAAAGAAAGCAGTCATGGCAGCTTTATGTTATGACAGGGGAATTCAAGGTTAAATGCACTGAATAAAATAACAAGGGACATTATGTAAATGCAGTAATTTATGAGGGTAATATATTTATATTCATTTGTCCATGAAATATTTACAAAAATCAATCATTTACTTGACCATAAATTAAACCTTCAAAATAAAAACTAGAAACTTCATAAGGTGTATTTTCTGATAAATTCAATACAAATTAAAATAAATAATAAACAGGTGACAAAAATATTATCTTTTTGGAAATTATGAAAAACTCCACTACATAAACTTGGAACAAAAAGGATTTTAAGAGGGTTATAAACTATAAAAAATACTTAGTAGCAAAACCTATGGGACATGGAGCTATATATACAGAGAACATTTTGGAGTTTTAATGCCTCTAATATGTCTTCACCGTTGAAGAAGAAAGAAAAAATATGGATACTTATTTTAAGAAATTAATAGAATACAAAACAAAAATTAACTAGGAAGAAGGAATTAATCAAGGTAAAAGTTGAATTAAATAAAATAAAAATAAACATAGTAGAAATAATGAATCAATGCAAGAGCTGATTGCTAAAATGTCCACTAAAAATAGATGAACCCACATTAAGTCTGGGGGAAAGGAGAGATCAAATATTAAAGAGAAAGGAGATACACGCAAAGATGAGAGAGGTGAAGAGAACCATCTGTGAATACTGCACACAACCTCTAGTGGGCACTGTGGTGTGTTGCCCAGGTATCCTCTTCAGGACTGGAAGACTCATCTCATTGTGGGCAATGTTGGTGGCTGATGGTTCATGGCTGTATCCCTCGCCAGGAATTGCTTTTAGCTTAGGGCACTGTCTTGTCCAAGTTCCCATCCAGCGTACATGGCCCAGTATGTATTGGTAACAGCTTACATCTCAAAACTGGCTGATAACAGAAATATGAAATCAGTATCCTCTTGTCTCATTTTGGGACAGCTCTGTAGGACCTTAGCTCCCAGTGGGATAGCCACTGCGGCTGTTGCTTCATAGTTCAACTGCTTCCTCTGCTCAGTCACACCTCCCATGCTTCCTTATGGGTGCTTTTCCCGAGCACACATCCCAGGAAGCCCCCTTTACACAAATCTCCATTTCAGAGTCTGTTTCAAAGAAGCCCGATTTCAGATATAGTCCTATGACAAGAAAATGAAAATCTAGAGAACATAGACAATTTCTTGTGAAAAAATAAATTACTGGGAGAGAATGCTTATTCTTCGTTTCACCATTCTCATGTTTCCAAATAAACTTTTCTGATGTGTAATGTACATGAAAAAAATTGTACCCATTTTTAAGTCCAAAGATAGATGAATTTTGACAAATATGTACATTTGGGTAACCATCACCACAATCAAAATATAGAATATTTCCTTCAACTCAAAAGATTCCCTTGTGTTCCCTTCCAGCCAGCTCCCATCTTCACGTTTGTGGCCTCAAATCACCACTGATCTGCTCTCTGTCGTCGTAGATTAGGTTTCTAGAGCACATATGCTGTGTACTGTTTAGTGTCGCACTTTGGTCGCTAGCACTCTGTTTTTGAGCTTCGTGTCTGTTTGTCATTGGGCTGTCTTCCTCTCTTTCCCTTCTCTCAGTGATGATGGTCCTGCCATGTTTATTGTCTATTTACCGAAAACAGTTCTTTCCTGTATTTTGTTGTAGTTGTGTAGTTCTTTAAAGCATGATGACGACTCTGGTGTCTGCACTATTCACGGGTATAAGTGGGAAACCTTGCCGTTCTTATTTAAGAACGGCAATATTATTCTTAATTATTCTTAATATTATATAAATATTTTCTTAAATGTTATAGAGAATGCACTATGAAAATGAAAAGGAATTAAGTGATTTAAATATAGGTAAAAAGGAGACAAAGCTCTCTCCATTTGCTGATGTTTAGTTTGTTTATCTAAAAAACTCTATGGATCTCCTAACAATATTTTACATAGTAAGAGAATATGGTAATTTGCCTGAATATAAGATTAAAACATAACATAATTGGTTTTCATTGGCCTAGTAATAAGCAACTAGAACAGAGAATGGGGAAATATCTTATCTTTAGTAGTAATAAAATCTATAGAAAATTAAGAATAAATTGTATAAAAAGGTCAGCATTTATTTGGGAAAAAAAACCCACCAAAATTCTTATTGGAGTTTTTGAAAAATAGTTAAGCACTTACTTTATTTTTATCACTATGCTGAGTCCTTTACATCTATTAACTCATTTAACCTTCCCAGAAACCCTAGAAGGTTATTCTTATTATCCTCATTTCATGGATGAGGTAACTGAGACACAGAGACATTAAATAACTTGTCCAAATTTGTCCAGCTTGCAATTGGAGCCAATATTTAAAATCAGGGCTGAACAAATGGAAAGACATACCTTGTTCTTCCATGAGATTACTTAATACAAAAATACCTTCTTAAAATGTAAATATGATCCTGCCACTTTCCTCCTTTAAACTCTTTATTCATTGTCTGCTGCTCTTAGGATGAACTTAAACCCTTTAGCCTATCTAAACCTCCAAAATATTTCTTCTATCCATCACTGCCATTAGTATGCTAGTTCATATCTTCATCATCCACTCATTCACTCATTCATTCATTCAGCAAGTAGGTGATCTTAGTGGCAGAGGACAGATTTGAGGGGGCCAAGAGAGACAGGACTGAGTCCAGTTATGAGACTGTCATAGAACAGGCAGAAAACGATGAGAAGTCTAGGAATACGTAGGATGATGTGTATTTGAAATTTTAAAAGGAAAACATGGCGGCACTTACAGGTTAATCGAGTGTGAGTACCGAGGGAGTTGTTCCACTCCAGCATGGCTTTCAGGATTCTAACTTGGATGATTAGTAAATACTTTCAAAGCCTTTGCCCTGTTGGAGAGGGTGGATTCCACGATTGAGCTCTACTCTAGTGTCCTTTAGCCAGACTGACATTAATCTATTAATAAATATTTTTTGGTTTAGCATAAAAATTAGCTTTCACCCCATCAAAAGTTCTTCTTTATCAGCTTCACAGCTTATACTTTGAAAGTCTAAGCAGTAGAAGAATATAACAGTTGAGAAATTTATAGGTGTGAGGAATTGGTTTGATATAGTGGTTAAAATTGGGAACAGAATTACCTGGGCCTCAGTCAAATCTCAGTTACTACTTATTAGCTCTGCTTAACCTCTCTGTAAATCAGCTTCCCCATCAACAAATTGAGGATAAAGGCAGTGCTATGACATGGGGTTTTGTAAAGATTTAATGAGATAATGGATGTAAAGCACTTAACAAAATATGTAGCATGTAGTTTAAAATTCCCCAAATGGTATTATTATTATTTGTAACTGATAAAAGTCTTTATTTACGTTTCCTAAAATAAAGCAATAAATCCAGACAGCCATATAAAGAGACTGCGAATGTAATTTTGTATATATTTATTCGATAAACATGAATACCATATAATTGATTCCTATTTGTTATTTGTTACTTGCCAGAGAATTTTTTTATGGTGGTAAGATATACGTAACATGAAATTTACCATTTTAGCCACTTTTAAGTGTGCAGTTAATGGCATTGAGCACATTCACATTGCTCTGCAACACTTAACATTATCTGTCTCCAGAACTTTTTCATCATTCCCAACTGTCAGAGAATTTTAACCATTGCCCTTCTCCAGAGTTTCAGAGATACTTGTACATACATTTTGCCTTTTTGGAGATACTGCAAGTAGAAAGAGAAAGCTTATTCCAAGTTTGGTCTCCCTTCCAAATGTTTGATGCCTTTCTGATTTTGTGATTCAAAGGTATTAACTCTTTCCCTTCCCCTGACCGCTGTTGCATAGAAAGTCCAGAACTTCTGTAGCATCTCACCTCCAGCTTGAGGATGAGGCTGACACATGGATTTAAGCACCTTTCAAATTGACTTTCAGTTGAGCCAATCCATTTCCTTGATGTTTAAGCTAGTCTGAGTTGCATTTTTTTTTATTTGCTGTGGAAGTCGTCCCAACTGAAACACTGCTCCTAGGGTTATATTTTGAAAAATTACGTTACCTGATGGAATACACTTTAAGTATCTGAAAATTCACTTATGCCAATCTACATGCTATTTTTCTGTATTTTTCCCCCTTAGGACTTTTGAATTACCCTAAATCAAGATTAATAATATAGTGACTGAGTATTGTCTACATCAGCTTGAGGAAACCATCTCTCTTCCTCCTTCGTACAGTTCTCAGACTGGGAGTAGGAGAATGGGTTATCTAACTTTATCTAGAGCGTTCTAACATGAGCTGCACTTGTCTTTCTCCCTTAGCACCACTGGACGATAGATTTTCTGAATTTTTGATGCCTGCTTTCCAGGGGAGTTTAATTGTGCTGCATATGGCTTAGCCTTGTGAATCTTCTTCCCACTTTTCCTCCATTAGCGGTGTATTTGCCCCTCCCACCTCCCAACTGCTCAGCATCCCAGAGGAAATGAGCTACTGGCACTGTGGTGCCTAATCTTGGACTAATCCTTAACAGAGAGGATGGACTTGAGCCTTAGAGATCAATTCAGAAAAATTCTGTTATTTTCTTTTAAAATATTTTTTCTTTCCCATTCTCTGTATTGTTTCTTTCTGAAAGTCCGATTAGGTGTTTGCAGACTTCATCGTTTTATTCTCAGTATCTTCCTATTTTTCTTCGTATTTGCTATCCTCTCTCTGTGTGCTGTATTCTGATAATTCCTCTTCATCTTTCAGTTCACTATTTCTGTCTTCTGTTATGTCTAAACTGCTGTTTACTGTGTCTGCTGAATTCCTATTTTTAATGACCATATTTTTCATTTCTAGCAGGTCTACTTTTCTGTCTTTTCCGACTCTTCCTGATATCTTTAAATAATATTCTGATCCCTTTTTTTTTGGACTTTTGATACTCTTTTATTATTTGAACTATTTTTTTATATTCTGGTTTTTTATCTCCAATATCTTTGCTTTTTCAGGTCTGATTCTGCTGTCTGCGGCTTCTGCTGACTAGTCACACTCACAATGGCTTGTTTCCTCATTGTCACTTCTAATATAAGTTTGTATTCATTGGAACTTGTCAATGGGAATTATTTGAATCCTGGGCTTAGAGTATGTTCTTCAGAGAAGATTTGGGTCTGTTTCTTCCAGACCCCTGATGAAGCAAAACCTAGGAAATGCTTTTTTTTTTTTTTTTTTTTTTCCGGTTTGGGCTTTTTCCTGTTCATGCAAAAGTGTAAAGTCTGGCCCTAAACCCCTCTGAGTGTGGGGTTTTGGTTAGGAATTTCCACTTATTTTCTTTCTATTTAAAGCTGAGGTTACTTTAGGTATTATCCTTACTCATTGTAGAATATAGGAAAAACTGAATATAAGTTTTCCTTTTTTCAGGGTCCTCACCTTCTGTGGGAGTCTGTTTTCACCATGCATTTTCTGGGTTGGGCAGTACCCTTCTCCTGGATGCCTCGTGTGGCCTATGAATGCTCAGGGTTTAGAATGTTAAATGCTTCCCATGGGAAAATGCTTCCTGTCTCTGTGAATTTGCGTTTGCTTGTCCTTTACAGCCTGAAGTATTTTTTTGCCCCTAGTGTTTCAGCTGTTCTTTATGAGACATTTTCTAGATTATTTCGTGACTTTGAGGGTCCTCTCCTGGGTGTTATTTTCTGGGCATCTAATTCTCCATAATGTTTAGAATGGGGGTACTCATTTTAATGTGGTATGATCTTCCCCTACATCATCCACCTTCAAAGTATTTGTCTATCTAGAGTTTCCTGAGGGTCCTGTTCATGAATGTTCCACAGCTAGGGCCTCAAGCTCATACTGGCCAAATTGTTTAATTACTACATTGCTGCCTCTATGACTGGTGACCCCTTAGAGATCACTTTCCTGCTTGGTCACTGTTGCTGACACCCCCACTCCACTCCTGGAGACAAAGGAATGCACCTATCTTTTTTTTAAACAGATAAACAAACAAACAAACAAACAAACAAGCTCTGGCCAATCTTGTTAAAGAAAAATTTTGCATGATGTACTTTTTTCCAGTCTGTTCTAACCTGCTTCTAATGATATCAGAACCCCTGGGTCGATGATAGCTAGTATGCACACTCTAGTTTTTCCCACACCGTGTGCCCCATTCAGTGCTGTTGTCACTGTGGTGATGGACACCAGTGTTGGCCAACATGGCATGGTACTGCTCTACTTTAGATTTCCTCCCGGTGGGGCAGTTGTTGGCGAAGATGACCAGTTTCACTTTGCCTTGTCTGATCATTCCCTTAGCTCCTCCTTCTGGAGCATTCATAGACTATCCGTTTCCCCATGTCTAGCTGAACGCCTGGAGTTACTAGAAATAGAATACAAGCTATGCCACCACTGGAAGCAGCACCCACAGGCCCAACCCTGAGCTTAGAATTCTTTACCAGGTAGGCTTTGTACCTAACCCAGACCTGCAGCCTGCGCTAGTGGCCCTTTCATCCTCTACCCTGGGGGTATCTCATCTCTCTGGTCCTTAGAATTTAATCCACAATGAGTAACAGCAGCCTCACCTTTATAACCCCTCCACCCCCGCATTTCATATCTACCTAATGCCTGTCCCATTGCTGCTCTAGGATTTATCTCTTTAAAGGATAATGGATATGGAGATATGCATTCTGATCAGGGGAAACCCCTTCCCCTCTTTTAGGAGTGTAATCTGGCCACGTCAACCCCCAAGACAGTAAGAGCATCATTACATTTTCTAAAACTAGGCATTCCATGTTAAAGAGCTCCTCCGCATCCCCATGTGTGATATGCTAACCGCTGGGTCCAGGCTGTGCTGGGCCAAGCACAGTGCAGCCCCTTCCCCCTAGTTTAAGGTAATGAGGTAAGAGGTATGAGGTAAGGGAGGCCAGCTCTGTATGTCTACTTGCCATAGCCTGAGCTCTGCTTCTTAAATACGGGCAAGGATACCCACAGTTTCCCAAGAACCACTAACATAATGTTGAGGGCTAGGACTTTCTGTATCTATATTTAGAGTTAAAAACATCATTCTCTTACTATACAGGGTTTCAGGAGTTTAAAGTGACAATTTTGCATTTGTGATGGTTAATTTTGTGTGTCAACTTGATTAGGCTGTGGTGCCCAGATATTTGTCAGAATTATTCTGGATGTTTCTGTGTTTTTGGATGATATTTTCATTCAAGTCTATGGAATTTCAGTAAAGCAGATTGTCCTTCATAATGCAGATAGTCTTCATCCAGTCAGATGAAGTCTGGAATAGAACAAAAGACTGGAGTACAGTCTTGCCCTACCTTCTTGGGATATCATGACTTTAAACATTCTGCCTTTACGTGTGATATCATGAAGTTTCTTAGCCAGCTTGCAGACTTTATCCCTGGGTGTGTGTAGGCAACAGTGACTGTCAAGGCGAGATGGGTGCCATCTGACAATCAGGTATGTTTGCTTTGGATTGAATCAGCTATCATTAAATCTAATAATATTAGTAGTTGCTTTAGAGGTGATTATGTGCTTAATGTGGTAAGAATGCATTCTCCATTGTTGCTTGAGAGACAAGAGGTATAGACTGGGAAAAACCTGGATAAAGCAAAATAATATGGCTGATAATTTATAATTTATTAAGGTATTAAACTGTGTCTCTCTTTCCTATGCTTCTCTCTCTCTATATATAGTTATACATATGTATATATGTATTATATATATATATGTATATACGCATATATTTTTGATACTCTAGAGGTTTTGCTCTTCCAGGAGTCATTTTACTGACTAACAAATGTTGAAATAAATCTACAATTAGGTGACATGATTAAGTGACTTAGTGTTAAGAAGAATTCCAGTGTATTTTTGATGAGCCAGTTTTTCCTTTTCAAGAGCTAGATTAATTATATAGATTAATTACACCATAATACCATAGGCTGGAAAAGAAAATATGATAGGAAGGAACCCTAGAGCTTGACAGCTAGGAGAGAGAAGCTGTGAAGTCCCCTAGAGCTAGTTCCATCACTTGCCAGTGCCAGGAGCTGTATGGGAGGCGAGCCAGGGTGAAGTTGTTCTCTGGCTGCTGCCTGGTTTGGACCAGCTACCAGATGTTGGGGCTCAGCTTGTAGTGAAAGGGTCATCTGTACCCTGAGATTCTGCCTTAGCCTTGAATGACTCATCATATGGGAATGCCCCCTCTTCCATCCAGTTTCCTGGAAACTTCTAGATTAGCAAGTAGGGTGTTTGAACACTTTGTAAAGTGTTAGTCTAAGATCTTTGCTCCTGCCCACAGGGAGACTGTTCATAACACATTTGAAATGCCCCCCGAGCTGAGAAAGTGATGGAATATACCTCATGGATAGTAAGTTCTCATAAGGTGAATATTAGTGGGTGTGAGTAGCACAAAGATCAGACTAAGTCTCTAATGGTGACATTGACCATGCCTTGTGCAGACGCAGCCTCGTTCCCCATAAACTGAGTAAAACAGATCTGAATAACCATTCAAGAGTCAGAAGAGAGGTGTCTGAATCCTGATCTGACACTTACAAGTCATGAGATCTTTGATGATTCACTTAACTTTCTAGGATTAATTTTCTTCTCTATTAAATGTGGCTAATTCTTTCAAGAATTAAATTATATTTGTGAAATCACTTTGGAAACTGGAAAACACCATATATATGAGTTTCAATAATTCTTTTTTCACCTGTAAAATTAGGAGAAGAATAATTTCCATGGTTAAGGGTTGCTGAGAAGTTAAATAAATAAAGCAACAAGAAATAATTTCAAAAGTGCTTTATATCTATAAGAGGTATTTTTAAAAAGTGCGTTTATGGATTTACTTAATTTATGCTTTAAACAGTGAGGTAGTTTTTGACCTAAGTTCCTCTTTTCCTACCCGTTATTCTCCACCACCCTCATCCTTTCAGTACTAGAATTTAATAATATTTTGCCTGTTCCATATGGTTAATAATAGAGACTCTGTATTGTTCATGTAAATGTAGTTACAGAAGACAAATCCTTTCTCTTGGTAGCTGAGTCTTACCTAAGGAGGAATTAACACATCCTCGTGGATATTTCCTCCTGACATCATTATATTCATTCACAAAGCTATCCCCTGGGTGATGGTTTGTTTAACCATCGTCACCGTATTCCATCCATTTCACTGAAATGCACAGTGAATGTTCCTAATGCAACTCTACTCAAATTGTGGTAAAATTGTATCAAGCGCCTCTTTCGTCCAAAATAACCCCACTACTTTGTTTATATTTTAAGTGACAGAGGCTCCTGGAATTTGCATTCATCCTTCTGATGTAGATGCTCCCTGGAGAAAATAGTCACACCCACCATAACATGATGAATAAATAATGATCAAAACATTGAGGGACAGTAATTACTCATCACATTACTACTGTTTAGTTGCTTGTGAGCATTTTGTTTAAAAAAATGTATCTGCATAACACAAGGTAGTAAATTTTGTTTTTTCAAAAATATTTTATAGATAATTAAATCTTGACTCCATACTTGATAGCTTTGTAGACAAATCCCATAATCTGAAATAATTTGGATGTTCTCCTTGCTCTGCATCAATGCATTTTATTTTTACTCAGTTATTTTCAATAAGGACAGTCTTTAATGCTCTTTTTTCATTCATATGTGTATTTTCATGAAGTTCTACATGCCTTTTTTGGGTTATTCAATGTTGTTTTATCTCCCGATTTGCTTAATTATCCCCCTATTGTAGACCAATTGTATTAAGCAGTTCACCTGGGTACAAAAAAGTCAGTTTCTCTTTATTCATTGCTGTCTCCATTTTCAAATTGTTTAAATTATTCTTCTCCCTGTTTGATGAATATCCAAATCATCTTTGAAGATTTTTGAAATAGGTTATTTTGTCTAATGCCAGACTTGGTGAATAGAATCTGTGGCGAATGCCCTCTTGAGAATGTTGAAAAAGCTCTTCTTTTGATGAAGAAGTTCATGTTGATTGCACCAAGCAAATAATATATACTGCGTGGATACAGCTAAAATTAGCTCCATAACAACCATTATCTTCTCTACCTAATGTTTACACATGCACACACACACACACACACACACACACACACTCACACTCTCTCTCTCTCTTAATTTAATTTGGGAGTAATTCAAACTGCAGTGGATATAGTCAGTTCTAGCATGACATCACAAACTGTTTTATGTGGTTCTCTGCCAGTCTCATGGGTTTATGTGCCTCGTATTTCCTCAACTAGAGCGTAAACTAAACAGCTGAAAGCTAAGTTTCTTTCCTCCATATCCTCAGAGTACTCAGCACACAGTGGGGCCTATGGCAATGTCGTCTTCTCCATTCCTGGCCCTTTAAGTGAAGCCAGCTCACCCATATTGTGAAGCAGATGGTAGAATACAGCTCCAGTCACAGGTGTTTACCCAGGCGCACCCTGACTTGCCCATTTAACCCTTTCTTTAGTTGACTGAGCTCAGCTCCCATGATTCCTTTTGTCGGTTTCATGGTTCTTAGCTATTCATTCATCCAGACATTCATTGCACCCCCATGTGTCTATGCTGGATACCGGGGACAAAAGACTATGCTAGCCTATATATCTTGTCTATATATACATCCTGTCCTGTCTGCCAGCAAGGACCTTGTCATCTGGTGCTACCTGGGTAAGAGTTCCTCCCTCAGAGAAAGAAGTCAGGCAGCCAGTCCTGGCTCTGTGTTAGGACAGGAGGATGCACTGCCCTGACTGCCGTGCTCTAGCTCACATTAAAATACTGGAAATTTTTGAAATACAGCTAGGTGTTTTTGTGTGAGACATACATTGATTTATATGTTAATCTTATTTCCCCAGCTAGGCTGTAAGCTCCTTGAGTGGGAAAACTGTTATTTGTGTCCACTGAAACATACTCAAGAAACATACTGTGTGGATTTATTGATTCCTGTAACTAAGAGATGGATTGGCTATGAGCCTTAGCTCATAATCCTAAATGATTTGACTTTCCTTTCACTGCTTTGCACATCTCAGTTCCCTCTCCACTCACCCTGCACTCCAGGACTGGTCAACTAGCCCCCTCTCTTTCAATATCTTCTGCTCTTTTGGCACCTTGACTTGATCAGCAGACATCCAACCTTGGATCCAATCAACCGTCAGTTTTTCTGCTGTTACACTCTGGTGGCTGAGCCCTTTGGAGAAAAATCAGTCACAAGGTGGTAGAGATGAAGACCCCAACAGAGTCCTCATCTCCATCTTCATCTGGGCCCTAACTCTGCTTGGCACACACTTCTATTATATCTCTTTCATCAGTGCTTTCTTCTGTTCCCAGGGAAGCTTTTCCAACTCTGCTGCTCTTCCTGAGGTCCTCTTCCTCACCATCTCCTCCCTCTGTTTCTGATAATAAACTGCACAGAAAGAGTAGAGGCCTTGTGAATATATTCCTCACCTCCCTGCCTCCTTTTTTTGGTAGCAAACTCTCACCCTCAATTTCTTCCTCTTGTTTGAAAGGAAGTAATTCTTCAGCTCTTCCCTTTCCTCTCAAGGCCAGTCCCCCCGCCTCTGCCCCTGATCCACTTCCCTCTTCCCATTTCAGGCTCTTGCTCCATCAGTTAATCTGTTTATTTCCTGACTCATTAACCCCTCCCTTTCTACTGGCTCTTTCCCTTCAGCATAAAATTAGATACAAATATCTTCTACCCTAAAAATCAATTCTGTTTTTCTGCCTTGCCACAGGATGACAGATTGGGCATTTTGACTGAGGCAACCTGGCAGATGTGCAATACTAGAGTGAGCTATGAAAAAGACGTAGAACTGGTTAGGTAACTGACTTTCAACCAAGGTATAAAGAGGGGAGCATCTTTATATGAAATGGTGAGCGCTTCCATGGAGTTCATGGGAGTGTAAGTGCCAAGATGAACTGAGCCAGTTACATGGAGGACACCTGACTCCAACCCTTAGCCTGGAGCCTGGATCCTACAAGTTTAGTTTGGCCCAGCCAATTGGCATCTGGTCTGAAGACCTGTGAACAAGAAATGAAGCTCAATAGCTGGTGGGAGATTTGTCATGTGGCATTAATGCAGCAATAGCTGACTAATACAAGCAGGCGCTTAAAAAGTGGAGAATCAAAGGGTGGCTTCTCATCCTTCCATGCCCAGAAGGTCCTATTTCTTCCACCCTTCTGGTTGCCAGGGGAAGAAATTAATCTACCACGATAATGCTTATCTTAATGCATTAAAGTCCTTTCTTTCTGTTTTGCTTTCTTTGCCTTCATCTTTCTTCCTTTCTTCTTTCATTCTTTTCTTCTTTTATCTTCTTTCACTGCTGAACCCTTACCTTTTGTTGGGCCCAAGGAATACAAAATATAATAAGATCCACCTACTGGTTTAAAGGGGAAATGGACTGGAAACAGATAATTGATCTACATACAAGAGGCCCTGTTATAAAGTTGTATATAAAAGGTATATGGAAGGTAGAAGAAAAGGGCTAAGTCACCTCTGGGTGTTGCTGCTGACAGTCACTGAACACTTGGGCCAAGCCTTGTGCTGGGAGCAGAATGAACAAGGACACAGTCCCTGCCCTTGCTCCTCTCCTTCCAGCTTTTTGAAGTCATGGTCTTCACTTCTATGACTACACCCCACTCTTTCTGGTAGGGTTCTTCACATATGTTATTCCCTCTTCTGGAAAACTTCTCTTCCTCTTCACCTGGCCACCAACTTTGGGTCCTTTCCCAAGGAAGGTCTTTACATCCAGGGGTGGGCTCGGTCCCCTTCTAGAGCAATCATAGTGCTTGATATGTCTCTTACTGTAATATGTGTCATATTTGAATTACTAGTTCAAAATCTGTTTTCCTTGCCAGCTAACTAGTCCAAATCAAGTCTGTCTAGTTTGCTGCCTTTTCTCTAGAAACTAGTTTACTATAGGACACATAGAAGGGACTCAGTGAATATTAAGTGAACTGGATGGAATTGAATCATTAAAGTCTGATATGTGTGCAACAACAGATACGTGGCTTGGAAGGGGATTTGCAGAAAGTACATAAATGATCAGTTAGTACACTTCCTAGGCCCTTGAACAAATGCTCAAATTGCTTCCCAAATACCCACATTGCTATCCAAGTTGATCCCTGAAGTTGACAAAAAAGGGAAAAAAGAAATCCAATTTGGGTCTCCAAGGAACTCAGTGGTGCTTGCCCTTGCCGAGAACTCTCAAATAGCTAGAAAATTCCACTCATGAGCAGCTGGCCTCGCTCGTGGCTCATGACGCAGGCTGTGCTTGGTGATAACATTTCCTGGAATTGATGTGTATCTGCCATGTGCGCAGCTTGAGGGCCTCGTCTTATTCACAGAAATACAACCCCTCCTCCCCGGCAATGCAGCGTAGCCTCTGAATCCCGCTTATCCTGGCAGGAGAGGCTGTTGGGAAGTTGTGCGGGAGGCCACCGGCTCCACCAGCGCCTGGTCCTGGGGACACAGCATCGCAGCACAGGGTCCCTGCTGGCTCAGACACTGTCTTTTGTCTTATTGCTAGTGCCCGTTCTCTGTATGATGAAATCACTCAGTTTCTTCTCTTTGTTTGCTGCAAACAATAAAATTACGAAAATTTTTACCTCCTAGAACCAGATGCCCTGTAGTATCTATGTGACAATTTGAAAAGATTGCTCAGAATTAAGAGGACTATTTTGTATGTACAGAGTCATCTCCATGTCCTCAATGAGTTTGCAGTCATCACAGTCATGTGGCTACATGGAATCAGGCGCAGACGGCAGGGTTTTCTTAAAATCAACACCTATCACTGCCTGAGGAGCAGCAGCTTTACTAATACAACAAGGGTGGGCAAAAGGCTGGGGCTAAGAATAGTTTTTACACTTTCAAATGGTTACCAAAAAAGTCAAGAGAAGAATAACATTTCTGGAAAGGGAAAATCAGATGACATGCATTTCAGCGCCCATTAATAAGGTTTGGAACACCTCCATACCTGTTTGTTGAGAGCTCATTTGAAGCTGCTTTCAAGAGCAGAGGTGAATAGTTGGGACAGAAACCAGGTATGGCTGCCAACGCCTAGAATATTTACCGTCTTGCTGTTTACAGAAGTTTGCTGACCCCTGCACTGGAGGGATATGGATTTGTTTGTTGACCCATCCTAAATTTACCAGAGATTTGCTCAAGGGCCCATTTTGTGTTTCTTGGTAGACTGAACTGAATTCCCAGTCTGAGGAAAGATATGTGGCCACAGACAGCTCTGTTTGCTTCTCAACTGCCCTTCTCCACTCTCCTTCAGGTTAGGGGGTTGTATGCGATAATTATGACCCAGGAACACAGCTGCCCCAGCAGGGACCACATTGTGATTCAGCAGAAAAGGTAAAACTAGTGCTCAGAACTTCTGCCTGAACGTCTTGTGAGGTCTTCTTCCTTTAACAGGGTCCTGGGCACTCAAGAAAACTCAAGGAGTTCTTTTTTTCCCCCTTCTTTAAAGGGATTTATACCTCTGGGAAGAATTACTAAGCAAAGACTCTCGTCTGGATTATCTCAGTGCACCTTCAGTAGGTCTCACTGCCCTCCGCTGGTCTCCCGCACTTTGTTCTTTCCTCTGCTACAGCGCACCATGCACGGAAGTGTGACCGTTGGCTTCTCTGTATCTTCTAGACAGTGAGTTCCTTGAGGGCAAGTTTTTTTATATCTCTGTTATAAGCATCTGACAAGAGCTAGGCTCGTGGGAGATGCACGCAAGATGTTCAAGGAATCAACAAAGTCCATGCTCCTCACATGGGGTTACAAGTCTGCAGAGTCCATGGTGTTGTGACAAGAGGTCCCTACAGCCCCAGATTACACATGGCCTGCCTTTGTGAGTATTTGTAGTACCTGAAGAAATCATGATTTTTATATTTAAACAAACATGGCCAGATTACAGAGTAAAGACTCAGAATGTTTAAAGGTGGAGCACAGACTTCAAAGAACTTGACCTGCTTATGGTGGCCATTTGGTGGAGGGTCCACCACAGGTCCCTGGAGTGGGGAGGAGGGTGGCAGATACAAATGCATTCTTTCCTACTGGTAGAGGTCTCTGGGTGGAATGGTCAGAGAAGGACTGAAGTGCTGTATTTCTGCAAGTCCTCCATGTGACATTATTAACAGTGGGGTTGGGATACTCAGATCAAACCTTCTGGTTTGTGAAGGAGGCAGAAAGATGGAACAGAGAGGCCCTTGGTAGGACTTGGTGGACTTGATGCATTAGAGATGCATCGTACCTTCTGTCAGGGATCCTCAGGCATGGATTTAGACCTTTAGCCCAAGGGTCCTTTGAGAATCTGTGAAAAGCTGTAGACTCTAAGAAATTGCACTATTAACTTGGGTGTAGGAGAACGATACTTTAACTTAATGTTTATCCTAATCTTTGCTGCCAGGTGGGGGAATTTAATCTTAACCAATTTAGAGTTATTCCCTGGGAATGTGACTAAAGCCTCAGTGATATGGAGAAGGGTGAAAAATGAGTTAATGTTTAGTGAGGTGTAGGTCTGCATTGTTCTCCTAGATGACATTGTCCTTGACTCCTTCTGGTCTTCGGTGGTTTTTCCAGCAGACACTCATAAGCTTTCCCTGTCAAGCAGTCTGTCACTCCGGTCTGTTCTCTCTCCCTAAGCTAGTCATTTTGTTCCTTTTAGGTTCTTTTTGCTTCTCCCCTGATGCACTGGGTCACTAGAATCTGGATGGAGCCTGGCTATAGTCCTTCTGCACTCCTGTTAGTCTTGGGGAGATTAGGGATCATGCAACACACACCAGGCTTTTACGTACAATTCCATTATATCTGTGGATCTCAGGTTAATAACCCCTGCACAATTCTAAGTCTAAAAAAGGAGGCCTGCTATTTTCAGTGTGAATGGAGGTGAGGAAGAGAGGATGAGGTGACCCAGGAGGTTCTCTCCTGATGTCCCAACTCCTGCCAGGGGAAGGAGGGAGGGGAAGGAGGGAGGGTAGAAAAGGAGGAGGGGGCACAGCACGTAGCACATCACTGGCAGCAGGCGGCAGCTGGCATCCAAACATGGCCACATGCCTACTGCACTGTGTAATTCTATAGCTCTTTGGCAGTGCTTACAGGCACGCTGTCTCTGAGTGCTATTGATTTCTCAGGGAAAAGAGATCAAAAACAAGTGTTATACTTGGTGTCATGTGTTTTCTGGGGGAAGTAAATAGATTAGCCAAATTGGACAGACAAGATCAGGGCAAAGAGAGAGGAAGCTCCCTCAAACTGCCTACCTTGAAATGAGATCTCCTAAAATGATCCGCAGGGGAAATAAAAAGATTGGGCAGGGCAGGGATTTGTCCTGTACTAGGATCGAATGTCACATTGTTTCCGTCTCAGCTTCATATCCTGAGACTCAAACCCCTCTACTCTCCGTTGGATTGCTGTTTGATATCAGCAACTCTGCCTGTCTCTTGACCATTCCCATCCCCCAAGCTGCCAGGGCTGGTTATCACTTTGTTTCTGGATATTACTCTAGAACAGCACTGTTCAATAAAACTTTTTGTGATTATGTAAATGTGTGAGCAGTTCTCTGCTGTTAAATACAGTAGTCACTGGCCTCCTGTGGCTTTTGAGCACTTGAAATATGGCTGGTATGACTGTAGAACTGGATTGTTAATTTTCGTTAATTTAAGTTGAAGTAGCCACGTGTAGCTATTTGCTCTCATCCTGGGCAGTGCAGTTTTAGCCTTCTGCGATACTGCAGTGTGAATTAGTGGCATCCACCATACCACCTGGGATTGGGAGGTTGTTAGAAATAGTACTTTGGGCCTCACCTCAGATCTACTGAACCAGAGTCTGAATTTGAACAATATCTCCAGGCATTAGAGTGCACATTAAAATCTGAGAAGCAGTGCTTGAAATGACTGAGGCTCAGGAAAAGATGTGGTATCAACTGGGGTAAACTGGGTTATGCTACAGTAACAAACAATCCCCAAATCCTAATGACTTAAAATGTAAACAAGTTTTACTTTTCACTAATGCTTGTCCATTATGGGCCAGAGGGATCTCTGTCCTACATGATTCTCACTCCAGGTCCCAGGCTAATGGACCAGTACTCTCTGGATCAGTTGGCAGATGGAAAAGAGAGAGCACAGTGGATTCTGCTCACATTTCACTGGCCAAAGCAAATCATGTGACCACACCTAACGCTAAGGTGGTAAAGGATGATCCTATCATATGCCCAAAAGATGGAGAAACAGAATATTCAGTGAACATACTTGGTGAACAGCACTAGTGACTGCCACACACAACAAGCATAATTAGGTCTTTTTGTTTTGTTTTGTTTTAACAACCGGTTTTAAGCCTCATCGTTTCAAGCCTGGACTTGCAATAGCTTTCTAATTGGTCTCTTTGCTGTCTTTTTTTCCTCTACAGCACTACCATGTTAATCCTCCTAAGGCATAGCTCTGAGTATGTAATTTTTCCGCTCAAAACCCTTCAGTGACACCTCACTGTCTACCCAGTTAGGATGATGTAGTGGAAAGAATGCTACTCATTCATCTGTGTGACCTTGAATATCATTGCTTAAATTCTCTGAATCTCAGTTTTCTCATCATTTAACTTAGAGATAAAAATTCCTGCCTCCAAGGGCTGCTATGAATCTTAAATTAAATAATGTGTATAAAGTGCCTGGTGCATGAAATGTTTAGTAAATAAGAGCATAATCATCGTCATGAGCTCTTGGGGCACGCTGTGCATGGCTATATTATAGTATTAACCCAAGCCATATTGAAATGACCTATTGCAATGCTGTTTCTCCTAGTAGATTCGAATTCCTTAAGGGTAGGGACTGTGCCTTTGACTTTACAACTACTGAATTTAGTGTGAGACTCTCATGTAGGGACAGTTCTTACTAAATGTTCGAACTGCATGCATTAGTCAAACATTTAGAGCTTGCCTAGCAAGGATGTCTTATGTGTATATTCAGTGTTATAGCCAAGCTGGACCACTTGCTGCTCCTTGAATGAACAGCTAAGTTTTTCACCTCTGACATTTGTGCATAATGTTTCTGATGTACACTTTTTCTTTCCTCTATCTTAGCCTTTCAAAAGTTTACTCATCCCTCAAAGTCATCTAAAATAGCACCTCTGCTGTGAATATTTTTCTAATTTCTGCACCTGAAAGTAGCAGCTCCATTCTTTGAACATCTGTAGTATTCAGAGAAGATTTCACACAGCAAAGCCATGACCTGGGATTTTCTCTGAAAAAATGATGACCAGGGACCTCTACTTGGAAGGCAAGGTTGAGAACAGGAGACAGAGAGGACCCTCCAGATTGACCCAGGAGGGATCACACATTTTTAGATGGCTGAAGTGTGGGGAATATGGGGAAAGAAGGCAGAAACAAGGCCAGAGAGACAGGAAGGTGTTAGAGGAGGCTGGCTTTGAAGCCCATGGTAAGGAGTTTCAGTTTTATCCTGTGACAATGGATATGGCTTTAAGCAGAGAAGTGACATATTTGTGACCTGGAGGAACCAATTTATTGAGGATGAGGGTCTGATATGAAAAGAGATATTTAATAGTTGGCCCCCAATTCTCTGTGTTAAGCCATTTAGCATTCTCTGTGTTTTCTGATCATGATTTTGTCTTTCCAATGTTTTTCCTTTACTTATGTAATTTATTTAATCCAACTATCTACCTATGTATATATTTTCATCCCTTTTCTTAAGCCTGCATTCCAAGCATCATCTTGCAACTTCAATCATCTATCACTTAGAAATTACATCTGGCTTTTTTATAAAAAGTCCCTTCTCTCAATAGTGATTTCAGTAAGATAGAAGCTTAATTTTCTCTCATGTAAAATAAGTCTGGAGGTAGGTTTCACAGTTTTATCAGGGACTAAGACTTGTATTTTTTCCCGTGCCATCCTTGGCCAGTGGCTTCCATTTCTCAAGATTACCTGGTGCAAAATGACTGCTGGAGCTCCGACCATCACATCCCCACTTCTGGCAGTAGGAAAGAAGAAGCAGAAAAGAATGAATGCTTCCTGAGAGTTCTGTATAATGCGTCTGCTTATAATCATTGGTAAACACTTACACACAGGGCTACAAGGGAGGTGAAAAATGTAGACTTTTATTCTAAGTGGCAATATACCCAGCTAAAAATTATTATTTTTTAACTAAGAAGGAAGAAGAGACTTGTGAAAGTGGGAAACTGGCAGCCTTTGATATAGTATGTTACTCCAGCCTTCATTATATTACATCTGTTTTTTTGAAGACTTTATACTTCCACTAATATATACTTGCCAAGAATTCCATCCTACCAAGTCCTACTGGTGTCTATTTGTCTTGCTGCCTTTAAAAGTCGATCTCAACTTATGTATTACTAACACTCTGTGCCTTGATGCATGCACATCTGCTCATTCTGCACATGATAATTCTTGGTCAAAGTCCACCCTTCTTAATCTTAACCTTCAGTCTTACATCTCACCAAGGGAGAGAACAGCCAGGGCGTACTGTGCAAAGTGAACGCAGACACCTCGGATATATTTGAGGAGACATACCTCAGTCTATACCCATCTAAATGAGGAATACATTATTTTCTTTACCCAGATTTACTTGTTCCAAAAGTGCCCTGTTTGGTTTGTTGTCAACTTTGCCTCCCTATGACCCCCTTCTCATATTTTCTCTGCATTGCAGAAGAGAAGTCAGGAACTACATTTATCCATGTCCTCATTCCTATATTGCTCCAGTTTAGAATTTCCTAATGAAAGGAATTTGTATAAGATTTGCAAGCAGGAGAGCAGGAGAAACCAGTGTTCTCTGGAGGCCACTGCAAACCCGTGCAGCTTCCTGGGCTCTCTGAGCCCGATATACTTGTTGCCTCAAGCTGAGTTCCAGCTGCTGACCAAGCTACCCGTGGGTGGCTCTTCTGTGATTTCACTGGTAACTTCTTATGCCTCTCTTCCCCTAGATCTTGTAATGGCTGTAAAATTCCCTAACTCCTGTATTAAATACTTTATGTTGACATAATAGAATGGCTTTTCTTTTCCTAAATGAGGACTGGTTGATATGCTCCCTCTCATCTCAGTTATTTGCTTACAAAACTTTGAAGGCCCTTTTCTTGGAAGACTATTTCTATAGCCCGGGAGGTGTATTTATTTACATTGCAAATATCTTTTAAAACTGTATATATAAGAATATTAAATATATATAATTTAATTATATGTCACATAATTATATATTACAATTTATGTTAAGTCTTTATGTAAGTATTTCTCTCACCCCCCTCGAAGGGTTGATTTCCCCAGAGTTCTAGAGAGTAACTAATACCTATCACTTTAATAAAAGTATGACAAGAATATCTCCCACTTTTCGCTGTAAAAAGGCATTAGGAGCCAATGGTGAGCTGGAGGGGAGAGTAGGGGAAGTGATGGAGTCAAAAAGTGAGGGGATGCTCCAAGCCTGGTGGGACTCCAGCCTGAGCTCCCAGCCCTGCACTCCTTGTTCGGTTACAGAGCTCAGCTTCCATTAGTTGGTGAATGAGTGATCCACCCAAGATTTCATTTGACGGGAAGTATTTCACTGCTTAAAAATAAAGTTGAAAAGTGCTACTTTAAAACCTTAGATTCGAGATGTGTATTACAAGTTTCAGCTCCTCCACTTGTTAGCCACATGACTTTGGGCATGTCATGAGAACTCTCTGAGTTCAGCTTCCTCAGGGTTACAATAATACCAATGCCAAAGCATTGTTGAGAAGATGAAAAGAAATAATGCCCAGAAATGTGAAGGGCTGTACCAGTCAAGGGTCATGCTCTCAAATGCCTGCGGGGGTTAAGCCACTGACATGAATGAATGAAATAGGCCAGCGTAAATGGGAACGCATATGTCCCAATGAAAAGGGGCATTCTTAATTTATGTTTTTGTTAACATTTGGGAATGTGATCAAATCTTTCCATTTTTGAAGAAAATCTGGAAATAATGGATTTTTAGAGGAGAATCTCAGGATTTTTTGAATGTTGATACAAATATAAATATGTTGCTAATAATATAAATTTTAAAAGACCCATCAAAGCACGCTTGTTCATTTGTGGCTTCTTGATATGACCTTTACACAGATAACCAATTACTATTATTTTTAATGTGCCTTGGAAGCTGTTTTTCTTTAGACTTTCCTGTGAGCCCGCCTATGTCCCTGATTCTGGTGACACACCTTCCCCCTTGACCCAGTCTGGCTGGTTGTAGTTTCCCATCTGATGGGGGTATTTGATCAAGGTGGGGCCAATCAGGTTTCTTCTAGGGATCAATATGTGGACTCCATGGGAATTAGGCTGTCTTTCCTCCCTTGTGTTACTCGGCTGGTCTGAAGTCGGCCTAGTGATGTCAGTGGCCATATTCCTTAGCCACTTGGTAGAAATCCAGTAGAAACAGAGAATAAGGCAAAAAGGCAGACATAAAAGAGATTAAGAGTCTTGACAGTACTAAGTCAGGAAGAACTTTGCTTTTACAGCTCTTCTTTAATCCTGAGAATTACAAAATTATCCCTTTTAGCCATGAGGACCTGTGAATTCCCTTTCGGTTTGCTAATGATAATTTGAATTAAGCTTGTTTTAATCACATCCAACCAAAAAGACTATTTACTATTAGTAATAGTAGTATTAGTAGAGGTAGAATTTCATTATCCATCAATTACTTTAAATACAAGGTAAAAGTAAATTTTTGGATTTTGAAGAACTATCCTTGAACTAAAATTAGTTTTGAAGCATTTAAGAAAACTTGGTATTTGGGATAGTGCAAAGGTTAAAGCACAAAATGAGGCTTTCTATTCTCATAGTCTGGAGTGTGCACTGGCCCTTCATATATTCTCTACAATCTGTCATCTCTTCATAGGATCTTAGAGAAGTTTCCTGGTACCATTGTGTGAATAATGCAATAGATTTTTATTCTTCTACAGCAGAAACCAAGAGCATAGGTCTAGAGGGAAAGATTCAGTAGGCACTGACATTATCTGTCTGGGATAAGTACCGATTTGATAAGAAAATGAAAAATAATGCCTTAAACAGAGCACTTTCCTAGATATGTGACGTTTGTAACTAAATAGGAGCATTTGTCTTTGCTAAATATAACTAAAAGCACTTGAAACCAAGCTATGAGGGGGAGAATTAGAAGATACAGAATCATTTTTTTTTTTCTGAAGAGTAAACACAGAAATCATTTTTTTGGTTTTAATTTTAAGTGCTTTTTCATCTGAACTTAAAACGGCAACTGGGCTTAAAGATGAATGACTAGCCTGCTCCTGTGGAGTCAGAGGTGATGGTCCAGGGTCTAGAGAATAGAGAAGCCTTAGGTGGGTTCAGAGTGCAGCCAGAAACATCTTTGCTTCCACATACCTACAGTGCTCCCCTACCCAATCCATTTGCAGATGGTATCACGTTTCCAGATCTTTGGACTTCATCAAATAAAGTAGATGGAATAAATAATGTGTAGGACTCATACATGAGGTGATATAAAGGTAAAGCATAATCAAGAGTTGAGATGCCTCTCACTTAGCATAATAGGAATTTATTTAGGCCTGGAAGGTTAAAGAGCTGATATTGGTGGTAGGAAAAAAAAATTATGTGTTAACTCCATGACACTCCAGAAAGATGTAGTGATTTCTGAATGATTCTGTACATGGTTAGTTTTATTTTAAATACTATCAAAGTGAGCAGAGATTTTATAGAGAAAAACTTCCCCAGAGATAGGCAAGCATCCTGTTGGGAGCACAGTTATACAAATGTTCCTCAGAGCTGGCAGAAAGCCCAGCAGTGTGCTTCTAAGCATCACTTAAGGTGTCTCAAGCTCCATCTTCATTCAGGCCCACGCTATTTTGAAATTGTGAGCCTTTACCGGGGAAAAAAATCTTAGATGTCAAAACAGAGTTGAAACAGTGAATTCTGTGGGCACTTGGGTTAAAAAAAACCTTTCCAGATACTGCTCTCTAATTGGGATTGTTTTTGTGAATTTAGTCACATTAATGCATGTCTCAGTTAATTATGCAATAACATTTACATGCCTGGAGGCAAATTTACAATTTTTGCTCAGACTTTTTCTGAAAATGTGTTGTTACACTTTGATAAACAGTGCCAAGATACTAACTATAAATCGAATTTTGAGGGTGTTAGAATGCCTGATCTGGCTCTGCTGCATGTTAGAATATGAGGGGGTGGCCCCTGCCATTCTACTCATCCTAGTGACACTAGGCTGAGTTTTCTACTAAAGATTCAAATTTTATCTGCTGACTTCACTCTTTAAAAAGTTCCTTTACTCTTGTCTGTAAGATAAAGACCTAAACATTTCAGCCTAGCATTAAATACTCTAGCTTCACCATTCTAGACTATACCTCATGCCAGGCCAGAGTGACCCTCTCAGTGCTCAGGATAAATGCTTGTTGGAGGTGTGAAGTCTGAACTAAGAGGCCAGGTGTGATCTTCACTTCCCTGAGCTACAGTGTGGCCAAATGGAGAGTTATGTGTGTTTCGGTTTTGAGACTTTCCTTTAGAGTCTTGAGGTTGTAGACGCCTACCGATTACACAGGAGTAGATATAAACTATGCCTAAATATTCCCGAAAGGTTGCTGGTGATGCTATTAATTTTGCCTGCTTTTAATTAAAATTCCAGAATTTTCTAAGGTAATATATTTTGATTTATCATAACTGTGAGAATCATAAGATTATGGAATCTGGGAGGAGAAAATCTTTAACTCATTTAGCTTTCAACCCAAGGCACAAATGTCTTCCACTATGTTTTTCATGCATTCACTCAGCTGGGAAATATTTATTAAATGCTATGCTGAGCCAGAGATTTTGCCAGGTTTTATGAAAGACTCTGAGAATAGCAAAATATGCTCTGTCCTCAGGGGGTTATAGTCTCATAGCAATTATGCTACATGTTTAGAAAAACACTAGCTGATGACAGGGATAGATGGATTAATAGAACTGGAGATGGAATGCTAGAGGAGTTTCAGTTTAGGGGAGATTAATTTTGACTGATGGGGTAACGATAAAGTAGAAAAGGTAGTGGCCTTTCAGTTGAGGTATAGAGAAGTGTAGTTAGGTTTGAAGCTGTAGAGATAGATGGGAGAGAAAGAAATTCTGGTTGGAAAGATAATGTGAGAAAATGAAGGGGTTTTGTACAGGGGACATGGGGAAGGTAGGTGTGGCTGCAACATAGGACATGATTAGCAGGATAACTGGCTGGACGCATGGGTAGAGGGATGCCGGAGGAGGGGCAGATTTCTGCCAGGTCATTGAGTCTTTTGAGAGGCAGCCGAAATATATTGTGTGCTACTCTGCAGGAACGGGGGAGGCACTGGCAGTTCTCAAGCAAGAAAATGGCTTGATCAAACTGAACTATAGGAAGATGACTGTGGGGGCTGAATATCAGGTGGAATGGAGAACGAAGAGACGAGAGTCGGAAATGAGCTGGGGGCCATTACACGGTTCAGGTAAGAGGTTATTAGCTCTAACTAGAGAAGTAGCTGGAGTAACCATGAAGAGGGGGTGGTGTCAAACCTGTGGGATGCCATGACTGAATAATGGTGGAGGACAAAGGGAGGAAAGAAGTAGAAGTTACCTTAGCAGTTTTTATCTAAGTACCTCGGAAGGTGGTGGTGCTGAGGAGCAGGAACAGATCTGGTGAGGGGACAGTGGGAGTTAGGATGAGTAGGCATAAAGGCTGGCAGCTTGTTAAGGTGGAAATGTCCGGAAAGCAGTGGGAAATGTGACAGAGAAAGCAGGAAGAAGCATTAGCAGTATAAGCAGAGACTTGGGAGTAAAAATGACATTTGATGACATGAAATTGCAGGAGGTCACACAAGGAGAGGGTAGAGAGGAAGAAAAGAGGAACAAATTCAGATATTTATTCTGAAGAATTTATACATTAAGGGAATGGGAGTTCACAGAGTGAGTATAAACTAAAGGAGGAACAGTTACAGAGGAAGGAAGATAATCAGGGAAAAAGTGAGACGAGAGCTTCTTAGACCCAGGGATATGCTCAGTATGAAATGTCCCAAGGAGATCAGCAAGGTTGAGGCTTGAGAGAAAGCCAGTATATCTCTTAGATGAAGTAGCTACATGATCACTTGAGAACCCTTTTGGAGAGCATTGTTGCCATAAATCAGCTTGTAAGGGTTTAAGAAAAGAGCTGAGACATCTGTTCCAGATGGGGCAATGTGTTCATGCTGTGTAAATACCTTTTTTGTTCCAAGCACACAATTACAGATTTATAAAAAGTAAAAAAGGTTGTAAAGGACCTAGTGGGAGATTCTAAACTCAAGGCGAATAAAACCACACAACACTGGTGACAGCTGCAGCCCAGACCTGCTGGGCTTTCTATTTTGAAGCAGGGAATGGCTCTGGGAGCCTATTCTCTGCAGACGTGCTCCTTGGGAGGCGGGGAGCACAGCCATGCCACCGATGAAGGCTGCACAGTCTCCACCACATGGGAAGGGAGACTGGAATAAAAATACTCATGATGTGTAATTGGTGATCGGCTTTAAAAAGCTGTGGACTGTGGGGGTTGTGGGGAGCTTGGGAAGTAGAGGTGGAAGCAAGGATTCAGGAGAGAAAAAACACAGCCTCCTGCCTAGCAACTCGGTTCTGGCTGCCAGCGGGCTTTGTACCTGTATCTGTGCATTCCCATGGGAGTGAAGTTGGCCTGGGTTTGGCCTGGGTCTGGCCTGGGAGACCAGGTTGACCAGTGGACATAACGACAAAACTTCTAGGCATGAGTGTAAAAGGCATACGTGTGAAACACTAAAACAAGACACACAGACAAAGATAACATTTAAAAAAATGTCTAAAAATCTATCTACTCCAAACAAGTTTGTAAACAGGATTTTAAAACACATGAAAAAATGAATACTGAAAGGGCAATGAGCAAAATTTTAAAAAATCAGAACATGAATTAACTCCAGACGAAATTATTATAGGAAACTAGTCTGACAAAGACTTTCGTGTTACGGGTGTTTAAGACATCAAAGTGAAAAACGAAGACATGTCTTCTATTAAAACTGGAAGTATTACAGACAAGATGCGACAAAGAACCCAATACAAAAAAACTAGACCAAATGATTCCTGTTTTATAAAATTTAAAAATTGGCAAAACTCATGTGGTTTTAGAAGGCAGGATAAGGTGAGTGTTATTTTGTAGGATGAGGAAGAGAGAGGCTACAAGGGGACATTTGAGAGACTTTTTGGGTAGTATTAATATTTTATTTGTTGAATAGATTATGATATTCACTAATTTTTATATATGTACACTCATGATTTATAGTCTTTTCTGTACATATATTATAATATAAAGAGTTTATGTTAAAAACGAGAAAAGAAATAATAAAACAAAACTGGTAGGGGGAGAGTATAGCTCAGTGGTAGAGCACATGCTTAGCATACACAAGGTCCTGGGTTCAATCCCCAGTACCTCCTCTAAAAATAAATGAACCTAATCACCTCCCTCCCCTGCCAAAATAAAATAATTTAACAATATAATAATAAATAAATAAAATATAAAAAAATAAAACTAGGTAAAATAAGAACAAGTGGCTTTATAAATGAATCTTGGGAATTAAAAGTATAGTTTTTTTTTAATCGAAGTATAATCAATTTACAGTGTTGTGTTAATTTCTGGTGTACAGCATAGTGATTTTGTTTTCCATATATACATATATATATGTGTATATATATGTATAGTTATTGAAACGAAGAAGTATAAAGTTACTTGGGGTTTTGTGGGCTCCATGAATAACACCCCTCTTTACACCACTTTTTTGAAACCAGTTGAGAGACAGATTCAGGGGCCAGACAGATAGTAAAAGTGAGCTTTATTAAATGGAAGAAGCCAGACAAAAAAGCCACATGTTGTATGATTCCATTTATACGAAATTACTAGAATAGACAAATCCACAGAGACAGAAAGTAGATTAGTGGTTTCCAGGGGCTAGGAGTTGGGTAAAGTGGGTATGATGGCTAATGGATACAGGGTTTGTTTTGGGCATGATGAAAATGTTCTGGAACTAAACAGTATGGTTGCTCAACTTTGTGGATATATTAAAAATAAATAAATCGTACACGTCAAAGGAGTGAATATTATGGTCTGTGAATTACGTTTCAGTTTAAAAAAATAAAACCTAAAAAGTGAATTTTATCACTGATACAAAAGCTGGGTTGAAGGACAAGGCCAGACTATGCAACCAAGTGCCAAACAGGTTTGCTGATGTTTCCTGCTTGCCCTGCCTCTAACTTATACCCACACTCCAGTCTGAGTCCTGCCTATGGAAAATTTTGGGGTGGCACACACACCCAGAATTGCTGCTTTATACCAGTTCACAGCACAGAAGGAGAAAGACTGCACTCCCAGTCTGACAGCCTTTATAACAGATTAGCTCCGTACAATCAAAGAATGTGAAGTAATGGCTGTCACCCAGCAGTCAGGTGGGAGGAGGATGGAAGGCGTGGAGCAAAAGGAAGGAATGTTCCTCCATACAGATACCTGGGGAGTGGGGGATAATAAATCTTACTGCCTAAGAAAATTATCTCTAGACTGGATACAAACTGAAAAATCATGAATTAAAGATAGTACTGAGGAATTCACTCTGTGTTCATCACTGTTTTCTCATTTTAGGAAAAACTGCAAAATATCAGAGAGAAAGGAAAATCTTAAAGCTCTGACAGGAAAGACAGACTGCCAAAAAAGAAACAACAGTTAGGCTCACAATAGACTTTTTTCTTTTTCTTTTTTCTTGAAGTATAATCAATTTACAATGTTGTGTCAATTTCTGGTGTGCAGCATGATGTTTCAGTCATATTTATATATACATACACATATTCGTTTTCATATTCTTTTGTTACAGGTTACTATAAGTTACTGGATATAGTTCCTTGTGCTATACAGTATAAATTTGTTGTTTATCTATTTTTGTATATTTTGTGAGTTAGTATCTGCAAATCTCAAACTCCCAGTTTATCCCTTCCCACTCCTTCCCCCCCAGGTAACCGTAAGTTTGTTTTTTATGTCTGTGAGTCTATTTTGTAAATAAGTTTATTTGTGTCTTTTTTTTTTTTTAGATTCCAGATATAAATGATATTATATGGTATTATTTCTTTCTCTTTATGGCTTGCTTCACTTAGAATGATGATCTCCAGGTCCTTCCATGTTGCTGCAAATGGCATTATTTTATTCTTTTTTATGGCTGAGTAGTATTCCATCATATAAATACACCACAGCTTTTTTTATCCAGTCATCTGTCGATGGACATTTAGGTTGTTTCCATATGTTGGCTCTTGTAAATAGTGCTGCTATGAACATTGGGGTGCATGTATCTTTTTGAATTAGCATCTCCTCTGGATATATGCCCAGGAGTGGGATTGATTGATCATCTGGTAAGTCTATTTTTAGTTTTTTTTAAGGAATCTCCATACTGTTTTTCATAATGGCTGAATCAAACTACATTCCTACCAATAGTGAAGGAGGGTTCTGTTTTCTCCACACCTTTTCCAGCATTTGTTGTTTATGGACTTTTTAATGCTGGCCATTCTGACTATTGTGAGATAGTACCTCATTGTAGTTTTGATTTGCATTTCTCTGATAATTAATGATCTTGAGCCTTTTTTCATGTTCCTCACAATAGGCTTTTCAATTAGCAAAAACAGACCAGAAGACTCTTAAGTACAGTTGCAAAATATCCAACCAAGGCTAACAACCCAGCTAAATTATTTATTCAAGAATAAAAGCAAATGTATTTTAGATATATAAAATTATGAGTTTACTACACAAAGATTGTCAATGTAAGAATTATTAAAGTATGCTAAAACAAAGTGGGGGTGAGGGAGAATTCAATGGATACAGAGTGTGAGATCCTTGTGTCTAAAAGGGAGATAAAATACTATAATCTTTAGAGTATTAGGTTAATGTATTGTTAATTATGTATGCTAAAAGAGTAACTAAAATAAAATCTACAGGTAGATGAAAAGGGCATGTAAAAAATATTATCCACCTAATGGAGATAAGGAGAAAATATAAAGAAGCAAAAAAAAAAAGTTGATAAACTCCAAATTCAGGTATTACAATATGTGTAAGTAGATTAAGCCTTTAAAAGACTGGGATTATTAGATGGATATAAAAACAAAACACCATCCAACCATATGCTGCTGACAAAGGACACTACAAAAACAAAATCACACAGAGAGGTTAAAAACAAAGCACTGGGAAATAAACTGATTAGTGTAGCAACATTAATATCATACAAAATAGATTTAAAGTATTACTAGCAAAAGATGACAATTATATAAAGAACAGTCCTCTGAGAAGATGTAACAATCATGACCCGTTTGTACCTAACAGCATATCCTTGGAAAACATAAAGTAGAAAAGGGACAAAAATATAAAGAGAGATGAGCAAATCAACAATTTTACTGGGGTATTTAACCCCTGTCAGATACTTAAAGAACAAGCTGAAGAGATGTTAGTAAGAATAGAGATTTAAGCAACTCAAGAAGCTACCTGTAATAGATAATATACAACTCTGAGTTAAACAAATAGGGAATATTAGATGCTTTTCATGTATACATGGAATAGTTACACAATGATCACATTAGGACACTGAAGAAGTATCAATAAATTTGAAAGAATCAGTGTAATAAATTCCATGTTCTCTAATCAAAAGGCAATTAAATTAGAAATCAATAAGAAAACATTAAAAACATCACAATATGTTTCAAAAGTGAAATCATACTTAAGAATAATTAATAAATTAAAGATTAAAACCCAATGAGAATTACAAAATATTGGAAGGATACAACAATAGAACCTTAAGTGCATTTCTTAACAAATAAATGATTGAACATAAATGAATTAAGTATTTGGTTCAATAAGGTAAAACAAAAAAATAGACCTAAAGACTAGGAAAAAGAAACTAATAAAAGACCAAAAATTTAAACAGAAAATAAAGGAACTATACAAAGAAGCAAGAACATCTAAATATTGTTCTTTGATAAAGAAAAAATTAATAATAGATAAATCGTTAGCAAAACTGATAAGAACAGAAAGGTGCAAAGGAATGAAAGAGTATGTATAGCCAAGACATGAAAACAATCTAAATGTCCATCGACAGATAACTGGATAAAGTTGTGGGGTATATATATGTATGTGTGTGCACGCGCGCGCGCACACGCACACACACACACACAATGGAATACAACTCAGCCATAAAAACAAATAAAATAATGCCATTTGCAGCAACATGGATAAATCTGGAGATCATCATTCTAAATGAAATAAGCCAGAAAGAGAAAGAAAATTACAATATAATATCACTTATATGTGGAATCTAAAAAAGACACAAATGAACTTATTTACAAAACAGTCTCACAGACATAGAAAACAAACTTATGGCTACCTGAGGGGAAAGGAGGTGGGAAGGGATAAATTGAGAGTTTGAGATTTGTAGATACTAACTACTGTATATAAAATAGGTAAACAAGTGTATACTGTATAGCACAAGGAACTATATTCAGTATCACATAACCTATAATGAAAAAGAATATGAAACTAAAAATATGTAAGTATATGTATGACTGAACTATTTTGCTGTACACCAGAAATTGACACAACATTTTAAACTGACTATACTTCAATTAAAAAAAAGTGTATGTAACTGGTTATACAATAGGGATACAAAAACATCAGAAAGAACACTATAAAAATATTTATGCTATAAAAATAAATTTCAACACAGATAAAATAAATAATCTTCTAGAAAAATTTGTTTAAAATATCAATTTGAGCCTGGAACATGTAGAGAGCTTTAAATAAAAGAATAATAACTAGAGAAGTTGAGATAGTATTTAAAATCCTACCCCTCTCTACCTGTTAACCCTGATCCCCATCAGCCCCACCACGCAAGCATTAAAGTCATCTGTCTTCTGGCCCAGATGATTTTAACAAGTTTTATCAGTCCTTGAGGAACAGAAGATCCTCATCTTATAAGACTGTTTCAAATAATTGTCAGCTTATTTTATGACAATATTATAATTTGATATTCAAACTAGACTAAGAAAGTAAAATACAATTACAGATAAATTTCACTTAGGAATACAGATGCAGAAATACCAAATAAAATATAAACAAATTGACGTCAGCATATGTGTGCGCTACATATACACTCTCAGGTATAAGCAGAGATTATTCCAGTGATGTAAGGATAGCTCTGTATGAGAAAATCTAATCATGTAATTCAGCATATTAACAGATTAAAAGGGAATAACATAATCATATCAACAGATGGAGGAAAACACTGATAAAATTCAATACTCAGCCACAGTTATATATCAAATAATATTATATAATATTTTTATATATAAGTATTATATATTTAAAAAATTCTTAGCCATTTGGAAATAAAGGGAACTTCCTCAAATTGTTTATTTCTATTGAAAATTTATAGCAAACATATTAAAGAATGGTAATACTATGTAAGTATTCTTATGTCAAAAAAAATTGAAGAAGGCAAATTTAATTATTTCTATTATCATTATATTAAAAGCCATATCCAATGCAATAAATCATAGATAGAGAGAAATCAGGGTTTGAAAGCAATAGAACAGATGTTTTAAATTGCAATGTGATCATTTCCATAGAATAATCCAATAGAATCTAGGAACTGTTAGAAGTACTAGAGCTCAAGTTTATAAGTTATGAGATCAATGTGCAAACATTAATAGCCATCTTAAATACCAGCAGTAGCAAAATGGTATGTATAATAATATAACATTATAAGATGTTATGGGGTAAATTTAACAAAAGATATTTATTATCTTCATGGAGAAAATTACAAAATATTTTTGAAAGTCACAAAATGACATGAATAAATTAAGAGATATGCTATGTTCATGGTTAGAAATATATCACTCATCCAAAGTTATTCTAAACATTCAATGAAATTCTAATTAAAATCCTAATTTTTCATGGATTTTGACAAGCTCATCCTAAAAATCATATGAAAGAAGAAAGGGACAGAACAAAATTTTAGAAAAAGAAGATGATAAATTTCCATATAGATATAAAAATTACTGTTAATACCACAGTAACTGAGACATGTGCCATTGGTTAAGGGTTAGACAAATGGACCAGTGAAACAAAAGAGATCCATGGGTAAGAAGAAACTTGATATGTGACACAAGTGGCATTAAAAAGTATTGGCAAGGGGAGAGGGTGTAGCTCAAGTGGTAGAGCACATACTTAGAATGCATAAGGCCCTGGGTTCAAACTCCAGCACCTCCTCTAAAAAAATAAAAAAGTCTAATTACCTCTTCCCCCCAAATTAAAAAAAAACACAATGATAAATAAAACAATTAAAAAAAAGTATTGGCAAAAAAATTACATGGCAAAAACTAATTGGAAAAAAATAATTAAAATCAAATCCCTTACCACCAGCATACCGGAAATGGCTAAAAACAGAAACGTGATAAGCAAATGTTTAAATATTTAGAAGAAAATATAGGAGAAAATCTTTATGACCTTTCCAAAAATATTTTATAAAAACAAAAGCAAAAAGCATAAACTCTAGAGAAAAAGAGAAACAAATTTGAGTACACTAAAGGGAAAATTTTTTTTTATTGTAAGACAGCATAAAGTTAAAAGACAAGTCACAGACTAAATGAAGATATTTATTACCCATGTAAATTACAAAGGTTTAGCTTCCAGAACTTAAAAAGAACTCCTACATATTGGTAAGAAAAGACAAACACTTCAATAGGATAATGGATAAAGGCAATGCATAAGCAATCTGCAGAAGAAGAAATGTGAATGGCCAACAGATGTAAGAAAAATGTAAAATAAAACAATGAGATTCCTTTGCACGGTTATCAAAGTGAAAAAAAATGTAATTAAAGTTGCCTAACTCCAAAGTTTGAGGGTGATGTGGAGACTTGGCAACTCACATGCCCTTGTTGGTGACAGTAGCCACCGTTCAATTAATTTGGAGAATAATTTGGCAGTATTTGATCAGTTTGAAATGTGCCTTAATTTGATCTGGTTCTCCAGAAGCCAACTTTGGATGAGATTTGTGTGCAAGTGATTAAGAAAGTGCTCTCAGGGGAGACTAGTAAGGGGGTGGGCAAGCAGGCCATGGAAGGAGAGGAAGGCAAGTAATCGTGAGGTCTCAGGCAGAGTCCTGCAGACCTTGCCTCCCCTAACCCCAGAGGGGAGCTCTGGAGTGAAAGTTAACTCTGAGAAATTGTTCTAAGTGGAAGCAGGGGGAGTTGGTCTTTCCTTCCTTCCTTCCTTCCTATAGTGCACCAGACAGTCATCACTCAAGGGCAGATGAGATGGGGAAATGAATGCTTGATAGTTCAGGGTTGGCTTCAGATGCTCTGTGTTAGATTTCACCCCTAACCTGGGGTGAGGGGAGAACACAATAAATGGGGGGAAAGATTTGGGTTGAACATTGACAGAGGAATACATGTCTACACCACAGTCCAGCAATTCCACTTTCTCCTTGCTCTTTGTACACCAGGAGTCATACACAGGAACCTTCATAGAAGTGTTGTGGATGGTAACAAAACACCAGAAGTAATCCAGGAGAATAGTTAAATAAATTGTGCTGTGTAAATAACCAGAGATACTTAATAGCAGTTAAAACAAATGAATGAGACTGTATGTTTCTTCTTAGTTACAGCTCAAAAATACAAAGTAGTATAGTTAAAAAAAGCAGTCTGCAAGATGAAAAATGCAATATGACACCATTTATATAAAGTTTGAAAAACCTACAAAATTGTATTTTTTAAGGATACATGCATAGCCAATAATGGTGTAAGACATGCAAAAGAAAAATAAACGCAAAATCAAGATAGTGATTACCACTGGAGAGGCAGGAGGTAATGTGTTCGGGCAAGTGTACAAAGGGAGCATTAACATCTATAATGTTTTGTTCGCTAAAAAAATCTGAAGCATAATTTGATTAAGCTCGATTCCTTTCCAATCTTGTCTTTTTCTTCACTGTGAAACTCTTTACCTATTCATTTGGTTCTAAATACCTTTCCCTAAACTTCAAGAATTTTGATGTGAGTGCATGTGAGTTACCAGTCTTTCGGTGGAGCCAGAAATAAAAGTGTTTGTAATAATGAGATTCTGGGAAGAAATCAAGGTAGAATAAACCCAAGTCTTGAAATTACATTTGTCACTTTGATGAAGATAAAGTGGAAATGAGAGTATGAGGGGCCAGCAGAGCCAAGCCTTAGTCTTAAAGATCCGCTGCCATTATTAACCACCTACGAAGCCCCAGGCACTGAACTACCTGTTTCACACACTTGATCAGTTTAATACCATGATACAAGGTAGATGTGGCAGAATTGCCTCATACAGTCCTATATGCATTTAACTTGGGTGCATTTCAGCTCGCATGGGGGAAGCCATGTAAGAGGGAGGAAAAGCAGAAAAGGAAGAGAGAGAGAAGGAGGAAAATGGGAAGAGGAAAGGGGAAGAAGGAAGTATTTTGCACAGGGTATATTTAAATACTGCATTCAGTTCTGGTAGGACCTCTGATTAGTGTTTGGCTTGGAGTAACCCGAAATAGACACATGACACTGTTATTCCTTAAAATGGCCTCTGTTTCAAATGCTTCACATTTTGTGAGCTTCAGCTGTGCTGAATGCAAGTCTAATACTTAAATCTAAACCATCCCCATTTAATGTGGCCCTCAAATGTAAGCCAGTGGCTTCATCTGGTCCTTAAATGAGGAAGCAGCCATTTTCCCCAACACTAGAGGAAAAGCTGTCTTTGCTGGTCCTAATGAAATGCACAGTGGCACAAGGACTCCAAAGTAGCAGCCTTCTCAGAGATTAAAAAAAATCTGCATGACTTTTACAGTCTGACTAGAGTCAAATCTCTGAATGTGCATTAATATTGTCTTCTTTAATCCTAAAGTGCTGAAACTGATGCCTAGAAAGGGTTATCCACTTCCTCAAGGTTGGGGAATAAGGCCAAGTTGGGGTTTGAGCCCTTCTCCTTTTCCAGAGCTCTCTTCTTGTCTTATCTGAGGCTTCATGAAAAGTACGGAAGAACAAAGGTTGGCAGGTATATTTTGAGTGCCAGACAGAGGACAAATATTGCACATCTTTTCCTGGGGTCTGATTGCAGCAAGGTGCTAGAACGACCTAACGATGCTGGATTCAATGCTGGATTCCAAACCAACATCACTGTATGTAAAACTGAACTTTAATTTCTGCAAAACAATCGGTTTCCTTAGATAATGCTATTCCCTTGATAGAGTAGCTTCTAAGGGCATGTTTCTCTTTCCTTTAGGGAGGATAGTGAATTCCCTAGAAATAAAATGGGCCTATTTGTCACTTGAAATGACCTGTTGACTTAGAATAGCTCTGCTTATTTCTGCAATTTGTCTTTCCCTCGCCTTCACCATGGTCATCTGGGTTTTATATCCTGGGTGGTGGAAAATGAAAGGCAGTGTGTATTTTTCGTGAGATTTTAAAATTTGAATTTCCTGCTGTGAGTACTCTTGCCGCTCAGTTGAAATTAGAGCAGGATGAACTTCTTGAACTGTCACCAACTTGGCTACAGGCTGACTCCAGGACCTCCTGCAGGGAAAGTTCCCTGAAGGGACAGCATAAAATGTCTCTGCAGGAGAGATTAAATGGTTTAATAATGTCCTATTAAACCTGCAGCTTTCAAACTGAACCTTTCAGTACCACTTGTCACCCCAAAGCTCCTTTTGAAGTGATTTTAATCTCAGATAAGGCTTTTACTATTAGAAAGAAGACATCGGCAACATTATCACTTTTTAGCTTTTTGTGGGGGTGAGAGATGATGAGCTTTTGTCAATTCTCATAAAGCTTGTAAGAATGGTTGCTAATGCAGGTAGGAGGAGAATGGAGTGAGTTTCGTAAATAAACAAGAATAAATAATAATAAAATATAATGAAGGGATGAATCAAACACCAGTGATGACCATATACCATGAACTGAGGGTTTTGATTGACTCAACTCTGTCCATAAATTAAAAAGAAAACAAACAGAACAAAACAAGGACACAGACCAGATCCCACTAGAACAGAGCATATCTGTGTTGTTTCCATTCCCAATGAACAAATGAAGTTTCAAAAGTAAGTGTATAATCTCATCAGGGAAATCAGCAGAGACTCCAAATAGGTTTTTAATACTCATTATTCACTTCTTAGAGTGATTGGACATCACACTCTTCTTTAAAATGCCATTTGTGTTCTTACTGTGGTCAGATGATTCTTTAAAATAAACTTTTAATTTTAGAACACTTTTAGATTTTGAAAGATAGTACAGACCTACACCATACCCTGTGCCCTAGTTCCCCTGTTACTAACAGCGTACATTGGTGTGGCATGTTTGTTATACTTAATGAGCCAATACTGATACATTATTATTAATTAAAGTCAATACTTTATTCACATTTCCTTAGATTTTACCCAATGTCTTTTTCTGTTCCAGTAGCTCATCCAGGATCATATTACATTTTGATGCCATGTCTTCTTAGGCTCCTCTTAGCTGTGATGGTTTCTTAGTCTTTCCTTGTTTTTGATAACTTTGACATTTTTGAGGGGGTACTGATTGGATATTTTGTATACTGTACCTCAACTGGAATTCATCTGATGTTTTTCTCACAGTTAGACTGGGGTTATATGTCTTTTGGAGTAAGATCACAAAGGGCCAATTTTATCACGCCTCTCTATCTCTGTCTCATCTTTATCTCTGTCTCGTGACCTATATTTATGTATCTATCTATCTGTGTGTGTGTATAAAATATATATGTGTGAGAACGAGAGGTAGGGGGGGAGAGAGAGAGAGGAAGAGAAGAGATGAGAGGAGAGGAGAGGAGGGAGAGAAGCTGAGAAAAAGAGAGATTTTAAGGAGTTGGCTTATGCTATTGTGACAGTGTGAGTCCAAAATCTGCAGGGCAGGCTGGAGACCCAGGCTGAAGTTACAGTCTGAGTCCAAAAGCAGTCTGCTGGCCAAATTCCTTCTTTATCAGACAAGTCAATCTTTGCTCTGTTAAGGCATTCAATTGATTGGATGAGGTCCACCAAATTATGGAGGGTAATCTGCTTTACTGAAAGTCCATTGATTTAAATGTTAATTTCATCCAAAACAACCTTCCCAGAAATGTCCAGAGTAATGTTGACTAAATATCTGGGTAATGTGGTGCAGCCAAACCGACTGATAAAATTAGCCATCAGAAGCAGACTTATGCAAGGATAATAACACTTTCCTCTTACAGCCCTACTCCACCCCCAACCTTATATTCTAAAGGCCCAAGAGAGAATTCATGGGGCTTCGAATTAAGAAGTGGAGCTTGATTATTTGATTAAGGGCAGAAAGAAGTCTAAGAATGGTGTGCTGGAAGTTACTTGAGTTCAGAGGCAGAGTATTGGGTTCCCCAAGACTGGGAATTTGAAGAGATAGCAGGTTTCTCAGTGAGTCAAGTCCTATGCCTCATGCTCATGAATCTTCTCAGATGAGGTGATGGTGTGGAAGGCTGTGTGGGCTGAAATCAGGGTGCCAAGGATTGGACACCTCTGGTAAATATTAAGAAGAGACCATCAGCCTTCACTGAACATTTCAACCGCAATCAGGATGGATTGAAAACCAGAGTCTTTTCTCCATTTTCTAGGTGCCATTCAAATCCTAGGATTTTTGCTAAGCCTCAGGAGGAAAGAAGGAAGTGAAAAAGGAAATCTGATTGCAATTAATTTTCTTGTTACTCTGGTGAATGGAACCTCAGATTAAGTAGGTTACCTATAATTCAGAATAAATAAAATAATGGGCTGCACTTGGCCTCTCAGTGTGTGGTACAAACCATTCCACTATAATAACTTCAGTCTTTATAATTGCTTCTCAGAGTTTTTTGGCAACTAATTTATTTTGAAATAACTATAATTTTAAAATGTGAGGAATCTGAGAAATCCTTATGTGCAAAGACCTGTCTTCAGCGATGAGGAAACTGACCTGCTCAAGGTCACGTGGTGAAGAGCAAAGGCAAGGCTAGAACCCAGACTTCCCAATCCTCGGTGCACATGCTTTCCCTCTATCTCAATTTCATATAAATCTGCTACTTTATATTATATAGATCAATTATTTTATTTTAAAATATAAATTAGTTTTTTACTTTTAGAAACTGTTATGAACTGAGTTGTGTTCCCCCCAAATTTCTATGTTGAAGCCCTAACCCCCATTGTAACTGTCTGTGGATATAGGCTTTTAAAGAGGTGATTAAGGTCAAATGAAGTCATAAGACTGGGACCCTAATTCAGTAGGGCTTGTTCTTACAAAAGAGAGAGAGAGAACACCAGAATGTGCACCCACAGAGAAAATGTCAGTTGAGGACACAAGAAGGCGGCTGTCTGCAAGCCAAAGAAAGAGCCCTCGGGAAATTTTCAATCTGCCAATACCTTGATCTTGGACTTCCAGCCTTCAGAACTGTGAGAAATACATTAAACCTCCCAGTCTGTGTGGATTTTATGTTGGCTTAAGCAAACTAACTCATAAGTCATTGTACTTTCCATGAATACATTTTCTTATATTCACTGCTAGACTAAAATCTTCTCAAGTGCTCCCTTAAATATTTTTGTTCTTTCAGCTGTTCTATTTTGTTAATTTCCACTTATGCTCTATATTCTGTTTATTCCTCTTCTATAGACTTTTGGGGAGCATCCTTTTCCCCCCTGCCTGTTATTTGGGACTGAGGTCCAGCTACTGGTGTATGTTTAGTGAGTAGCCCCATTGTCCTGGGAGGCAGAGTGATCTTGGACCCAGCTTATAGTTCTAGGACACCTGTTAATGAATCAGAGGGAAGCTTCTCTCTTCCCTGGTTATTCATGTGCAAGAGCTGCAAATCTCACTCAGCCAGCTTCATAGCCAGAGAGGACCCAATGTCCCAGTGGTTTAGCTTCCTTGGGGCTCATGCAGTTTGAAGTAGTTAGATGGATCAGCTGGTCCCCAAGGTAAATTCATATGGGTACACCTAGCCTCTTTGCCTGCGACCTTAGATCTCCCAGACCAGGCTCTTTCCAGAATTTATCCCTTAGATTCAACAGGTGCTCAGCCTCTCATCTGGCCAAGAGTGTAAAAATTCCCTTATAGCCCAACTCTCCTTATGGACCTCAGCAGAACTAAGATACTGCTTATTTAAGGACCACCAGCTCTTGTAGCTGGTGGGCTCAGGAAAGTGAGGTTCTGTACTTGGCTTTTTAACCTAGATGACATGTGAAGCTTCTCAGGGAGGACAGATAGACATTGGAAAGGAGTGTGTGATATTTGGTCTTCATCCCCATTTCTGGCACAGAGCTCCTAAAACCCTTGGGATTTCCTACATGATGAGAGAGTGATTAAAGGTGTCTTTCTTATGTTAATGAGACAACTTTTGGACCCCTCCTAAAGAAGGGGGCTGGTTGCCAGAAGAACCAACCATATGATTACAGGATGTTGGTTCAAAACTTCTGGAATTTCTCAGGTGAAATCTGACACCGGCCCCCATTCACAGAGGGTAAGGAGAGACCAAAGAAAGATGAAGACAACCCCACATTGGTAGGTGGCAGGTTTAATAAGCAAGGGAACTTACCTACAAGGCTTCTTTTGTTGGTCCAAAGATGAGTAGATCTCTGCATCTGCTTGCCAGAGTCTTAAAAGTCTTATATAGATACCTTAATTGGGTTCATTCACATATTCAGTCCAGATAGTCTCAACAACACATTACTCCCTCAAGGCTACATCCTTGAAACGGCTCCTAGTGTGGGAAGAGTGAGCAGAATGTACATTCCAAGGACAAGGGAAGGGGGCGAGGAGCCTGATTGCCTGCATCTAGCTCATAGGTCAACTGGCTGTCATGTCCTCTTGACGACCTTCTCCAATAGAGAGTTGGAACTTTCAATCCCAACCCCTGATCTCTGGGGAGGGGAGAAGGATTGGAGGTTGAATCAGTCTCCAGTGGCCAGTGATTTAATGAACTGTGCCTATATAATGAAGCCTCCATAAAAATCCCAAAGAAAGAGGTTTAGAGAGCTTCTGTGTTGGTGAACATATGGAGATGCTGGGAGAGTGGCACACTCAGCATGGAAGCGCTACTCCCTTTTCCACATACCTTGCCCCAGGCATCTCTTCCATCGGGCTATTTCTGAGTCATATCCTTTGACAGTAAACTGGTGATCTAGTAGACAGAATGTTTCTCATAGTTCTGTGAGCTTCTCTAGAAAATTAATAGAACCAGAGGAGGGCATTGTGGGAACCTCTGATCTATAGCCAATTGGTCATAAGTACAGGTAACAACCTGGAGTTGTGATGAGCATCTGAACTCCAAGGAGGGGGTTGCTGGACCTCCAATCCATAGGTTGTTGTGTAGAAGCACAGGTGATAACCTGGGCTTGTGACTGGCATCTGAAGTTGATGGGAGAAGTCTTATGAGACTGAGCACTTAACCTGTGGAATCTGATGCTACCTCTGGGTGGATACTATCCTAACTGAGTTGAGTTGCAAGACATCCAGCTGGTATTCAGAGAACTGTTTGTTTGTATGGGAGAAACTCCTCTCCCCACACACATTGGAATTGGGTCCAAGAACCTGTAAAGAGATTGGGAAGGATATTTTAGGTGGGACAAAGTACATGAGCAAATGTGGGGAATGTCCGAGGAAGAGGGAATAAGTAAATCTGGCTGTAACCAAGGCTCCTACACTCATAAAATCACAGCACATCTGTTCCACAAAATACATCCTGAAGAACAGCTACTTTGAAAAATCATTATATATTTCCTTATAAATATATATTTATTATACACATAAATTTATATTATATATGAAGGTATCCATAAAGTTCTTGTGTCGTTGGAATTTGTAATAAATTTACTTCTACATAGGATGTAAGCAATCTTCAAAATGTGACAGAGAGAGGATTTATTCAGATTTAAAATATTAAAATGTTAACATTCAACAAGTCTACCATCATCTCAGATACATTTGGATATAGCCGCTATTATGCACAGGGTTTATTACCTAGAAAGTGGAATAGAGATATTAGAACAAATTAACAATTTATTTAGATCTTGAAAAAATATCCTCTGTTGCATTCTGCAAATTGTTCTATGTTACACAGACATGATTTGTTTACTTTTGACACTGAACCAGGACTTTATGTACACCTTGTACTTACAGGATACACACACACACACACACACACACACACACACACACACACACACACACACACACACACACACACGCGTGCTCGCGCACATGCACACAGCGGTAGTTCTCAAACTTGAGTATGCATCAGAATTACCTGGATGGCTTGTTAAAATGCAAACTGCTGGGTCTCATCTGAGAGTTTATCATTTAGTTGACCTGGGAGAGGACCCAAGAATTTATCTTTCTAACAAGCTTCCAGGTGATGCTTATGCTTCTAGTAGGGAGCCACATTGAGAAGACCGCTGGTTTATATACAGTCATTGAGCAGAATGCACTGGGGGTACATTCTCTTTCATTCCTTTCTTCCTTCCCTCCCTCCTTTCTTCCCTTTCCTCCTTGCTCCCCCGGGCCCCTTGCTCTCACACTCTCTCGTGTCTGCATGTTTGTATGTATGTGTATATGTATGTGTGTGTATATTATGTATGTGTGTGTATATGTATGTGTGTGTGTATGTATGTATGTATGTATGTGTGTGTTTCAACCTTCCCCAGGTAGGACTGATTTGACATGGCAGTTACTGCCAATGTTTGGTCGTCCTAGCTAACAGGATAGAGTGACATGATCACTTACTACCCTTCATCCTGCTGCTTGTCATGGTCTCTTTACCTTTTGTTGCCTCCCATCTCTTTTGTCGGATTCCTTCCCTGCACAGTTGCCAGTTGCTGTCTGAAAACAGGTCACTTCTGAAACTTGTAATGACTTCCACTGATACTCAAGTGGAGAGAAAATTCAGACTCAGCTGTACTTAACTTTGAAGTAAGTAGTGCTTTTAACTACTACAATATCCTGTCTTCCTCATATGGGTAAATGGAATAGATAATTAAAACATAAGCTTTCCCATTTTAGGAAATAACTTAGACCTTATTCCTAATTAAGCTATTACATTCTGACCTGCAAAGAAATTGTTTGGTTGAAGTCCAGAAACATTTGATAAATTCCTATAATGGACCCAACATTGTGTAGATAAATGTATCTTTCCTATTTTATGAACATGCTTTTGAGTTTGAGTAATGGCATTGCCAAACAAACAGAAAATCCAAAGGCAGGGGGAACCCTTCAAAAAACAAAAGGCAGAACACAAGAGGGAGATGAGACAATCATTCCCTGAGACTGCAAGTAACAAATGCTTTAAAAAAAACCCCCAAAACTTTCATGAATTCTGTTTCTAAAAACTCAGGCACACTTAGCCAAGAAAAAACTCAGGAAAGCTAGAAATAGTATAGAATTAACATGAATTGTAGCACCAGCTCTTCTAAAACTAGTCTTTGTATTTTTGATCAGTTACTTTCAATCTCTCTTCTTTCATCTGTAAGATAAAGGGCTGGGCCAAGGATATCCTGAGAGTTCCTTGCAATACCAGTCATTCAGGATTGCAACGTTCTGTGGACAAACACACAAACCAGTCTTTAATTAGAAGTTTGCAAAGGCATCTAGGGGGCCAGCGACATCTGCTCCTAAAGTCTTAAACCTTTATTAATTACTTGTTTCCCAAGGCACCTCTGTTGGTGGGAGGAGTGGGGCAGAGAAGCAGAGAACCCCTTGGACCATAGTGTTCTACTTCTGGCTTCTCACCACAAAATATTCCCCAGGACTTAGGGGCCAGATGGCAACATTTTTGAAGATGCACTAAGGGTTTGAATTCTGGTTCATATTAAATATCACATGTAAATTATTAATCTGTGGCAGATGTAACTGTATATTATTACACTGCATTAAACATTAATGTTGCAAAGACCAGCCTATGGACCACATGGAGCTGCTGGGGACTACCATTGGTCCTCCAATTAAAATCCAGGTTTAGAATATAGGTAAATTAGGCAAAAGTCTTTAGAAGGAGTATTTATTACCAATGTGATATACAAAGAATGTGGGTATTGTTCCAAAGTAAATGATAATAGCTAGCATTCACTGAGATCTTACTATGTCCCAAGTAGTCTTCTAAGTGCTTAACACATTGATAAATTTAATTTTCCTAACAGCTCTGTAAAGTAAGAATTATTGTTTACCACTGTTAGGGAGCAACCTTTATGAAGTACCAACTCTGTACTGGGAGCTGTTTGAGGTAGTGGAGATACAGAAGTGGGGCCAGACACTGTCATGGTTTTATGGAACTTACTTTCTCATGGGATGAGACAGACAATATACCCCCAGACAAGTAAGTGAACAAAATAATTTCAAAGAAGGATAGTGCCATGAAGTAAATAAGTACAACAGAGTTACATGATCATAAGGGACTCGGAGGGGGTTAATTTAGACTGGCTGGTCTGGAGAGTCTTCTCTGAGGAGGCGAGGGCCAATTTCTGTCCAATCTACAGCTTTTTCTTCTCTCAGTTTACATCTCTATTTGGATGATTCCATTTTTAAATTTTGCCTCAGCTTGTCTATGAGTGGATTGAAATAGTTTGTAGAGAGAGTAGCTGGGCTGCTGTAGTGTAAAAATGAATGTAAGTTAAGCTGAATAGATATACAGTCTAGAAATTGCTGCTGTTATTCTAGCCTTTCTCTGAGTCCGTCCATCTTTTCCTCTCCCAGGATACCATTGTCAGGAAAATGACCTTGTTATTGTCTCTTAAATAACACTATCTCTGGAGACCTATTTCTTCTTTTGGGAGATCTTTTCTTTTACCTTCTTTGCTTGTCTTAGAAGCCAGTCAAGTCTCCTCAATTTTTATCTCTGTTCACTTAAAAATTACTAAAATTTATGTTTGTTGCCTCAAAACTCATCCTATTCCACTTGGAAATTGCTTTCCTTTATTACAGAGCCTGGAGAGCCAAAAAAAAAAAAAAAAAAAACCCAAAATAAAAACAAACAAAGAAACCTTGCTTAAACTACTTTGTGGCTATGGTGTAGGCACAGGACCTAGGATCGGCCAATTGAAAGACTCCCAGATTTTTGGAGATGAAAACAAGCAAAGGGAAGGGACAGTATGTCACAGAGAGACGAATCATCTAGGATAGTCCTTTGAGGGGCTAGAATGGTTCTTCTAGGCACATTTATCTAGCTGCATCTATCCTGGATTATGTAGCATAAATCTGGTAATTTGGGTCTCACAGAGATTATATGAACCACATAATGTTTTTTTACTAAATTATTTTCTGCTTAAACTAACTGGAATGGATCCTGTTGTCTTTGACTAAGAACTCTGATCAACACATCTGATGTATTTACATTTTACTGAGTTACTTGATGATGGTGTCTTAGTCTGTTTGGGCTGCTCTAACAAAATACCACAGTCTGGGTCGTTTATAAACCACATTTATTTCTCACAGTTCTAGAGGCTGGGAAGTCCAAGTTCGTGGTGCCAGCTGACTTGGTATCTGGTAAAGGCCTTCTTCTTAGATAGCTGTCTTCTTGCTGTGTCCCCATGTGGAAGTGACAAGGGAGTTTTCTTGGTCCTTCTTTATAAGGGCACTCATCCCATTCATGATGACTTTGTCATAACCTAACCACCTCACAAAGGCCCCCACTTCCTAGTTTTATCACCTAGGGGATAGGATTCAACATATGAATTTTAGAGGGACACCAACATTCATACCACAGCAGATGGAAAAGCATCATGGGATGGATGTTGTGATGGTGGGATGACTAATACTAGCCTCATTTGGGAGCTCTAATTCATACCATATTGGGGGTCACTTATTCCTTATCCTCATAAATCTAGTTGCCTTTTCATTCTTTCTTATAGTTCCCTTCATAAACATGGTTTCTTCCTCAATGGAAGAATCAAAGCCATAACTATCTCACAAGCATGTTGTTTTAATTTAAATAAAATGGCTAGTATCTGTTGCCATGGAAGTTTAATAGTAAACTCAGCCAGCATTTTACTAGTAACTGGAGGGGCTGATTAGTTCTGTGTAGGGTAGTTGATGTCCTCAAACAAGGAAGAGCGAGTCTGGGAGAAGGAAACGGGGAGAGGAAATATCTCCAGAGTCAGCACATTCAGGGAGCCAAAAGGATTCTGAATGACCAAATTCTTGTAGGGTAGGGTGGAAGCAGTTGGAGGGGTACTGCTAGAATAAGCAGTGGTACTAGAGGTAAGATGCGGGCTAGGTGACACAAAAAATCATAGGCCCATATTTCATTATGGGGCAGCTGTGATCTCAGTCCCTTCACCACAGTCCAGTCGGAAGGACTTCCTCCTTCCTCCTTTCCCTACATTAACTTAAGTAGTCACCTTCGATTTTCAACCATGTGTGTATCCTTGTTAGCTACCTGGGGGCAGGGTCCTGATCAAGTGATTGAATTCATCTCTCTGAAACACTGAGAAGATTGGGCAAAATACATGCTCAGGCTATGGCAGAGATAGGAAGAGTCATTTTAAAAACTCTTTGATAAATATGTGCTTGAAAAATTCTGGTTGATTGAGGGTTTGGACCCCTTGAATTCTGGTAAATTCCTTCATTTATTTATGCTCCAGTTTAAAAAAAATGCCAATACACTCTTGGGAAAGCTATGAATTCAATAATAAAACTGAATCTTTCTCATGCCAGAGTCCAAAGGGCCAATTTTCCACTAAACAATGCATTGATTTGACCTAATAATTTTAGAATTTCTTTTTATCTTTCCTACCTCCCCTCTTTCTCCTCCTTCTCCTGCTCCTTCTTTTTAGTTAAACTCAAATTCTCTATTGAAGTTTAGAATTAACATCTTGATGCTTAATCCAGAATTACTTCTGTCAGTTTCTGGAAATTGTCTTTATTTCAGATATTTACAGACATCAGCAGTTCCTTTAAATCAAGGAACTGTTGATTTTATCTGAGGCTTGCCCAAGTACTATTAGCACAAAGAATAATTATTTCATATAAAATAGTCAGAAAAAACTTGAACAGCCATAGGTCAGTGATAGGAAAAGCAGTCATTATTATGGGCCAGGGCAAACCCAGCCATTATTTTTGTTTTATTTTGTTTTTTTTTTTTTTAAATGTGTTAAAACTGAAAACATATTTTGCCAGCCACCTCCTCCCTTGTCTTTTTGAAAGTCCGTATGTTCTTCAGGGGAAAATTGAATTCAGCTTCATTTGAGTCTTTGCAAAATTTTAAAAGAGCTGTTTGATATACAAGATTTCTAGGTCCTTAGAAATCAGATCTAAAGTCAATTGCTTGGACAAAATTCAAATTGCATTTTCTCAACACTTTAAAACATATTTGGGTCAGATTCAAAAGTTCAATCTTCTGCTACTTGGAACTAGATGCACACACTGGCAGGGCATATTTACACATTGCTTATTTTTCAGGAGACTTTAAGAGGTCATAAATTTTGCCCACATTTAGTATTCAATTATCCACATTCACACTCAATAAACATGTTTTGCTTTGAACTAGCATCTGGGTATAGTAGCTTTTGCGATTCCCCCCTCTCATGGGTAAGAGTGGATTCATTTTCGTGGTAGAAGAATACATTACTCTGTGTGTCAAGAAATGTTGAGAGAAAATAACCAATTGTGGGTTGTCTGAGCCTCCTTAAATCTGTTTCTACCTGCTCTGGATTGGGCGTGAACCTGATTATCACAGTATTTGAGTCTAGATTAAGATCCCATTCAAATGGGAGAAAAAGTGTACTGAACTGCGGTTAGGAGGAGGAATTTGAATTCTAATCCTTTGCTTTCTCATCACCTGGCTGTGTGACCCCATGAACATTTTTTTTTTTTTTTTTTTGCCTTGGGCCTGAGTTTCTTCATTTAATTAGAAGAGGATAGACCATAGCAGTGTTTTCAAACTGGATGGGCTCTTCTGAGCCCTGTGGTTCCAAAAAGTTGTCTTCAGAGCTCTCTGGCTTTTACAGGATCTACATGTAAAGATTTTGCAGAAAACTGCTTTGTATTAAAAGGATTCTGCTGCTATAAAACAAAGATGAAAAAACTCTCAATTCTTGTATTTTAGCTTTTTAAGTTCAGTTGTTTTTAGTGAGCATTTACTATGTCTTGTCAAGGGTTTTAAATTATCTGGAAGAAGTTATACCTGGATGTGAGCTGAGGAAACGGAAATTCAGTTTTACCTGTTGACACTGATCTCTTAGATTCCAGAGTCCACAAGCCTGGAGTTGCTTCTCTGCTGTTTGAAATAGACTGCTGGGTTTTAAAAATGGCCTAGATTACAGGCACCTTGGAAAAATTGGGTGGCAGTATCTCTTATAGCTAAACATATGCATAACCTATGACCAGAAATTCCACTCCTAGATAAATGCCCATCATAAATGTATGTACATATTTCCCAAAACACATGCACAAGAATATTCATAGCAGCATCATTTGTAACAATTCTAATATGGAGAATCTAAAAGTTCATCAACAGTGGTAAAGATAAATAACTTTGTATTGTACTCATAATGGAAAATTACTCAGCAGTGAGAATGATGGATATACAACTACACATAACAATATAGATGAATTTCACAAGCACAAAAGAATACACATAATTACAAATTCACTTATAAAATATAAAGACAGGCAAAACTAATCTATGTTGTTAGAAGTCAGGATTATGGAAACCACTGTAGAGGGAGAAGAAAAGTGGGAGAGGATCGTGAGCAGGGGCTTCCGGGATGCCAATAATGGACTCTTCCTTATCCTGGGTGCTGGTACATATGTGTGCTTAGTTTGTGAAAATGCACTAAACTGTATCCTTATGATGTGTCTTTTAAAATATACATTATATTTATTAAAATTTTAAAAAATCTGCTAGATTGTCTTCTCAAATCTGCTTCCTAAGATTAGTTAGTGCAAAAGAAAGTAACTTTATCAGTTCTGGTAGTACTTTATGTCATGGGCAAAAGGGCATGTGTTCAACTTCAAGGTATTAAGTTGAAATAATATTGGGCTGAATGGATTCACCTAATACAAATGATTACCCGTCACCCTGCACCTGTGAATGTTGGTCAGCGTGCTTCTCCCAGTTGTAATTTTAGAAGGTACTGGTTTAAACTCTCTTATATCACATGACAAGCCTTTCTTTTTCTTATTGACTGTTTAAAACCCAACTCATGGAGTCTTCTGGTTCCTCTCCTGAAAGATTAATTGCAAAAGGAATTTCTCTCCTGCCAGAAACAACTATAACTGGGAAAAATATATGAACTAATGGTTCCCAGACATTAGACAATAGGCAGTGCAGGACTGTGATGCCTAAGAGAGGGAAACAGACATGGGAAGCCCTTTGATTGTCCTGGTTTACTCCTTGAAAGGGGAACTAAAACAGAGAGTGGCCTCACTGTGTTGAGACAGAATTCAGGGAGGCAAAGGCAGCTAAAATTTGAGGGACAGAGAGAAGGGAGCTAGCGAAAGTGAGGGGGGGAGGGAGGAGGGAAGCGCATGAGCCTCTAATCTTGGCCAAGGACTAGCACATGTATGTAAGAGAGGGAAGCGCCTGAGGCTAGGGGAAGAACCACTGGAAGAAAAACAGGTGAAGATTTCTGAAGCTCACAAAGGACTAATTGTTTGTATTCCCACAAGCCATAGCTTATTATTCTAGAGATTTGGTAAAATCTTCAGAAGGGTTACACTGTTAATAGTGGGGTTAAATTAGCCCCAGCTAAAGGTCTGCTCATGACCTGCCATAACAGAATTTAAAAGGGAGCATTGTAAGGATTAATCTTGCTCTTCAAGTTATTTAATTGGGTGCTGTGGTAGGCTGAATAATGGCTCCCCAGAATATACAGGTCCTAATCCTTGAAAACTAAATGTAACCTGCTATTAAAAAGGGGCCTTTGAAGATGTAATTATGTTAAGGATCTTGAGATGGGAAGATCATCTTGGATTACTTGGGTGATGCCTAAGATTTCATTACAGAAGAAGACAAGGCGAGGTACTGAGGGAAGCAGAGACTGGAGAGATGTGGTCACAAGACAAGGAATTCTGGCAGCTACCGAAGCTAGAAGGGGCAGGAAATTCATTAGGAAGAACCAGACTTGCCAGCAACTTAACTTACTAAGACATTTTGGACTCTAGCCTCCAAAACTATAAGAAATTAAATTTGTGGTGTTTTAGCCACTAAATTTCTGGTGATTTGTTATTGTTTCAGTAGAAACTAATAGAGGGACCAAAGCAAAACTCAATAGTCTTTAAAGGAATAAAAAAATAGAGAACCCAGCAATGTTAAAATTTATGAGGTCTACCATTCAGAAAAAATTACTAGATGTGAATAGACAGAAATATATCACACATAACCGGGAAAAAAAAATCAGTCAATAGAAAAATACCCCCCAAAAAGGAATTATAGAGGGACTTTGACAGCTGTTATAAATCTTCTAAACATGCTCAAGAATATTAAACATTTCAAGCTTTAATATGATGAATAGAAAAATGAAAGATATAAAAGAGACACAAATGGAACTTTTAGGGATGCAAATATAGTCTCTAAAATGAAATATTCACTAGATGGGATTAATGGACTGGATTAGATTAGATATTGCAGAAGAAAGTACCACTGAATTTGAAGACATAGCAATAAAACTATCTTAATTTAAGCATAATGAGAAAAATGGGTGGGGAAAAAAGCCTCAGTGAGCTGTGGGACAGTATCGGGTGAATTACCATGTAAGTAATTGGAATCTCAGAAGGAAGAGAGGTCAGAAAAACTGCAGAAATGATGATTGAACATTTTCCAAATTTGATGAAATCTACAAACCTACAGATCCAAGAAGCTCAAAAATTCCCAAGCAGAAGAAGCATATTAAGAATCACATCGAGTCAACATCATAATGAAACTAGAGAAAACCAGTGAAAAAGAGAACTTCCAAAGCAAAGAAAAAAGACATTATATACAGAGGGACAAAGATAAGAATGTAGAAGACTTGTCAGAAACATACAGTGCTGAGAGAAAAAACTGTCAACTATACCTAGTGTTAGCATCTTTAAAAATTAAAGGCAAATGAATAACTTTTTCAAATTATCAAAATCATAGAAAATTTATCACCAGCAGACCTGCACTACAAGAAATACTGAACGAAGTTCTTCAGGCAGAAGGAAAAGGAAGACAAATTGAAATTTGGACCTATAGAAAGGAATGAAAATTGCTAGAAATGGCAAGTGTAGGGGTGAATAGAAAATATTTTTTTAATCATCTAAAAAATCTGTTGAAAAGATAATTGATTCTAGGGCAGTGAAACTATTCTATATGATACTATATAGGTAGATACATGTCATTATACATTAGTCCAAACACCAAGAGTAAATCCTAACTTTGGGTGATTATGATGTGTGAATGTAAGTTCATTAATCACAACAAGTGTACCACTGTGGTGGGGGAGACTCCTGCATCAATGTCAATAAATATCACGGCCAAGGTAGAGTGGAGCTGATAAGAATACAGATTCAAATTGGACTTTAAATATGGGGCTCAGAAAAACTCCTGTTTGGAAGAGTAGGTAGCTATGGTGACTTTTTATTTGGTTCCTGTGGTTCAACTTGGTGCCTGAAGAATTTGGATGTGCACCTTCAACTCTAGGATAGAAAGGAGATCAGTGGTTGCCTAGGGATGGCAGCGGGTGGGCAGGGAAAGATTGGAGGGAGGGATTTCAAAGAGGCATGAGGAAACTTTTGGGAGAGATGGATACGTTTATTATCCTGATTGTGGTGACAGTTTTCACACAGGAGGAAAAAAGGTAGGGTAGGGCACAATCATTAAAAGAATGGCTCTGCAGTTAGCACCAAGATGATGGAAGATTCAACTCCTAGTAGACCTTGAGCTTCATTATACGCTCATTGTAATACTTAAACTGCTAAATGGCCCTCCCCCAGGTGCCATCACAGTTTCAAGGGTCACCATAAAAGGTCAAAAAGTGAGTGATGGCCGAATTCCTGGGAATCCTCCACCCCTTCCCCAAAGTAATTGGAATAATCTTCCAACTTGTTAGCACATGAAGTTACTGAGCCCATAAAAACTAACCATCCCGCACCTTGTGTTCACTCTTTCTTGCCTTCTGAGATGGCCTGCACTCTGTCTATGGAGTATGAATCTCTCTAAATAAATCTACATTCACTCTACTATGGCTCGCTCTTGAATTCTTTCCTGCATGAAGCCAAGGACCCTCACCCGGTGGGGCTTGTCCCAGGGACTTGACCGAGACCTGGGATGCGGCCATCCTCTCGTGCCCCATTTTTCTTGCATCATTTTCACAGATGTATGCATATGTCAAAACTTGTCAAATTGTACACTTTAAACACATGCTGTTTATTGTATGTTAATTACACCTCAAGGAAACCGCTTGCTTGCTTCTGCTGCTTGCTTAACCAAGTGATATTGCAGAGGTGGCTGTTCATGCTTTTATTTCATCTTAACTCTTCTGGAATTAGGCTTATTACCATGTTGAAAGTTGCAGGCATTTGTGATGATTTAAGTGACACAAGAGGCAAATCAGTATTTCAGTTTAGGAGTGCCAGCAAGTTCCAAAAGGTGGAGGAAGTTTGGTTTGAGATACTTACATGGGGAGAGGCCACTTCTGTTGTTCAATTTTCTGCTCAGGTCTCCATCTAAGACTCTTTGGATACTCACATTCTTGTATTTCTGGCACCTAGCTGGCTGAATCTCATCTTCCCAGTCTTCCTACCCTTTGTTGACCTGGAATGAACTCATGCAAATCATACGCAAATGAAGAGTATTCACGCATTTAATTATTTTTCAGTGAAATATGGAGCTGTTTAATTTTTGACAAGACTATTTATTGCAGTGATAAAAATTTCCAGACTTGAATTTGAAATTTCTTATTTGCTAGAATAATATCTTATTACTGAAGCATTAATTCCAACAAGGATGAAATTAAAAAATTCATATTCCTTGATTCCTTCAGAATATGAAACATTGGAAAAGGCAGGGACTTTTAAATCAAATCAGAGAGACCTATTTTCAACTCTTTTACAGACAAAATCTGTTAACGGTGGGTAAGTTGTTTAAATTTTCTCCAGTGCAACTTCCTTCAGTGTAAAATGGAGACAGTAATAGCTTTCTTGTATTTGTGTGTGTGTGTGTGCATGTGTGCGTGTGAGGATTAGAGCTAATGCTTGTAAAGTACCTATCATAATGCCTCAATGAATCCTCAATAAACTGTAGTGGATTTTTAGTTTGTAAACACAACCAGATTTCATGACTTTTTAAAAATCACTTTTTATTGATAATACAAGGCCGGGCATTTTGATTCTCTTTCCCTCTCCCCCTCCACACTCACTCCTATGTGCATATATATTTTAATTTCCTTGATTCTTTCTCCCTTGATGAGTGAAATACTAATTTTAGCTGTCCTGAAGTTAGTCCTTTTGTGGTGAATTCTTCCCTTGTCTTTCTCCCCCATTCAGATCTCCTTTTCCAATGTTACCAAGCCAAGACAAAAATGTTGGCTATGAGAAATATTTATTGGGTGCCATTTAGACAAATATAAGAATCTGACTGAATGCTCTCCACCACTGGCAGTTGAAACTAAACCCAGAGTTGCCATGGATACTGGTTGCTTGGCCTCTGCTCCAACATATTAGAGCCTTTTTAGTTCAACAATGTGCAAACCACAGATGTTGCCATGCATTGTATTCGTAATCAGCTTGGATCCCTTAGCAGAAGAAAATTTTGGGTTTGCTTTAGCACAGAAGGATCTAAATTCTCAAAAGGAACAGAACACCCCGTGTCCTCCATTGTGTCTCCTGGTAGAGGTAGTAATCTCTGTAGACACTGTTTTCACCTTTCTCTCTGCTTAATTTAATCTGAAGAGTTTACTCCTCTCTTGATATTTATTTGGAAATAAGAATCCCTACTGCATATTCTGTAAAACACAGCAGGGGCAGCAGTTAGGAAAATTGCACACAGCTTTGGGTGCAGGACTTAAAACAAGGCATAATCGAAGGAGAGAGAATACAAGAAACCCTGGGTTCTATATGAGAGCTGGAGTAGAGTCACAGCAGAGAGATCTCAGGTTGATTCGAAAAGCACTGACTTTGCCGCCGCTCACCAGCTCTGTGTCCTTGGGCAAATTAATCCATGTAAACTGTAGTTTCCTTATTTCAGTGGTTCTTCCACTTGTATGGACCTTTCTGAGTACACGGGGCCCATCCGAATAATCCAGGGTAATCTTAGTTATTTAAGGTCACTTGATTATCAACCTTAATTCCATCTGCAACCTTAATTTCTCTTTGCCATGTAACATATTCACATGCTCTGGGGATCCAGAGACATATGTGGCCATTTTTGGGAGGGGGCCATTGTTCTATAATGCAGTGGTGCAAAAGAAATTTCTCTTTCTTTATTGCCCATAAGTGTCTATGAATTCCCTTTTCAGTGTAAAAGGAGACAATTCTATCTGTTTTAGGTCTTCTCAGCCTCTTTTGATAGATATTCAGTTTAATTCCCATCCAGGGCTGTTTGTCTCCCTTCAAATATTCACTCCTTTCCGCTCTCTCTCTTAAGTTGTTATCTGGGCATTAAGGGCATAAGTGCCTTCATAATGGTGATGTGAGTGTGAGAGAAATGGTGCTGAAGGAGACTGGGGAGTGGTCTCTCCCACCCTTTCTTTCTGTACAAATATTCAACACAAATACTATCTTTGCTCTGCTGAGGCTGCCTGGACTTAACTATAGCTGAGAAGCATTCTCTCTTTTAATGTGTATGATGTGTAAAAATTTCTTTATATTATTGAGCATCGTATTTTAAAAAATGCTTCCGTAAGTAATATGCAGTTATCTGCAAGGCACTGAACCAAGAAATATTTTGTGCAAGAAATATTTCCCTTGCCCACTCCCATCCATTTTGATGCCTAAAGTCCACAATTACATTCTTGTTGCCCTAAGCCTGTGCTAAATCACTGGATATCTCATGGCTGAAACAATGATATGATTTTTCCACCTTGTTACTGCAGCAGACAATTAGGCAACTAGAATTCCAAATTGAATAATGTTTACAGGAAACACTGATTGTTTTGCTAAAAAAAATTGTGGTTATTATAAAGAGAAGGGATATCCAATCCCCTTTACTGAAGTCAAGTGGCCACAAGCCTACTGGAAACAACATAACCCAAACGTCTTCTCTTTTCACAAATTTCTGGTTGTCAAGAATAATTATAAGTAAGATAGTTGCTTCAATAGCACTGTGAGCCACTCTCGTTTGGTTTTTCTTCCCTGTCAAGCTGCCTCACTGTGAATGGTGCATCATTTATTGTTAGCCATAGGCAGAGCTCTTTGTTGAGAAGAGGTAAACAGAAATTGAATTTGTGAGCCAGCCCTGGGTGAAATATGTGGTGAGCCAAGTTTTGTGGTTAGAGACCCAAGCTCTTCTACTGTGATCCCCTGTAATGATGAAACAATGGTATAATTTGAAGAGGAAAATTTCATTGTTGAATTCAGCCCTGGGACATAGTGGCAGTGATGATGGTGGTGGTAGAGGAGAGAAGAGAACGGGGGCTAATCTTACTGAGTCCTGAGAGTATGATGTGCTAGATTCCCTCACAAATAAACTATTTATACTCCCCATGATGCTGCAGACTGGTAGTACTGTTACGGACATGGAGATGGTAACTGACTTTTTCATGCTCCCCACGTTCATTTGTTTCAAGTTATAATGATTTCTGTACATTTCTACTTATATTATTATGGTCTAAGCTCGTGTCTGGTCACCTGTAACTACCCTTCAACAGTTCTCTTTCTCTCTGTGGCTATTCTTTGACCTTCAACATCCGTTTACACACATTTATAAACATAAATTATGTCCTGTCATGCTCCTCATTAATTTCCCCAGTGTCTTTTCAAAGAACTTAGAATAAAATACCAAATCAGTCAAGATGGGTTAATTTCTTGTGCAGTAACAAAAATAATGTTTATTTTTCTTGCATGTTGCATATTCATTGTGAGTCTATACTATAGACTGAATTATGTTCCCCTGCCGAAATTCATATATTGATGCCCTTACCCCAAAGTGATAATATTTGTAGACGGGTCCTTTGAGAGGTAATTAGTATTAGATGAGGTTATGCAGATGGGGCCCTGGTGATGTAATTAGTGGCCTTATAAGAAGAGACATCAGAGAGCTTCCTTCCTCTCTCTCTCTCTCTCTCTCCCCACCATGTGAGGACACAGTGAGAAAGTGACCATGCGCAAGTTAGGAAGAGGGCTGTCACCAGGTACTGAATCAGTGGAAACCTTGATCTTAGGCTTTGCAGCCTACATGTGGTGAAAAATAAATACCTGTTGTTTAAGTCACCCCGTGTATGGTATGTTGTTATGACAGCTCAAGCAGACTAATACAGCCTGCTTACAGGCTCTGGTCATCATGGGCACTCAGGGACCTAGACTGATTGAGCCTCTGTTTTAATCCTAGGCTTCTACAATCACCGAGGCAAGGCAAACAGATTCAGTGAATCGCAGGCTGGTCTTTAAGCTTCTGTGGGGAAAGAAACCATTTCTTTTGTTTCTCGACTTGTGTTGGTGAAGCAAGTACTTGCATTTAACTCAGTAGAGAACAGCTATTATATCACTTTACACTAAATGAAAGAACTAGAACATTGTGGACAGTCCCAAGGGACCACCACAGATATAAACCTGTAACAACATTGACAAGTGTGTGTTTGATATATTGCTCTTCACTTCCTGGATTTCATCTCCTTTTATCATCCATGTTGTTGCTGTGTGTTGAGCCATTTGCTTGGAATGCCCTTCCCCTCAGTTCTTTGCTTGACGGTCTCTTTTGTTTATTAAAATCTCAGTAAAAATGTCACATCTTCAGATGATTCAGTCTTAACAGGGGTTTCCCTCCTCTGTCTAAATTCCTACCACTGTGTCACCAATTGTCTTCCCTTATCTTTCCCTTTTAATTTATTATTATTATTGTTATTTTAGCAAATGGCCTTTTAGAATTCCTTAAGTCTTATGTTCTTTTCTTAGCTTGTTCATTTGTTCACTAGCTAATTCATTCACTTGTTGATTTCAGTTTTTAGAGATGCAATGACAAATAACATCATATCTACTCTTAAGGAACTTACAGTCTGGAAGAGGAATAGACATTAATACAAATCATTACAATCTGGTAAAGTAAGTGTTAAGCATAGGTGCATAACAAGTTGCTCATGACATCATTAGTCAATCAAAATCATGAGATACAACTTCACGTGCACTAGGATAGCTAAAACAAAAAATATAGACAATAGCAAGTGTTAGTGAGAATGTGGAGAAATTGAAAGCCTCAGATATTGCTCCTGGAAGTGTGAAATAGTACAGCCAGTTTAGAAGATAATTTGGCAGCTCCTCAAAAAGTTAAACATATAGTCTAGTCCATGTAGTCCAGCAATTCAACTCCTAGGAACATCCAAAAGAAATAAAAACACATATTCATACAGAAACTTGTACATGAATGTTCGTAGCAGTATTATTTATAATAGTCAAAAAGTGGAAAAAAGCCAAATGTTTATCAACTGATGAATGGAAAAGCAAAATGTGGCATATCCATAAAATGGAATGTTATTCAGCCATAATAATAGGTGAAGAGATTTAATCCATTTCGAGTTTATTTTTGTATATGGTGTGCAGAAATGTTCTAATCTCGGAGCTTTACATGTAGCTGTCCAGTTTTCCTGGCGCCACTTACTGAAGAAATTGTCGTTTTCTCCATTGTATCTTCTTGCCTCCTTTGTCATAAGTTAATTTATCGTAGATGTGTGGTTTTGTTTCTGGGCTCTCTAATCTGTTACATCGATCTATGAATTTGTTTTTCTGCCAGTACCATGCTATTTTCATTACTGTTGCTTTGTAAGTATAGTCTGAAGTCTGGGAGAGTGATACCTCCAGCTTTGTTCTTTTTACTCAAGTTTTCTTTGGCTATTCAGATTCTTTTGTGGTTCTATATGAATTTTAAGATTATTTATTCTAGCTCTATTAAAATAATGTGGATATTTTGATAGGGATTGCATTGAATCTGAAGATTGCTTTGAGTCATGTGGCCATTTTAACAATATTAATTCTTCCTACCCAAGCACATGGGGTATCTTTCTATTTCTTTGTATCATCTTTGGTTTCCTTCATCGGTATTTTATCGTTTTCAGAGCATAGGTCTTTCACCTCCTTGGTTAAGTTTATTCCTAGTTGTTTTATTCTTTCTGATGCGATATTAAATGGGTTTTTAAAAAACTTTTCTCTTTCTGATAGTTCATTATTGGTGTATAGAAAAGGAACGTATTTTTAACATTATTACTGTATCCTGCAACTTTGCTGAATTTATTTATTATTCTAATAGTTTTTGGGTGGAGACTTTAGGGTTTTCTAGATAAAGTATCATATCATCTGCTAATAGTGACAGTTTTGCTTATTCCCAGTTTGACTTCTTCCCTTTTAATTTTGATGCCTTTTATCTCTTTTTGCTTGTCTGATTGCTGTGGCTTGGAGTTCCAATACCATGTTAAATCAAAGTAGTAAGAATGGGCATCTTTGTCTTGTTCCTAAATTTACAGGGAAGTCTTCCAGCTGCTCACCACTGAGTATGATGCAACTATGAGTTTGTCACACATGGACTTTGTTATCTCTATGCCCACTTCTATGAGAGTTTTTATGTTGGATGGATGGATGTTGACTTTTGTCAAATTCTTTTTCTGCATCTGTGGAGATGATCATGTGATTTTTTTCTCCTTCCTTATGTTAATGTGGTGTATCATATTGATTGATTTGTGAATATTGTGCAATCCTTGTGTCCCTGGAATAAACCCAACTTGATCATACTGTATGATCCTTTTTATATATTGTTGGATTTGGTTTGCTAATATTTTGTTGAGGATCTTTACGTTTGTAGTCATCAAAGATATTGACCTATAATTTTCTTTTATTGTAGTATCTTTGTCTGATTTTGGTATCAGGGAATGGTGGCTTCATAGAATGAGTTTGGGGTGTTTTGTTCATTTTATTTTCTGGAATAGCTTGAGAAGGATAGATATTAGCTCTCCTTTATGTGCTTGGTAGTTTCCCTGTGAAGCTGTCTGGTCCTGGACTTTTGTTTGTTTGGAGTTCTTTTTTTATTACAGATTCAATTTAACTACAAGTGATCAGTCTATTCAAATTGTCTCTCTCTTCTTGATCCATGGTACAGCATGGGTGAACCATAAAAATTGTATGCTAAATGAAAGATGTCAGATACAAAAGACCGTGTATTGTATGATCCCATTGATATGAAATATCCAGAAAAGGCAAATCCTTAGAGACAGAAAATAAATTAGTCGTTGCTAGAAGCTTGGATGGGATAGGAATAGGAAGTGACTGCTAATGGGTACAAGTTTTATTTTTGGTGTGATGAAAATATCCTGGAATTAGATAGTGATGATGGTTGCTGTTATAGTAGGTCACTTGAGAGAACTTAACTGCTAGTTGACCTGCAAGCTGGATCTGGGCAATCAGAGGCTCCTTACCCTCTCCCTTTCCTTGAAATGTATGTTCTACCCACCATTCCCACAGTGGGAGCTGTTTTCAAGGATGCAGCTTTGAGACAGCATGTATTGTTGGGACCATCTGTATGGTATATATGACTTAACCCAGTTAAGGCTTCTATATAAATATTTTAGAGTATGATGGGCGGGTGTGGAGATCTCATCTTGCAGACACCTAAGGCAAGCCTCATAGGTAAGTTCCCTTGCTTATTAAACCTGCCACCTACAAATTTGGGGTATTCTCTTTCTACAGTCTCTCCTTGCCTTTTGTTGATGGGGGCCAGTTTGTGAACTAAAAGTTGCACAATTTGTGAAAATACTAAAAACTACCAAATTACATACTTTAAGTGATATCACACTTTGAAAAGGTGACTTTTTATGATATGTGAATTACATTTCATAAATAAATAAATAAATAAATAAATAAATAAATAAATAAATAAATAAATAAATAAATAAATAAAATAGGTATGAAAAGAGGCAGGAGCAGAGTTGCTCATACCCTACAGTATGGAATGTAAATATCTTACACTTTGGGAAACTATTCATATTTACATGTTGGCACAATATTTCCTCTCTTGGGAATCTACCTATAGCAATGCTTTGTAATGTGAAAAAATAGTCCTATGCAAAAATTGTTAACTTCATTTTAATTTAAAGAAAGCTATTTGCATTAGAGTAGTAGGAGTTTTATGGTTTTATTTTTTTAAAAATTTTCCCGTAGTTCAGTCATGAGGTTATAAAACTTCATAATAAAAATGTACAAAATTAAAATAAAAAGAAATCTCAAAGTGCAGAATAGGGTAACTGGGCCTCAGAGTCTTTGGACGGAGTAACATTTGATCAGAATCTTAGGTGATAGGACTTGCCCAGTGGGACAAAGAGAGGTAGGAGGTAGAATCTGTGTTCCAGGCAGAGTGAACAGCATGTGTAAAGGGCCAAAGATGAGAAGAGCCACTGTATAGCTAAGCACTGAACGTAGTCTGATATGATTGGGGGGTGGAGTATAAGAGAGAAGTGCCAGCCAGCTGAGGTGGAACATTAAGTGATTTGGTCATTGGTTGGCTCACTCAGCTAGTAAGTGGTAGGTTTTGGAGGGAAAGGAGAGAAAGTATGGTCAGGAGATTATTGTTAAAAAAAAAAAGACATGCAAAAATTCTGTTTAAAATCCTCCAATGACTACTCATTACCCTTAGAGTAAAATCCAAACTCCTTAGTCTTCCTTACCAGGCTTGGTAGTTGTGACAGTTTCACAATTTCGTGAAAATGCTCAAATCCACAGAGTTGTACACTTTAAAAAAATGAATATTTTTAAGGGGCAGTGAATGCTTTTATTATATACTTAGAAATTATAAAGATCAAAACAAACAATGCAAAATTGTGTCCTTTTTTGTCCTTTTATCAAAAGGGTTTGAAAAAAGTAAATAATGATACATCAGCATTTGTGTTAAATACAGTAATAATATCAAAAAAAGTCCTTTTAGTGAATTTCTGAATTAAAGCAAGTTGATGAATGTGTTAGCTAACATGATGTTGGTAATCATATTGTAGTATGTGTGTCAAATCAACACATCATATACCTTAAAGTCACACAATGTTATATGTCAATTATATCTTAATAAAATTGAGGAGGAAAAGCAAGATGTTTAAATTTTTGTCTTTCTCTATCTGACTTATTTTACTAAGCATGATACTCTCTAGGTCCATTCACATTGTTGCAAATGGCAGAATTTCTTTCTTTTTATGGCTGAGTAATATTCCATTATATATATACTAATGTGTCTGTCTATCTATCTATCTATCTATCTATCTATCTATCTATCTATCTAATCTCACTTCTTTATCCAATCATCTTTTTAATTTCTTTTTATTGCGGATGAAATAGTTTTTAATTGAAGTATAGTTGATTTACAATGTGGTGCTAGTTTCAGGTATATAGCAGAGTGATTCAGTTTTATATATATGTATATATTCTTTCTCAGATTCTTTTCCATTATTGCAAGATATTGAGTATAGTTCCCTGTGCTGTACAGCAGGTCCTTGTTTAACTATTTTATATATAGTAGTATGTATCTGTTAATTCAAAACTCCTAATTTATCCCTCCTCACATTTCCCCTTTGGTAACTATAAATTTGTTTTCTATGTCTGTGAGTCTATTTGTGTTTTGTAAATAGATTCATTTGCATCATTTTTTTAGATTTCACATATAAGTGATAGCATATGGGTTATGTCTTTCTCTGACTTAACTTCACTTAATATGATAATCTCTAGACCCATCCATGTTGCTGCAAATGGCATTAGTTTATTCTTTTTTATGGCTGAGTAACACTCAATAGTGTGTGTGTATATATACATATATACACACACACACTATTAGTATTAGTATGTATGGTGTGTATATGTATGTATGTGAGTGTGTGTGTGTGTGTGTGTGTGTGTATTACATCTTCTTTATCTATTCAACTGTCAGTGGACATTTAGGTTGCTTCCTTGTCTTGGCTATTGTAAATAGTGATGCTGTGAACATTATGATGCATGTATCTTTCCAAATTAGAATTTTCATCTTTTTTGTATATATGCCCAGGAATGGGATTACTGGTTCATATCGTAAATCTATTTTTAGTTTTTTAAGGAATCTCCATACTGTTCTCCATAGTGGCTCCACCAATTTATATTCTTATTAACAGTGTAAGAGGGTTCTTTTTTTTTTCCCATACCGTCTCCGGCATTTGTTATTTGTAGACTTTTTGAGTATGGCTGTTCTGACTGGTGTGATGTGATACCTCATTGTAGTTTTGATTTGAATTTCTCTAATAATTAGTGATGTTGAGCATTTTTTCATGTGCTTGTTGGCTATCTGTTTTCATTGGAGAAGTGTCTATTTAGGGCTTCTGCCCATTTTTGGCCTGGAATTGTTTGTTTTTTTGATGTTGAGCTTTATGTGCTGTTTGTATATTTTGGAAATTAATCCCTTGTTGGTTGCATTGTTTGCAAATATTTTTTCCTGTTCCATAGGTTGTCTTTTTATTTTGTTTATGGTTTCCTTTACTGTGCAAAAACTTTTAAGTTTAATTAGGTCCTGTTTGTTTAGTTTTGCTTTTGTTTCCATTACTTTAGGAGACGAATTCAAAAAATTATTGCTGTGATTTATGTCAAAGAGTGTTCTGCTTATGTTTTCCTCTAGGAGTTTTATAGCATCCAGTCTTACATTTAAGTCTTTAATCTATTTTGAGTTTATTTTTATATATGGTGTTAGAGAATGTTCTAATTTCATTCTTTTACATGTAGCTGTCCAGTTTTCCCAGCATCACTTATTGAAGAGACTATCTTTTCTCCATTGTATATTCTTGCCAGTTCTGTTGGAGATTAATTGACCATAAGTGCATGGATTTGTTTCTGAACTTTCCATCCTGTCTCATTGATCTACGTGTCTATTTTTGCACCAGTACCATACTATTTCGATTACCATAGTTTTGTAGTATAGTCTGAAGTCAGGGCACATGATTCCTTCAGCTCTTCTTCTTTCTCCAGATATTTTTGGCTATTTGGGTTCTTTTTTGTTTTCAAATAAATTTTAAAAAAGTTTTGTTCTAGTTCTGTGAAATTTGATAGGGATTACATTAACTATTCATTCATCTTGGATGAACGCTTGGGTTGCTTCCATGCCTTGGCTATTGTAAATAATGCTGCTATGAATGTGGTGGTGCATATAATTTTTTGAGTTAATGTTTTTGGTTTTTTACCCAGGAGTGGAATGGCTGGGTCATATGGTAGTTCCATTTTTAGTTTTTTTGAGAAACCTTTACACTGTTTTCCACAGTGGCTGCACCAATTTACATTCCCATCAACAGTATACAAGGGTTCCCTATTCTCTACATCCTTTTCAACACTTGTTATTTGTAGACTTTTTGATGATAGCCATTCTGACAAGTGTGAGGTGATATCTCATATATGTGGAAGCTAAAAAAAGAAAACAAACAAATGTATATAACAAAAGAGAAACAGACTCACAGGTATAGAGAGCAAACTAGTGGATACCAGTGGGGATAAGGAATGTGACAGGGACAAGATACGGGTATGGGATAAAGAGATACGAACTACTATGTATAAAATAAATAAGTAACAAGGATTTATTGTGCATCACAGAGAAATATAGTCATTACTTTGTAATAACTTTAAATGAAGTACAATCTATAAAAATATTGAATCACCCACTATGTTGTACCCCTAATATACTATTGTAAATCAACTATGCTTCAATAAAAAATATAAAGAAAGCAAAAAAGAGAAAATTTAGAAAATATATGTAAAAAGAAGGTTATTAAAATTATTCATCACTCCCATCACCTAGAGATAACACCATTAACCTGTTGGTATGCATCTTTTTTGTCTGTTTGCAATGGTAAATAAAGGAGTGAAATTATAAAAAAAAAAAAAATCCCCACACATCTAAATAGCTCAAGCCAAAACTTACCTATAGTGTTGAAAATGGAATATTTTTCCTATCTAAATATAAAAATGTAGTAATCATTATATTGATATTTAGGCTAAATCTTTCCCTTATAAAGTGTTTGACATAAATACCGTTTACTATGTAACTCTTGGCAGTGTTTGCATTAGAATAGTGAAACCTTTATGTTTATGGGTTTTACTTTTTACATGGCAATGTGTTTGTTGTCAAGATATTTGATCCTGCCTGTCTCTAACTGCAGCCCACACCATGCTCGCTCTCCTTCCCAGTCTGTGCTCTGGCTGCCCTGGCATTCATTTTGTTCCTCTGACCTCTCAAGGGAGGACTTTGCAGAAGACTGCCCCAGGCCCCTTATGTCAGAGGATTTCTCATGGTTCGGGACCTGGGGATCTGGTTTCACTGTCACCTCCCCAGTAAGACCTTTAAGAGGTATGTATGGGAATTGTCAGCTGTCCTTATTTCTTACTTCTTGGCTCATCATCCTGTTCTGTTTTGCACTTATCACCATCTGCAATAATCTTGTTCATTAGTTTATGTATTGATTTTCCATCTGCTCCCAAAAGAATGTTTGAGGAAGGCAGTGGTTTTGCCTTTCTTGCTTATTCCTGTTTCACCAGAATCTTGAGCTCTACCCAGCACTTTAGAGGTCTCAATAAATATTTGTGGATGAAATGATTGAAGAAGTTCAATTTAGAGTGTGTGCCTTTAAAAATAGATAAACATGTCAGTACCCTATTCTACCATTTACTTGAGGCATTTACCCCATCCTTGGCAAATCTTAACCTCTCTGGGCTTGAATTCCCTGTATTTAAAATGGAGGCAAGAATAATGCTATTGTGCATTTTAAAAGGAACAATGTACTATAAAGTGCTTAGTGCTGCACCTGACAGAGAATAAACCCTTAATAAGTGTTATCTGTATGGTAAATAGCATTATCCTTTTGCCATCTCCTTATGACTTTTAGCCTTGACAAATGGGACATCTTGTTCTGCTTTGTAAACAGCCATAGTTCACTTCAAATGTCCATCTAGGGGCTTATAAATGTGATTAGAAAATTATCTTTTTTAATATTCACTTAAGCCATAAAAAGTTTTACTTTAGTGTGAGTAGAGTTATTCAATTTGATTTCTATTTTCATTGACTAAAAACCATATTAAAATACTAGATATAGGTGTTTACTAATTGGCTTCATTACAGTTTTTTTAAACACCTAAAATTTTTCAACTTGAAGTAAATCTCTGAGATCATACCCATGCCAAGAGAGTCATAAATACCTTTTAACATATGGTTGTCTAGTACATATTTTTAATACTCAAAACATTCTTTGGAAGGAATCATGAGATGGGAGATATTTTGACGGGAAATAGAATTTCACATTTCTACTTGTATTAATCATTTTCCTCTAAATAAATGAGAGAGGAGGTAATATATGCACAAAGATGAATGAAGTTGTTGTGAACGAATAAAAGAAAATGGAAGAGAAGACAGCTGGGACCTGAGTACCCAGGAGATCTGTGTGGGTGAAAACTTACTCAAGTACATCATCAAGGAGCCCTATAGGATGCTGAAAGGAGAGCAGAGAATCAAAAGCTGTGAACAATTACGGAGTTATATCTGTGTCAGAATTCCATCCTGTGTGAGAGGGCACATTTGTAGGGAATGTATATTCACCTCATCCTGAGTTTATTTTCCATATTCATATTTTTGAAAAAAACCCAATAGAATCAATGATGTAATAATTTTTGACAATTTAAGAAAGTTGCTTCTAGTTTTCTCAGGGCTCACACTGAATGTGGCTGAATTCTGGTGTGGAGTACACAGAGGGAATAAATAGTTCATTCCTTTATTCTAAACTTTCTGTGATGCTGCCTGGAATTTGCTCATCTTTTGGGCTTTGTTGGTAATTTTTTTTTCATATGTGAAGGTAGAAGCATCTTCCATTTTTCATGTTTTGCATTTGTGTCTCTACTCTGGGCTTCTTTCCCTCAGTTATTTTCATGAGTCTATGGATCATGGGTATGTTCTGTACTTGGATAAAGAGTCCTGTGTGGAGTGACACTACCCCCTCAGGCGAGGAAGTCCTACTTTATCCAGCAGGGAGTAAATGTTAAAAACTTATTAACAAAGTCACGCAAAAATAGACATTTGGGAAATTTTTGAATGCAGCCTTGGGGAAACATGTTCTCAACAGAACACTAATGAAAAGGAGAGATGCTGGAGCTGTGCCTAGCTAAGGGTGGCTCTCAGTGAAAGAGATCACCTATGTTCAGAGATTGCAAACCTGTTGGACCTAGAGAAGAATTTCTTACCCTCTTCACTAATCATAGTGGATAGAAGAATAAATGTGAATTAGCAAGGTGGTGTGTATGTAAAAGACGGCAGGAAGTTGGGTAGGAAAGATGTCCTGTTTTTAAAATCAAGACAGAGTTTAAGCTTTTCGTGATGCCTGTGATCTCGGCAGGTTACCTAATTTCTCCAAGTTCTTGTAAAATAAAGATAAAAATAACTCCCTTTTTATTTAATACTCATGACGTGGCGGGTACTGTGCATAATAGCCCTATGAATTCTATATTATTCTTATCCCCATTTTACAGGTGGAGAAAATGAGGCTCAGAGAGGTTAAGTAACTTTCTCTAAGATACTCAGTTAATAGGTAGCAAAGCAAGGATTCTAGGCCAGCTTTTATTTTTAACCTTTATACTTTATTCTACCTTGCCCAGAGAGTTGAAGAAAAAAGTATTTGTAATCGTGTCTGAAAGGTTTATAGATGTGAATTTCAAATGATTATTATTCTCTTCATTGTCCAGATCCATATGAGTAAAAGTAGTTAAAATATTAAGAAATGTAACACACAGTCAGTAATTTCCATTACTGTTTTGAGTGTCATCAGCTTGCAGGGAAGAAAAAACTCCAGGGAAAGGACAAAGCCTTTTTTGGTCAGAATCATCCTCAGGTTAAACTGATCTTCATCAATGCTTGGCAAAGACAAATCATACATATTCATGGTGCAGGGAAGTTCAGCATTTCTGGAGCAGTGAGGTTCACCCAGCACAGAGAGGGCAGCACCCAGCCTCCCTATTCAAGGGCAGGGCACAGCTCCTGCAGCAGTGGGCAGTGAGCCACCAGAGCACCCAAGCCCGTGGGAGACAATGCTGCTTTTCACTTTTCCTCTGTGTGCATCTCACACAGCACCTTGCCTTATGTTCACAGAAGGAAAAAGAGATCCTGATTTATTTCTCATTGTTCTCTTTTCCTTTCATACTGGTTCATAAGGTTCTTTTCTGATTCATTATTTCATTCAGCCCTGGGCCCAACACTTAAACCAATTTTGACGAGAGCCAGCTCAGTGGTGTGAAAGATGAGGCCAGACAGGCCTGGATCTTATCACTTAGGAGATGTATAATTCTTGAAAAAGGCACTGAGTTTATCGGAGCCTGTTTTCTCATCTTAACGTGGACATAAGACACTTCATCTTTCCAGGTGGTTTTAAGTATTAATTAAAAATTCTTACATGGGGTGTGAAAAGTATCTGGCCCGTGAGCCACACCCAATAGCTACTCACAGTAGAAAGTTGGTATTTTTGGCTGTTTAGCATATAATTGTTCTCTCTTTTTTGGGAAATATTCCACCTGCTTCATCCATGTCCATGGAATATAGAGGGAAAACTGTCCCTCTTTCCACTACCCAGTAACCAGGGCTGGGACAGGCTACCTAAGCCTGAGCCAGTTGGATGCTTCCGTCCAGAATTTGGAATTGGGAGCAAGTGCTGCAAAGACCAGGAGAAGCTGGGAGAGTCCACGGTGCCGTGGTGGTCCTCATGCTGGGAGAGGAGACCACTCGTGCTGTTTGTGTCCTTGACCTTGTACAGCCTCTTTCTTTCATGCATTAAAGAAAAACTGTTCTGATGCTTATTAAAAGGATAAGGAAGACTTTATTCAAGATTATTGTAATAGGAATTATGACTATTGTGGTAGGGGAGAGAGATAGGGTTCAACTCTGAATCCACCAAGGAGCAGCTATGGATTTGCAGCCAAGGAGCAGGATCAGAGATGTCAGTGGATAGAAAATTACTTAGAGGAGACACCAAGGGTAAGGAATTTCTTGCTAAACTGACCTAACAGGATTTTTTGCTGAAGGCAGGCGAAGGACTTACGTATCGAAGGTGAGGGACGAGGAACTGGATCACATATAAAGGGTGACAAGATATCAAGGCTGGGGGATTCTTACAAACTGACTTAGCAGGATTCTTGCTATAAGTAGGCTAGGCAGGCCAAAGACAGACGGGACAGAGAGCAAGGCCAGCTGAGAACAGAAGTCAGTTTGGTCAAGGAGAGAGTCTTTGTAACCTGCCACATCGGAAGTCTGGTTTTTAAGACCCTTTTCAATTCCGTGTTTCCTTGATAAACTCCTAGTACTTCTCTTCTGTTGAAGATAGCCAGTTGCCTTCTGCCAAGAATATAGACAGATACACTGTAGTCTCCAAAAATATTACCTGAGTAAACTGCAGCCTGACTAATGGGGATATTTCATGAATCAAAATGCATTTTCTCAACTCATATTTTGAAGAAAAGAATAACTGTATGATATAAAAATTCCATTCCATGATTTTACTTAATCATTATTATTTTTTAATGGGCTGTCATCAGGGTAGTTTTGGTTTGAGTATCCATTCAGTAAAATACCTCTTTGCTTTATATCTCCCGGTTTGTTTGAAATACACTACTTACACTGGTGCCTATTCTAATCCTATGTGCTAGGTCGTCTCCTGATTATCTCCGTGTTTATGGGTGAGGTTCCAGAGCTTGGATGGCTGGCCCAGAGTCATGCAGTTTGTGGTGGAGCTAGGATTCGAATTCAGGTTATTTGATGACAAAGCCAAACTCTCTAGGATTCGGCGAAAATTCAGACCATAAGCCTGAAATTTGATTTTATTAGGACCATCTATTCTTTTCAGCAATCTGGTTTATTGGGGGCAATTTGGGGGGACTGTTACTTGAATACCATCCCTGAAGAGTGTGTCTGATGCATTACAGAGATTGTGTCCAGGCTTAGCCTAGGACCACCTACGACGGGAGTTTGGACGTGGTCCTTGTCCTACACTGTATGACTGGCAGCTTAGACAAAATGAATCAGACTGCTGAAATGCTTGCTGAAGCTAATAGTTGACTGATGGCTTTCCACCCGCCTTCCCCAACCATTAACCCTGCCTACGGGAATTTGCTCATGGAACTACAAATAAGTGAGTGAGTGGCAGGTCCGGGAATAAAATGGAGACATCCGCAGAACCAGGCACCACCAGGTAATTTTTCTCATCATGACATGACTCTGTGACAGGTGCAGGGTGGATGTGTTTTTATCTCAATAATTTCCCAGTGACATTCTGCTCTGCAGAGAGAAAATGCCAGACATACACACTCCTCCGTGGTACACAAGCCGGGTTGCAAAGCCAGGTTAACTGTTTCGTAAGACTTCTGTGTCAGGGAAACTGTTGTTTGAATTGATCTGGGAAGAAATCCCTAGCGGTGCTCTTGTTAATTCCAGCTAATCACTCTCCAGCAGGAGAACCGAAGGCAGGCTTTTTCCCTTGGCGGGTCTTAGATCCTTAAATGCTTGCGACTTCAAGTACTAATGAGCTAAAGGAAATCTTCCCCACACAGTTTAACCTACTGCTTCTTAAATTACAATCCTTGGGGTCTTTCCTTCACATTCAATCTCTGATAAGCTATTTTATAATTTCCCGATGACAGTTAAATTGAGTCTCCTTGTTAGCGTAGTTACCCAATTTGCTTCCAATAATTCTGCCTTAAGAAACTTCTGATGAGGAGGTTGCAGGCATGACACCTCCAGCAATCCCTATAGGAATTGTCAGGGGCACAAGCAAATTAAATAGTTGGGTTTTAAAACAAAAAGAAACGCGGTAGGGGAAATCATTAAAAAAAAAAAAAGGTCTCTGAGTGCAGGGACCGTTTCCCAGGATTTTATACGGTTAATGAAAAGTCAGACGGCAGATGACATTTACCCTGCTAAATGTTGATGATTAAGAAGGAAAAGGTTATCCCCTGCTTTTTTCCTTCTGGAGCTTCTGTACGAGGAGGTCAACACAAATGTCGCGCAGGAGGAATTGCCTGTTTGTGAACAACCCGGGCCCAAGTCCAGTGTTGCTGCAGTTGCTCTTGATGACGGTAATCACTTTGTGTCCCCCCCCCCCCCCCGGGTATTCCCTTCTCTGAATGGGGCCGATTGAAAGCCTTGCTCCAGCCTCCCAGCCTCTGATAGCCAGCTCCCTCCTGGACACATGCCAGCAGCCCATAATTAAAGTGTTTTCTGGAGGGAGCGTCTCATGTACTGCCCATTGTGAATGATGTCCTTGGAGTCTGGCTATAGTAATTGAAAAGAAGTGAGACCTTTCCAATTTGTCCCTCTTTCTGCAGCCTCTGCCCCGCCCCTTTCCCAGGACAAAAACATTGTGAAATGCCACACAAGAACGAAGGATCCATTTCTGTGAATTTGAAAGCTGAAGCATAATACATCCCCTTCTCCCACCCCAGGAGTGGATGTTTCAAGTGTAACCTTCCTATCACAATTATTCTTGCATGATTAAATAGAAACTGTCCCCCTATTATGCTCTTTGTTGATGGATTAAATGTTCCAAATGACACATTAGACTGTATTATAATGAAGCATTTCTGGAGCGTCAAATTAAAAATGAGGTATGTCTTTGAAGATTACCTTCAATGAGATTTGATTATGTGACTGTTAATTCTAAATAATAAACAGTATCAGCATTTTCATATGTGTATTATCTCATTCGATATTGATAATTTTATGAGGTTGTTAGCACTGGTATTATGAATCCATTTTTTACCAGTGAGAAAACCTGAACTCAGAGAAGTTACAGAGCTTTCCTTTGATTCTCTAGCTAGTAAGTGGAACTAACACGTGAATCCAGATTCCTTGATTCCCAAAGTGAAAGTTTTTTTCACTGTGCTGGAAGATTATTTATAAAGTCAATATACAGAAAGCATATTTTGATTTTTATAAAATTCTATAAGTTTTTCTATCTCCAAATGCTAAGGGAATAAAATTGGAAAATTATAATGGTTTGTAGTAGGTAGCATTTAGATTGAGTTGTGCTGGCTCCTACCAAGTGGCCCAAACACACAAAGGGAGATCAATTATATTAAAACCCCATTCTCAACAATGTAACTTATATACAAAACTTGGAAGGAAATTAAAGAGGCTTGTTGGCTTCTGTTCCACAATGGACATGGGAAAAGAGATCAGTGTTTGCTTAATGGAAACCTTAATTCAAATTTCTAATTGAGTATAATGAACAAAGGAGAATGTCCCAAATGCTTGAGAACTGTAAACAGTACAGTGTTCTTTTAATGATCACACACTGATTATCTTGGTGAATCTAAATTACATGGGTCCGAATGCTGCTGCAGGAGGCATGGCTCCTTCATTGTGTTTCCAATAAACTCTGGGGTTTGTCCTGGTGACGAATGTGGGGGCAGGGAAGGCTCTTGCTAGCTGGCATTATGATAGAGTTGCCAGACAACAGAACAATCACTTTTTGAGGAATTATAGTTCCTAAAGGAAAACTTGTGCTATGATCTTGATTTAAGGAGAGTAGCTTTTTGAAGTTGTATGTGGAAATAAGTGTGGATAATGTTTAAATTAATAATCTCCAGAGACTAAGCCACCACTTCTAAAGATTCTTAAGATTACTTTTGGAACCTACACTGGGGATTGTTCTTAGAGTTTATATTAACTTCCTTTAACTTCCTCAGCAGTTGCAAATCTTTGTCCATAGGAGAAACTTGATTTTGGAAAACAAATAATAATGTTTGGAATCAGACCAGGTCCGGAAAATTAAATGACGGGATGAGTTGGGGGCAAAGCCATTTTGGTTCAAAGTAAAGTGTGAACAAAAGTGAGGAATCATTTTCTTGTGTGCCTTGCCCACTGTTTCTGAGGCAATTCGAGGAGTCATTCCTAAAATATTTTTGGTGGTAGAAGCATCATTGAAATCATTCCACTCCTTAGATTTAAAAAAAATATTTTTCTCATTATAAAATTTATATATATATAGCTATACACATACACATGTATATATGTAAATCTATATATGTATATACATGTGTATATATACATATGTAAAATACTTATATATGGGGTTTTTTGGGATAGAGAATTTAGGAATTACAGGTATGTAGAAAGAAGAAAACAGTTACCAAGATTACTGAGCAGCCTGTACCCACCTATTGGGGTCTGCCCTCTGCTCCGAGTCTCTTCACAGACACGTGTGTGTACATTAGAGAAGAAGTGAAGCACAGTGGTTACAAGTTTAGGTGGGAGAACTGGGAGATCTTAGTCCAAATCCAAGATCTGCAATTTGCTAGCTGTGTGATTTTACCCAAGTTACCCATACTCTCCCATCCTCCTTTTTCTCACCTATAAAATGGGGTTAAGTGTTGTGATAACTTTGTTGGGTTATTATTGCTTATTTTTTTTATGTATTTATTCATTCACTCAAAAATGTTTATTAAGCACCTGCTATGTACCTGATTCTGTTTTAAGTCCTGGGGGAAAAAGAGGAGTGAACACAATAGGTGTCCTGGAACTCAAGGGAAGTACTAGAAAGGAGATGTACACAAAATCCTTATAGATAAATTAAAAATGTATGTTATACAAGGTGCTTGCATCTGTCCCTGAGCCTTAATTCTAACAGGGAAGTGTCAAGAGGGCAATATAATGCCTGCATACAGAGTGGCTTGTATTACAGGAGAATCAGGAGCTTAGGGAATCCTAATCTTTTATAATGGACAGTAAGTTTGCCTGAACTTTGCCCTGGGGAGGAAGATATTATCTTTATTCTGCCAGACAGTAAATAAGCCTGCCTTTTACTATCTCCACTTTCTAAGGCTGTTCAGTCTACAAACATTCTTGAACAGCGGTCCAGAATAAAGGAAGCCAGTGCCTCTGCTTGCAAGATGTGAAGAAATGCAAGAGACTCATGGAGAGTTGTCTTACAACACTTGTCAGAAATGCAGATTCTTAGGGCTCAACCAGACCTGCTGAATCTGCAACTCTGGGGGTGGAGCTGTGCAGTTTTTATTTTAACAGGCTAGTTAACAGGTAGCTCAAGTTGAAGGTCCACTCTCTAGGGAACGAACTGAGGACTGACTTGCGAAATTGGAACAGAAGTGGATGCAAATCAGCAGGGCTGTCCCCCAGGGTAGTGCCCGTAGTAGAACAGGCTGAGCCTGGGGCTTGTTGCCAGAGTAATACCACCAGGTGGAGAAGATAGGAGGTAGGATCTGGGAAGGCAGTATCCATAAACGTGAACTGATCTAGAAATCAGAACACTGGGTTTCTACTGTTGCTTTTCATGTAAAGTTGAGCAAATAATTCAATTTTAAAGACTTTTTTAAGTCTGAAAAGGGTTTTGAAGATCACCTAGTTCTAGGATTCCGAACAGGGTTTTTTTTCTTGTGACAGCTTTAACCCCTGATATGCAGACTTTAGAGAGATCTGCATGGGTGAGGAATGTGACTGGGGATGGTCTTATAGCTGACATCACTAATCTGTCCAAATGCCCTGTTTTTTTAGGATGAGAGAAAAGTTATCTATCCTTGGATGTTTTGCTAGCCTTCTATTTTCCATGCTCTTACCAGGGACCACCCCAGTGCTAGCTTTCTTGCACAAGCTTAAGCTATGTTATAATTTCGTGTTGCTTAGATGAATCATCATTGAAGTGACTGGAAAAGTGTGGGGCATTTGATACTTAGGCTGTGACACTGTGCTCAAATGTAGCCCAGATTACTGACTTCTGAGGCAAAAGTCTTTGTCAGTTTACTTTCTTTGAAGTGTTACTTATTCCAAAACCAAATGGGTTTTTTAGTGTACCTGCAATCAGCAACAACTAGAGAGAGAGAGGAAAAAAAATACGTTTGAAGCAGTTTCTTCGAAATCAGTTCAAAGGTTTCAGCAAGTTGGATGTATTATTCACCATCATGTGAGTTCTCAAAAACAGCTTTGGAACTCTTAGAGTCTTGCCTATTTTTACATTTTTAAATTTAACATTTTTAGTTGGCCAAGCACATTGGAAAAAATAAAAATTCGATTTGAATTGTAGCAATTTCTTTAAGGTGAATCTTTAATTTTAAATGTGACTAATACTTCAAAATGGAATTAAACAACATTAATGGGTAATGATTTTGGTTTGTTTCCAAGAAAAAAATAATTCAAAGTTACAGATTTGTTACAGTACTAATTAATTATTGAACCAGCAAGTACAATATTCAGAAAGATGAGGAGAAAATATGAAACATTAATAGCAGTAGTGTTGGGGCAAAAAAAATAGTGAAGACTAGATAGGAGAGAGAAAGATGAGCGGGAAAAAAGTAAGGAGAGAAAAGGGAGAGAGTGAAAGGGGGGAAGAGAGAGAGCAGTAAGAATGCATGAGAGGTGGTTGTCAGCCTCTGCTCCCTCTATCCCAGCCTTGCTAAAATTGTGTCACTGCTAAGGGATAAGCAGCTACTTTTCAGTTTTAAGCTAATGCTTTCCCAGAAAATGTTTTCTTTGCTCCCTAAATTATTGATTGTGCCATTAAGGGTCTAAAATGAAAATTTAATTCATTGTTAGAGTCTTCCCAAAATGTGACCTCCTGAAACATACTGAGTTGCTTCATTGCCATCTGACTAATTGAAGAGAGAGGATGGAGGTACATGAAAGCAGAAAGTAAAAGCCTGTGGACAGCAGCGGCAGCACCTTCGCAGGGGCCCCTCGGCAGGCCTGGCTTTGTGGGTGTAGAGAGACCTGGGAGAGGCTGGGGACCATTCTACACTGTCCTCACTGAGAAGTATAGTATGTTCCTGCCGGTCCCAGTTAGCAGAGTTGACGTTGTCACTGGACTCTGCTTGGGGGTCCAGAGTACCTGCCGCAACCCATCTGTCATACCTGACTACGGAGAAATTGGTGACCCAGAGGCAGAGAGTGCCCAGTCATGAGCCCTCATGAGGACATGGGAAAGTTCTGAGAGTCTGGGAAATGCAGTGGAATAGCTGGGGAAAGGGCAGTGTTTGGCTTCATAAAACCCTGGATTTAAGTCCTTTCTCTGCCTCTTAATGGCAGTAATCTTGGGAAAGGTAATTAGCATCTCTGTTTCTCAGTGTTCTCCTCTGTAAACTGGAGAGGATGGTAAAACAGTGGGACCAATATTTGGAGAAAAGGATATAACAGAAATAAAATGCTTAGCATCGCGCCTGGAAAGCATCTTCTTGAATTTTAACTGTCGTCATATTTGCAGTTACATTTGTGTTGCCAATCCCTGTATCAGTGTCAGAGGCAGGATGATAAGGGCCAGATTGGAGTGTTAGTTCACCAGATCAGGAGCAGGTCAGAGGATCTGGGAAGAGGGATGTGTACAAGGAGAGAAATCAACCAGGTTTCGGGGAAAAGATGGGCAGAGTGTGGAGACCAGAAACTTAAGGTAACACTTAACTAGTATATTACTATACTGGTACCTATCATTTATCTGCTTATCTGCCAAGTGCTACTCTCTCCTTCAATTATGCTGTTGTTTCTAATTCTCATAGCCTCTATAGAAAAAGAGGGTATCATTTTCCTCTTTTAACTAACGAGGAACAAAGAGCTTAGAACACTTGAACAGCAACTGAGAACCCAAGGTCTCATCTCAAGGCCTGTAGTCTTTTCATTTGCACCCACGCTTAAGATAAATGCTCTCTGGGCCATTGGAAATATCTGTGGGTTCTGATGTCTTTTTTCCTTTCATCTTGTTATGACTAGGATTTCTGGCCCCAGTGAAAAATTCAGAGGTCTACTTCTCTTATCTTTCTCCTCTCATCTCCCTTTAATTTCCTGGCTCCTGTTCCATTTTGTGTTATTCTTAGATCTTTTTGTATGTCTAGTTTTATGAACAAAACATTTTGTTTATTTTATTTTATTTATTTACTTTTTTAGGGGGGGAGGTAGTTAGATTTACTTATTTTATTTATTTTTAGAGGAGGTACTGGGGTTTGAACCCAGGACCTTGTGTATGCTAAGCATGTGCTCTACCACTTGAGCTATACCCTCCCTGCTATGAACAAAATATTTTGAATTAAAGAGTGTATCTGTTAGATATTGCGTATAATAAGTCATTCCCCAACAGCAACCATTTATTATTTCTCACAGTCTATGATTGGCTGGGGGTTGATTTGTCTAGGCTGGACTTGGCTGCAAGTGGCTGGCTCCATATGTGTCTCATTCCCCTTTTAGGACCATCAGGCCAGCTGTAGTATGTTCTTCGTGTGCAATGGTAGAGGTGCAAGAGAGCAAGTAGAAGCACACAAGTCTTCTTAAAGCTTAAATTCAGCACTGGCATACCTCATTTCCATCTCATTCTCATGGTCAAAGCAAATCACTTGGCTGAGCCCGAAGTTAAGAAGTGGGGAGTGCCCTCACCTAGTGGAGGACAATATGAAGGTATATTTGTACATTTCCAAGGTATATCTATATTTCATATTTACATATATACAAAAGTATATTTTATGTATTTCCAAAAGATATGGAAATAGGGAGGGAGAGCAGAGAATTGGGGCCATTGATACAATTCATCACGGAAATGTCTGAACCAAGCAACCATTTTACAGCCTGCTGTTACGTGCTGGTTTCTTCTTCCCCTGACTTTGACTTGAGGGTTAGCTCTCTTTCAAGTCCCTGACAAGCATGGGACTCAGATGTCTCCTGTGGGGGTGGTTGACACTGAGTGTTGCTTTTTCCAGTGTCTCACCCTGTTCCCTCTCCCTCGTGAAACTGTAAGCTTCAGAGTAGAGCAGCACTTTCAAACTCTTGCATCACCTAATAGGACACATTTGTGAAGTAACAGAAGTCTTTTCTTTAAATCCTTAAAACGTATTTCCTTTAATTTTTTCCTTTATTTCCTTTAATAAGGAAATACTTCCTTTAATAAGCTTAGGGACAACACAAGTGGGTAATTCACACTGTAATCTGGTGTTTTTGTATTTTAACTGGTATTATGCCTCTGAAATGCTTTTCCTGGTATTATTGTATTCTTACTGAAACTTTGCAAGAAACACCTTTTGTTAATTAATGGTAGAATCTCAAGCAAGAAATATGCTGATTGGGTAATAGAGGAGCTCTGAAAGTGAAATTACCTCTTATACTTGGGCAGGAATCCTGATCATTGCACGGGATGGATTCAAACATGACACTAATGGACTAGATGAATAAATCTCTTTCTTTTTCTTTCTCTGTTTTTATACTCTGCAAAATTCTACCCTTCAAAGGTAGGAATCTGAAACTTTTTGACGAAGGTCTTGGTAGGGGTCATGACATGCCATTTAAATCGCTATTGACCTGGCCTCCGAAGCTGGGTGTAATCTGAGCCTTTCATTCTTTGCATCTTGCTCTCTTCTCCCTTTCTGACAACATTCTTACCACACAAACCATTTTCCCTCTAAAATGCTGAGTTTACTTCATGCCTCAGATCTTTGCACCACCCCATTCCCTTTGCCTGGAATGTTCTTCCCGCAGCCATTTATCCTTCACATGGCCAAATTCCTGCACATCCTTTGGGATTCAGTTAACTCCTAACTTATTTGAGATGCTGTCCTGACTTCACAGTTGAGATCACCCAGTCGGTCACCCTGTCCTACTGCTGTCCATCTTTCTTCCTAGAACTTTTCACATTTCTCAGAAGTGAATGAATCACTGTATAGTTTTTGTTTCATGTCTATTTTCCTCTCCAATCTCTCAGCTCCTTGAGGAGAAGAACCATTTCAATATCATACCTTCTGTATCCACAGCCATTAACTTGTAGCCTTCGCACAGTCAGTTCTGTTGTTTGCTGAATGAACGAATGGAATGAAACTCAGCAGAGACGTAGATGCTCAGATCTGGAATAGACTCCCAAAACAGCTTGCATCTTATGAGTTCCACAACAGTCCTTCTGGTCTTCCAGTAGCTGATTGTCTCTGCTTGAACTCTTCCCCCAACTGAGAACTCACCCTTCTTGAGGCTGTCGACTCCATCTTTCTGACAGCTATAGAATTTCTATGTCCATTAAACTAAAGTTTGTCATTCCATAACTCTTACCTGTTGATTTTATGTCCTGCCCCTTTGGGGTTTTACAAAACAACCCTAATCTACCCTTTATTTGGCAATATTTTGGAATTTCAAAACAGTGATTCTAACCCCCAAGCATTCTTTGTTGAATATCCACTGTTTGATATTCATGCTTTATCACCGTTATCTCACTTAAGTCTCAACACAATCCTTGATGAGTTGCTATTATTATCCCTATTTTATAGATAAATTGAAACAATTTGCCAACAGCATGGAGCTAGGAAGTGGTGGCACCACGATTTGAAACCAGGAACCTAGATTCTGATATGCCCAGAGGACTAATGCAGATAATATATTTGATAAATGTGAAAGACCCTTCACATTTGGGTCCCAATACAGTGGGTAGCTCTTCCTTTCTTACTTTTTTATCTTTTACACTCTTTTGTATAGTTCTAGAAAATGCTTTTGTCCATACTTCTTTAGTGTTGGTGATCTTTGATCCTTTTCTGCATTCATCTAATGGACAATCATATAAATATAGAGAGAGGGCTGCGTCTTTAACTAGACCATCCATTCCTGTACAATGCATCCAGCACCTTGAACCTTGATAATGGCAATGACATGCATTTTTAACCCTATAATATTTTTTATTTTGTTTCTCCATCTGTTCTCAGTACTCGACCTGCGGCTTTACCCAAATGTCCTCACCTATACTCACCCTCTCCTTTTCATAGTATCTAACACTGCTGTTCTACTGACATTGGTTCTCCTCGACACCGCTATTTCGCCTCTTCACCCATACCCGCTGCTGCATCTACCTCGTGCATCGTGGGGACAACTTGAAATGACCTTTGTATTAGTTTAGCTACATTATGTTGCTGTAGTAAACAACACCCACGTCTCAGTGGCTTGCAGAGCAAAGGTTTGTTTCTAAGTCAAGCTAAGTGTCTTTAATGGGTTAATAAGCAGGCTATTTATCATAGTGCCTCAGAGACCCCGGCTAATAGAGCAACCACCATCTCGAACATGGCCTGTTGTTGTGACAGGAGAAAAACGAAAGAGCCCTGATGTGTCTCACCAACAGTTGAGTGCTTGGCCTCAAAGTGACACTAGTCACGTGGCTCCACCTAGTCACAAGGGACCAGAGAGGACAGTCCTGCCACGTGTGCAGACACGTGTGTTGTGTTGGATACAACCAAAAAGAATTGCCCTCAAATTGCTTACAATCAAGAATTGACAAGTTTATGAGAATTGAGATTCTATAATCATGTTTCTACTGCCAGTAGACGATAGGCATCTGAGGATGGAGGAAGACAACTGACTTTTACAGAATATTCATTACGTGCCATGTGCTGGGCCCCCTGTGAATAACTTCTCATAAATCCTTATGTTACACCAACAGAGATAGACATCACCATTCTAATTTAAAGAGAAGCAAGATTTAAACTGTCCTTTAGTTTCCAGAGTCTAAGTCAAGCTGCCTCTAAGAATGATGGTAATATTGGCCAGAGTTGACTAAGTTGGATAGGTCTTTGACTCTGCTCGTTCTTTCTGACTCTTAGCACTATCTTTACAGTCTCTCCTCCAAATCACTTCATGAAAAACTTGCTTCTCATAGTCAATAAATAACTAGATGTTTTTTAATTTGGGTTCTTTGTTAATTATTATATTTATGTTCAAATCCAAATAAAGCTTTCTGATAAGATGAAAAGGCCTAATGAGTGTGGGTTGATCATTAAAGCTAGAAGTGATGATTTCAGACACTGTCATGGTGGGAAATAAATTCTTATCAGAAACTGAGTTAACAATTGACCAGGTTGTCCCTGTACAAATGCCTCTCTTTATTAGGAAGCTAACCCTATGGGAGGATGTAAGACCTGTTTGCACTGTTTTATCTCAGAGTTGATAATTGTCTTTTCTATTTCAGAGGCTCATTCAGCAGCTTATTAAATGGTGCCCCCACAGCCTCAAAGAGCACTGTCTTCTATGATTTCCTGTCTCATTCCTGGGAAATTGCTCAAGTCCTGGTGGAATACTGCAAACTGTAGAAGCTTCTGGACTTTCTCTGCTCTCAAAGATATTCACTGGCAATCAGTAAATCAAGGAGAGGCACAGTGGAATGGTGGTAAAAGCATGGAGCAAGGCAGACCTGGGTTTGAATTCTGGCTCCTCTACTTAGTGACTGTGTAGACATGAGTAAGTTATTTAACCTCACTGATAGTGAGTTTTTAGATCTGGACAAAAGAGGGTAACAAAATCTACCTCAGAGGCATGTTGCAGAGGTTAAATGAGATAAAGCAGGTAGAAAATACTCAACGCAACCATGCAATTATAATGTGTTTATGTAGGCCTGCCATGAATGACTACATAGACTGGGTGCTGTATGTCTCTAAGGAGTACCATTCACACATGGTCAGTACTGTGTAGTGAACAACTTTCATAACCATAGTCTTCCTACTGAAGGACAGAGCATACTGCCCAGTGCAAAAAAATATATTTAAGAGGGCAGTCATTATCATTATTATTACTCTTCCCGTGGAATTTTCACACCTGGCGTTCTCTCTTGACATCTCCTTTTTGGATCACTGGTTCTGTTGAGCAACCTGCCTACCTTCAGGTTCACTCTAGCTGGACATTGTTTCTTCAATAACATACTTGCATTTTGGAGAAAGAAGGCTGTAGGCAGTTTCTGACCTGCAATCCTGGAATACTCCTCCCCCTCCTAAAGGTAGCGATTAGCTCTTCTGTTTGCCTGGAAGGTGGAATCAGACACCATGAATAGCATAAGCTAGGTTTAGGAGACAGAGGACCTGCTTTTGTGAGTGAGAGTGGTAGTGTCAGGCTGTTGGAACTTGAACTTGAAAATTGTGGGTGATTTTCTTGAACATTTATTTCATAACCACAGAAGCACAAAAAGGCCTTTGAGAGTGGTGACAAAAAGAGTTAAAGGAACAATAGAACTTTGTGACTAGAAATTTAGTACTTCTTAAAAAAAATATTTTTTTGGGGGGGAGTAATTAGGTTTATTTATTTAGTTATTTTAATGGAAGTACTGGGGCTTGAACCCAGGACCTCCTGAATGCTAAGCATGTACTCTAACCACCGAGATATAACCCCTGCCCCCTGGCACTTCTTTAGAGAGTTATCTATGCAAGGCAAAATTTACAACTGGATCATCAAGCATTAATACAAATTTATGAATGTTGAACCTTAGGTGCAACCAGATTCCTTTGTTCACTGGAGGGAAAGCATTTTATGAATCTTACAATTCTTATTTTGAATAGCTTAGCACCATGTTCCCACTTTAAACATACTGATTATAAGGTGACATCTTACCCAAACTGGTAGATGTTCTCTTTACTCCATTCCTTTGGAAGTGTATCTGGAGAAAGAAAAGGGAAGAGAAAAATGAGAAATTACACCTCTTTGGGAATCATAAGAAGTCTTGGTTTTTATCCTTTATATGTAAGTGGATTTATTTGCAATAAGTTTTTTATAGGTTGAAATTTGTACTGCTCAAGAGAAGGGGAGTGGGTTGTATGTGATGGGTGAGGAATGAAAGATGGGACAATTAATATTTTGAGGTCTACTCTGTTCCAAAGTCTTTCCATATTTGTTTAATCCTCATTGTTTCCACTTAATGATGAGAAAACCCAGGCTCAGAAAAGATAATTTATTTAATACCATACCTTTCCTATTGGCAGAGTTTGGGTTCTAACCCGTATCTGCTGACTCCAAGTCAATCCTCTTTCATTTAGACCAGGGTCAGCAAACATTTTGGGGAAAGAGCTACAGTAAATAGGTTTTGTGGGCCATATGGTCTCTGTTGCAACCACACAATGTGGTTATATATTATAAAGCCAACCATTGACAGTATGTGAACACATGAGCACTGGTGCATTCTAATAAAGCTTTATTCACAAAACAGGCAGTGGGTGGGATTTGTTCTGCAAGCCTCATTTGCCAAGCCCAAGAAGCCTCAGATAAAAGCTAAAACAACAAATCCTAAAACCAAAAGAATAGAAAAGAGCTAAGCAAAGAGAGTTCTGAGGAGGACTCTCAGTTTTGTAAAGGGCATCAAAAAATATATATATATAGTTTTCCTAGATATTGAGAGGAAAGGCCATTTCATATGCACTATGTGACTGTCAGTTATGTGACAGTGCCAGTCTCTGGAAGGCAACCAAACTCTTCCTTAAATATATGCATGACCAGTATTTCAAAGATTACATCTTAGTTAATCACAAAAGACTAAATCAGAGCATTCCCCAACATACACAGACTATCACAGTCCCTCTCCAGTTGGGTGTCTCGTTCCTTCTCTTCTTGTCATTGACTAAATTTTAATGTAATCCTTAAATTCCATTATACAAGCAAATCATCATGTTGTTGAAACAATTCTAATATCATAAAGCCAGACAGATAAAATTTACTTTTAAGGTAAAACTATAATGTTATTTTCTCTACTGAAGATACTGTGGATAAAACTTCTCTAAAAAATATTTCTTTGACATCTGTTTATTCATCTTTACATTCTAAATGGATAGAGACTGGGAGGCCCAAAACAAGGTACTAACTAAAAATGGTGAAAAATTATTTCTATATGAACGTCAGTGTAGTAAATGGAAGATGTAAAAAGAATAGCTTCTTAACTCTCACTAAATTCCATAGGAAATCACCAACTTGGTCCCCTATAAAAAGGACATCTGCACCTTTGTATAGTCAGAAATTACCTGATGCAATAACTAAACCAAATAATCTAACTGAGGAATACAAAAGACTCAAAGCATTTTGCAATGGGCTTCAGGTTCAGTGGCTTATGATTCTGGTTCAGAAATCCTATTGCAGTGGTTTAGGCTAGAAAGGAAGACAGTCTAAGTTGAGACAGTAACTCTTACTGAGGCAAGGTAAGAGGATATGAGAAGTTTTTGTATGTAGAATTGACAAAATGTAGTGTATTAGTTACAAGTCAGTGTAGTTGATGATGATGGTGATGATGATGATTATGACGATTTTTGATGGGAGGAAACAGAAACTAGCAGTGAACTTAAGAAGAAATGATGATTTACTGGCATGATTCTGAGTAGCTCCTGTAATTGAAGAAAGGTTAATGCACATAATTGACCAAATCTTGGGAAGGCAGAAATCAGGGAATCTCTAGAGACATCAGTATTAAGCCTCCATATATCTTCTTTCTGGGATGTTGTCATATGGTTATTGACTTCCAATCTGTGGTTGGTTAGTTGCATTAGTAGTCCCAATTAAAGACTTCATTGTATCCATGTCTTTTGCTCTGTAACTCTATAGTCTCCTCTCATTCTGATTCTGAATTGGCCCTGAAACAGTAGCAAATGTGATGTAATTAGAAACTTGAATAAGCACTTGCAGATTTTTGCTTCCTTGCCTGTTTCTTGTCTTTGCCGTAAGAATGTGCCCAGGCTAGCCTGCTGGATGATGTGGCACATGGAGAAGATCTGAGTCATCCCAGTGTCTGAACAGAACCCTAAGCTATGACAGAAAGCTCATTTGAAAACTGCCTGTCCAACCTGCAGCAGACTGAGTTGCATGAGTAAGCCCCACTAAACCTAGCTCAGATCAGCATAACTGTCCACCTGCCCCACAGACTCATGGGAAGTAATAAATTGCTCTTTTAAGTAAATTTTGTGAGTGATACACTAACTAACTGATACACTACCTTTGTGTCTCTCCATTCAAGTTTTAATTTCTTGTATGAGAGGATCTGTTTGATTCATCTTGGTCCTTATGTTATACCACTGAATCATTTAGCTGTGACCAAGGAGTAGGTGCCATGGTTAACAGGAGAAAGCTTGTGAGCAGGAGAAATACCCAACTGGTAATTTATACATGGGGGAAGGGACTGGGATAAAGGTGAGGAGTCAAAAACTCCTGGAATATTTGTAAACAATCCCAGAGTTTCACCAATCTCTTAAGAAGGGCTATCAGAGTTCCACTGATGTAGTTGTGAATCAGCATTGGGGAAATTGCTTGTTCATAAGAAGCCAATAAATGATTGATCAAACCCATAAGGAAGTTGATTGAATGGAGAACAAAAAAAAGGATCTGTGTCTTGTCTTTGCATCCTCAGTGCTTAGCAAAATATGGCACATAGAAAGCAGTGTATTTTTAGAGAGGGGCTGAGCATCAAAATCATTGTCTAGAGTAAAATATCAACTGTTGATACTGAAAAAAGAGTGGCCAAATGATGCTCATTTTAGATATACCAATACATGATAATATTATGCCCACATAATATTAATTATAAAAAAGTAATAATTTGTGCCAAAAATAAAAACGTTGTTGTTATCATATAATAGACGGATGCAGTTTTTCAGGCAACCAGCCCATGAACTACCTGCTTGTACTACTTATGGCTCTGCTTTTCTTCTTTGCCATATCATAGAATTCTAGAACTGGAGGGGAACTGAAACCCTCTGGTCTAGAGAGCCTACTGCATTGTCTGGGGACATGGCTGTCAAGTCAGTGCCTTCCTTGCCACTGTCCCACATGCTCTTCCTTCATGGAAGGTTCTCATTGGCTTGTCTGGGCCCCCATTCACTAAGTCACTCTTCTATCTTATACTCAATCAGCACATAGTTACTGAGCTCCAGCCATGTGACTGTGCGTATGTCCCAGGAGCCACGTGCTTCTGACTGCTGGTCAGTCTGTGATTAACATGATCCTACTCACAAGGAAAACATTCATTTCCCAATTTTTATTTCTCACACTTTATAACCCTCTGCATACATATCTGGGCTAAGTCTCTGATACCCTGGCAGCTGAGCTGAGGGGAATGTATTGAGAGGAGTGGCATGAAGGGGCATTTTCCTTACGTGAGCTCTTGAAGTTAGTTGCATTTTAACCATAATTCCCCTCCCTTCCTCCCTTCCTCCTTTCCTTCCTTCCTTCTCCCTTCCTTCCTTCTTCCTCCTTTCCTTTCCCTTTTTCCCTTTGGCAAAACTGATTAACTCCTGTTTTTAAAAAGTGACATGTAGAACTAAAGACACCTTTGTTAACCTCAAGTTGCCCACAATCTAGAATATGTTGTGACAAAAAAGAAAAATGGAAAAAAAAAAACACCCAAAAAACAAAACAGAGATTTTACACAGATCTAAGAAGGAAACTAACAGTTGTGGACAATTATGGTTCCTATGTTGTTCTGGTTGTTGACATATAATATCTCATTTAATCTATGCAGTTACTCTATAAAAACTAGATATTTGTATCCCTATTGGTAAATGAAGAAGATAAGCTCAGACTGTTAAGTGATTTTCTCAGAGTCACACAGCTAAGGCGCGGCAGTACTAGGCTTTAAATTCTAGTTCTTAGAGTTGTGACTGCAAAGCCTGTACTCCTTTCTCTGCATGTGGCAATAGCTCCATCACCCTTCAGCCAGATTCCTTCTTAGCAAATGAAACAGAGTCCCTGTGTTACTTACTTATTCCTGTAATATTGCTGTGTAATAAACAACCCCAGAACTCACTGGCTTACAGCAGCAGCATTTATTTTTCTCACTGAGGAGTCTGCATGTTGGCTGGCCTTCGCCTGACCTCAGCTGAACCTGGATGGCTTCATCTGGCTTCGGCTCCCTCGCACAGGTTGGATGCAGGTGTACTCCAAATGTCTTCTCAAATTCCATCTCCCAGCTCCTTGGGCAGCTTCTCATAGTGAATGATAGGAGTTCAAACCATGCAAACCCTTTAAAGCTACTGCTCACATTACATTCATTAACATTTCATTGGCCAAAGCAAGTTACATGGTCAGCCAAACATCAAAGAGGCAGGAAGTTATAGCCTGCTCATGGTGGGAGGAACTATAAGCGTTCCGATGCATAACTGTATGACAGAGAGCAGGTGAAAAACTGGGAACAATAATTCAGTCTACCATGGTCCCAAACCAGCAAGATGGCCAAGCAGGTGTGTGTCAGGGATCCCTCTCTTAGTGATATTTAGAGTTTGAAATTCAGGCTTTGTCACTTCCTGACCATGAAGCATTTGACCTATCACCCAGCCCTTCTTAGCCCTCACCTGTGCTGGACTGGTCATCATAATACCTGTCCTGTATTCCTCATAGATGTATTGTATAGATAGATCTAAGAGAGGGAATGTGAACTTCTTTATAAACTTTACTGAAGTATTCAAAGTTCATTGTTAATACTGTTATTTATTGTTTTTATCAATATTATAACCACCTTAATTAGAGTACAGTTGAAGTCTTTTTCGGGACTACCTGGTAATCCACAGTTTGAGAACCAGGTGGTCTGTGGGCTGTGGCATTAATGCTTGTTTATTTTATTATTGTATCTATGGCTTAGTTACGGGTATTATTAAGTCATTTATTTATGATGCTTAATAAAAGCAGGCATTGTCTGGTCTGCAGCCCATCAGAGGCAGTACCAGCCTTTCATTTCCTGGGGTGTGGTTTTCATCTGGGGCAGCCCCAAATGGGAATGAGGATAGTTGGTGGTTCGTGGGCATCCTCTGTTCCGCCAAAGTGGTCTGCAGTCTGCAGGAGCTTGAGAGCTCTACTTCCCATAAGTGCACTGACTCTTGAACTGAAAGCATTCACACAATTTGTATTGCTTCATAATGGGCTGAATTCTTTCTTCATCAGACAAACACAAGTAGTGCTTGAAGTGCGCAAGAAAGAGCAGGAGGTAGCCTCTGCCAGAACCAACTATCTGTAAGTGTGGATGCAAAAGAATATTTCCCTGAAGAAAGAAACCTTAGCAATGAGCGGAGAAGGGAGAGGCAGACGTTGCTATTAAAAAACTAAATGGAAAATTCCTAAGATAAACCTAAATATATTTTTAAAAGGCTTGCATGTTTGCTCATACAACTCAAATCTATGAAATTCAATTCTCTACAACTCAACTCAATCAGTATTTCTAGAGACTTCAGTGTCAACAATCCAGGGATAGGCTCTAACTCAGAGATGAATAAAATATAAACTCTGCCCTAAAAAAACCCTCCAGCTAATGTGAACACACACCCATGTGAGAAAAGTTAGGGGTAGGTTCTAGAGTTTTTGGAGTCAGGTGGGGCTGGATTGGAATCCTGGAACATGGTCTTGACCTTGCTGAAGTCTTAGTTTCCTCATCTGTAAAAAGGGGGCAATAATGAATAACTGAATTCACCTGATAGTGATTCATTTATTTAAAAATACTAAGTATCTAATTTGAGTAAGGGGATATGGCAGCCTTCAAGGAGCCAACAGGCTTACCGGGGAGACAAATATTAAACAGAGAAATAATTTAACAGTAATTTTGAAAATCATATTCAAGGCACATGGGATACGGTATAATGGAGGAGTAGGGTATAGGATGTAGCATTTTTAGGGGACTTAACTTAGGCTAGACAGTCATGGACTGCTTCCTTATTAAACAGAAGGAGAAAGGATGCTTGAGACTTAGCAAGATGCACACCGTGTGCCTGTGTGCACACACATCTCATATGCTGGGGTTGGGGGAGCAGGATGATTCAGGGAGAAGGAATGACATACAAAAAGACTTTGGTGGAAGGGAGAACAGCACCCCAGAAAGAAGAGTGTGGGAATGGAGTGAGAAGGTTGAAGAGACAGACTGAGGCCCTTTGTGTAGAAATCATATTAAGGGTTCGGGCTTTGTTCTAAAAGCGAAGTGAACTATTATAGGGAGTTAAATGGGGTGGCGTTGGTGGCTAAGATCACATGTGCTTCGGTGTGGGCAGGGGTTGGGAAGAAGGCAAAGACAGATGCTGAGGGGCCAGTAGGACGTCTATTGCTTCTTCGAGGAGAGAGGTGATATTAGCCTCCTAGCTGGTGGGAGTAGAGGCGAAGAAAAAGACAGTCTAGAAACAATCTTAGGAGGTCATAGGTGTCAAAGTCACAATTGATCTCCATGTTGTCAAATTCAATAGTCAATTCTCTGTCCTGATCTTGCTCTGCCCTTGACACAGATTGATCATGCCCTTATCGAATCCTCTTCTTCCCTTGGTTTCTGGGATGCCATCTTCTCTTGGATCCCTGCACTGCACTGGTCACTTCTTAGTCTGCTTTGCTGCATCTCTTTAATCTTCAAGGCTTATAAATTATTTTCTCCCCTGCAGTGAACTGAATGTTTTTGTCTTCCAATCCCCAAATTCATATATTGAAATCCTAACCTCCCATGTGATGGTATTAAGAGATGGGCCTTTGGGAGGTGATTAGGTCATGAGGGTGGAGCCTTCATGAATGGGATTAATGCTCTTATAAAAGGGACCCCAGAGAGCTCTCTACTTCTCTTTTTCCCATGTGAGAATATAATGAGAAGTCTACAAACTGGGAAGAGGGCCCTCAGTAGACCCCAACCAAGCTCGCACCTTGATCTCAGACTTGCAGCCTCTAGGATTGTGAGAAATTGTTTTCTGTTGTTTATAAGCCACCTAGTCAGCGATGCTTTGTTTACAGCAACCTGAACTAAGATTTCTCCTTGTAGTCACTCCCTCCAAACTATTATTTCCAGTCTAGGGACCCCTGACTTGTACATCCAGTTGACATCTCCACTTAGTCCACTGCAATAGCCTTGCAGGGTATCAAAGCCAAGATGGATCTGCCAGTTCTACTCCATGTCTTCTATGTTTTATGACTCTGTTCTTCCAGTTACGTAGAGCAAAAGCACTTGGCACCTGGCTTTTTTCATAATTCACATCCAGTTCCTTAGCACATTCTGGACGTTTGTTGGAGGTTTACTGCCTTAATAAACTCACTTAATGACATCCTTGTATCCATATCCTTTGCAATGTGGCTTTGTAGCTTTTGCCACAAAAATATAGAGTCTATTTACCCACTGTTGGATATAAGCTAGTTTTGTGACTTACTTTGTCAACAGAATGGGAAACTGTATAATACAAATGGACAATGGCCCGACTATGCACAAAAAGTGATCTCTCACCTACAACCTGCAGCAACCAGTCCAGGAGGCCAACCTACTACCTGTAGTAGCCAAGGAGTCAAACCACTGTCTGGAGCAGCCAGACTAGGAAGTCAAATAATAATCTCTGTAACAATTGGCTCCGAATGGCCAGGACTTGATTAATAACTGACAGCTCTCCCAATTTTTGACCTCACTTCCAAATTAGGGCCAACCAAAGAAAGCCGAATGGGCACCTCTAGCCAATCACAGAGGATGACCCCGTTCTAGTTAGCCCGGCTACAGGTCCTCAGGCCAACAGCCTCCAACCAGCAAACACCTGAAGCCTTCCCCTGTTTTCCACTGTAATGATTTCTTACTCCTCTGCCTGCCTTTGAGTCTCTGCCAAATGCAAGTGATGGTGGCTGACTCCCTTGCTATGCCAGTCTCTGAATAAATAGCCTTAGCTTGCTCTCATTTAGGTGGTCTCCATTTATTTCCACAAGAATACGGTAGCAGTAACAATGTGACCTTTCTGTGTCTATGTCTCAAGAGGTCTTTGAGGATTCTGCTCCCTCTTGCTTTGCTGCTGTCACCGTGAGAACCAGCCTGGGCTGCTCTCCTGGGAGTTCAAGGGCCTCCTTCAGCTCAGGTGTTCTTTTGAAATAGAATATACTTTGCAATAGGGCTGCCTTGAGAGTAAGATGCCAAAATAAGGAAGCAGAGAAACTTAGTGATTTGGGGGTTATTTGGATGGTTGGCGGGGGAGGGGGATGGAGGTGAAGGATTTAACTTTTCAGTCAAGTTACAAACAAACTGGCAGGAATAGTGCTGGCTTGGGTCGCTCTTTGATGAGTACAGGAAGCTAATGAGGAGGCAGGCTCATCTGGAGGCTGAGCTGCAATGCTGCTCCCAGTAACGGTGAAGTCAGTCTGCTTCTATGTTACTCTGACCTCTTGAGGGTGAAAATCTCTCAGAAAGTAGCGTAAACAAAACAGCCATATTTCCTGGGGCATTTTAAAGTACAGCTTAAATAAGAAATACTGTTTTTTTTACAGAGCTGTGAGTGAAGGCTGTCTGTTTATTAATGCTTATCAAGTATTATGAAAAAGAAAAGCAGATACACATTTAGCCTGGGAAATGTGCTAGGTGTGAGGGGCTTAAGCAACCCCCTAGGATGGAGTTTCTGTTGTGGGGAAGTAGTGCAAATCAGCCCTCCTGAGCACGTGCCAAAGGTTTGCAACTAAAGGCACACTTTGCATTAACTAGACCACAGCTTACACCTTAACCGAGAACACAACCAAAGAAATATTAATGAAATGGAATTTGAACCACGTGGGCTAGATTTTCAGCTGCCCATATCTTTCTTTTTTTCCCTTTGTACAAAGAATACTACAATTTCTTTCATGACATTTCTTTTCCTTTGTGATTTGCATCAAACACAGGCATCTTGTACATGCATTATGTTTGGGGTCCAGGAGCTTCTAATCTCTTAGAAACTGGACCCAAGGACAACACAGTGGCCGCTGTGAGAACAGGAGCTATTTCAGCCTGACACGTTCGCAGGGCTGTCTGCAGTTCGCTGTTACTCAAAAGGGTCTCAGTAAGAACTCTGCCCGTGGTCTGTGGGTCCAACCCCTGCATTGTTTCTGGTGAGTTCACAACAACTTGGAGATCTTTCTTTGGAGCCTTGTTTTTAGTTCCTTCTCTACAAACTGAATATGCAAGAGACAATCGTGATATCATCTGAAAGGCTTTCTGCAAGCTTTTATTGTTTTGTTGTTAAACAACCATGTCTAAGAGTCTATGGGCATATATACAAAATTACTAAATGTAGCCAAGAACATATCAGAAATTCCAGGTTCAATCCTAGCTGGGTGACTCAGGGCAAGTCATTAGCTATGGTTTCTTCAGCTACAAAGAGACGTGGTCTCCAATCTTTCCACTTCTAACATTGGGTAACTTCAACAAGTTTAGAATAATCAAATTCTAAATTCTAAATTCTGAATAAGTTCTACATCTCATTTATTGTGTACTTGTTACATCATCAAGTGATTTCAAGACATCTGTTAGACAAGCACTAATTACCCCCGCCTATGTACCAAGCATCCTTCCAGGTGCTGGCATGGAGCAGTAAGCAAGACAGAAATGGTTCCTGTAATCCTGGAACAAATGTCCTAGTGGTAAAACTGGTCTAAGTTCCCTCCATGATAAAGTCAGGTTTGGATCTCAGTCTATGTGACTCTAACATACTTGTTTTTTTTCCCCGCTAAGCTTGTCCCTCCTTCTTGTCTCCTAACAATAGAAAGACTCAGACCTGGGACACAGTGGTGTGTGGTGGTTAAGAGGGTTTTAAGCATTCTAGAAGTTCACCAACAGGTATCCATTATGTTCATTAAAAGAATAATTCTGGGAGTATGGCAAATTGTAGCATGATACTTAGCATTTCTCTTCATACCTGCCTCTTAAAGGTGCACAGTTAATATTGAGCCTTATTCTCCCAAATCTTAAGGTACTTCCTCTGTGCTTTTACCTCATAATGGGTTTGCTGTGAGCAAAGAGAACCTGAAGAATTCTGCTGAAAGGATAGACTATACAAATGTAAATCTTTCTTCTACTTAGTGTCAGATCAGCCTGAGTTTCAGCAAAGACTTTAAACTCATAATAAAAAACAAAAATAACAAATAAATGGAACTCAGCACTGTAATTTACTAGCTATGTGACGTTGGCTCACTGAAATTCTCTGACCCCCATCAGAGGACTTTTAAATGTATCTACTCAAGTGAGACCTGATCTGTTAAGTGCTTAGCATAATGTCTGAACCCATTACAGATATTCAATAAATACTAGTTCCTTTCCTCCTCTAGAAATGAATGCATGTCTACACATGTTAGTATCACCAGCTTGACGACAGCACCTGGAGGCTTAGCACTAGGAGGTCTGAGCTGAGTGAAGCCTGCAGCCTGACGGAGTAAGTGGTAAAGTTAGTAGTCTTTAACTTCAGGGTGATGATTTTATTCATATATTTATGCTATACCCATTTTATAGATGGGGAAAACTAAGAAACAGAGGAACTCAATTTATCCAGCATCATCCTAGATAGGGCTAAAATGATTAAACCCTAGAGTAATGGGTTGGATGAAAGGTTTTGTAGCCATCACTGCTGCTTTCTTCATTGTAGGCAGATATACTCAAAAGGGAACATGCGTTTATCCTGAACTTTCCATCCCTTTCACTGGAGAAGATAGCCAGGAGGCTATCAGCAGTTCCTTAGAAACAAGTGCTAACAGAGCAGGACCAATTACCTCTTTCCTTGATCAAAGGTCAAAGGGCAGGTGTGATATCTATGATTCAGACTTTTAATTCCTCTCCACACTGTTGGCAAATGTGGTTTATTTATTATTCTTTTGTTATAAACAGCTTTATGAGATGTAAATAATATACAAAAAATCTGTCCATGTTTAATGTCTGCAATTTGATGAGTCTGAACGTATGCAGGCCCTCTTAGGACTATCACCACAGTCAGGTCAATACAACACACAGCCAGGATGGTTTAGACTGTGGAAGAAGGACATTTGCTGAAATTGACACCAGCCCTCAGCAGATGTCATCCCTGTTTATCAATTCCTCCACTCATTCAAACACGTAAACAGACCTTGATCACTAGCTTTCAGCGAGGCACTGTGCTACACACAGAAATGAGCTGGACATGTGCCTCGTTCTCACGGAGCTGAGAGTTTAGCAGAAAAGTGAAGCCGTTTGCTTACATAGCCCTCAGATAAAGTATGATGTGGCCAGTAGAGAGGCATAAACACACTTTCCCAGAGTTGCCTAAGGAGGAAGGCCATTGTGAGCTGTGGGAATCATGGACTAGAAGGCCGAGGCAGGCTTGAGAATGTCAAAACTTCTCAGCTTGGCTGGGGTTTAAGGTGCTTTAATAATATTGCCAACGACCAATTACTGGACATTCAGTATGTCTCAGACAACAGGCTATACCCGTCTGGCAACTGAATAGAATAGAGTATGTAATAATCTCATCTCAACTCTATTATGTCCTAAATTCGGGATCTAGCACATCATGTAGTTTCTCTGAACCTCAAAACAAAGAGTTGGGACTAGACACAGTCCTTGTATTTCCTTGTAGCTCAAATATTTTTATGCTTTAGGCATACTGGTTAGCCCCTTGGAGTTTGGGGTCACTTGAGAAGTTTCTGGTAGCCTGGAGAGAATGCTGCATTCAGTTGTAAGCTCTAAATTTTATTTCCTCTCCAGCTTCTTAGTAACTATGTGACCCTTTGGAAATTTACATAACCTCTCAGAGCCGTGGCTTCCTCTTCTGTAAAATGGATCTTAAATATCACGCATAAAAGTGCTTCACTAGGCATAAAGAACTAAATAAATATAAACTACTTATTGCCATCTAGGCCGAATTGCAATCCAGTTCAATCACTACAACCTAACAGTCTTCCTGATGCTCTTGAAATCCGAATCAATAATAAACCAGCCACTGACAGAGTGTAAGCTGGACACACCTGCCTGGTGTTCCAAGGAATCTAAACGCTGAATAAGCCACTGTCATGGACTGAATGTTCATGTCTCCCAAAATTCCTATGTTGCAGTCCTAACCCCCAGAGCCAAGGCATTAAGAGGTGAGGTCTTTGAGAGGTAATTAGGGTTAGCTGAGGTCAAGTGGGTAGGGCCTTAAGATGGGATTAGTGCCCTTCTAGAAGGGAAAGACACCAGAGTTTCCTGTCTCCTCCACGTGAGGACACAGTGAGAAGGTGGAATCTGCAAGCCCAGAAAAGGGCTTTCGCCAAGAACCAAATCACCGGCCCGCTAGCCCTGGAATTCCCAGCCTCCAGGACGGAGAGCAATAATGTGTGTTATTTAAGTCATCCATTTTTGCTGCAGCAGCCTGAGCAGACTGCCAGCCACTGTGGCGGCCAGTACAGACACCCCTTCTCAAACACAGACTGTCAACTATAGAAATGTTTTGTTTACCAGGAGTTTCAACTCAACTCTTTTATTTAAGTTTCTACCCCCTTCTTTACTCACCTTTTATTTGGTAAGATACAAGCCTCCTTATCATTTTTGTCCTCTTAATACCGTGGCTCTGGGGGTTAGGACTGCAACATAGGAATTTTGGGAGACATGAACATTCAGTCCATGACAGTGGCTTATTCAGCGTTTAGATTCCTTGGAACACCAGGGAGGTGTGTCCAGCTTACACTCTGTCAGTGGCTGGTTTATTATTGATTCGGATTTCAAGAGCATCAGGAAGACTGTTAGGTTGTAGTGATTGAACTGGATTGCAATTCGGCCTAGATGGCAATAAGTAGTTTATATTTATTTAGTTCTTTATGCCTAGTGAAGCACTTTTATGCGTGATATTTAAGATCCATTTTACAGAAGAGGAAGCCACGGCTCTGAGAGGTTATGTAAATTTCCAAAGGGTCACATAGTTACTAAGAAGCTGGAGAGGAAATAAAATTTAGAGCTTACAACTGAATGCAGCATTCTCTCCAGGCTACCAGAAACTTCTCAAGTGACCCCAAACTCCAAGGGGCTAACCAGTATGCCTAAAGCATAAAAATATTTGAGCTACAAGGAAATACAAGGACTGTGTCTAGTCCCAACTCTTTGTTTTGAGGTTCAGAGAAACTACATGATGTGCTAGATCCCGAATTTAGGACATAATAGAGTTGAGATGAGAATTTTTCTTTTTCAGTTGCTGATCCAAGATCCCCTTGACCTTAGAATATGTTTACCAATTTTCACTCTACCAAGCACCTTCCCTTAAATTACTACCTGTACTTATCAGAACAGTTTTGTAAAACCAGAAAGGTGTCAGCCCATTTTACTGATGAGAAAACAGAGGCTTTGAAAGAATAGGAAACTTGTCCCGTAATATCTAGCTGGTAAGAGGTGACCTAGGTATCATGAACCTCCTTTTAATAATGGGTTAATTAATTTCCGATAAATTCTGCATTGTGTCCATGAAGTCGGGCATGAAGCCAGACCTTATGATTGCAAATCGAGTGCATTTGTGCCCTTTCTGCCCTGTGCCCCTCTTTTTCCCTGAGGCAGAGAAAGGGTGTCCCCTCCAGTTTTTTCCTGTCATTGTCTGAGTCTGATTGCATCCCTGGAGTTGCCATGGCAGCTGTGGCTGCAAGCCTGCTGTCCTCACCCTCAGACACCTGTTAACCTTCTGACCTTCCCCACAGATTTGCTCCATGGATCGCCTTCTGTCCAGACAGTCCATTTATAGAAGGAGGACATCTCCTTATTGTTTGCGTCATGAACTGCTGGCTATGTCCCATCTTCCCTCACTTCTCATCTGTCATGCGGGCTTGTGTCAGAAGTAGGGTCAATTAACTTCCTACAGAGATGTTAACTTAGCAGACACAACTTGATTGATTTGTTTTAATGTGACCCATTTTTGCAATGAACATCCCAGGTAGGAGGGATAGCCAAGCCCGGGAACTGGGGTGAATGTCAAGATTGATTGCTCTTTTATTTTAGAAGAAACACAAAGTAAATAGTAGATAAGGGCAGACAGCAGATTTGTCTGATAGATTGGTGTCATCAAAAGCTTGAATGGATTGCTTCCTTTTTATAGTATTCCTGCTTTACAACATCAACCTCCACTTCTCCATGTCATCATCTTTCTCTTTAACAGCACCTGCTATATCTCAGGTACTGTTTCCACTATTCATCTAAGAGCTCAATCCAGAAACCAGTAATTATTCTTACTCTCACCTAGTCTAAATGGTCACAGCATTATGCTGGTTCTGCCTCTGAAATATTCTCAACCCCATCCTTTCTGCTACTTCCTAACCCACTGGCACCTGAGTACCCCTCCCAGTCTTATGTCTGTTCATTTCCATCTTTGAACTGATGCCAAACTCCTGCTTTCCCAGAATTTACTATAATGTTTCACATAGTTTTATCTTTTACATGCTCCCTTTGTCTGAAAGAATCTTTCCTTTTTTTATTGTTTCATGGACAACTCTTATTCATCTTTAAGAACCAGTTCAAATATTACAGCTTTAGATCAGTCTTCCTTTAGCCTTAGGTTGAATTGAATGGCACCACTGTACCTTATACTGGCCCTCTGTTATAGCAACTGTTCCACTGACGGACAATTATTTATTCACATGTTTGTTTCCCTTACTAGGTTTGAACTCTTCAGGAAGAGGAACCACATCCTATAGATCATTGTATCCCTATCACATTGCAAGGTGGTGGTGCATGGTAAGTTCTTACTAAACGTTTTGGAATTATATGCAATGATTGCCCCCAGATCCCACTGCCAGCAGAGACATAATAAGAGTTCTTTAGATGCAGAGCAGTTACTCCCTCCTGCCATGAAATTTTATACCTCTGATCTTTTGCACGGACTTCCTCTGCTTAAGTGACCTTATGACATTGTCACCTAAAACACCTGATGTACTCCTTAACTCAGCTCAAACATCTCTGCCTTCTTAAAGCTTTTCCTTACTTCCCACGGTGCAGTTACTCTTTCCTCAGAATTCTCACAGTTTGAACTATATTTCTGTCATTCTTTCTTTCATTGTAGTCAGTTGAATATTTTTTTAAATAAGCCTTTGAAAAAAATATTAGTAATCATGCAAATATTCATTCCTTCCACCCCATAAAATTAGCTGTGGCTTCTTTTGAATTTACAAAACATCTGCTTCTAATTCTGGTGCAGCATTTGTCTTAGCATTGTAATAGCCATTTATTTACATATCTGTAAGATTTTACGCTCCTTGAGGGAGGAATTGTGCTTTATTCATCTTGCTTTCCCTATTGCCCTGCAGAGAACCTGGCGCCTGGTGGGGCCTAACTTATTTGCCAAACTGAATTGGAAAGAACCAAAATACACATTTTTGATGATTTTATTTTATTTTATTCCTTGATTTTTCCAAAATAGCCACTGGGAGAAAGTAAAACAAAACAAAACAAAATACTATTGGTTGTGATTACATGACAACCAAAACATTTTTGAAAGAAAAACAAAGAGCCTGTATTAGTGATGTTTGTCACCAGAATGTCCCCAAAGCTCTAGTAAATACATCTCCTTGTAATATGACTCCTAGGCTGGTTACATTTACCCGGTGGTGGGATGTCACAGATAGACATTGCTTATACTTTCCTTGTAAAGTGACTTGATGGCTAGGAACCCCTGGTATTTATTCAAATATTCATGCTGATTCCCTAGCCTGCAGAATTCCCCGCAGGTGATTTTAGTGATTTGTTAAATCAGAACTACGCTGTATCCTTTTTCACTTCAGGATAATCCAAAACACTTCACTAGTCTGTCAAGAACCACATAAGTTAAGGACATAAAGCTTAATTGTAGCAGACTATTATCACAAAGAGACAGTTTAGCATCGCAGTTAAGAGCATGGGCCCTGGAAGTAGACTCTGTATTCAAATCTCAGCGTTGCTGCTTTTTAACAGAGTAGGCTTTGCAAGTCACTTAACCACTTTTTCTCATCTGCAAAACTGGGCTGAATTTAGTGGTCTGGCATGAAGCTTAAATGAGTTAACTTTTGAAAAGTTCTTTGAACAGTGCATTGCACACACTGAGTGCGATGTAAGGATCTATTAGATAATTTCCTGCCTCTGAGGGGTTTTTGGCCTAGTTTTTCTGCCCACAATGTGCTTTTTCATCCTCATTCTTTAATTAAGAGCTTATTTCTAATTCATTTATATTTTAACCTTGAAGACGTCGATGACCAAGCCTGCCCACAGTCACGTGTCCGCACTTGAACTGTACTCTAAGTCCATGGTAAACTCCATGAGACTCTTCATCCCATAACTATCTGTTGAGTGCTACATGAGTCAAGGCGTACCATTGGGTGCTTAGTGATGTGTCAGGTAAAACACATGGAACTCGAACTTTAAATCTTGTGTGCAAAGATGTACTGTAGGCAATTAGTTCAAACACAAGACAGAACTTGAAAAATGCCACAAGAAAGGTTCAAAGCAAATGCTATATGTGCAGGTGTACACTTATTTCTCCCCTACCCACAAAGTGTCTGGTAGGCAGTGGGAACTCAGAAATACTGTAGGTAAACCCAGTGAGTTTACTTTGGATTAAAAAGGGAGTTTTATTCAATAGTTTCCTGTGAACTTTGTCCAAAGCAGTAAAGAGCTAAAATAACCATGAATATCAAAGGTTTGCAAAGGCCCCAGTGACCTAGTGTAGAAAGTAGAGCCATTGTCTGAATGAGGGGAAGGGACTATGTTGAGATTGAGAGTGTGTGTTGTGTCCTTTGATGGTCTGAGTTGCCCTCCACAGAGTGGGTGATGTTCCGTTTAGTTGCACGTTTACAGTATACAGTCAGCTCTGTATCCATGAATCAACCAACTACAGATTGAAAATATTTTTTAAAAATCCAGAAAATTCCAAAGAGCAAAACTTGAATTTGCTGTGCACTGGCAACTATTTACATATCATTTATATTGTATTTACAAATATTTGTGTATCATTTACATTGTATTAGATATTATAAGTAGTCTAGAGATGATTTAAAGTATACAGGATGATATGTATAGGTTATATGCAAATATTATGCCACTTTTTAAATAAGGGACTTGAGCATCCACAGATTTTGGTGTCTGTTAGGGGGTCCTAGAACCAATCTCCCATGGATACCAAGGGACAGCTTCAACCTACACTGTCCATTAAAGTAGCCACTAATAACAGTGGCTAGTGAGCACTTGAACTGTGGCCATTTTGAGTTTATATGTCTGTTAAGTATAAAGGACACCCTGGATTTCAAAGACTTAGCCTGTAAAAAGAAGGCGGAATATCTTACTAACATTTTTATATTGATTGCATGTTAAAATGATAACATTGCAGATACAGTGGATTAGTAGAACATTATTAGAATAAATTTTGATTTTTTTTAATCTTTTTCAGTTGGCTACTAGGGAATTTAAAATTGCTTGTGTGGCTCACATTATATTTCTGTTGGACAGTACTCCCTTAGAATATGATTTCCAAAGGCCACACACATTTACTGAACACATGTAACATGCTGGGCTCTACGCAAGTTGCTGATGATCAAAAGATAAATGAGATGAAGCTCACAGTCTAGAGAGAGAATAAGCACCTATCTGATACAGAGTAATGAGTGTTGTACTTGGGCAGCTGTATTATGTGGAAAAAAGATAATAGATTTGGGTCATATTGGGTTGAATTTGAATTACACTTCTTCCATCAGCTGGTTGAGTAAGTTCATTTGCATCTCTGATTCTCGATCTCCTTATCTGTATAGTGGTAATCCTTATATTTACCTTATTTATTTGTGTAGTATTTGCATAGCTCATAGTAGGTGTTTAATACAATGAGAGTTAATGTCATTCCATTTTATGATCAAAGTTCTAAGATGCTATGGGAGAAAATGAAGTGTCTATTATGTCCAGTGGTGATAAAGTAGGTGAGGTGAAGTTTGTGGAAAAATGTCATTTGATGAGGGTCATTAAGATCACTAAGAATGTGCCCATAGAAGAAAGGTGCCAAGAGTCAGTGATAATAATAAAACCTAATACTTAACATGCTGCTTATTGTGTACCAACTGCTGTTCTAAGCATTGCACTTGTGATACCCCATTTAAGCCTTTCAGAAATGCTATGTGTAGGCACTTGAATTATATTCACCTTTTACAGATGCAAAAAATGGGCACAAAGAAGTTAAGTAGCTTCTCCAATGCCACACACCTAAGAAGAGGCACTGAAGAGATTGGGCCCAGGTCCTTAGGCTCCAGAGTCCATGCTTGTGAGCACTCTGCTCTGCTTGCAAAAGAGAAACTGCCAAGAGCAGGGCCATGGGGGAGCCTGATGGACCTTCTACCATGGCTGGAATGTAGCATGTGGGAGGGTGGAGGCTGGAAGTGTGAGGGTGGCAATTGCCTAGTGGTGAGATTGAAGATATTAGTGAGGGTTTAGGAGTGATGGACTTTGATTGCCTTGCTAAGGAACCTGGATTTTATTCTATAAACAGTGGGGAGCCATGGGGACTTCTAAGTTGGAAGTGATATATATGATCAGAATTTTATTTTGAGAAGAGAATTCTAGTAGCATGGTAGGGTGTGCACAGGAGCAGATAGAGGCCAGAAGCAAGGAAGCTACTTTGGAGTGTATAAGAGTACTGTACCAGTCCAAGCAAGGCATGTTGATGACTGGAGCTAGGGTAGTGACAGCAGGGATACACCCAAGAGGTAGAGCCCATGGACTTGGTAGTGAGAATCACATTGTGTAGTTCATTATAATATTTTATTAGTTCCTTCATCCCAGTTGTCCATTCTTGTTTTTAGCTGACATATGATTCTTGGTTTAAGATTGAATTTTTTCTTTTTTTAACTTTCTGTCTCTGAAATGGTCTTCACACTGTTATTTATATTGTAGAGATTATAACACATGATAATTATTATGCTTTAGTTACAGGTCCATGTGAAATGCAGTGTGATTATTGTTCATCTGTATTTTTCCCTTAATGCTTAATGGTATATTTTTACTGGGCACCAATAATCATCTAATTGCTGTGCAGTTATTGAAATCAGATACAATGTTTTGTTAAAGATTACCCTAATTATGAGGCAAGTTTACTAGATACATTCTCTCTTTGCCTAGTTTTAGGCCTGTAAAATTTTTAAAAAGTAAAAGGTTGAATAGGCATTGAAATCTCAATACTCTCTCATTTAGCGCCCCTCTCATTTGACTGTTAGGGTAACCTTTGTACACAAATGGGCTGACTCTGATCACATTCACTGCTTTTATGAGACCTGGCAGCACAAGAACCTGTAATGATGCACTGAGGCATTCTGGGAAAACTATTGTTGCCTAAAATGAGGACTGTCTGATAGGACATATGACATTTGTGCTTTTGTTTCTAGCTAGATTTTCAGCCATTAAATTATTTTATCTCCTTCATTCATTATTTCTATGTTCTTGTTCAAATGTACATACACCCCATGGGTTTCTTAATGTTTTTTAAAAATAATTCTACTTAGAGTTTTGCTAATGTTTCTGAAATGGTAACAGCAGTTTAACCTACCATTTATTGAGCAAAAATTTGAATGTAATTTCATCAGTGGAAAATGTAACAATCCAAAAGAATGAATATGAAAATAGTCAAAGAATGATAATACAGTTTCTGTGGATGGGCTAAGGTGTATTCCAAATCAATGTTGTACCCTTTACCCATTCCCGTTCACTCATGAGGTCCCGATCATATGGAAGGCATGCATTTTAAACTCACAGATCACTCACAGCTGAAAGGAAAAGGAAATATGTGGACTATCAGACTAAGGATCCCAAAAGATTTGATTAGCCGAGGCAATGGGTTCAAACCAAGATGTCATTTTAAAATGCCTTTACTTAGTTCCAAAAAACCAACCACACAAGTACACATTTGGAAAGAAGAGGCTTAGAGGCCATATGCAACAGAAATACACAAATCCAAACCATACACTTATAGTAGAGATGGCAACTTCAGACTAGTACTTTTAAAAATTGGTTGGTAAGGAAGGAGAAAAAATGGGGTGACAGCTCAAGAGAAGACTATTCTCTTATCTTCCACACCTTCCCTAAAAGAGTAGAGTTGTAGCATTAGGCTGAGGGGAGAGAGCAGTTGGATAGTGTAAGATCTAAGATGCTGGAAAAAGAAGAAAACCTGATTACCCTCTTCCATAGGGTGGGAGTGAGGTCAACTGGGGATGAAAGAGAGTGAGATTAAGACTATGTTGGGGAGATCGATCAAGATGGAGGAGTAGAAGGATGTGAGCTCACCTCCCCACATGAACACATCAAAAATACATCTACATGTGGAACAATTCTCACTGAAAACTAGAAACTGGCAGGACTCTTGTATCACCAAGGCTGTAAGAAAGATCCACACAATCAGGTAGGAAGTGAAGAAAGATATCAGGTTGGGACCTGTGTCCCTGGAAGGGGACTTGGAGGAAAAGAGAGAATGTACAGGCAAAGACCTGCCCTGGGGAGCAAGTGGTGAGAGACACAGATTGGGCACCACTATCCTGGTCTTCTGGGCAGGGGAGATGAGTCCCCTTGGCTGATTGGAGGACCACTAGAACTAACAGGAGGGCTCTGGGAAGCCTGGGCTCTGCTTGTGAGGAGCATGCATGCATTGGTTTGCCCCTTAGGTGGGGTAGAGAGGGCAGAGAAAAGACTGCTCTAGTGGCTGTTGGCTTCTGGGTTTCCCATAACCACCGTGGGGTGCACCCCAACCCAAGCCGACTGAAATGTTCTGGTCCCATTCACTCTGTGTCATAGCTCAGCACCGAATCTGGGGCAGCCATGATGAGGGAGATGGCTTGGCCATGGGATACAGAGGCAGTCTGGTCCTGGGGCAGAGCCTGGATGGGGATGCAGCAGCCACTGTTGGCACTTACTCAACCAGTGCATCAGAAGCCACCCAGATCTCTGACAGTGGCTGCTCTACCATAGTTCACTTCCTAATGCATGTTGAGAGTCCACATGGGCTCCTACTGCCTTGCATTATGGCTTGAAACAGCGTGTGGGCAGAGGAGGCTGGGGGCAGTGATTGGCTGTGAGGTACAAAGACGACTTGCACCTGAGGCTGCACCTGAGCAGAAAGAGGGAAACAATTATGGGCATCTGCACAGGCAGCACATCAGAGACGACTCAGAACTCTGTCGCTGACACAGGCGGAGAGCCCACCTGGGCTTCCCCGCTTACTGCAGCACTCCCTGACTCTATTGCAAGGGCCCTTGTGCTGGGAGAGGGGAAAATATACACTTAAAAGGAACAAAGCCAGCTCAGGACTGACCCTCATGGCTTCTGCGCCAGCAACTCAGGATAAGCTCCACCCTTGATAAGGTGGTGACAGCCACTGAGTAGAGGCAAAGCCCTACCTCACACCCACTCCAACGCTAGCCTCTCCATCTCCAGCTTCACCCCCTACTAAGAAGATAGCTGCCAGAACACCCTGAGGAAAGGTGTGACTTGCATCCATGTCAAATCCAACTCTCCCACCAAAAGCACTGGGCACATTCAGTCTGTGTAAGGACATCCCACATAATAACACCACACCCTTTCAACACTGTAATAGATAACTTTTACCTACTTTCATAGAAGCAGAGAAAGTTAAGCAAAATGAAATAGCAGAGGAACTGCTCTCATTGAAAGAGCAAGAGAAAACCCCTAAAAAATAAATAATATAACAGAAATAAACAATCTACCAGATAAAGAATTGATAATAAATTCATTAACTTAATTAGGGTAAAGAATAGATGGACACAGTGAAATATTTAACTAGGAATTAGAATATATAAGAAAGACCCAATCATAAATGAATAATTCAATAACTGAAATAAAAAAACACACTAGAAGGAATGAATAGCAGACTAAGTGATACAGAAGAACACATAAGTGATCTGGAAGATAGAATAATGGAAATCACCCAATAAGAACAAGAAGAAGAAAAACAAATTAAAGAAATGGGAACAGTTTAAGAGATCTCTAGAATAACACAAAGCATACCAACATTATAAGGGGCCCAGGAGAAGACAGAGAAAAGAGTATTGAAAATGTATTTGAGGAAATTAGGCCTGAAAAAATCCTCAAACCTGAAGAAGGAAACAGATATTCAGATGCAGGAAGCGTAGAGGGTCCCAAACAAGATGAACTTAAACAGGCCTACACCAAGACATATCATAATTAAAATGGCAAAAGTTAGAGATAAAAAGAGAATTCTAAAGGCAGCAAAAGAAAAAGAGTCATATACAAGGGAATATCCATAAGGCTATCAGCTGATTTCTCTATGGAAACTTTTCAGATCAGAAGAGAGTGGCATGATATATTCAAAGAGCCAAAAGGAAAAACTTGCAACCTAAGATACTCTATCCAGCAGATTATCACTTAGAATCAAAAGAGAGAAAAAGAAAAAGAACTTCTCAGACAAGCAAATACTAAAAGAGTTTATCAATACTAAACCTACCCTAAAAGAAATGTTAAAGACTCATCTCTAAGTGGAAAAGAAGTAAAAATCTTTAGAAAAGGAAAAATCTCACTAGGAAAGGCAAATATATAGTAAGGACTGAGAATCAATCACTTAAATAAGCCAATACGAAAATTAAAAGACAAAAATTGTTAAAGCAGTAATAGCTACAACAAACAGTTAAGGGGTAAACATAAAGATGTACAATATGACATGAAAAACACAAAATGTGAAGGAGAGGAGTAAAAAAATGTAGATCTTTTGGAATATGTTTGAACTTAAATGACTACCAGTTTAAAACAAGTAGATATAGTTATAGGTCAACATATGTAAATCCCATGATAACCACAAATCAGAAACCTACAACAGATGCACAAACGCTAAAAAGAAAGAAACATAAGCATGGTACTAAAGAAAGTCATTGAACCACAATGGAAGAAACAAAAAGAAGAAATGAACAGAGAAGAACTACAAAACAACCAGAAAACAAGTAATAAAATGGCAATAATTACATGCTATTAATAATTACTTTAAATGTCAATGGAGTAACGCTGACTGGAAAAAACAAAAACAAAGCCCCAAGACCCTTCAACATGCTATCTACAGGAGACTCACTTCAGAGCAAAAGACACACACAGATTGAAAGTGAGGGCATGGAGAAAGATATTTCATGCAAATAGAAACAACAAGAAAGTAGGGGTAGCAGTACACATATCAGACAAAATAGACTTTAAGACAAGAGCTATAACAAAAGTCAAAGAAAGGCATTGTATCATGATAAGGGATCAATACAAGAAGTGGACATTACACATTTTAACATATATGCACCCAATATAGGAGCACATAAATATATAAAGCAAGTACTAACAGATATAAAGGGAGAAACTGACAATAATACAATAATAGTAGGGGACCTTAACACCCCACTGACATCAATGGACAGATCATACAGACAGAAAATAAGTAAGGCAACAGTCGTCTTAAATGACAAAATAGACCAGTTTAAATTAGTAGATACCTACAGGCCATTACATCCAAAAATAGCAGAATAGCAGAATACATTTTTTTTTCCAAGTGCACATGGAATGTTCTTCAGGATAGAGTACATGCTAGGCCCCAAAACGAGTCTCAATAAATTTAAGAAGATAAAAATCATATCAAGCATTTTTCCAACCACAATGGTATGAAACTAGAAATCAATTACAGAAAAAAAGGGAAAACGTGGAGACTAAACAACATGCTGCTAAAAAAAACAAAAACAAAACAAAAACAATGGGTTGATGAAGAAATCAAAGAGGAAATCATAAAGTACCTTGAAACAAATTAAAATAGAAGCACAACTATTCAAAATCTATGGGATGAAGCAAAAGCAGTTCTAAGAGAGTTCATAGTGATACAGGCCTTCCTCAAGATAATCTCAAATAAACAACCTAACTTATCACCAAAATGAATTGGAAATAGCAGAATAAACAAAGCCCAAAGTAAGCAGAAGGAAGGAAATAATAAAGATCAGAGTGGAAATAAATAAAATAGATTTTTAAAAATAATTTAAAAATTCAATGAAACCAAGAGCTGGTTTTCTGAAAAGATAAAGAAAATTGATAAACATTCAGCCAGGTTCACTAAGAAGAAAAAAGAGAGGACCCAAATAAACAAAATAAGAAATGAAAGAGGGGAAATAACAACCAATACCACAGAGGTACAAAAACTCATAATACCACAAACAGTTAAATGCTAACAAGTTGGACAACCCAAAAGAAATAGACAAGTTTCTAGAAACACAAAATCTGCTAAGACTGAATTAAGAAGAAACAGAATATTTGAAAAGACTGAACACTAGTAGTGAAACTGAATTTGTAATTATAAAACTCCCAGCAAACAGAAGTCCAAGACTGGACAATTTCACAGCAGAATTCTACCAAACATATAAAGAAGAGCTAATACCTATCTTCACAAACTATTCCAAATATTGAAGAGGATGGAACACTCCCAAATTCATTTTACAAGGCAATCATTACCCCAATACCAAAATGAAAGACACTGCAAAAAAGAGAATCACAGGCCAATATCTTTGATGAATATAGATGCAAAAATCCTCAACCAAATATTAGCAAACCAAATACAACAATATATAAAAAGGATCATACACCATGATTAAGTTGGATTTATTCCAGGGATGCATGGACGGTTCAGTATTTGCAAATCAATCAGTGTGTACACCATCTTAACAAAAAGAAGGATAAAAATCACATGATCACCTCAATAGACTCAGAAAAAGTACTTGACAAAATTCAAAATTGGGATGTTATTATCTCCTGATTGTATAAGTAACAAATGAGTGAATTAATAGTGCCTGGTTCATAGTTCTTTTTTCTTTTTCTTTTTTCTGTTGAGTTGTAGAAGTTCCTTATATGTTTTATTTTATTTCATTTGGGGGGGGTGGTGGGGTGCGAGGTAATTAGGTTTACTTATTTATTTATTTTTGGAGGAGGTACTGGGGGTTGAACCCAGGACCATGTACATGCTAAGTATGTGCTCCATCATTTGAGCTATACCCTCCCCAACCCATAGTTCTTATAATTTCACTCTAGTGAGCTCTTAGTTTCCTCTTCAATGCTATTTTCTTTCAGTGAGACAGTTGAACTGAGTCACAGTATTGCCATGTATTGTAAACAGCTCAGCTTCGTTACTGGGCTTAGGTGAATAAAAAGAATTTATTAGCATGCTTTGTGAACCTTGTATGGGATCCATTAAGCAAAAGGAACATAATATGCAAGATAATTCATCTTCATTATACTGCAGTAGGTGCGAAACATGTATCTAGAACACCTAAGTATACTAATGTGTAATATATTTCAACGAACTCCAGCATTTTATGTGTGTATCTTTAGAGTCAGAGAGACTTCTTTTGGGCACCTTGAGATTATGACAAAGTGTTAGAAATTGTGGACAACAATCTGGATTTAATGAACTATGTTTCTGTCTTCTGATTTTGGTAATTCCTATGAAAGGGTCAGTATTTCTTATTTATTGAGCATGTAGTATTTTTTTTAATTGTTAGGATACCATTTATTTTAGTCTGCTCTGCACTGGAGAATGCTCTGATCAATTCCTGAATCATCATGCCAGGTATTTTCATTGTATGTAGGACCTTCAAACTTGTAGGGCCAAGGTCATCTGTGGGCAAACCCTATGACCACCAATGGCTTCCCAATCTACATCTCCAGTCTACCTCTCTTTTGTGAGTTCTAGGTTGAATCTATAATTATCCACTTAATATTTTTGCTTGGATATCCCCCAACACATTCAAACTTCATTTTCCCCAAGCCAAATTTATTATCTTTTTTGCAAACTCAACTTCTTCTCTTAGCTGATTTGTAGAATACACCATCTATATAATGCCTGAATTCATACTCATCTTTTTATTCCTTTTGCCATTGTCCTAATTCAGATCCTCATCATGTGTGTCTTTGGCCACTGTGGTAGCCTGTCAACCACTTCTTACTTTCCAGTCTTCCTTTCCTTGAATCTACTCTACTCACAGATTAACCTGAACAATTTTTATAAATGACAAATCGGATCATACTTTCAGTTATTTCCTGTTGTTCACTAGGTAAATTCCAAACATTTTAGCATGAAGTGTAAACACGCGCACAATCTGTACCTAACACTTCTTTCCATGCATGTCTTCTGCCACGTCCCTGACCTTAGAGGGGTGCATCAGGTATCACTAGAGCATATCAAAAGGGCACCTTACACCAGTGGAGGGTCTCCCTGGAGGACATGATGTCTGTGTTGAGTTAACAGGGTAAACAGGAGAGAGGCCCTGTAATGAGATGTATGCTACAAACTGTAATTATTTGTTTACATTGTTAAATAGCATTCATAGTGTTACCAGTCCAAACTTGTTCGCATGTCTCACAACAGGCCAGTAAATCAGCAGAAGAGGTTTGGGGGCAAGGAATAACAACTTTATTTGGAAAGCCAACAGACCAAGAAGATAAGGGACTAATATCATAGACTTCCATCTTACCCAAGCCAGAATTCAGGCTCCTTTTATACTAAACAGGGGTGGGGATGTGATTGGTTGTTGCAAACTTCTTGGTGTCAGAATCCTTTGTTCTTCAAGCTGTCCAGTAGGTCAGGTCACAAAGCTCCTGTGAACCTCCAACAAGACAAATATTATTTCTCTGTTCTGCAACTTTTTATCCTACATGAAAGGAAAAGTGTTATATCCTTAAAGGTCAAAGCCTTGAGAATGGGCTGTCCTGCATATTTCAGGCAATAGGCAACAGTCTTTTACAAAAGGTGCAGAACCAGCATGACTAAGCACAGGAAACAGAGCACAGGGTTAGAGCTAAAGGAACAGCTCTTATTCTTCCCTATTACAATACTAGGAAGCCTCATTTTTTCCACATCTTTATTGAGGTGTAATTGGGTTACAAAAAACTACACATAATTAATGAATACGATTTGGTGAGTTTGGACTTAAGTATATACTTGTGTTATTACCATCACCATAATTAAGGCAATAAACATTTCCATTACCTTTAAAAGTTTCCTTGTGTCCCTTTTTTGTATTAAGAACACAATGTGAAATCTACCCTCTTAAATTTTGAAGTGCACAATACCTTATTGTTAACTGTAGGCACAATGTTAAGCAATAGATCTCTAGAACTTATTTATCTTGTGTCACTGTAACTTTATACCCGTTGACAACAACTCTTCATATCCCACTCTCCTGTCTCTTGGTAATTTTCCTTCTGTTGTCTGCTTTCATGCTTTTGACTATTTTAGATACCTAATATAAGAGGAATCATGTAGTATTTGTTCTTCTTTGACTGACTTATGGCGAAATTGAAACTCTCGTACACTGTTGGTGGGAATGTAAAATGGTGCAGCCATTATGGAAAAATCTGTGAAGAGTCCTCAAAAAATTAAAAGCAAAACTACTATATAATCCAGCAATCCCTTCCGAGTATATATCCAAAAGGATTGAAAATCAGGATCTTGAAGAGATACTTGCACTCCGATGTTCATTGCTGCCTTATTCACAATAGTCAGCTTATGGAAACAATCCAAATATCCATGGACAGATGAATGGATAAAGAGATTATGGTATATACATATAAAAAAGGAGATCCTACCCTATGTGACAATAGGGATGGACCTGGAAGGAAGCTTCACTTTTCTAATTTTTCCTAATTTTCATAAGTACTCATTTTAGTTGCTCTTTCTCTCTGTCAGACTATTCCAATTTTAAATGCCTTGGAGAATCTCTCTAGTCTAGTAGGATCCTCCTTATGGGATACAGGTATTTAGTGTTAGAGCCCAAGTTGCGTTATCTTTTCATTCAACACATAGTTGCTGAGTGTGTAGAAGTGCCAGGCATTGTACTACTTGCTGAAGATTTAATGGATAATAATGCTTCCATCGTCCCTGCCTTAATGGAACTTACAGTCTATGTGGGGAGGCTATTAGGAGCTCAGGATAAAGAATGCTAGGAAATAACAAATTTTAACTAATGTGATGGTGGGCACAAGAGGTTTCTTTGAAGAGGTGACACTGAACCTGAGATCTGAAGAATGAGATTGGTTTGTGGAGAAGAGCATTACTGGAGGGATTAACATGTATTAAGATTTGCGGAAGTGAGTGTGGTATGTTTGATGAGGAATGAAAGGAGCCAGTACGACTGGAGTATGCACTGGGGAAGTGCTGGGGGAATGATCTTCACTTTTAGGCACTCTTCCTGGCTACTACATTCAGAATAGACAAATGGAAGACAGGCAGGGGAACAGGGAGATCAGTTAGAAGGTTGTTGTAGTGGTCTAGGTTAGAGTTGATAGTGGACTGGATAACTGAGACATTAATAAAACAATCAGCGTCCATTTTGTCCCAGGCTTTTTGCCAGGGGTTTACATATGACAGGGTACCATCACTACCCATAAGGAACAAATCCTTTAGAAGAGGAGAAAGACTCAAAAACATCTCTTATAAGTCACACATGCTATATTAGCAGCATGAAAAATGAGCTGCAGTGACTCAGAGAAAGGAAGGGTCATCCCTGCTGTAGCTACAATCAGCAGGCTTCGTGGCGGCAACGGCAGTAGCTGGGTCGTGGTCTCCAAGGTTGATAAGAGTTCACAGGTCGCACAAAGGTGTGAGAAACGTTCCCTGCTGTTGTCTTCTGTGGTAGGTGGCTGGAATTGAGGGCAAGTTCTCAGATCTTGGTTCTGAAGACCTGGAAACAGGCAGCAAAAGTTTGCAAAATGTGGCCAGTTGTCTGTCTTTCACAGTTTAGTTCTTCTCAGCTTCAAGAGTAACAGATTTTGCCTGCCTTCTGATCTTTTCCATTTTCCTTACTTGACATAGTCATTGGCAAAGAGACCACTGCTAATGAAGTGGAGCTGACTTCATAACCCCTGATGATTTGGTGTGCTATTTTATGGCTTAAGTTTCCACTTTGTTTGGATGAGACCCAAAACAAAGAGTTGACTACTTCTGGTGATTAAAAGCTCCCTTGATGATTTTTAAAAGGGATTGTTCAAAGCTTTTAGTGCTGTAGAGAATTATACTTTGCTTCCCTAAAACTCCTCCAGCAATTGCGCATGGACGTGGCAGTCTTTCTTTCCTGCCGCCCTGCGCTACAGAGAATTTCTTTTTAAGATTAGCAGCCTTTTAGTAGGAGGTTAAATATCCTATATGTGTAATTTATAAAGCACTTGAGCTTTTTGTATGAAAGCATATTGGAAAGGTAAAATTATTATTACTTATATTGTTATTAGCTTATTTTTTTCCTGTTCTTGTATGAGACATTAGTTTCTGAGTTAAGAATTCAGAGAACTGTTGATCATAAAGATAAGAAATAGATTGGACCACCATGAAAATTAGGGATGATCTGCCTGAGTAGTGCATGATGTTTGTTTTTCCTTGAATGATATTTTTTGGTAAGTGTTGTGTCAATATTTTTTCTCAGTTTTTTATATAGACAGTATCCTGTAAATGGTGAGTTACTCACACACACAAACAGACACAGACACACACATACACACAAAATACCTAAACCAAATAAATACAATACCAAAATACAAATTATTTGAAACATCTATCTCACTTCTGCCCCCATACATCTAACAAATAAATAGCTGAATTATGTAATTGGAATTTTGATGTTTTTAATTAAGATACAGAAAGAAAATAATGAACTTTTGCCTCTCTGATTTCCATCAAAGAGCTTGTCCTAGATATTGGTACCCTGTCCAGCTTTAGAAATTCAGTATGCCTGGGGGGGTAGGAAAGAGAATGGGAGCATAATACAAAGTTTGATTAATGTTTTAATCCCTTTAGGATAAAAAAATAATGGGTTAAATCAATTTTTTTTCAATTATTGTCACATTAATTAAAACATTCTAAGGTCTTTTAGATATATGTTTTGTATATTTATATTAGGATTAGAATTGACTGTATACAACAGAAAAACACCAAATAACAGGGACTTAAGTAAGAAAGAAGTTTAGTTTTCAAGTAAAGTAGGATTTGATGCAGGTAGGTGTGGTCAGGACACTGAAGATGGCTGTTCTCTTGCTCTCTGTGCATCCCCTGCTCAACTAGTGCCTGCTTCACCTACACCCAATTCATGGGACTGACCTTCCTACATAATTGCCCCATCCCCCGGCTAGTGACTGTTCTTATCAAAGGGTCAGTTAGGGGTGTGCCCCTCTGCTGGTTTCCCTGGTAACCAATGAGCCAGCCTGACTTCAATTCCCCCTATAACTGGTAATCTCCTCTACCCACCAGGAGTAAATAAAGACTGCCACCATGCCCTGTCTGCCATCCCCGCATGTGGTGGAGTCGTTCCGGGACCTTGCTTCAGACACGTAATCTCCCCCTGTCCATTAAACCGTTGACGTCTCTGGGCTCTTTCTTTGGTCTTGAAGCTGGGCAAGTATCAGTCGTGTAGACCTGTGAGGTGCAGCCCAACAATAGGGCTGCAACCCTACCTGGTTATTGTTTGCTCCCTGTTTATTGGGGCTCTAGGCTCCTTCGTCTTGTTGCTCTGTCATCCATAGCAGGTTGTTGCCTCTAGGTTCAAAATGGACATCATGTTTTCAGCCAATATATTAGATTTTCTGTTTATATTTTATCTATACTTCATTTTATATTCAGGAATTAGTCACACAATGGGGAGCCAGCTGAAAGGGAGACTAAGCAATATAGTTTTTGTGACAATGTACCCAGCCAAAATTTATTTTCTTACATTTAAGGACGATAGGGAGAATGGTATCAGAAGCCGGTTGGCAGTTTCTGTCACAGTATTCATTTTGGCTTGATTTGAATCTTTTTTTTCCCCCTGAAGATGGAGAACTTGACTTGGTTTATATTTGGCTGATTTTATTGGGTGTAATGGATGTGGTGTGGTGCAGTGGAATGAGTACTGGAGTACTAGTTTCCACTTCCAGCCCAACATGACATTCGGCTTCAGTATTTCACTCTAAGTAGGGAGGTTTGTACTGTAGGCCCTCTAGGAATTCTTTCAATTTTTATTCCGTTATCTTTCCCAAAGTTTTACAACAAAAGTAAGTATGTATATTTATATACACACATTTGTATCTATATGACGCATAATTTAAAACCTGTTTCTACAGAAATAAAAGATGTACACATGACCACATTAGCAGAATGACTTAATTTTTTTTTCAATTTTTACATCTCTTGCTCTTAATAAAAACAACTGGAACTCGCATGGAAGTTAAAAAGCTGAAAGACAAGTTGTCCTCATTCAAACTGGAAGTCAACTTTTCATCCCAAAGAATAGGCCCCTCTGACATTTTTCATGTTTCCATTACTGTTGTGTTTTACTCATCACTGTCTATAGAAACACATGACCTGTCAGAATTGGAAGCTCTGTCCTTAAATATGTGATTGACAGAGTCCCTGATACTTTGGAATGCCTGAGTATATTAATGCTGGTCTTCTTAGGAAATAATAATATGGATAATTGCATGCTCTGTCTCTTGTTTCCTATTCATTTTCAACTGATCTGTGATTCTTTGTCCTAGGGCAGCTGCTATGCAGCACTAGGTAACTCTTCCAGGGGGAATTGCTATGTGCTGCTTGGTGGCTGCACAGGTCACACAGGTGTCCCCTTGAGGACACTGGGCAGCTATTCCTTTTCTAAAGTGTCCCAGTATGTTTTTATCAGAGTGATTCTGATGACATTAATGTTTCTAAAGAGAGTTAATAAAAAAAAGCAAAACAAAACAACAATAACAACAACAACAAAAATATTACCTGCATTTTCTTCCTAACTGTTGTAATGTTTAATCCTAAGAGGGGAGAAAAACCATAGAATGCTGTCATCCCTTTCAAATCCTAGATGGAATAAGGCGAAGGTACAAATAAACCAACAAAATGAGTAAAACTACTTTTTTTATGTAGTTGAAGCAAAAAAGATTATTGATCAGTTAGATAGTTTAGGTTGAACCATATGAAATGGCGATTTTTGTAGGTCCAAAAGGATTGGATACAGGCAATTCCTAATGGTTCAACCTAATAGTGGTTTCTGTTCTGCTTATACAATAGAAATCATTGACCTTAAAACTAACCCTTTGACACAACTTTGTAAAATGATTATAAATCAATAAAAAAAGTTAAAAAAAAAAACTAATACTTTTTGAAATTTCTCCTTAGCAACATGTTTCCCTTGTAAAAGCATTTGGTTATTTGGTGATATTTTTAAATTCAAGGAAATATATATTTGTTATTGGTATTAAAGTAATATAGTTGAAAAAAATCTACCCACAAACACACTGTTCTTACATAACTATTTTATTTTCTATATTTCTTTCCCAACTTTATCCACATATTATATTGATAATTTCCAAGGTAAAAAAATTTTGTATTTAAACCATACTTTTAAAAAGACTGCATAGATTTTTAAAAATTCAAATAAAGCCTCTCTGATCTTTAAATTTCTGAATCCATAAATGAACACACAGTACAATGGAGCTGAAACAAAGCCTTTACATAATGAAATCTGCTAGGATCTTTATTGTGGAAAATGACACCCTCTGATAGTCTCCAGTACTCTCCAAAGGCAAAAATAAATTTTACAAATTATCTTAACGAGCTGAGGGACATACGTTTCCATCAGGAATGATTGAGCAGCCACACAGTCAAGCCTGGGCGATTTGGGAGGAAACAAGATTCCTTCCCCCTCTTTGCTTGGAGATGACCCCTTCCAATGCCCCTGTCCATGGTCTGGAAGTCCTCAAGCAATTCTCCAGCTTGGGTTACCTCTTTCCAGGATTAAGGAAGATAAGGGGCACAGAACAAAAAGTGACAGGGAGGGCCAGGAAGGAGTAATTGTGGGGCTCATTGTGACTTGTTATTTCGTGACACTCCAGGGAACGCTGGCTGTGTCTGCTTTGGATGGCCGTGACCTCTTTTGGCTGTAGAGATCCTGACACCACCAGCTTCTACCTGCTGGCTTCAGGGGACTGGAACCTTATAAGGTAAATGCTAAGTGCCCCAGGTAGCCGACGTCTGACCTGGGTGGTTACTATGGAACCATTTGCCCAGCTGGTTACTAAGACAGGGAGGAGGAAAGAGAGGAAGAAAATTAGTCCAGGATGCAGAGCCCCTCCCCCTTCACTCTGGCTTCATTATGCTTTCAAATTTTAGATTCTGACCTGAGAAATAAAGTAATTCTCTAAAAACTAGGAATCCTCCGGATGTAAATAAAAGGTCCCGAATGGCATTTTAGTTTTTTTCCTGAATTGATATGCAAATTTCTAATTTACTTAAAGCACACTGTCATGCATTATAATAAAGTCTAATACATGCTTCCATGTAATTATGCGTAATAACTAGTGATCAGTGGGAGGAGAGGAGGGGAGAGGGGAATTGTGTTTCCAGCTGGCCCTCCACACCTGCAAATAACAGACAACTCCTTTCAGTGTAGAGGAAACAAGATAATGACAGTATGATATTAAATACAAACATTAATTCTTGGGAACAAAACATAAGGAAGAGGTCTATCAATTAAAATGTGTGATAGTGAGCAACTTAAATTACATTCTGCACCATCTTAAAGAAAAATAAGGACTAAGCAGAATGAAAACCTTAATTTGTTATTTACTGCAACATTTCTGATGCCATTATTTTTATTTTCCTTTTTGAATAAAAATATATGTGGGCCACTTGAATCCTATGTTGAGTTCCACTCTTCATGCTTATTTGGTTTGATTTAAGAGTCAAATTGCAATAGTGTTCTCTCTTGCTCTCTGAAAGGACAAGTCAGATTTTAGAGAGAAAAATCTCAGGAGCTCAGTGAAGACTCAGGTTGTAAGGAAACCAAACAATCTAAGAAATACTTCATGAACAGGAAAGTACAATCCCAATGTAAGAGAATGTTATTGTCCTGGCTGCTGTCAATGCAAGCTTTGTTATATGAGAGGTATAGAGAGGCATTTGCAGAAAGAATTTCTTAACATGTAGACGTGCATTTCCGTGTGTGAGGCAGTTTAACATAGAGATTAGGATTTTTCTAGTCATTCTGATTTGGTTTTGCTTCCTAGCTCTATTAATTATTAGCAGTGTGATCTTGGGCATGTTACTTAAGCTTCTCTAAGCCTCAGTTTCCACATCTGTAAAGCAGGAATAAAAATAACTTTAACTACTTGATAGCATTTTTGTAAGAATCATTTTTGTGAAATAACATATCTGTTATATACCAGGCTTAATTCTTGGGATCTATAGATGGTGCTTGTAAATAAATAATTTATTTGTCAATAAAGAATCTATTTTATAAGAATAATCATTTATATCAGAATGCAGGTTCTCCATGTTGGTTTATATGCATCAGAGGAAATGGTGGATCAATAGACTCCATGGGCTGCAAAAGTTTCTGGTGCATGTTTACATGTATCGTGGTATAGAGTAGTCAAGAATGAATGTCCACGTAGAGCAAAACAGGAGCCAGGTAGTCAAGGATTCAATTCTAGCCTTTTCACTTACTAATTCTATGATCTTGGGCACATTGGTTAACTTCTCTGGGTTACTCAGAGGGTGTCTGTCTGTCTGTCTGTCTGTCTATCTATCTATCTATCTATCTATCAGATACATACATACAAGATGTATCAGCTCCACAAGCTACTTTTTACTTTCTGTTGACTTATGGGGAAATGGAAACACAGCCACCTTCCAGTTCCTGGGAAAGTAAATAGGCATTTCCCCTGGTTCCACCCCTTCTTGGCCCTACAGAGAGTAGCAGGATCTTTTATGTCTCTATTTAGGAGGCCATTAAGTTCCACTGGGGGAGGAATGTGAGACTTGTGGTATTGGAGATTTGGTAAGAGAGAGGGCAGAGGCATGAAAGGACAGCAGGAGGTAGGAAGGTAAAAGGAAGAATGGAGATTTAGAAACTTGAACTCCATAGAGCCAAGTCTCCTAAAGCGCTAAGGCCAGAGGAACGGAGATAGTATTACCAGGAGTGTATTGTGAGAGATTCCAAAAGTGGATGGATTTCTGAATGCATCTCATCACTATAGCCTGGGAAACAGGTCACTTCAGGAGTAGACTCCTTGCTTGGCTTTAAGGGCTTCAATATTAATGCTTTGACCTCTGTGTAAATTTAATCTGTTCTGTGGTTTTGTGTCAACCCTTAGCCCACAAACCTTTGATGACTGAGTGAGGAAATATCTCAGCATCCAGGACACTGGACAGCTCCTGGATATTAAGATACAAAAAGGGATGGGAAAGATTAACTGTGGTAAAATTAGCCCTAGATTAAACATTTCTCTAGTGTTGCTAAATAAGATTGAAAGCAGGGTTTGCAAGGATCAAAGAATTTAAATGGAACTTGACTGTGTCCCAGAACAAACTTCAAGAATTAAAAACAATAACAGAATGTCCATCCCCAACAATGCAAAATTCACAAAGTTTAGCATTCAAAAAAATTACATGGCATGTAAAGGAGTAATGCAAACCATAATGAAGAAAAAAAATCAGTGAAGCACAACTGACCCCAAAATTATATGGATAAAAATCCTAGTAAACAAAGACATTAAAACAGTTATAACTATGTCCTTATATTCAAGAAGGTAGAAAAACCCTGAGCATGTTTAGGAGAAACATGGAACTTATAACAAAAGACATAAATCAAACTTTTGGAGGTGATAAAACATTTTTTTGTGTGAAAAATACACAGGATGAAATTAACAGAAGATTAGAAACTGCAGAATAAATTTTTTGGTGAACTTAAAGCCATAGTGATAGAAAATATCCAAAATGAAACAGAGAGGAAAAAAGGCTGAAAAATATAAACAGAGCACTGGTTAGACGAGGGAGATTTTTAAGCAGCCTAATATACAAAAACTTGAGACCTCAAAGGAGAGGACAGAGAGAGAGAGAGAAAGAGGGCAGGAAAATATTTTTTAAAAAGTCAATTATTTCTGAATGTTATGAAAAATAGAAACTCACATATCGAAAAGTGTTAATAAATATCAAGCAAAACTGTACCAGGGCACATTATAATCAAATTGCTTAGAACTAGTGATAAAGAGAAAATCTTAAAGTAGCTGCAGAAAAAAAAGACATTATGTACAGAAGAACAACAGAATAGCAGCGGACTCTGCAGTGCTAACAATACAGGCATGAAGGCAGTGGAACAACTTCTTTCAGTACTGAAAGGAAAAACCTGCTAACGTAGAATTCTTACCCAGAGAAGTATCTATCAAAAGGGAAGGGGAAAAAAGTCTTCCAGACATACAAAAAATAAAATAACTCATCACCACCAGTCTTGTATTATGAAAAATATTAAAGAAAATCTTACAGGCAGAAGGAAAATAATATAAACAGAAATCTGTATCTACAAAATGTAATAAAGAGCACCAGAAATGGTAAATATGTTGGCAAATGTATAATATTTTCTTATATTTTAAATCACTCAAAAAGATAATTGGCCATTTGATGGAAAAATCATTACAATGTATTATGGGATTTATAACAAATGTAAAAATAAAATGTATGATACATTTACAAAATGAAAAAAACCGAAGGAGAAATGGAAATATAGTATTATAAGATTCTAATATTACATACAAAGTTAGATAATATTATCTGAATTCACATTTAAGTTAAATTTTTATAATGAAATACTAAAGTACTACTAAAAAACCTGTAGCTTATGTGCCAAAAGGAGAAAAATGGAATAATAAAAAAATACATTAAAAATAGGATGTAGAAAAAGAAAAAAATGGAACAAAGAATTGATGGGACAAATAGAAAATAAATATCAAGATTTTGGATTTAAATACAATTATATCAATAAGCACATTAAATTTCAATGAACTAAACCTCAAATAAAATGGAGAGGTTTCAAATTGGATAAAATGAAAGACCCAGCTATATACTGCCTGCAATATACATATTATAAATACAAAGACACAAATAGATTAAAAGAATAATGATGGAAACAAATATACCAGCTAAACTAATCAAAAGAAAGATGTTTAGTGTTTGACTAGATTTCAGAGCAAACAGAATGACCAGAGATAAAGAGCTTAGTTTAATAAAGATAAAGAGATAAATTTTTCAAAAGGACATATGTATGCTAAACATATTGAGGACATAAATATGCTAAGCATTTTGTGCTTATAAAAAATACATGAACCAAAAACTGATAAACTGTAAGAAAAAATAATCAAATTCACAAATATAGTGGAGATTTCAATACCCTTTCTCAATAATAGATTGCTGGAAATCAGTGAGCATTTAGAAGACTTTATTAGCACTGTCAACAACTTGGCCTTATTGACATTTATAAACTATTAACACCCACAAAAGCAGGATATGCATTCTTTTCAAGTGCACGTGGAACATTTACCAAGATAGACCATACTATAAACTGTAAACCAAATCTGAATAAATATCAAAATATTCAATTCACATAAAGCGTGTTCTCTGACCACATGGACTTTAAAAATCAGTAGCGCAAAACTCTGAAAAATCCTCAACTATTTTAAAACTAAATAATACACTTTTAAATAACTCATAAGCAAAATTAAAAGTATTTTAGACTGAATGAAAATAAGCCCCAACATTTCAAAATTTAGGGAGTGCAGATAAAGCAATGATTATGGGGACATTTCTAGCACTATGTATCTATACTGGAAAAGAAAGGCTGAAGTCAATGATCTAAGCTTCCATGTTATGATTCTACAATATAGAGATTAAACCAAATTAAACCAAAAATAAGTACAAAAAAAGAGACAAGAAAGGGCAGAAATAAAAGGCATAAATAAATAGAATAGAAATGAGAAGAATCACCAAAACCAAAAGATGTTTCTTTGAGATTAATAAAATTGACAAACTCTTGCTAAACTGATCAAGAGAAAAAGAGAGAAGATGTAAGTCATCAATATTTGGAACAAGAAGGGGGCCATTAGTATAGGCATTATGGAAATTAAAGGGATAATTAGGGATTATTATTAACTTAATCCTAATAAATCTGATCACTTAGATAAAATGATCAAATTCCTTGAAAGACACAAACTATCTAAGGTTATTTAAAGAGAATTTGATAAACTTCAAAATCCCTGTATCTAGTATACAGTTTGTGTTTGTTGTTAAAACCTTCTCTGGAAGACAACTCAAGCCTGCATGGCTTCATGAGTGAGTTTAACTAAACATTCAACTAAGAGATAATGGAAAATCTACAGAAAGTATTCCTGAAAAATTAAGAGGAGAGAACACATCCTAACACATTCTGTGAGGCCATCATTACCCTGATACCAAAACCAGGCAAAGATAGTATGAGAAAGGAAAGCTAGTATCTCTCATGAACATAGCACATAGAAAAATTTTTATAAACATATGAAAGCTTCTTAACACCATTAGTCATTAGAAAAATGCAAGTTAAGATCACAATGAGATACCACTATGCATCTAGTAGAATGGATACAATTTTTATAAAGAAATTGAAAATGCCAAGTACTGGTGAGGATTCATCATTGGTGGGATTGTAAACTAGTATAGCCACTTTGGAGAACATCTTAGCAGTTTTTTATAAAGTTAAACTTACAGTTATCATACAATCTGGAGGTCCCATTCTTACGGGTTTACCCAAGTGAAATGAAAAACCATGTCCTCACAAAAACTTGTACACAAAAATTTATAGCCTCCTTATTTGTAATTACCTCAAACTGGAAGTAACCCAAATATCTCTCAATTGGTGAATGGATAAATAGATTGTGGTTTGTCCATCAAGTGAAACAGTACCCAGCAAGAAATAGGACTAAACTACTGAAACACAACATGTGAATGAATCCCAAATGCATTATGCTCAGTGATATATTGTATGATTCCCCTTATATGACATTTAAAAAAGAAAAACTGGGAAAGAAAATAGATCCGTGGTTGCTGACGGTGATGGGTGGGTGCAAGGGTTGACAGCAGAAGGCCATGGGGAAACCTTTTGGCAGGATGGAACTGTTTTATATCTTGCTTGTAGCGGTTACACTGCTGTCTGTATTCATCAAAATGTGCAGAACTATACTGTAAACAGGGTGAATTTTATTGTACATAAATTGCAGCTTAAAATTTAAAAATGTGAAGAAAATTACTCTTAATTTTTAAATGAGGGTTGTATAGATGATCAGACAATTCCCTCTTTATTGAGAGGCAGAAAGGAAGACCATAATTAAAAGTGTTGTATTTGACAAGCAGGGACATGAGAGTGCACAGAAAATGGGTTCCAGTCTTTCCGAGCCGAGTAAGAGCGAGTGTCCTGAAAGGCTTTCTTTCTGGAGGAAAGAACTAGCAGCTCTTGCATTTGTTAGAAACCCTTCCCCATCCTTCAGTTCTTCAGACGCTGTGGCTGGTTCCTCATGATTAGCCTGAAAGGAAAGAAACCTTAGGCTACCTTTTTCACAGACAAGGACAATGGACTTCCTTTTTGTCCTTTCACGAAGGCTTCTGTTTCTCTTCTATCCTGTGTTCATAAGGGAAGCTGCCAAAAACAGCGGAAGGATCCTGAAACAGTATGTTGACATTGGTAAAGACTGATTTTGACATATTCTTCTGACAACCTTTTGATTAATTTTCTGCTTCATTAAAACCCTTGATTAAATTAAACGGTGTGTAGCAATATCCTTGACAGATTTTGTGTATTAGCAAACAAGGCCTCCAATTCCAAAGGCAGTGTCAGTGCAACGGCCTCCGCAGCCAGGTTAGTAATTTCTAGGAGCCTGTGGTCATGAAGGGACTGAACTTGCCTCTCGTCCAAAAGCCCAGTTGGATTTGGGCAGAGAAGCTGATGAGGATACAGAGGAAATCCTGTGTGGACTGGCTTCACCATGCTGAGAGCCCAGCTCTCCCGTGTTGCCCATCCTCCACCCACCCCTCCCCTGCCTGCATCTGCTCTGCTTCACACAAGACATCACAGTGGAGTACAGTTAAACTCCTGAGCAGCTAATTCCTCCTACCATGTTTAATCCTCGATGTGTCCCTTTAACACTTACATATATAGCTTTGTAGGCATGTTTTTATGTGATAGTTGAAAAATGAAGTGCCAGGGCTCATATCTTGAAAAATTCTAAAAATGATAAATTGATCATTTTTAAAGTTCCTCTTTCACCTCTCCCCATATGTTGGATTTAGCAGCACATATGCTGCCGCTGGCATGAAACGGGTCCCCGCATTGTGTAGAACTCCCAGCATGAGGGTGGGGGGAGCTAATACAAATCAAAAGTCCATAGAGTATATAAAAATTGACACTTATAAATCTGTACATTTATTCCTTAAGTCAAATTATTTTTTAAATTAAACACATTGACATTCAAATTTCACAGAAAAAATTTGAATTTTCTACCAGGTTCTTTTCTAACAGAACAACCTGACAGAGACAGGTTATGGGTTGCTCACAGTCTCCTGTATTTGTGTGTAGATGGGACTAACACCCTTTCTACCATTGTGATCACTGACATAAGCCAGATGCAGGCTTACAGATGTTTTCATAAACAAGAAGACTCTACCACTTTTCTTCACTCAGTAGCATCAAAACAAAATGCTAAGCTTCCTACCTTTTGGAGGGGCACCACGTGGGTTAGTTTATAGTTTTCATGTGAACTTACCTGTTTTGAATGAGTTAGTTGAGTTTCATCCGTTTGTTCATTCATTTGGAGTAGCAGAATTTAGTATCTACTACGTGCCACGCATGACCTGGAAATACAGAGATGAAAGACAGGATTTCTGTCTTCAAAAATGTTGCAGGTTGATTCACCAAGAGTAATCAAGGTTAGCATATGGGGGGTATGGGCATGCTTAGGAAACAAGATTCAGTGGATTTGGGGAGATGGTTGACAAAGTCATCCTGGAGTCCCCAGTGTGATGCTGAATCCCGATGGGTAAGAAGAAGACACCTGAGTTTAAGAGCCTTGGTGAAGTGCTGGAGGAGTGTCAGGAAGAGGAGCATGGTGCAGAGATGTAGCTGTACATCCAAAGCACAGAGATGCAAAGCAGCAAGTAAGAGCCTGGGGGCGAAGGACACATATGTGCTGTGGTCAAGGCCCAGCATATTAGGGGAATAGTTCAAGGTGAAACTTGGAGAGGAAAGCAAAAACCAGTTCATGAAGTCTTGTGTGTGGCAAACTAAGAAATGTGAACTTACCTTGGGAACTTCGAGGAGCCACTGGAGTATTTTAGGGAGGGAGCTCATCTGGTTGGAATGTACCTGTCATAAAAGTATCACTGGTAGCAGTGTAGGGGAGTGAAATAAATTTGGGGTTGGAGGGTTAGGGACGGGAGGCAATGGGATGAGGTAATAGGAGGCTGAAGAATGTCCAGATTAGAAACAATGAAAGCTTGAACTAGGAGGAAAGAGAGGAGGGGGTTGCTTAATAAAAACTGTTGAATTTAATTGAAGGAACAAAAGGAGAGCTGCCATCAGCACTAGTCAAGGATATAGACCTCACGGAAAGGCTTTTAGAAAACGGTATCTCCTAAAGATAAAATATAAAACCATCTCCATGGTTACAGCACACAGCCTTGTATTGGGTGATCCCTATCACCGAACATATTATTTTACCTTGAACACTTTATTTTTACACGCACTAGATTTGTTTGGTAGGAGAGAGAGCGGCAGAAGGGGGTCTGAGGATGTTTGGTTGCTGTGTGGGAGATGTTAGGGTTTGTGCTGTGTGTGGAGCACTGGGCATTAACTCTTATAATTTTGACAAAAATCTTTTGAAATAGTACTGTTGTCAATGCCACGTAAAATTTAAGGAAACTTGGACACAGAGAGATTTAGTAATTTGACTGACAGCCCACAGTAGCAGGATGAAGAACCAGGATTCCATCTCAAAAGTCTTTCTTTTTTTTAAAATCACCTTCTCTCATGATGCTTTTCTGTCATTTTCTCATGTTTTTCCACTGACCTCCTCATTTCATGATTCTATATCTACAACCTGAATAATAAAACAGATATAAGACCTTCAAGAAGATCTTTCAAGAATCAGCCTGGCATAGTAATTATGAACAAGGGCCATGGAGCCCAATTTCCTGAGTTTTTCCAAGGTCAGAGATTATTCCTCCTTCTCTGTGTCTCTTCTACCCCCCACAAGGATCACTCTCAAAATGAGCCATTATTTGTGGTAGGAGTGATGTCAACCTCAGGTATGTAGGGTTGAAACAAAGGCTGAAAATCATTGTCTTAGCCCCACAGCTTGTCAATGAGACAAGAGACCCAAAGAGCTTTAGGAAACTGCACAAGATCTCAGAGCAAGTAATTAACAGTATTGGGGCTGATAACTAGGTTTTCTTTAAACATGTTTAATGTTTCTTCCATGACATCATGTTGCCTCTCTCCTTACTATAAATCTCTCTTAAGTTTCTAAATTCAGTTGCCTGAGTTATAAAAAGTAAGTTAATGTAGATAAATCATTTTTTAAAACATTTGACTGAGAACAAAAGATTATGGCCAAATTAAAACCCTTAAAGGATTCAAGCTCTAAACTGATTACACTGCCATTTCCTCCCTGTAGATGGTTCAAAAAGAAAATCTATATCAAACCACAATATAAATGTGCGAAATCCAAAAAGGTTGTAATTTCTAATGCTGAATGACTTCTGTACCTTTTTTTCAAACATCAATACACAGTCCTCTTAAAAAACAAATCAGGATGTCTGGATGTGCTGTTGCTCTAAGTACGTTCCTACTCTTAGACTAGATCTGTTTCTGTCAAAGGAAAGAGACACAATGTCACCTGAACCCTGGACGTATGTAGCCTGGATGTCATATATGAATTAATCCTGCCTATATTCACTTGTTTCAATGTCTTTCTCTGAAAGTATAGCACGCCAAATGCGTCCAATCACAGAGATTCTGATCTATAAATTAAACACACTACGGATTACTTTAAAAGACTTCTTTAGCCAGTTTTCTGGGCCACTAGTAAAGGATCGCACTCACGTAGTTCATTCTCAGAGTGGCAATGTGGTCAAAGAAGCGTGATTCAGCAACAAAGAAAGACATTTCAAAGAAACTCTAGTTTCTAATTGCATTGCTCGATCCCTGTAAAGAGGCTGGGAGGTTCTCTCAGAATCGTTTTATCTTTCTTTCATCTATTTCTCCCCACACATACCCAGCTGTTCCTGCCCCTCATTTTCATCTAAGCTTCCCTAAAGAATTCCGATCCAGCCTTAGCTCACATACTCATATCCTTAGACTAAACATTGCATTCCTACGCGATCACTGAAGCACAAAATCCAAGAGAAGCCTCCTGGCAAAAATGACTATCGTCAGAAGGTGAAGAGGGGAAGAGCTGCAGCAGAGAAAGAGACTCCCCTTGGTTGACTTTAAAAGGTAACCCTGGGAGCTCTCAGTCATTGATGGTGATTTGTTATATCCTAGCGTTGCTTTCTCTCCCCTTAATTCACAGCAAGATGTTTGATGGTAGGGGTTGCTTTCACCATTAATGTTAATGTGACTGATGTTGTCCCCTCAGTACCTAACACCAGCTGCAGTGTTTAGAGAGCCCCCAGTAGTTCTTACCCACTTGAGGAAAAGAGGTTCTTGAAGAAATCCATAAATTTTACACCCGTTTTTCCCTGATTTTGACATTATCTTCTACAGGCAGACTACATTTTCTAATTTGTCTTTGGCAGACTTGTTCCCCATATCCTGAGGTGAAAGCCAGCATCAACAAAGTGTAGACCTTGGAAAGCCATACTCTTGACTTTGCAAAGAGTGTGAATGCATGGCTTTATTAAGCTGTATGTTCTGCTGCTTTGGAAGAGATTTTGGCTCCAGTCTTTGGTTAAGCTTTTAATACTAAGGAATGCCTTATTATTGGCAATCAATTTCCTTGACTTATAATAAGCTGGTAGAAATTATTCTCATTGACATGTTGTATTGCTTCGGTCAGGAATACAAATAGCTAAACAGAGGAGCAGTAGATTCAGGGAGACTTCTACTTAAGTTCTGCATTTGGGAAGTTAGTTTATTATTCTGAAAAAAAGACCTATACTCTTAGTTTTCAACTTTGGAAAACACTTAAAAGTAGTTTTTGTGCTGAGTTTATGGCCTGATCTCTCAATTTATAGATTGACGTGTCTTTGTGGATTTTTTTCCTGCAAGTTTGCCTATAATCCAGATTTTAGTAGAACAGAATCATTATTAAGTAATCATTATTATTTTCTTTAAAATGGAAATATGCAAATTGTCACAAAATAGACTGTGTGTGTGGGTTGGAAGAATTTATTATTAAAAACAATATTGTGTTAAAGTCATTAATAATGTGACAAAAACGTCACTATTAAAAATATTTATTGTCTACTTAGACAAAGAGAATTGGATGCTGAGTCAGAAGACCCCAGCCCCCAAGTAGCCAGGTCATTTGGAACAAGTAATGACCTATTACTTAATGAAATTTGTAGTGCTTCGTTCTGTAATAAACCACCCTTAACATCCCTCCAAAATTCTGATCAGAGTAAGAGTACATGGAATATTGTCTAATAAAATCATTGAAAGAAAGATCACTGAGGGTTGGGGAATGATAGAAAATGGAATCAGGCAGATGTGCTTTCAATGTCATGCCACGTGGTAGCTCTGTGGGCTGAGACTTGGTTAATTTATTTAATCTCCAAACCTCAGCACAAGTTTTTCTCCCTTAAAATAACAATAATTAACAAACCCAATGGCCATTCTTTGAGCATCTACTATCTTAGATATGCCCCACGTATATTCTTTCAGAAAAATTCTGTCAAGTCTCTATTATTTATATGCAAATTTAAAAGCTTGAATCTCAGAGATGTTAAATAATTTGTCCCTGGGGACATAGCTAGTAAGCAGCAGTTTGGAGGTTCAAATCCAGGTCTGCTTGATTTCAAAGATTATGGTCCCTGTTGGCCACCCCATTCTCCCTCTTGTAAGGAGTGAAAGCAGCTCACATTTGCAAACATGTTCAGGATGGAAAAGAAAACTTAGCACATACATGAGACCATCTCACAAGGGAAAGTGGGAACACAAGCCACTAAATCACTTCACTGGAGCTCAGGGAATCAGAACACTAAGCGACCTAACCGCTTAAGACTTTGTAAATGCGGAGAACTCACGTCCCAGGGAAGGATCATCTGTTCGTTATTTTGAAGGAGATGCTGACCTTTTAGGTATACATCAGAGACAAGCCACCAAACAGACAGGCACAGACTACAATATCTGTAGTAGAAGTTCTTTTGCTCAGTGAGCAAGCTCTTTGGTCCTATTGTATCCGGACAGGATTCTGAAGCTTTTAATCACAATTTTATCAAACACAGAGCATAGTAGCCTAGAACCTTGGACTGCTTAGGGCATTTTGGAATCATCTGAGTCAATATTCTCATTTTGTTGATTAGGACACTGAGGTTCAGAGAGGTTAAGGGACTCATCCTGACTTATACACACAATTAATTCTGTGTATTTTGGCTCAAGTGGCCTACTTATTGATGTCATCCAATGCCTCCTCTCTGTGATGAACTGACAAATATCTGAGCACAGAGACTACACTGTAGTCTTTGTTTTAATCTCATACTCTTGGGCACAGGACTGGATCTGTGGTAGTTATATAATATAAAGTAGTGGGTTCAAATGGAAGATCTGTAGCAATGAATGCAGCAATGAATGCTTCAGCTCCTTTTTTTTTTTAATGATAAGCAGGACAAGGAAAAAAAAAATACTGAACAAGAAAGGTCTGCCAGAGCATGTCAGATGTGGTTATGTTCTGGTTAGGGGTTAACTGGAACACTCCTGGATATCACCCTAAGAAATTAACAACCTTTATCAAGAGAAGCAATTTTGACCAGATTATGTTCTTATTCTAGCTAAATGTCCTGCATCTTTCCTTTCATTCCCTCTTTCTTTTGACATCAGAATGATTCTACCACCTGCACTATTTATCCAATCAGAATGTTGTTGTCTTTGGTCTGAGATCCAAAAATACTTTGCTCTTTGTTCTTAGCCCATGTTCTCATAAACTGCAGGTGCTTCACTCTGCCCCGTGGCATTTTGCTGTTGTTTTGTTTCTGACCTGACTTCCACAACTTACTCTAGCTCTGCCCTGCTTCACACAATGACCAAAGAGGGAGGAGACAGCCACTGTCCCAGGCCGAGCAGTTGAGAAGGCTGTAATTAGAGAGGAGTTATTTATTCTATTAAAACAAACACATTCCCCAAGATTTTAGCAAGAAACAGCTCAATGAACTCACCAGAAGGACAGGAATACAGGCAGGGATTTTTTTTTTTTTTTGGTTAACTTTTAAAATAAATATTTGTTGCACCCCCCTCCCAATTATTGTTGGTGATAGGTTGATAGGATTGATGTTGAAAAGTCCTGTCTGCAGTCAGCTTAGGGTGGAGTGAGCAAACGAGCATGGTGGCAGGGACTGGCTAGATGTCCAACAATCCCATTTCTGTTACAGGCAACTCAGGAAAACTACACGTTTCAGCTTCCTTTATGCTGTTGAGTTGGGACCTAGTGTCCATTTCTGGCTAGTGGAATGTTGGCAGACATGATCTCTAGGCCTAGTCTTAAAGTGTAACTTTATTTTCAAAGTTCATGTGTCTGATCATGTGACGATGTGGTCATGTAGTCATCTGATGATGAACTTACATGACAGGAGGTACCTGGATAGCTCAGTCATTGCCTGGAAATGAGCTACCCAAGAGAGCCACTCAACTTTTATTGGATTATGAATTGAGTGAGAAGGAAACCTTTGCTGTGTTAATTTAAGCCACTGGAATTTGGTTATTTGTTACCATGGCATAATCTATACTATATATGACTATAAAACTATGGAATTGCTTACCATTGAAATTTTTTCCCAAATGCTATGCTGTCACCAAGAGATTACCTCTGTTATCCTGGGGAATTACTGGATACTTTCTATAAGGAGACATGTATGAGATAAGTTTTAAAAGACTTGATTCCCTAACATTTTCATGTATCTCTTTTGATTTTCCCTTTATATATCCAGCTTCCTCTAATTGAAATAGAAAGAGGAATGTTCAAACCAGGAAAAGATTGCATGTGAATTAATATCTTGGCCTTGTTTCAGGAATGAGTTCAGGAAGTCTAAATGTTCACTTTCATGTGGAAGGAGATTAGGGGTAATTATTTCATGAAGACGAGGAGCTGAGAAGGAACAGCATCAGACAGAGCATCTCTGAAATTATATCTGCTCTTTGGAGTTGGGGTAAAGTTAGGGTAGGATCAGATATCTGTGCTTTGGAAATTTTAAAAATTTGCTCTGGGTGTTATGTGCTGTCCTTAAGAATGTTTATGCACAAGGAGTAGTCTTAAGTGTACTGGCAACTGGGTCCACTGGTTGGAGCAGACTTCCTGCTATAGCAGTTGGATGGTACAAGATGAGTCTAGTTTGGGTTACTTATATGTATTTTGGAATATAGTAAGTCCTAATATTCCAGGCACTGTTTTAAGCACTTTACAAATATTAACTTACTCAATACTCATAAATACCCTATGAAATGCTATCAGTATTTTTCTCACCTTAAAGACAAGGAAACTGAGGCATGGAGAGTTTAAGATTACACATTTCCCAAGATTATACACCTAGTAAGTGGTGGAACCAGCGTTGGAACCCAGGTTGTCTGAGTCTAGGTCCCAGACGTGTCACTGCTTTGCTATGATGATTTGTTTTGCTAATTAATAGTAGCACCAACCAACAACTACCATTTCTTGAGCTTACTAAGTGCCTGGCACTGTTCTAAATTAACTACATGTATTGTCTTTTTAATGCACAAAACCAAACTATGAGTAGGCGCTACTGTTACTCTCACTGTACATACAGATAAGGAAACCGGAAGCAAGAGAGAAATAACTAGGAGGAGTTTAGTAACAAGGAGGGGCAGAAGCTGTGCTGGGATTCAGGCAGACTTGGGTCCAGAGCCTGAGTACTTTGCTGCTATAGCACATATCCTCTCAGTAGTTGGGGTGCAGGATTTTTCTGGCTGTGGATGCCAGAAAATTCCCTTGAAACCAGGAGCCAGTGCTCTTCTACCCTTGCCTCTTCCTTCTTCTAGGTTACTTAGGAAGAAGGTAAGTCTAGGCTACTTTCTTGATCGAAATAATTTTCCTTAACTCATTGAACCTCTTGGCAGTTACTGGATTATCAATTCAAGTCCAAGTGAAAAGCCAGATTTTCCACTGAAAGCGTCTTCATGCCCCTAAGTTACAGTGGATTTCCTTTTTATTTGATGCTTCATTGGAAATAAAACATTGAGAAATTATCAGCAGTCTATTCTTACAGATGCCTTACAAGAACAAACTTCTAATGGCAACATGACATCTTTTATTTTTTGCTTTGTTGTCTTGGTTTCTAGGTTTTAGCTTTAGCTACAAGAGACAACTTGAAACGTCTTGCACTATGTAGTAAACATCTGATAATATGTGCAAAACAGAAGTTTCTGGTACTCTGGTGATGACTTTTAACCTAGAGATAGGAAGAAAATATTAGAAGCATTATGCAGTTAACATTGGTTAAAAGTAAGTTCTTACAGATGGGACATTCATTATGTTGCAGTACAGTGAATACTTTTTTCCCTTAGAAATTAGCTAATTATGTATATCAATTTTTTTTTTGTAATTTTAACACATTTTCTTCTTGGAATTTAATAAGGATTTTTGAAACGTGCATAACCTCATCACATATAATTGTCTAAAATAAACTGAAGCCAACAACAGAACAACAAATGCAATGAAAACAATTCAAAACACAGCTTACTTTTAAATAAAACTTGTAGAAACATCTATGGAACCATTAATTTCATTATGACTCTGAATAATTCATTCAACCTCTCCCAGCCTGTTTCTTTTTATTCTGTGAAAGGAGGAAACTGTGCCCATTTAACAAAGATTAGATGGAATTATTTATATGAAAATATTAAGCACAGTGGATGATGAAGCAGGAGCTGTATTCAACTTCCCTCCTTCTTCCTTTCCTCTCATTCCCCTTTTTTCTTCTTTTATTCCTCTCTGTGCCTTCAAGAAGTCTTCAGGGCACACTGCGGGATAGGGAGAAAAAAAAGAGATGAGGAGAAAGTGGGGCTTGTTTAGATAAGACTGGAATTATACTGAGAAACAGACTTCTTAAATGGCGATGCCCCTTAGCTGTTTCAGCACCAGGAGGAAGAGTGACAAGTTCTTAGGGGAAGCATCGCAGTGATCAGGATTCTGTGCAAAGTGGATTTATTCTCAGCTTGGACCCCTAACAGGAGGTAACTTTACTTGGCAAGGAAGATTAAACATCCTTCTTCCAACCATAGCAGGTATACTAATACTGAATATGCCAGAAGGAAAAAAGATTGAAACAGTGTAGCTGGGCAAGATAAATGAGGTAGAGTACTGGATCCAAAAGCCATTTTCGTTAGCAAGTAAAGCAAGTAATCAGCCGTAAGTAGTACTTACTGGAAGATGGCAAATTCTTCCACAGAAATAGTTTACTGAAGACAAAGACTACTTTGAACAAGCACATAATCAAAATCATGGACTTCCTGCAATCAGTAATAACTAAAGCGGAGTGTGGGCATCCTGGCAAATGACAGCGTGGATAATAAGATCAATCCTGGACCAGAATGATTTCCTTAGCCCCTATATTAGTTTTCTATTGCTGTGGAAGAAATTACTACACACATTTATTATCTTGAACTTTCCACGGGGTCAAGAGTCTGGGCACAGCTTAGCTGGGTCTCTTGCTCAGTCTCACAAGGCTCCAATCAGGGTATCAGTCTGGCTCTGTTCTCACGTGGAGGCTTGTCGGGGGGAGAATCTGCTTCTCATCTCATTTATGTTGTTGGCGGAATTTACTTCTTTGTGGCTTATGACTAAAACCCCATTTTCTGCTGTATGTAGGATGGAGGCTGCCCTTGGGTCCTAGCCAGGCGGACTTCCTCAGCATGGCTGCTCACTTCCTCAAGCCAATGAGAAGACTCTCTTACCTGAGGAAGGGCCCAGTCTCTCTTGTAAGGAGTCTCACCTGATTAAGTCAGAGCCACTCAGATGACCCCTTTTTGATTAACTCAAAAATAACTTTTATAGGACTTTAATTGCCTCTGCAAATCCTTTCACCTTTGCCTTATAATGTAACCTAATCAAGGAAGTGACATCTCATCACCTTTGACATGGTCCTTTGTTTGGAGGGAAGTCGCAGGTCCCACCCATACTCGAGGAGAAGGGATGTGATTTCCAGGGGGCAGGAACATAGGCTCTGTCCTAGGATCTGTCCACTGCAGCCAAATTGGTTGAGGTTTATTGCTGGTTACGAGTAACTAGAGATAAGCTTAAGAATTCCTGTATACTCTTCACATTTGTATAATTTCATTCAATAAACTATATAACTTAGGTAATTTCACTCAACAAACTGTCTGGTAACAACATACAGCATAGGACTGATCATTACCAATGAGCCCTCTTTCATCTTTACATAGACTTAAGTTAATGGAATCCACAAAGGATCTGCATGTCTTTATTCATTCATTCAACAAATACCTGATGATCATTGACTGTAACTGGGGCCTTATTTAGGTGCTGGGCATATTACAGCAAACAAAAAGATTTAAAATAATTCATGTCCTCATGAACCATATATGTTAGAGAAGCAGAGAGACGATAAACCAGATGAATTAGTAAATATTTGCGTTGCGTTTGGTAGTTGGTACCTGCTAAGGAAAGGGGGTAGGTTGATATTTTCAAGTCTGTGGGCAGGGAAGGGATCTAAGAAGGTCATATGTGAGTAAAGACCTGAATAAATAAGGGAATAAGCCGTGAGAGCATTTGAGAGGTGAGCGTCCTGAGCAGGGAGAAGAGGAAGTGCAGGCCAGGGTATTGAAGACGTGTCCGGTGGGTTTGAGGCACAGCAAAGAGCTTGGAGTGGCTGCAGCTGAGTGAGCCAGGGAGCCCCACAGGTGACAGAGTGAGAGAGGAAAAGGGAGACTGAATCAAGCAGGGTTCTGTACATCTTTGTAAGAAATTTGTTGTTTTCTCTGGGATGGGAGCAATTGGAACATTTTAGACAGAGGAGGGACTTGATCTGATCTAAATTTTAACAGGGTCACCCTGGCAGCTGTGTTGAGAATGACTGAGGGCATTGAGAGTGAAACAGGGGAACCACTAAATAGAATATTGCGATGATTCAGGTGAGAGATGATGGTGTGGTTTGAACCAGCTGTGGAGGCATGAAAATGGATTTGTCAGAAGGTGAAACTGAAAGAATTTGCTGACACTTCATATGTAGGTTATAAAAGAAGGGCAGAAGACAAGAATGACTATATCCACATCTGTATGTATATTTATACACTAATTTATGTTATAATATTAATATGTCAGAATTTTTACATTAAGCTTACCACTTAGCCATCTTAATTGCTACATATCCTAGGTGAATGAATGTATATAATTCATATATATATGGTGGGGCTGCATTGAGCTTACTCTAATTCAGTTGTGTTTGGTAAAATAAAGAAATCCTGTAGAATGATAATTTGTATGTATATTCCTCATATACACTACATGCATTATTAAATACATTAGACATTCACATACACATGTTACTTTGTTGAGTTAAATACACAAAGCAATGTAAACTGTGCTTTATGGGCAATTTAAGAGATTTATCAAGCATAATTTTTAGTACATGCAGTTTTCATCTTTCAAATTTATTCTAGAATCCTACTCCTGAGAGAGAAGTGCCTTTGCTTTAAACCTGAACTGAGTGGCCCTTCCCTGATTTTAGCATCCACAGTTCTGGTGCCCAGGACTGACCGTGCAGCTGAGCAGCACTTCTCTGAGCACTGTGTCTTCCCGGGGCTGGCTCAGCCCCTCTGCGTGCTGCAGAGCAGAGGTGGGACGGACAGAGGGCTGCTTCCTGGGCCCGTCCTCTCTGACCACCACGTCCTCTGCTGCCAGTGACAGTGGAATCTACTCAGTTCTGGTGGATTAGTAGAAAAACGGGGATTTTTAAACTCAAGATTTTACAAAATAATAAACCGTTCTAGTTCAAAATGACTGGTGATACTATAGATTGGGCTATACATATTTTGATAAAAATTATATTGACAATGTGGAAATGTGTGCGAAATAAACACGTTAATATTTATTTAATCCTAAGTGGCTACCCTTTCACCAGCTGTGTGGTCCCCTTCTAACGCTGGTTTCTCCTCCACGGATGATCGTTAGATCCTCTGTCATCTGTCCAGGAAGCGTGGCCTTTTGGGTGCACTAGAGCAGAGCAGTCTACCTGTTAGCAGTATTTCATTTGTAAATGAGAGAACATTTGGCCTAAATGGCTTAAATAAAGGGAAATTTACTGGCTCATGTAATTGAACAGCACAGAGGTAGGACTGACTGCAGGCACCATTTATGGTTCTCATGTTTCACTAGGCCTCCAGCTCTGCCTTTTGGCAAGTTCCTAGGATCTGAGTTTCGGCTTGTGTGGTTTGTCCTCATAGGCTCCATTCATAATAGATGCAAGGGCTCCTGGTTGTTCGAGACTGTGCCCAATACCACAAGCGTAGGAAGAGAAGTCTGTATCCCAGAACAAACTTGGGGCATTCTGATTGAATCAGTGTGGGTCACATTACCTGGGCTAACTCTATTGTCAGGCAAATGCAATCTATTGATTAGCTCAGGCCTGAATTTCTTGCCCATCCATGGAAGAATAACTTTGGCTGAGGAGTTGGAATAGGTTATTGGAATGTAGCTAATTCAGGCCCAGCCTGGATCTCTCTGGTCTGGGGACAATTCTCTGTTGCACCACATGGTGGAATAAAAATAGGTGGTATCTGAATAAAATTCATGGCATCTGAATGCAGATCAAGTGGAAACTGTTCAGTAGATGTCTAGGACATGTAGAAACTCAAATGTTTCATGTCTGGCTTGACTTGGGCCAAAGAAAAGGCTGTGCAGTGAGTGGTGCGTAGGTTTACATGCCAGGCAGCCCACTCCCGTCCACCGTGCCCCTCTTCCTCAGTTCTATTGCTGTGTCTATGGCACCCTCTACATCCTAACACATATGTTTATACCTAACTCCTTCCCTACATGAAAAACTACCTGATAATATTCATGAAGGGGAATGCCTGCCTTTGAGAACAGGAACTTGTGCATGTGTTCTGGGATTTTTGCTAGGACCCTGGCACAGGGCTCTGTGTCATTTTTACCGATTAGCTTTTTATAATAAAATTTGAGAGTTTCTCTATTTTGGCAGTTGCCTTTTTAAAATCTCTGTCTCTCTCTAGTGTTGGTTTTCTATTGCTGCCATAAGAACTTACCATACAACTTAGTGGCTTAAAATGACACTAATTTACTATCTTAAAGTTTTGTTGATCAAAATTCCATCACTGGTCTCACCTGGCTACAATCAAGATGCTGGGTGGACTGCATTTCTTTCTGGAGGCTCTAGGGGACAGCCTGTTTCTTTACTCATTCAGGTTGTGGGCACAGCCCCATTCCTTGCAGTGGTGCAACTGAGATCCTATTTTCTTGCTGGCTGTTAGGTGAGGTGGTTCCAAGTTTAGAGACCACCACATTCCTTGGCATGTGGCCCCTTAACTCCCTCTTCAAGGACAGCAACAGTAGATTGAGTCTTTCTCAAATCACATCTCTCTAACTCAGTGTGGAAGATTATCCATTCTTAAGGACTTGTATTATTAGGTAGCACCTACCCAAATAATCCAGGAAAACCTTGCCTCTTTAGTGGTCAGCTGATTAGCAACATTAATTTCCATCTGCAACTGAACAGATAAAATTATGTAACACAATTTTCCATATAGCATAACATATTCACAAATTTGAGGATTAGGATGCAGACATCTTGGGGGCCTAGTATTCTTCCTGTCTCCCTTCACACACATACACAACTGGCTCACATTCATTTCTCACCTCTTTCTCATTTAATTATTACAATTACTAATTTCATAAACCAATCCTTAATTTAAAATATGGATGAAACTCTTAGCCAGGAATTGGTGGAGTGAATTTCTGCTTTGGTCTAGTTTTGGCTTCCTTTGGTTGTTATTCTGGATTGTTATCATTGTACTTGACATAAGCGTTCATTGAACTGGCCACTGATTATATCAGGAATTACATCCCATTTGAAAAACTCTGGACTGTCTTTCTTCTCTCTGTAGTGTCATGGTTTTGAGGGTGCAAAAATAAATTCTAGGTTAAGTGCTGTCTCAGATCATATGAAAAAATAAACATTCCAGTGGTGCTTCCTGGTTCATGCTGTCAACTGTTTTTCCAAGTTCATGGTGGTTGAGATTTTGCTTTTTGAACTATTTCATGCCTATTTGCATGTTCACTTTGACCACATCACTTCCCTTTCCAGAGCTCTAAACTGACTTTGAATTGCAAATTGCATTCTATCTATTGACTGAGTTAAATGCTTACTCAGTTGCCTAGAGGAAAGAAATGTTTCTTTGAGCTGCTTGAACCCTAGTTATCTTTGGCCAAGACCCACTATATTTAAAAAGCCTATATATCCTGCTTGACATTCATGTTCACTCAAGATAATAATCAGTAATGTTTTGGGGATGGTACCATGCACCATGTATTTTGCATGCACTCTGCTTGAATTCCCATAATATCCCTACAGGGGTATGTGCTGTTGTCAGTTCTGTTTTACAGACAAGGAAGTAAAACAAGGAGGGTGAAGTCAGTTGTCCAAGGCCATATAGCGGTGAAGTGTCAGGACTGAAACTTCTGCTCACTAACAAGAATGCCTCTGCCCTTAACCATTAAGCTGTGAATGCCCCATGAAATTTAGTCCCTTTTAAAGTGGCAATTTTACTGTTAGTATGAGGGCATATGTCGATCAAATATTACTGTTGCTTTACTGGCAGGAAATTGAGTGCTATAGTTGCCCTAGTCAGATGTCTAATAGTCATAATTGCATAACTATCCTTCCATTTCCTCTTTCAGAGAAAGCGGTATCATGGCAGGTAACCAATTTTTATAGATTATCATAGTCTATACTTTCTGTTTCAGCTAATAGGGTTTTTTTTTTTTTTTTTCCCACCTGTTGGACCATACTTTAGAATCTCTCCTATGATTGATTAGGGAAAAGTGTTTCTCTGTTTCCTTCTTAAAATTAGGAATGGCTCTGGGAAATGTTTAGGAAGATATATAAATTTCATATGCAAGACATTTTTATTGTCATTCAGAATTAATCATCTATGCCATATTCCAGTGCTAGCATTCATAGGATGCATTTATTTGGTGCCAATCTTAAAGCCGAAGATAACAAAGAAAGTGATAAAAAGAAAAAGAGTTCATTTCATTTCCTAAGATTCTTTAGGTAGGCTCTTACAGTTTTCATTTATTTTGCAGATCTGTTCAGCCAAAAATAAGCTATAATAATATCTTATGGTCCTTCTAAACTATTTCCAAGCTCTTGGAAATAGATGCAAGCCTTTATCATATGTGCAAAAAACGGTAGTTGGGAAATTATTAGATAATTAACCTGCTAAAGAGGTCCCTACCCCGTGTTTAACAGTCTAGCATCCAGAATGTCACCTTCACTCCCAGGGAGATGCTACAAGCCCATGCATATCTCAGTCTTGGAGAATAAGAAACAAAAACGTATCATGGAGAATCATGAGACATATAAGGAGAACAAGCCCTAGGAAGGAAAGGCACAAATAGAACATGCATGAAAGAGGATGTAGAATCAGTGGAACACATACAACAAAGATTTAAACTAAACATAGTCTTTGTTTTCATTGAGATAAAGGAGAATATGGGAAATATGAAGTAGATCAGATAGTTATGAAGAAATAACTCAAGGAGTTAGAATTGAAAAATGCTATCTTTAAACTAAATTACTGCATGGATGCGTTGAATAATAAACTTAGGATAGCCGAAGAACAAACTAATGAACTATATGATCAAGGTGAAAAACTCTCCTGGAAGACATCAGGAAATGATAAATCATAAAGAGTGAAAGTGAGATTAAGGGAAAGGATAGAAGTAGAAATATCAATGGCTAACTAAAGGGACTTTCAGAATAAGTGCAAAGAATAAATGGCAAGTGAAAGAAGAAATAATGAACAATAACTTACCAGAATTGGACAGATATAAACCCTTAGGTGCTGATAGAATTGATAAGAAAAATCTATACTTAGATCCATTATAGTGACATTTGAGGACAAAAAAGACAACAGTAACTTCAGACAAAGCAAGTGGTGACATCAGTCTTTTCAACAGTAACACTGGATACAAGAAGACAGTAATAAAATATCTTCACATTGTTGATGGAAAATAACTTTGAACGAGTATCTATTGAACCTGTTATTTAAAGTTATCAGATATGTCAAGGTCTCATAAAGTTCACTAAACAAGAGAGCCTCAATAAATTCCAAAAATTCAGTGTCATTCAGGACATGAAATATAGTTATAATTTAAGAAAATTAGGAATCAACAACAAAGCCTAAAGTTTAGACAGCATAGTAAACATAATGTTCATACTATTAAATGAAAAGGAGAATACAGCAAGGGAAGCTATAAAATATTTAGGCTAAATGGCAATGAAAGCACATGTTAACACCTGTGGGATTCAGATTAGAAGGAAATTAATGAATTTGAAACAGTTATCAGAGAAGAAAAAGAACTATTGAAATAAATTAGCTTGGCATTCAAATTAAGAAGTGAGGTAAAGAGCAACAGAGTAAACCCTAAGAAACAAGAAAAAAAAATCATAAAGGCAAAGGTAGAATTGAATAAAATATTGCTACATTAAAAAATGAGAGAGAGTTCACAACTCCTGAAACTTGTTCTTTCAGAAGACAGATAAAACAGATAAAATGGCAGGACCTATATGAAAAAAAAAGATAGGCTATTTAAATAAACAAAATGCAGACGGACAAGTTGAAGATAAATATACATATAGTACATATTTAAGACAAATACTTTATGATGTCACTTACATGTGGAATCTAAAAATGCCACACTTGTAGAAACAGAGAGTAGAATGGGAGTAGCATGGTGTTTACCAGGGGCTGAGGGGTTGGGGAACTGGGGAGATGTATGTCAAAGACTATAAACTTCCAGCTTGAAGAAGTTCTGAGGACTTAATGCACAGCACTGTGATTATAATTAGCAATAGTGTATTATACATTTAAAAGTTGCTAAGTGAGCAGATCTTAAATATTCTCACTGAAGAAAAGAAAATGATGTGATGGAGGTATTAGCTAAAACTACAGTGGTGATTATATAGCAACATGAAATTGTATTAAATCAACACATTGTATACCTTAAACTTATACACAATGTTATATGTCAACAATACTTCAGTAAAGCTGAATAATAAAATAAGATTTTGCAAATAATACTTGAATAAATTTTAAAATAAGTAACAGTAAGAGATAAGTTTTCCCTCAAGTGTCAAAAAAGGCAAAAATAAAGGAAAACCAGAATAGATTAGTAACCATTAAAGTAATTGAAATAGATTTTCAAATTTTCCCTTATCCCCTAATCTCAGTAGTTTTGCATATAAATTCAATCAATCTGTCAAAGACAAGATAATTTATTTCTTATACATATTATTACAGAAAAAATAATTAAAAAGAAAGTTTGAGCAGCTTTAAGTTAATAAACTTAATAAACTAAGTTTATAGGCCAGTTCTATTAACGAACAGACATGTAAATATCCAGAAGAAAATATTAACTGAGCACAGCAAGGCATAATAATTGTATTATAATGTGATAGTATCTGTCCCCAAAATGCCAGGATGATTCAACTCAGAACAAAATCTATTATCTTGACAGGTGTGGACAAAGAACTGGATAAATGTCAACAATTATTCATGCTTAAAATTTTTACAAAATAAGCAATAGAAATTAACTTCCTTAACTTAAAAAAGACTTTTAAAAGGACCCTATAGGGAATAGGATTCCTATTTAATGGAAATCGTTAGCTACATTAACCTTTAACGTAGGGAACAAGACAGTGATTCCCATTCTTCTTGCTATCATTTAACCAGTTCCTACAGGCAGGCAATCAGATCATCCTGGCTTGCCCAGGACTTGCCTAGATTAAGCACTGCGTCCTGGGAAACTCTTCAGTCCTAGGAAAACTTGGTTTGGCTGGATAGTCAAAGCGTCAAAAGTGAAGTTCTGTGTCCTAGAAACCTTCTCAGACAGGCAAACAGGACAGTTGGTTAACCTACTGCTGGTCTTAACTAAAGCAGTGACACAAGAAAAAGACCCATGAAGTATAAAGATTAGAAAAAAAGAGATAGAGTTTTTATTATTTAAAGAGATAAATTTACATAAAATTATCAAAGTGCTAATACCAAGACAATAATACAAAACATGCTGAATCTAAACTTAGCAATAAAAATCTATTGGATTCATTAATAAACAACCAGAAATGTAGAATAATACCATTTATAAAAGCCACAGAAACCTGCATGTGAGTGTTTACAGCTGCTTTATTCAAAATAATCAGAAACTGGAAACAATGAAGATGTCCTTCATAGGTAAACAGATGAAAAGATTGTGATAGATTCATAAAAAGACGAGTATTCCATGTTAAGAAATGAGTGAGCAAGCAACAATAAGATATGAACGAATCTTAATAACATATTGCTAAGTGAAAGAAACCAGACTGAAAAACCTATATGCTGAGTGATTTTAGTTATATGATAATCTGGAAAGGGCAAAACTATAAAGATGGTACAAAGATCAGTGATTGCTAAGAGTTTGAGAAGAGGATGGAGGGTTGAATGGGTGAAGCCCAGGGTATTTTTTAAGGTGGTGAAACTATTATGTATGATTCTATAGTAGATACATGACACTATGCATTTGTCAAAACCCACAGACCTGAACTGCACATTAGTGAACCTGAATGTATGCACATTTAAAAATCGTTTAGGAGACTTGGAGATCCCATGATAAAATGCAGAATGTGGCAAAACAGAAAATAGTCTAAGTGTATTTCAAATTGTAAAACAACCTACTGAAGGGGTAAGGAGGAAAGGCACTGACCTAAGTAACTTTAGAATTGAGTCCAGTCCATAAGATGAAAGGAAAAAGAAGTTGCACATGTACATCATATTCTAGTTGATAAAATAGTTTATGACAGGGATACAGGTGAACAATTCTGGTACAGCTATACATTTATATTTGGAGTAAAGCAATGAAGTAAATGGTGGATAGTGGTGGCCAGGATTTTCACTGTTGCAATGAGTGTTCACATATAAGCATGAGTAGGAGGCTAGAATGATATACGTGGTAATGGATTAGAGTTGGAACACTAGTGTAAACTCATGTTTAGCTCCATATTGATACAGATGGCTACATATAGAAATACTTATAGCTATTGTATATGTACTAGTTATTACACACATGTATTTCTTTGCTTTGTGCCCTGAAAGAGTCTAGTGGCAACAATATCCCAGGAACAGTGAGCGCCCCTAGCTCCCAGATTTTTGTTTCTAATACCATTCTTCAACAAAAGGAGCTAGAACTCATTAATGAAGTGGCTAATTCTAGTTCTGAGGCAGGATATACACAAGATGAACTTGGAGCATCAGTGCCAGAAAGTTAGATTGTGCTCAAGATAAAAATCCCACAGTCATTGGAGTATGTCAGAGGGATCAAGAACCAAATGAAAGAGTTCCCAGTGCCCAAAGCTGAAAACGGTTAGAGCAGCAAGGGATAAAAATAATCGGTTTACAATACAGGTGTAAAATAAATAGCCATGGGTCCATACCAGTATAAATAAATGATTGAATAAATAAATAAATGAGGGAGAAGAGACAGATCTCCTATGCAGAGGAGTTCCAAATAGATAATTTATGTAGATATTTCACCCTCATAGATGTGGAGCGTAACTCTCCACTTCTTAAGTGGGGCAGTGCTTAGTGACTTCCTTTCAAGAGTAATTTTGATTTGAGAAATCTAACAAACATTAACGAAGGCAGGTAATCAAACTTAACATCTGCTGGGTGAGGAAGTAGTAAGTCATACTGATAATGTATACTGGATGTGATGAAAACAGCGCTTTACTTCTGTGGTCTTATTCCCCAAAACATATAATCTTTCTAATCATGAAAAAATATCAGACAAATTCCAGTTGAAGGAGATTCTATAAAGTAGCTGATCAGTACTCCTCAAAACTGTCAAGGTTATAAAAGCAAGGAAAGGCTAAGAAATTGTCACAGACAAGAGGATCTTAAGGAAACATGACTTCTAAATTTAATGTATCTTGGATGAAATAGAAAAATAACATTAAGTAAAAAACTAAGGAAATCTGAAAAAAAGGCATAAACTTTAGTTAGTGATAATGCATTAATATTGGTTCATTAATTGTAACAAATGTACCACAGTAATGTAAGATATTAATAACAGTGAAAACATTATAGAGATATATGGGAACGCTGTACTAATTTTCTTAAAAATCTAAAGCTATTCTAAAATAAAGCATTTAGTAAAACATAAAGTTAGTGGTTTTCTCCCCACTATCCTGAGACCTTTTACTAGCTAGCTTATGTTCACTGAGTGTGAATCCTGATATTGTTATCCAGAAGCTTCTTTTTAATGCTTTTCCTTTTTCAGTGGACTCTTGGGAGTTTCTATTAATTTCAGAATATCAAGGGCAGGATAGCTCTCTTAAAGCTTTTGGTAAGCTATTTTTGGAAGAAAGATAAGAACTAGGGCCTATGAATGGAAGCTAAAGGGAGATAGACTTTGGTCCTTTGGAAGAAAATACTAGTGATTAAATGGGATGCAGATGAAATGGCCTGACTGAAGTTGACTTCTCATGTCTGGAAATTGTTTAAACAGAGACCTCTTTTAGATCTAGTATACGTGAAGGAGTAGATGAGATGCTAAATAACAAGGTTGGAATAGTCTTTTTTACTACAGTATTCTGGGTCCCTACTGAGTTAACAATCTGCTCCTGCAACCAAGACTGACTTCTCATTCACTCATTTATTCATCCAGCGAATATTTGTGAACCACGTACCAAATGGCTGATCCTTCCCCAAGCCTTAGGTATGCAGCATTGAATAAATAGAATGATCCCTTTCCCTAGTGCACTGAAACCAAAGCTTCCTTCTGTGGAACAGATCAGGGATAGTTCATAAAAGCCCTTTGTCAGCTAGTTTCAAAGACCACTCCTTTTGTCTTTAGTGCAGAAACATCCAAAAGAAATAAAATCCAAAGAGTTATTGACTGTAAAGTCCATGCAGATGCTTCAAGGACATCCTTTACTCTTATTAAACATTTTTTGGGGTTGGGGCAGGAGGAATCTGGTTTTGTTGGGCAGTACCTTCTTCCTGTGCCTAACCCAGGACATCATTCTCCCCAAGATAGATCTAAGAACCTAACAACGGCTGTGCTGAAGACAAAAATGTGTATAATTTAAAGAGAAGTGGGTCATTTAAAATTCTCATCTTCCTTGTGCCTATAAAGTTCATGCAATTTAGGGAAGATCATTCCTTTTAGTTCTGTTTTGGGGATAATAATTCTCCTTTGCAAGTAACCACAGATGTTCTCAACTGTTATGTAAAGTTCAAAAGGATGCAGGGTATTTCAGAAGTTTTGCTCATTCATTAATTTAGAGGTCAAAAAGAGGTCAACCCATCTAAAAAAAGGAGGCAATGTTTTATCTAGTGCCTACTATGTAAACTTTTTATTTATGGTTTAATTCACTACCTGTAACAATCCTTAGAGACTCAAAGAGTTTAAATAATTTACTCATTTACTGAACTGTTAAGTGGAGGAGCTAGGCATCAAGCCCATTTGAATCCTGAGTTCTTGCCTCACAAGCAGATTTCTGAGTTTGATGAAAGACATCAGGAACTCTTTCACAAGGTTCTCTTGGCGTTCTAAGACAGATTAACTTGTTTTCTCTACAGATATTTCTTAGGACATCTTTCTGCTAGATGACTGGGGCACATGCCTGAATAAAATAGACATGGTTCTTGCAGTATGGAGCTTAGAACACTGTGGAAGAGCCAAACAGTAAACAAGTAAACAAATTTAATAAAACTGTGTAATAATAAATTATGAGATAAGGGCTTTAAGTAAGCTGAACAAGATGTTATGATAGCAATCAATGAGGCTGGGGAGAAGGTTTCACTTAAAGAAATTGATTGGTTAAAGTCCCTCCGGGCAATGGTGTAAACTGGTATTTAAGGATGAGCAATTGTCAGCTGTGAAAGGTCAGGGACAGAGTATTGTAGGAATAAATGCAAGACCAAATGTGTTTAACATTTAATTCTTTAGTATATTTTGAGTTAAATTTTGTATGAGATATGAGACTTAGGCTGATGTTCGTTTTTTCCCCCTATGGATGACCAGTTGTTCTGGTACTGTTTACTGAAAAGACTACCTTCCCTCTGTTGAATTGCTTTTGCACCTTTGTCAAGTCAGTTGGACTGATTTCTGGGTGTCGTGTTGGATTGATCTATGTGTCTACACCCTCACCCATACCACACGGTCTTGATTGCCAAAGCTACACAGTAAGCTGGGGTAGCTTGATATTGGGTAGACTGATTCCTTCCAATTTGTTCTTTTTCAAAATTATTTCAGTTATTCTATTTCCTTTGCCTTTTCATATACACTTTTGAATAATCTTATCTATATCTACAAAAAGTATTGCTTGGATTTTAGTAGGAAATGTGTTAAATTTACATATCAATTTGAAGGAGAACTGACATATTTGTTATATTGAATATTCCAATGCATAAACGCAGTATTTCACCCCATTTATTTAGATCTTTGATTTCTTTCATCAACATTTTGTAATTTTCAGCAAATTCTATACTTTTTTATTAGATATACATCTAAGTATTTCCTTCTTTTTGAGCAATTATAAATGATATTGTATTTAAAATTTTGGTCTCTATACATTTATTGCTTTTGTATAGAAGTACAATCGATTTTCATAAGTTTATCTTTTATCCTGCAACCTTGCTGAACTCATTTGTTAGTTCTAGGAGTATTTTTATAGACTCCTTAGATTTTCTACATAGGCAATCGTGTCATTGGAAATAGGGATTATTTTATTCTTCCTTTCTCATGTGTATAAATTACACTTTTTTGCTTTAATGTACAGGCTAGAACTTCCAGCACTATGTTGATTAAAGATAGTGAGAGCAAACTTCCTTGCCTTGTCCCCTAATCTTAGTGAAAAGCATTCAGTCTTTTACCATTAAGTATAATGTTTGCTGTAGCAGGTTTTCTGTAGATGTGCTTTATCAAGTTAGAGAAGTTTCCTTTTATTTTTTCTGAGAGTTTTTTGAATAAATGGGTATTGAATTTTGTCAAATGCTTTTTTCTGAATTGATTAGTGTGGCATGACTTTCTTTTACCTATTAATATGGTAGATTAATTGATTGATTTTTCAATGTTAAACCAGCCTTGTACCCTTCAAATAAATCCCATGTGATCATTATTTTTTTTTATTGCTAAATACTATTTGCTAATATTTTGTTAAGAATTTTTGCATCTGTATTCCTGAAGGATGCTGGTCTATAGTTTTAATTTTTGAGACACTCTGGTTTTGGTATCAGAGAATGCTTGATACTAGCTCCATAAAACGCGAGTGTTCTTTTCTATTTTCTGTTAGAGATTGTGTAAAATTTGAGTTAATTCTTCTTTAAATGCTTGCTAATTTTTTTCAGTGAGATAATTTGGGCCTGGAGATTTGTTTTATGATAGTTTCTAAATTATGAATTTAATGTCCTTAGTATTTAGAAATATTTAATATTGGGTGAGATGTGGTAGATTGTGTATGGGGTTTTTTTTTGGAGGACTTAGTATATTTTATTTAAGTATTAATGTCATATATGTAGAATTGTTATTGTATTCCCTTATCCTTTTGTTGTCTGAAGGATCTATCATGATATTATCTGTTTCATTTTTGATTTTGATAATTTGTGTCAACTTCCTTTTTTGCTTGATGGTCTTTGTATCATTTATTTTCTCTTTTGCCTGTTTTTAGTGTCCTTGATTTCTACTGTTACCTTTATTGTTCTCTTCTTTCTGTTTTCTCTAGATTTATTTTGCTTTTCCTTTTCTAGGTCCTTAAGGTAAATTGCTTAGGCTATTGATTTAAGACTTTCTCTCTTTTCTAACATATGAATTTAATGCCATAAATTTCTCAGCACTAGTTTTATGCTTCACAAATTTTAGTACACTATATTTTAATTTTTATTCTATTCAATGTATTTTTTATTTCCCTTGAGACTTCCTCTTTGATCCATGGATTATTTAGAATCATTTTATTTAGTTTTTGAGTCTTTGAAGATTTTCATTTCTTTCATCTTTTATTGATTTTTTAATTTGATTCCATTATGGTCAGTGAACACACACTATATGATTTCAGTGCCTTTAAATTTATTGCCAAGATATGATCTATCTTGGTGTATGTTCTATGATCACCTGAAAATAATGTATATTCTTTTGTTGTTGGGTGGAGTGCTTTATAAATGCTGATTAGATCTTGTTAGTTGGTGGTGTTGAGTTATATATGCTTACTGATTTTCTGTAGAGTTGTTCTCTCAGTTGTTGAAAGGAGTGTTGAAGACTCCAACTATGCTTATAGATTTTTCTATTTGTCTTTGCAATTATATCAGTTTTTGCTTCACATAATTTGTAGCTATGTTGTTTGGTGCATACACATTTAGGATTGCTATATCTTCTTGGTGTATTGACTCTTTTATCATTGTATAATGTCCCTCTCTGTTAATTTTCCTTTTTCTGAAGTTTAACTTACATGATATTAACATAGCAAATCCTACTCTTCTTTGATTGTTTGCTTATTTTTTGATTATTTTACTTTCAACCTCCCTATATCTTTATATTTGAATTGAATTCTTTGTACATAGTATATAGTTTGGTCATATTTTAAAATATGCCCTGTTAATCTGTCATTTTATTTTTGTATTTAGATCATTTTTGTTTACTATAATTATTGATATTTTAGATACTAAGCCTGACATTTGTTTTTATTTTTTATTTTTTCTCTCTGTTTTTGGTTTCTCTGTTTTCTTTTTCCTGGTTTCTTATAGGTTACTTGGAACAATTTTTAGAATTTATTTTGATTTATCTATAGTGTTTTTAAATATATCTCTTTGTATAGTTTTTTAGTGGTTGATCTGAGTATTATATAGACACAGTTTATCAGAGTCTACTGTTGTGATCATTTAACTAGTTTGAGTGAGGTATAGAAACCTTACCTCCCTTTATGTCCCTTCACTCTCTCCTTTATGATATAATTGTCTTAAATAATTCCTATACATATATTTGGGACTACATTAGTGTTATATTTTTTGCCTGAAAGAACAAATATAATTTAGAAAAGTCAAAAAAAAGAGGGAAAGTCTATTGTATTTACCTATGTTTTTATTTATTATTTTTTCCCACTTTCCTTCCTACCATTCCCTTTTTCCTTTTCAATGTTCCAAGTTGTTCTTTAATAATTTTCCTTCTGTTTAGGGAATTTCTTTAACAATTTTATTAGGGTAGGTCTGCTGCCAACAAATTATCTTAATCTTTCTTAATCTGAGAATGTTTTGATTTCCCCTTTATCCTCAAAGTATATTATGCTGTATATAGGATTCTGGTTTGACAGTCTTATATTTTAGCCTTTGAAAATGCTATACCATGTCCTTCTGGCTTTCATGGTTTCTGATGAAAAATCTGTCATCATTTAAACTTCTTTCTCCTTATAAGTAAAATTTCATTTCTTTCTTGCTGCTTTCAAGTCTTTTTCTGTGTCTTTAACTTTTGGAATTTTGACTTTTATGTGTATTAGTGAGATTTATTTGAATTTGTCTTCTTTGGAATTTCCTTAGCTTCTTGAATCTGTAGGTTAGAGACATTTTCCAAATTTAGGATGTTTCAGCCATTACTTTTCCAAGTATTTTTTCAGTCCTGCTCTCTTTTTTCTCTCCTTCTTGGACTCTGGTGACAAAAGTCAGATATTTTGTCATAGTCCAAAAGGGCTGTGAGGCTCTGTTCATTTTCTTTCTCTCTACTGTTGAGATTCTATCTTCAATTTCACCGATTCTTTCCTCTGCCACTTCATTCTGCTACTGAGCTCACCCACTCAGTTTTTTTTTTTTTTAATATTGATCATTGTATTTTTTTTTTTTTTGGTTTTAAAATTTTAATGTGGTTCTTCTATATATTCTATTTTTTACTGAGATTTTTTTTCATTTGTTTGAAGAATATTCATAATTGCTCATTGAAACATTTTTTTTTTTTTACCATGACTGCTTCAAAATATTTATTAGATAATTCTAGCATCTTTGTCTTCTCAGGGTTAGCACGTATTGATTGTCTTTTTCATTCTGTTAGAGGTCTTCTTGGTTCTTGGTATAAATAGTTATTTTGGATTGAAACCTGGGCATTTTGGATATTATGTTATGAGACTCTGAATCTTATTTAAGGTCCTACTTTAGCTGATTTTATTGTATACTTATTTGGGAAGGAAAGGGCAGAGATGCTTAATTACTGTGAGGTGATGGTAGAATTCCAGGTTCCTATTGATACATCTGAAGATGAGGACTCCTAATTACTGCTGGGTGGGGTGGGAGTTCTGGTTCTTCATTAGGTCTCCACTGATGTCTTGCTGACTTGGAGGGTCTGGAGTGGCCTGTTACTAATCCCCATGTGGTCTCTACTGACACCATGGTGAGGGTAAGTTCATAGCTAGGTTGTGATTAAAATCTTGACTGTTCACTAGGTCTCTTCAGACACCCACCCCAGTGGGAAGGGAGAGAAATGCCTTTTTACTGTGGAATGGGGATGGGAATCCAAACTTCCCACTGATACTAAAGTGGGGCTTGGGTAACCACCTAAGAGGTCCATATGCAAAAATGAACTTTGATTCATACATACCTCACAACATAGATCAAAATTAACTCAAAATGGATCAAAGACTTAAATGTAAAAACTAAAATCATAAAATTTCTAGAAGAAAAGTGATGTAGTTTGTTTATGGCACTTATCCCTATCTAAAGTAGCCTAATTATCTATTTGCATGCTTACTTACCTATTAATGTTTTACTTATCATTAACTATCTCTTCCCTAGTTAAATGTACATTCCATGTATACATATCTAATAAAACATTTCAAACAGGAAGCCTTCAATAAATTTCTTAAGGTGAGTGAATGGGCCACAGATCAAAATGAGTTGTCTCCTAAAAAGCAATGGTGTGTGCAGATGTAGCAAACTGGAGCTGATGGGGGCTAAAAAAAATGGCATTCTCAGTCAAAATTTGCATTTAAATTATTTGGTCAAAACTTAGTGGCTTTAAAAAAAAACTAACTTTAATTGTGTAGAAAATCTTGTATGTACTATATACAGCATAAAGTGTTATTGTGGTAACAATAATATAATTTAAAAGGATTTTTCTGACTCTAATGTATTCTAAGATTATATTCTTTTTCAAAGGCACAAGTAGCAAACCCAGATGCTCCAATGTTGGTGGCTCTCAAATCACCCAATATTCAATTTTTAGCTTTAAAAATACAATGTCAGAAGGTTTAACACTAAATAAATTTGTCAGATTCTTGGTTTTCTGTGGCTTTGCAATCAACTGGCTTTATTCTTGTTCTACTGTATTTAGTTTACCTCCGAGATATTATCAGTTTGACCCACCATTTACACCATTACATTGGTGTTTGTAAGCTTGGCATGTGTTTATCTGTGTATCCTCTCTCATCAGAAAAATTTCTTCTAGTTAGCTGAGGCAGGATTTCTAACTATATAAGACAACAACATTGACTGGAATGCCAATAGGGGCAATGATTTTTGCAAATGAGTGCTAATTGTATAGTAATATTGTTCTACTATAGTGGGATCATGAAATATGTTTCCTCTCTCTAAACTACTGTGTTTAATTAACAGTAATTGCTTCTCTCTTTTTGGTCTCTTACTTCCCCCTCCACACCTTACATTTATTTTAAGATAAAAAGTTAGCACAATAAGATCCTTTTCTCTCATATCCCAATTCTTCTTACTGAGGCCAGGAAATGATTATGTGTACAGGAACTCAATAAGCAGAAGGGAGCCATTTTGTGATCATTTTCCTTTTGTTCTTAATGATTAATGAAACATTCCTTTGAAGAAAATGTAATCTTAGAGTATGCTAGAGTCAGAAAAAAACCTTTTAAATTATATTATTATTACCACAGTTATACTTTATGCTATATATAGTACATACATTTACTGCATTTAATACTTACACCAATTTGTACAAGAATTACCCTCATTTTACAGAAGAGGATATAGAAGCTCAGAGGGGTTAGCCTTGCCCAAGGTTATACTGTGGATGTACATTTGAACTTTATCTCCCTAGTCCCAAATTCCACAGTTTCACTGTACTATACCACTTCACCAATCCCTACCCCTTTCCTTAAAAATATGGGGAGCAGAGACATGGATATGGAGGCTGAGTTATTCAAGGCCACAGGAATATTTCATTTATGTATTTATTTAATGAATGTTTAATAAAAACACTCTTTGCAATGGACGGTGCTAATCACTGAAATGTATGTAGGCAAAGAGGAATAAGTTATAGTCTTGTTCTCCCTGTCTAAACAGTAATTTATAATTTTACTGGGGGAGGTGAATACCTACAAAATTAGGGAAAGGAAATGAAGAAAGTGGGAGGAGTGGAGAAATTCCGGGTGTGGGCTGCATACAATAGTAACCCAACTTTCAAAATGAGAAAAGTGGGCCATTGTGTGTTCCATGATTAAATGCCTATCACAATGGTGTCACTGTGGCAGTCTTAAAAGTCACCCCAGGTTGAGGTCAGCTAAGACTGCAGACAAAAGGGTTTATTATTGTATCTGTTCTTAGTAGCCCAGTTGGCTGTAAAAGCAAAATAGTGTAGGGGCAATTAATTCCAAGACTAGCTCCCAAACCCAGGCCGCTAACAGTCAGTTCTGCACTTTTTCCCATATGCTTCCTTGTTGCAATAAATAGGACTCAAAACATTAGTTAGCAGGCAACTCTAACCTTAATAAGAACTTGAGAAAGCCTTAGACATATTCCTCAAATCATGCCAAGGAAAATCTACAAAATTGTTCATTATTTAAAGGCATGCGAAAATACCTTTGTGGGTAGCAAAATAATAGAGGTGTTTCCTCTGGAGGGATATTGGTGACCACACTCATCTCTACTAACGTTTGCTGAGCAAAACTGTTTTATCTTTCAGATTACAAACTATTTTATCCTAGTGGAAAGAATAAAAAAAAATAGGTATCATAGCAAAAAAGTGTTAAGACACAATTCTGAAGGGAGATTTTTTTTTTTTAAATTAGGAGTTTAATTCTATCCGTCAAACCCACTTTCCAACCTTCAGATGCTTTGCTGTATGCATGTTTCTCTGCGTTACTATACTTGATTCTGTACAAGTATTAAAACAGCTCAATTTTTAATTATTTTAAGAGCCAATTCTTTTGGCTCCAAATCTCATGCTCTACCCACTTTACCCCATTGTCTCATCTCATAACTGAGTAGGAGTTCTGCCCACTTTTCACATTCCATCTTTGTGGGTCTACTGACGCAAAAAGGTTTTTGTTGGAGCACAACTCTCTCCCAGGCTGGTTTATTTGTGGTACTATATGCTATGGCCAAAAGGCTATTTTCCAACAAAAATCGATAAAGTGTTTGAAAAGTCAACCTTATGAATAATTCCATTTTTTTTTTTTTTGGTGCTGATGGGGCTCATGGCATTTCTGTGCAAAGTGTCAGTGGGTGACCTTACTTCCATTTCCTGCAAATTTATCTTGTCTGCAGTATTTTGATCTGTTCAGCCTGAGTAGAAAAAAAAATCTTCATAGCAAAACACTCTCTCACACTAGAGACCGATTTGATTTCAGCTTCTTGTGAAGGTTTTTTTACCTCTGTATTGATGGAGGCCCTGTGAACTTCGTATTCCTAGTTGGTATTTATAGGCAATTTTACAGTCCATAGTTAGCATGAAAAGTAGGTGATCTAGAGAAAATATTTAAAAAAAATTTTTGAAGTTAATGCTTCTGTAACATTATAAGATTTATAACAGAAGAAAATATTTACAGAGATTTAATCAAGAGGCAACACTGGAAGGTTTAGGGTAACTGGCAACCAAACATGTGTTCAGGTTTCCAGGCAGAGTCACTTGAAGGTTGGCCTGGAAAAGATTAGTGAAATTTGGGTCCCAGCTCTGCCATATACCAGCTGTGTGACCTTGAGCAAATCACTTCATCTCTCTGTGCCAAGGGAAAATTTGAGCTATAAGCACAATCTCGTGGGTAGCTGAGTGATTCAATGAGATGATAAATGTGAGAATGCCTAGCTGACTATAAACTGCTTTGAAAATAAATAAGGCAAGATTAATAATAAATTTAAATATAAGTATACTGGATGTATCCATATGAGACCCGAATAGAAGAGGTTAAGCATGCTAATAATGATGGTAGCTTCATCAGAGTAATAATATTGGAGTTGGATGTTATGGAGGAAATAATAAAATGTGTCCTTTTGTTTTATTACTATTCCTTGTCAAATGAATCCTTTAAAAAGTGACATTTTCTTTTGTATGTGAATGACTTTATTTCTCTCCTGACTCAAACCTTGATTGTTCCTAAAGATGTGGCAGGGTGAAGACAAGCATGATTCTGAGGCCTGAAGCAGAGGCAGGAAGAGGGGGAGAGTCGAGAGCAGGTGATGGGGAAGAGACAGTGGACCCAGGCCCCAGTGTTTTCATTATACCCAAGCAAACATAACTGACATCTCTCAAATGAACTTAAACATTAACAGAAAAGACAGGTGTTTCAATTTGATAAGCAGTAGAACAGGTAAGTTAATTATTAACCTGAAAAGCCTTTTAATATTCTGAGCCATACCAACCCCCAGCAGTTAATTTATAGGCAACTTTACTGCCCCCTCATTGCAATAATAATTAAAAAATACATATAACTTTGTAATTTTCAAAGCACTTTCACATGCTTATCTCACTTGTTTTTCACAACAGCACTGTAAGGTGGGCAAGGGGAGCAGGAAGTGGGCAGAGACTTGCCTGAAGTCACGTAGACGACAGATATCCTATTGGTGTTCCTGAAGAAAAATGGTGTAATGGATTTCTTGATCCAAGAAAGGTATAAGGATAGCATATACCTAAATATTTTTACTTGGCCTTACTTTGTTTTCAAAGAAGTTGAAGTTCTAAGTTATAAAAATCATCACAGAAACAGCAGTGAAATTTTACAAACACAGTAAATTGAGAACTCAGAAAGTTTTATTACCAAATCCATTGACCTAGAATCTCAATTATAAATGGATTTACTGAAATTGCTGTGGCAGATATTTGCTTCCTCCAAATGAATCTTTCTTTCCTGCTTATTCTGAATCCAGCTTAATTCAGCAGTTCAAACATACTTACTGAACATCCGCTGTATGTGAGGGAACACAGCAGGTTTTGTGGATTCATGATTGACTAGGTTTTGAGAGAAGACTCTACATCAGTGCTAACACAACTTTTTACGATGACGGCAATCTGTTTATCTCTAGATCTGTGCTATCCAGCATGGTGGCCAGTAGATGCATGAGCCACTGAGTGCTTGACAGCTATAGTCAGGAGTAAGGAACTGAATTTTACATTTTTAAAAAATTTTAATTTATTTAAATTTAGATTAAATAGCCACATGTGTCGTATTGAGCACTGTAGCTCTAGATCAAACTCATAAAGACTGCCCTGGTGATGTTTTCTATGGAGAGCCTTTGGGGAAATTTCATTTTTAGATACATTTTATATGGCGCTGAGGGCACTGAAAAACCTTTTTCCCCACCTTTTTCTCCAACATACGTATCTTTGTTTTTACTGTGTTACTGCAGTTCTCCTCCTCCTCACCCTCACCCCACCCCCTCCCCTCTCCTCCTCCACCTCTTCCTTCTTCTTCTTCGCATCTGGTTTGAATGTCTGCTGATCTGGTTTGGCACTGTGACCACAGCTGTCTGCTCTGCTCTCTCCTCGTTAATTACCTGGGTTCAGAGCTTGGGGGTGGCTCCTTTGCACTTCTTGGGAACTTTGTAAAGAAAGATTCTATTGAAATCTATCTTTTAACAGAATTTCATTGTTTACTTGATACCTCTTCTCCTTCTTTCGGTAATGGTTAATCACGTGATTTTATCAGTCTTTTTCTGATTCCCTTGTAAGCATCCTCCCTTTCTAGCATGAGGACACAATGGCTGTTACAACAATAAAATCCATAATCTTAGCTTTGGCCCCCTTGGTTTTGCATAGTTTGCTGTGTGACTAGGGGAATCTGACACTTAGCTCTTGTTTTTCTGTTTTTTTATCTAGGTGACCTTGGTCCAATTGCATAATCTTCATGGGCCTCAATTTCCTTACCTGTACAATGAGATAGGCAAACAAGGGCATCTTCACAGGATTGTTATGGGGGGTGAAGGGCCATACCTGGCCTGAAGGGCCCTCAGTGAATGTTTCCTTTTATCTTCCCTTCCTCTGTTTAGCATACCTCTTCAACTAGGAAGAAGATCATTTAATTAGTGAGACTCCAAATACTCAAAGCTCCTCTGAAATGTGTTTTTGTCAGAGTAAATTGAGGGCTTACCCTGTTTCACATAGAGGCATTTGTGTTTGAAATTAGGACTGTATTTTGGCTGGTGCATCTCAACTCTTAGAAAATGGTTGTATTTACCAGGGATGTGGGGCTTCCCAGAGGTTAGTGGTGCTTTAATATTAGGAGATGTTAATGTTTTGTGAGGTCAAAGCAGCAAAAGGTGGGTATCTCTGTCTTATCCCTTAGTTTTTAGGGAACTGAACAAAACACTGAAGCTACTTCTTGAATTCTTAGACAGATGTTTCATGCCAAAACAAGATGTCATTTATTTGAATACACTCTTACCCCACTTAGAGATGTAGGCTTATAATGCTTAAATCTCCATCAAAAAGGGAGAATGAATTTACATATTAAATGTAGAGAGAATATAATACAGCAGTTCCCTCTTATCCGTGGGAATACATTTCTAAAACCCCCAGTGGATGCCTGAAGCCACAAACAGTACTAAGCCATATATATACTATGTTTTTTCCTATACATACGTACCTAAGATAATGTTGAATTTATGTATTTGGCACAGTAAGAGATTAACAACAATTACTACTAATAAAATAGAACAATAAACTAATAAAACATACGTGAATGTGGTCTCTCTGTGTCAAAAGATCTTACTGTACTCTACTCACACTTTTCTTCTTGCAGTGACATGAAGTGATGCAATACCTAAGTGATGAGATGAAGTGAGGTGCAAGATACAGGCACTGTGACCCAGCATTAGGCTACCACTGAGCTTCTGACACAGGGTCAGAAGAACGATCAACTGCTTTGGGTGACTCTGAGTCATCCAGAAATGATGATGCTGATGGTCGGATGTAAGGAGCAGATAATGTTAATGGTTGGGGATCCCAGGCTGGATGGAGCTGGATGGCTCAAGATTTTCATCCTGCAACTCAGAATGGCACCCAATATAAAACTTACGAATTATTTATTTTTGGAATTTTCCATATAATATTTTTGGACCATGGTTGATTGCCGATGACTATAATGACCAAAAGCAAAACCACAGATAAGGGGGACTACTGTAATTTAGTATTGGTGGAAAGAGCTTTATCAGAAATCAGGAGTCAAGTAAGCCTTGGTTTCTGCCACAAAACTAGCTCTGCAGCTTGGGGCATATGGGTCATGGAGCTGCTCTGGGCTTCAGGTTTCTGTCCTGACTGACATTTTAGGTTTAAATGATTCTTCAGGGGTTAAATTTCCATGTATATTTGTATAGCACTTTTTAGAGATTTATTTTCGATAATGTTAGCGATTTCCCATATGTATTTTCTCTACCTGGATCCTCTTCCCCTAGATATCCACAAAGGTTACCGCTTCACCTCCTTCAAGACTTTGTTGACGTCACCTTAGTGAGTTCTCTCCTGAGCCCTCTTTGAAAACTGCAGCTCCACCTCTTTCGTCACTCACCACTTCCCTTCCCTGCTTGTGTTTCTTCATGACACTTACCTGCCTTACAGTATACTTCACAATTTTCTTATTTATTATGTTTATGGTCTGTCTCTCCAGCCTAGAGTGTTAACTTCAAGATGGCAGACACTTTTGATGTTTTGGTTTCCACCTGCAATAAATCAGATACATAGCAGGGACTTACTATTTGTCGAGTGAATGAATGAAACGGTATATTCTCTCCTTGGGTTCTCAGATAATCTATGATAATGCTATAATTATAAATTTAAATTATAAATCTAATTTGTCAGTTTGAGTGTTTGAGTACTTATTTACAGTTCAGAAAAAAGGTATATGAGGGAAACCAAAAGGCACGGGTTCTGTTCCTGGTTTTGCTCTCAATCCGCTGTAGAGGTTTACCAGAAATTATTTAATAAATTCCCTACTTTAGAGCATTTTGATTGTCTACAAATTTCAAGGTTACCTTAGTTCTTAAGGGTGTGTTTTAACTCTGTGGAAATCCTTGAAGGCAGTGATCTTGTCCTGTTTATTCTTTTTATCCAGTGTAGTAAATATTAAAGTACCTTTTTGACAGATGAGAAGACTGAAGCTCTGAGGAATTAAGGAATTTGCCAGTAGCTCATACAGTTGGAAATAGCTGAACTGAACACTAAACCCAAGCATAACTGCAAATTCTGTTACTTCAGTTCCATCTGCATTCGATGGGTGAACAGAAAATATTTTCCCCCTAACTCTGTCTTTTTAATATGATTTTTAATACTATTTCAGCACTAAGGCTACCTGGGCTGCACCCACCTTTCTGAGGCCAGGTTTAATTTCCAGGCTTGTTCAGCCTCAGCAAAGGCAGGGGTGTGATAGAGCGCTAGGTTCAGGGAGCAGTGAGCCATGTCTTGTGTGTAGGTTATAGCAGGGAGGGCCGGGAGCTCAACCTGCAGCTGTAGTTTGGACATGTAGAAATCTCTGGAAGATTATGCTTGCAGTGTTTGTAAGCTGACCTCCTGGATAAGGGGCATGAATAGTCTATTAATTTACATGTGGAGTTCTAATGGGCAATCCAATTAGGCAGGGCACCTAATTGTTGTGCTTTGAGACACTCAGATCACCAGAGTACTGAAAGTGTTATTTCACTCACACACACTTACACAAACTCTGAGGCCTTGGACATGAATGCCTTTGCTGCATACTGATTAAATAAATACCCCTCCTTACATTTCAAGGTTACCATTTATATATGTTGGGTTTGATGATCTTAACTAATTTTTTAACTGATCATAAAATTAAAAAAGAACTTTAATTACTCTTATAAATAGTGTCTTATTGGAAGACTCAATTTTTTTAGCCGAGTAGACTTGGTCAAGTTGCTTAGTGCCTTTGAGTCCCAGATTTCTCCTGTGGAAAATGGAGATAATATGCCTATGAGTAAGTAAAAAAAATAAATGCACATAAATGCTGACTAATAAAAGGCACTCAGTAATATCATTATTGGTGTTATTTCAGTAGAAGGCCTCTTGTGCTGTGATATCAGGACTAGAAGGAGATGGCTTATTGGTTTATTGGCATATTCATTCATTATTCATCCATTCAACATTTATTTGTTGACTGTTTTCTGTGTGCCAACTTCATTGACCTTGTGCTCTGTGAGGAGACATGTATTAATTTTCAATAGTTGCTGTAACAAATTATCACAGCCTCAGTAGTTTAAAATAACACAAGTTTTTTAGCTTACAATAACATGTTTATTATCTTGTGATCTGTCAGTCGTAAGTCCACAGTGGGGATCACGGGCCAAAGTCAGGATGCAGCAGGGCTACGTGACTTCCTAGCAGCTCTGAGGAAGAGTCCACTTCCCTGTCTGTTCCATCTTCTAGAGGCTGCTCCCATCCCTTGGCTCATGGCCCATTTCCATCTCCCAGCCCAGCAATGACACGTCTTTCTGGCTGTTCTTCCATTGCCACATCTTTGATGCTGACCTCAGTCAGAAAAGGTTCTTCTTTTAAGGCCTCAGAAGTTTAAGGTAGGCCCACCTGGACACTCTCCCCATCTCAAGGTCTTTAACTTGAATCATGCCTGTAAAGTTCCTTTTCCATGTAAGGTAACACATAGTCACAGCTTCCAGGAATTAGGATATGGACCTCCTTGGGGGAGCGTTTTTCTGACTACCACAGGAAACACACTGTGAGTAAAACAACGTGAGCAGAGAAATGTGACTGTGTAGGGTGAGTCCGATAAAGGTTAAGAACGAAAGTGAAGCCGGCTAAGGGGAATACGGAGCTCCAGAGATGGGGAGGATTTCCGCTATGTGTGAAGTAGTCAGGTAAAGTCCTTACTGATAAGGTGACATTCGAGCAGACACTTGAATTTGTTTAAAGCAGAAAATTTTTAACAAATGAACCTACACTTTAAACATTTTTATTAAATGTATAATGCATAAACTGTATCTATTCACTAAACCTTTGATAAAGAGTTAAGCCAGACAGGACACTAATCAAGCATCATCTACAATTTCCCACTTACTTTTCTTTCACATGGACCAAGAGCCTAAAGACACTGACCAAAACCATTTGAATTCATAATCTTGTGGATTTTGACAATTTCTTACCAATATTTTATAGTTTTTTTAATGGCAGTTTTTTAGAAGTTAACTTGCCTGTTTTTATACTCATACTTTATTATTTTATATAAATATTTTAGTAAATTATGTAATTACAGTAACAGATACAACTGTAAATGGGGAGCATGTACAATTGACTTCTGATAAACATACCATTCAAATGATGGGAGAAGTGTATGGGTGTAGTGAGGAGTGGGGGCACCGCAGGCTATGGCTCAGTTTATGGAGGAAATGGGGACTAGCATTGTTTTATCTAACGTCTTGATTAAATGGTGGTCTTTTATAAAAGCTCCTATGGTATTACTAACTAACTTGAATTCAGTCAGACATAATATCCTATAATGTCATCATTTAAAAATTATGATGAAATGGTTTAGTAAATATTAGAGTTAAGGAGAAGAGTTTTTGTAGTGTAAAGCTAGATGTAGCCGCAGAACTGATTCGTTCAATATTTATTCCAAGAGACATTCTATTGAAGTGGTTTGGATGATGCCCAGTATGGCTAAATAGCTAGATTAATACCCCGGCTTTCACACTGAATCACTGAGCTCTGCGCAAGTCACTTGCTCTCTTTTTCTCAATTTTCTTACCTGGAAATTGGGAATAACAGTAGAATCTATCTCACAGGGTTGTAATGAATCTCAAGTGGGTTAATTCCTTTAAAGAGCTTAGAGAAGTACGTGGCGCGTAGTAATCCAGTGCTAAGTGTTAGCTATTATTATTAAGTAAACTGACATTAAAAATATTATTGGGTGTATGGAACTGTGAAAAATACCGTGAACATAGAGACCAGACAAAAAGATCTGTCTCCTGAGTTCATTTATAGTTGAGTGCTCTGTTTGTAATTGAGATCTTGTGGATATTACAGAGCATGAGAATCATCCGAGAAGTTCCAGGAAAATAACAGACATTGTCCACTTGAGAGTACCAGTTTGATAAGAGTTGAAGAGGGTATAAGCAACATTACTTTTAACAAGCATTCCAGATGGTCAGAGGGCTACTCTTGAGAAACCCTGATTGAAGCATCCATAGATTAAAGTTGAACTCTTCGACATCATGCTCATTTTGCATGAATACATATTTCCATTCTCTGTGGGATGTGGTTACTAGTGGCAGCTGAAAGTTCTCAGTATAACTGGAAGAAATTTTAAAAATGATTTAAGTTAAAGAGAAAAACTTTAAAGACATCAGAGACTTAGAGGAAGAACTGAGAAATTAATGAATCAAAATTCCAGAGGGGGATAATTATTCCAAGGTGAGATGATCTGTTTTTCTCTTGGAGTATTTGCAGTTCTGGATGTATGAGGAGGACCAGTCTGGCCAGATAGCATTTGTTGGGGAAAGAGAAGCTAGTCTAGATTTTAGGGTCATGCAGGGCAGAGGTGGTGAACTGGGGCCCGGGACATCTACTGAACTGTGAGACCCTGTGGATGGCTGGAGGAGTGGGGCATGAAGGTAAGGTCAAATTTTATAAAGGCAGAAAAGAATTTTCCATAACATTGCAGTACTTAGGAGCCTGCCTCAAATATATAAATGGTCTCCCAACAGGGACTGCTTGGTAAGAAGGATAAAATCTCTAGAGTGCAGAATTATTTCTTCTACAGGTTTTTTTTTTTTCTTTTTAAGAGAGAGAGAAAGAGAGAATGAGAATTATCAAAAAGATTAAAAAACATTTTAACATAGAAAGATTGAAATTAAGATGATGAGAAAAGAGAACATGTAAACACTATCAAAGGAAAGCTGATACAGTTATAAAATATTAAAATAAATTAGAGGCAAGAAGCACTATTAGAGATAAGAATATTTCAAAATGAAAAGGGAGTCATTCTAACAGTATGATATGTGAGTTATAAATCTGTATACATCAGTAATAGAACTCTAAAATACACGAGGCAAAAGTTAATAGAAAAGAATAGAGAAACCAATCATAACTGAGATTTTAACACACATATCTCAGTAGTTGATTTAAAACAACAAACATCTATACACTGCTTTGCTTTTAGTTTTCAGTGTGGAACGATCTGTTCCATGGTCACTCTGATTCTTGTTAAATACTTTTTTATGAGCCTCACTACTTTTTGAGGTAGTCCAATCCATGTCCAGAGAGCTCTGATCTAACTAGTGACTCAGGCAGTAATAATTGTAATTTCTGGAAGTGAAAGCACACAGCAATAATATATGTTCTGCCTGAGACTATCCAGTCACTTAGTGTCAGATCTGGGTTATAAATCCTGGTCTCAAGATTTGTAATTCAATTAAATTTTTTGAAATAAATGATACATTTTATCTGAGTGTATGAAAAACTCCTTGAAGGTGGGGACTTTGTCTTGCCCTTTTACAATATATATATTTAGAAAACTCACACATCACAGAACACGCTGGTGTTGGTGGTAAAGGAATAACAGGTGAAAACCCACTGCCCCTGTACCCAGGGGGAGTTCACAGCACTGTCTACTCACTGTGTGGTTGAGAAGAAACCCACTCAAACTCTCTGAGCCTAGCTTTTCCTAACTTAAATATGGATAATTCGTGGTGAATTTTATTCTGAGGCTAAAAAGCTATGCTATATTTAAAGATCTATATTTATGGTACAGGAATATAATGTGTATTAAATACATACTGCTTGATAAATACTTAATTTTTAATTAAGAGGCCTATGAAGAGTTAGTGATTTAATTATTAAATAAAAAAGGCTTTGAAACCCTTCAGTGAGGAAGACTGTACCAGCCTATGTATCAAGTCAAACTAGACTAATAGTAAATTCAACACTATTATTGTTTGTTAGAGAAGAACAACAAGTTTCATAGCAGTCACCCCTTATAAACACAACACACTTAGTATCTAAATGGTTTTTAGGCTGACCTTTATTCATTTATTTTTTAATGCTGTGAAATTTCTTCTTTCTTTTCCAAGTTTGAGTGGCTTATGATGAAACCGTTAATAAATATTTCCCTCTGTTGGAGTGATTTTTCAGCCCTTCCTGTCCAGAAAGCAGAGACCAATATGATAATAAGAGGGAACACAAACATATTCTCTCTCTGCGATATCTCTGGTCATAGGACAGGCTCATTAATGTTGTCATGGCAACCATCCCCTCACAGGTTACATGCTTGTAAGCTTCTACGAAGATGCAAATCTAGTTTAAACAAAGCAAGCTTACTCTAAAATGGCATGTCAACTTTCAAGGGTGAGGGCAGTGCTCCCAAGGATTTTATTTTTTTCCGTGTTCAACGTACTACTTAAAGAGCTTACTTCCTTGCATTGTCTTATACAATAATTTTTATTTTATCCAAAAGAGAAAAGATAAATAAAACTGGAATCTAAATAAAAGCTCTCCTTTCACATTTATTTGCTTTCTGGTACCACTTGTCTTATCATCCCTTAATGAGACAATGCAGATTGAAATGTCCAGAATTCAGTCAAAACAATATTCAACATGAACTCACAATTGAAGCCTTCTTCTCATCTTGGATCCATCCTTATTTTCTTGCCCATACAGTGTCAATGCTGACTACAATGCTATTATGAGCATTATAGTCCCAAAAGTGGGGGAGTTGGGATGAGAAAACCTACTGAGTCAGTTCCTTGGTGTTGGAAGTGGATCCTCTCCCTTCCAATCTGTACATCTTTGGCCTTGGCCCATAAAAGATAATGCGTCTGCTCCCTGTCCTCTTGTCCTCATAGTAGAGTATTGAAGTGACCATTTTACTTTTTTTTTTCCCACAGAGAAGAGAAACAGCTAATTCCCAATCTTCACTGGGACTGTCTCCCTGGTGGGTGCCAATGATGTGACTCTAAAGCCAGAGCCACACCTCACACTTCCCTTTCCATTTCCCTCACCAAGGTGAGGTGTGGAAGGCATGCTGTCTTTCTTTCCTGCTCCTTCACTTCCTCTCTCCAGGTGTAGCAAATTCTTCTCCATCTCATTCCTGTCCTTATTTAGTCCATTCAGTGTTCCCAGGTGAATGCTTATACCTAGCTAGCTTCTTCTGTCTCAGGTATGGCAGAATGTGTAAGGCAGGCCTGTGTTCTTCATCTGTGAAGCTGACTGGGTATGGAACCTGCTCTGAAAGCATGAGATTTGGGTCAAAAGGAGGAAGTCTCACTTTGGCATCAAGATGAAGCCGTACTCTTGAACATAGAGTAATAAACTAGAGAGCCAACAAATATTTGATTGCCTATTAAGTGACAGACAATGTTCTAGGCATAGGGAGTACCCTAGTTAGTAGACAGCCCTTGCTTTCAAAGAACTTGTATGCTAGTCAAGGGAGAAATGAACATGCAACTTTAAAACAATAGTTAAATTTCAGAGAGTTCCGGTCAAGATGGCAGAGTGGTAGGACCACGAGCTTGCCTCTGCTCGCGACTACAATGAAACCACAACTGAATGCTAAACAACCATTGAGAAAAGACTGGAACCTAGCAAAATAGATCTTCTGCAACTGGAAACATAAAGAGGGAACCATAGCAGGGTGGTAGGAGGGATGTGCTCATGATATAATTGGGCCCCATACCCTCCAGGTGGGTGACCTACAAGCTGAAGGTTTGTTAAGTTGCCGAGGCCCTTCCACAGGAGTGACAGCTCTAAGCCCCATGTCAGGCTCCCCAGCTCGGGTCCTGAAATTGGGAAGAGAAGGAGACTCCAGGACATCTGGTTTTGAAGGCCAGGGAGCTTGGCTTCAGCAGTCCCATGGGACTCAGGGAAACAGAGACTCCATTCGCTTGAGAAGTGTACACATAAACTCATGTGCACCGGGCCCAAGGGCAGAGGCAGTGATTTCATAGGAACCTGGGCCAGACCTGCCTGCTAGATTTGGAGGGTCTCCTGGGGACGTGGGGGATGGCTGCGGCTCACTCAGGGGACATGAAAGCTGGTGGCAGACATTCTGGGAGTGTTAATCTACATGAGCTTTCCTGGAGGCTGACATCTTGATTGGATCATTAGCACCAAGACCTAGCCCCACCCAACAGCCTATAGGGAAGCCTCAGGCCAAACAACATACAGGGTTGGAACACGACCACACCCATCATCAGACTTCCTAAGCCACAAGGGTCTCTAGACACAGTCCTACTCACCAGAGGTCCAGGACCAAGCTTTACCCAGCAGTGGGCACTGGCTCCTCCTGCCAGGAAACCTGCATAAGTCCCTAGTCCAGCCTCATCCACCAGGGGCAGATACTAGAAATAAGAAAATAATAGTCCCAAAGCCTGTGGAATGAATCCACAAACACATAGAAAGATAGACGATATGAGGCGGCCAAGGAATATCTCCCAGGCCAATGCACAAGATAAAATCCCGGAAGAAGAAATAAGTGATGAGATAGGTAGTTTATCCGGGAAAGAGTTTAAAGTAATAATGGCCAAGACGTTTAGAGAACTCAAGAGGAGTACAGATGCACAGAGTGAAGTTTTTAGCAAAGAGTTGGAAAATATAAAGAATACCCAAACAGAATTAAAGAATAAAATCACTGAAATGAACAGTAGAAGGAACCAAGAATAGACTAAATGAGGCAGAAGAACGGATCAGTGAGCTGAAAGACAGATTAGTGGAAATCACTACTTCAGAACAGAAAAAAGAAAAAAATGAATAAAAAGGAGTGAGGGTAGTTTAAGATAACTCTGGGACAACATGAAGTGCTCTAATATTCACATTATAGGGGTCCCAGAAAGAGAAGAGAGAAAGGACCTGAGAAAATTTTTAGAGAGATAATAACCAAAAACTTCCCCAACTTGGGAAAGGAAATAGTCACCCAAGTCCAGGAACTGCAGAGAGTACCACACAGAATCAACCCAAAGAGGAACACACCAAGGCACATAGTCATCACATTGACAACAATTAAAGATAAGGAGAAAATATTAAAATTAGCAAGAGAAAAGCAATGAATAACATACAAGGGAACTCCCATAAGGTTATCAGCTGATTTTTCAGCAGAAACTCAACAGGCCAGAATTGTTATATTTAAAGTGATACAAGGGGGAAACTTACAACCAAGAATACTGTATCCAGCAAGGCTCTCATTCAGACTTGATGGAGAAATCAAAAGCTTCACAGATAAACAAAAGCTAAAAGATTTCAGCACCACCAAGCCAGCTTTACAACAAATGTTAAAGGGCCTTCTCTAGTCATCAAACCATAAGAAATGAAAACAAAAAGAAAAAAAGAGGAAAACAAAAAAAGAGAGAGAGACCTACAAAAGATTGCTTTGGCTGTTCAGGGTCTTTTGTGGTTCCTTATAAATTTTGGAATTGTTCTAGTTCTGTGAGGAATGTCTCAAGTATTTTGATGGGGGTTGGGTTGGATCTGTGGATTGCTTTGGGTAGTGCAGCCATTTTGATAGTGTTGATTCTTCCAATCCAAAAGCACAAGAAATCTTCCCATTTCTTTGTGTCATTTCGGTTTTCAGAGTATAGGTAACTTCCTTGGTTAAGTTTATTTCTAGGTGTTTTGTTGTTTTTGATGTAATGGAAATGTCTCCACCAGTTATAAAATTCTGGTTTTTGAAGTGAAAAAAAAAAGTAAATGAAGGGCCACAAATGGCAAAATATCCTTCTTTTTTATGGGTGAGTTGTATTCCATTACACACACACACACACACACACACACACACACACACACACACACACACACATATATGCTGCACCTCCATTATCTATTCAACTATTGATGTGCACTTAGGATGCTTCCATATCTTGGCAATTATAAATAATGTTGCTGTTAATAGCAAGGTGTATGTATCTTTTTGAGTTAATTCTTATTTTGTGGTTGGCTTCATTCCTTTGATAACTATGTAAGTTTAAAAAGCTAAAGCTCTAAATGTTCTTACAAACAATGAACAGTACATATATGCAAGTTAAAAAAAATATGTGCAGTGAAAAAAAAAAGATCTATCAAGCCATGGAAGACATAGAAGAAACCTAAAAAGACATATTACTAAATGAAAGAAACCAGTTTGAAAAGGCTACAAACTGTACGATTCCAAACCAAATGACATTCTGGAAAAGGCACAGCTACAGAAATGATAAAAAGATCATGGTTTCCAGGGGTTTAGGGAGAGGGAGGGAGGAATGAACAGATGGAGCACAAGGGATTTTTAGGGCAATGAAATTATTCTGTATGATATTATAGTGGTGGCTACATGTCATTATACATTTGTCAAAACCCATAGAATGTACAATATCAAGAGTGAACCCTAAGGTAAACTATGGACTTTGGTTGATAATAATGTGCCCATATTGGTTCATCGATTGTACCAAATATGCCACACTGATGAGGGATGTTGAGGGTAGGGGAATATATATGTGTGGGTGGGAAGGGCTATGTGGGAACTCTGTATCTACTGCTCAGTTCTTTGTGAACCTGAAACTGCTCTGAAAAAATAAAATCTATCAAAAAAAATTCGTTACATTTTACAGTGAAAAAACACAAAACAACAACAATAACAAAAAACCAATAGTTAAATTTCAGAAGTAGTAAATGTTAGTCAGTATAGGCAAGGTTATGTTTTGGTAATAAAGACCTCCCTAAATCATAGAGGCTTAAAACCACAAAAGCTTACCTCTGGAGAGGAAGGTGGAGCTACATCATGTTGGACCTTGTAGGATTTGGTAAAAATTTGGAATGTAATGAAAAATCATTAGTGAATGTTACGCATGTGAGTAATACCTTCTGAGTTACACTTTTGAAAGGTCTCTAAGTCTAGACTCTAAACGTGGAAGATGTAGGTGAGCAAAGTGATGGAAATTGAAGGGACAGCCCTGTAAGCCAGCTTTCTTGTGTATTTATAAACATGGTAAATGCATGAGAACATCTGTTATTACATTAGTGTATTGCATTATTTATTATGACCCTAGTGGATGGCCGACAAACACTATTTTTCTTTTAAAAAAATGAAGAGGTTAATGCGGTGGTCTAAGCAACAGAAGACATTGGCTTGGATTTGTAGTAAAGATGAGGAGAAGTAGGCTGATTTTGGATATATTTTGGAAGATGAGTCAGTGGTGTTGCTATTGGACAATATGTGAATAGTGAATGAAAGAAGACTCAAAGCTATTCCTTGGACTTTGGACTAAGTGATGTGGTAGATGGTCATAATACATTCTAAGATAGGGAAGACTTGGAGGGGAGCAGATTTTAGGGCATAAGTTATTCTGTTTTGATCTTATTATGCTTGCTGTTCTTGTTATATATTCAAATGGAGATGCTGAAAGCAGTTGTGTATGAGAGTCTGGAGCTCACAGAAAAGGCTGAACCTGTGGATACTAATTTGAAAGTCATTAAGGTATAGAGAATTTTTAAAAAAAATTTTTCCCTTTTTCAGTTTTATTCAGTAGAATTCTTACAGTTCCAAAGAGAAAGAAAAATGCCATATGACATCATTTATATGAGAAATCTAAACAATAATAATAATAATGACATAAATGAACTAATTATTTATAACTCAGATGATTAATTTCTTGGATATGTGTAAGCACATTTGACTGTTCTTTATGACTGGATTACTGCATTCTGTTGATTCTTATTTTGCAGTTGGCTTTATTCCTTAGAGAATCTTCTTTAAAAATTATTTTTTTGCTATAGAGAATTTCCATTTCAAATACACACAGAAGTGGATACACTAGTGCATTATTTTTCTGGGGCTGCCATAACAAAATACCACAGACTGGGTGTCTTAAAAAACAGAAATGTATTCACCCACAGTTCTTGAATCTGGAAGTCCAAGATCAGGTGTTGGCAGGTTTGGTTTCTTCTGAAGCCTTTCTTCTCGGCTTGTAGATGGCAGCCTTTCTGAGGTGACAGTTACATAGGGTGGCTTGCTTGGAGATCCTTTGTGGGACTCACCTGAGGCTGGTTGTGCTGTGATAGTCTAAAACATGCAGTCATTGAACTTCTGAGGATGCTTGCTCTTGCCTAAGAATGGGATACATATGGCATTGTAAGAAACCCTGCATTGTGGAGGTTTATACTGTTTTTGCCAGTTGTGTGTATTTTTCATTGCTGTATTCAATTTTATCATACTGTATCCAAACTATTTTGCTAATATGATCTTGGGTCATTAAATTGTTATGATCCTCAGGGAATACAGTATCTCTCATTTGACAAATGAAAAACTGAAGATCAAAAAATCAAATAACCCAAATCCACATACTCTAAAAGACTTAAGAATTTCTATTATGCCACTGTATTTTAGTAATTATCAATCAATAATAATTATATTATTAAACCAGATAACTCTCACCCTTCTATTCCTAAATTTATTTTTTATTCCTCTAAAGTAATGTTATTGGGACTCTAACCATAGCATCCCAAAGCAAATGAACATTCAATACACCTCATTTTGTATCAGTGCTGTTCAGCTCACCTCATTATTCAGGCATGGAATGCCATCTACGTACAAGGCATTCACTAGGTTCTGGGGTTAAACAGAACTGAGTGAGATTTGAGCTCTTAAAAACTTATAATCTAGTGGGGGAAATGGAACTTCAGGTAACTAAGTAATCAACAAATATTGTCCCCATTTGATGAAAAAACTAAAGCTTAGAGAATTAAATGCTCCAGGTCACCCACCCCGTATGAATTTCCCTGCCTCGTTTTAGTAGAGAATTTTAGCCAGTAGAGCATTCGACTGACTGAACATTGGGATATCTAGGCCTTAAATCCTTGTACTTTGTAATTAATTAAATGAGTGACTTTTGGCAAAAATGTCCTCCCTTTGCCTTAGTTATTTCACCTAATTATCACTACAGAGATAATAATTTATGCTGAACCTTTCTCATATAAAATCAGAGAATCAAAAATTGATGCCTATGAGAGTCCTTTGGAAATAAATTGTTCCTTATAAGGTGGTATCATCACCTTGTTTCTCTCTTAGTGGTAAGATGAGCATTATGAGTAAATGCCATCCACATCACGTTTGGAATGTTGGACTAACCAAATGATGGGCTATAAGCTATCATTTTGGGGACATTATTCTGGCGGTGAAGGTTTTTAAAGATAATATCATGTAAAATCAAAAAGCAGACCAGATTTGAGGTCAGAAGACCTGAGATTGTAGTCATCTATTTCCTAGTTTTGGCAAGTCATTTAACTTCTCTGTACTTTGGTTTATTTGCCTGTGAAGTAGATATGTTAATACCTGTTCTGCCTCTCTTGTAGGAATATTGAAAAAACCAAATATAATGTATATGAAAGTCTTTTGTGAACCATGAAAAGCCCATTCTACTGGAATCTGATGAGGTCCAGAGATAGAAGCCATGACTGATTCATTTTATAACCTTAGGGGGCTAATAGGCAGCTTGTTACACAGCAGGAGTTTAATAAATTTTTATAGAAAAGAATCTGGACTCTGACCTGGTATTTGAGTTTCTCTTCTTTTTCTGTTTTCAGACAAGCGTAGCTCTGGGTTCAATCCAAAATCTATGATGTGAACTTCATTCTGCTTCCGGACCTGTGTGTTCTCCAGAGCTCTTCCACACTTCCCTCCCCATCCTTCCCCACCCCTATGCTGCCTTCCTCACCTTCAGGGCCTGGCTAAAGCCCAGGGTTTTTACCCAATATCACTCTCAAAATATCCTAATTATGATCGCATCACTGGAAAAGTCTCCTGAGACTTTCTTTTTTCCTTTCTTTTCTTACTGAAGTAAAGTCAGTTACAATGTGTCAGTTTCTAGTGTACTGTATGATGTTTCCATCATACATATACATACATATATTTGTTTTCATATTCTTCTTCATTATAGGTTTCTGTAAGATATTGAGTATAGTTCCCTGTACTATACAGACGAAATTTGATTTTTTAATTTATTATATATATAACAGATAGTATTTGTACATCTCAAACTCCCAATTTATCCCTTCCAATCCCCTTCCCCCTGATCCCTGTAACTATAAGTTTGTTTATTATGTCTGTGAGTCTGTTTCTGTTTTGTAGATAAGTTTCTTAGTGTCTAGTGTCTTCTTTTTCTTTTCTTTTCTTTCTTCTTCTCCTTTTTTTTAGATTCCGCATATGAGTAATATCATATGGTATTTTATTCTCTTTTTGACTTTCTTATCACATTGTAAATGTGTGATAAATTAATACTAAAAAGGCTGACAGGAGATGGGCTTAACTTCCCAAGGTGGATTCCATTTCTTTAAATCAATTCTTAAACATACTTCCTGTTAAATATTATACCCAAAGTTATTTGTTTTGGATAAGATACTTATATGGGGAGATGGTTTTGCAATTTTAATCTCTGTATTAGAGATTATGTTTCTGATCAATAAAGTGATTTTTTTCCTACAGTAATCAATAGAGAATACAGTAGCTACAAGCAGATTTTATTCTGTCATGACCTTTCTGAAGAACAGTGCTATTTTGAGTCACTCTGGGAAAGAAAGACAGAGGCACACATTAGGAGGTGAAACTGGGGAAGAGAAGTGAAACTTTTTTACATACCAGAAGTTAAGTCTGTATATGAACAAGTGTCAGTCACCTAGGAAGTAGAGGAGGGAGGCCAAGATTACAAATGGGAACATGTGAAAAGCAACACGTGCAAGGTGTGGAGCAAAGATAAGTTCAGATAGCATCGACCTGAGTAATGTCCTCAGGCATCTGTGCTTATTTACAAAGGCACCTCTTGCTTTTGCTTCACTAGTTCCCTTGCCTTTAGCCAACGTGGAGAAAGTGCCCTGTATCTGCCCCTTACTCTACACAAGGACATAGTTCATTTCAGAATGGAAGACACCTTTTTCCTCTCAGAACTGACTGCAGTAAGAGTCATGGGAGTTCATATTGCTGCTGTATTGACACATTAGTATTCTCCTTTCCTCTCTTGTCATACCTTCTTCTTTGCCTTCACTGCCTCCTTCTTTTCCTCTTCCCCTCCCTCCTCCCTTTCCTACTCCCTCCTCCTCCTCTTCTATCTCCTCTTCTTCTTTCCCTCCTCCTCCTCCTTCTCCTCCTCCTCCTCCTTCTTCCCCTTCATCCTCTTCCTTCCTCTTCCTTTTCTCCTCCCCACTTCTTCCTTCTCCTTTGCCTCCCCCTCCTCTTTACTTTCCTTTCCACCTTCTCTTCTTTTGGGAATAAAGGAGCAATACAAGAATTCAAAGGAGTTTGAGGTAATAGCAAAAGATTTTATCTTAGTAATCAGGGTAAATATATGGCATATGGCTCTGATATGGGGAAACACTGACACACGAACAAAATAATGTAAACAGGCCAACATAGGAAGCTACTCTGAAGCCCTAGGGCATGAAAATAAAAGCAGAATTAAGCAAAAAGTCTAATAAGAGATTACACAGAAGGTTAGAGTTCCAAGTCCTTTAAAAATTGCTATCATTTAGGGAAGAAAATAACAATAATTTTTGTATCAATTATTTTTAGCAGCAAGTACCACAAAAATTGACTTATTTGGCTTAAATAAAGGATTGCATTTTCTTACCAAAAATAAATCCCAACAGAAGATAGTGTCAAAGAAAAACTGCATCAGAGGTAAACAGGCAAAACAGGCTTTATTCAAGACTATTGCAACAGGGGAGAGAACTCAACTCCACTGAAAGGAAAGGAAGAATTTTTAAGCCCTGGGGTAAGTTAGTAGAAAAGTACTAGATGATGTTGGTGAGGGACAATTGGCTGATGTGATTAAGTCATCTGTGTTTGCTAATTGGCACTTACCAAAGTTAGACTCTTACCTTCCTGCAGAGACTGGTAAATAGGATATTATCTCTCTTGATGATTACGTTTCAAAGGCATTGCTCCCAGATTCTTGAGAAAGATACTCTTGGGTTGTAAAACTGGCAAGAGGCTGAAAGGAGATTTATATCTCAAAGGGGTAGAGGAAGAATTTACAATTTTAAGTTTTCTAAAGTAATATTCTAAGAAAAAGGAAGTCAGGACCTTTAGTAAAGAAGAAACTTAAAGTTTAGTTAAGCTGAGAAGAATGTCAAAGCCATCTTGCTCAATAGTTCTGAGGTTTGATTCAAAGTAAGACTGACAACCTTAAGGAACCAGAGTGTTTCTGTCTTTGCTCACATGCATCTGATAGCCTCCACTACTTTATTGTTCACATAACTGAAAATCAAGGGGAACTGACATCAGATATTGTTGAACATAGGTGCTTAAATTTAATAAAAAAAATCTGTTTTTTTAATGTTTTAATTCATAGTTGTTTCCCTACTTCACTCTCAGGCAGATTTTTCTCTCATGGTAGCAAGATATCCATACCAATTCTAGACCTACATTCTTTCAGCCTAGCATAATGTCAGAAAGAGAGTGTCTCATTCTCAATAATTTCATCCCCAGTCCCTGATGTAGTTTTCACTGTTCAGCTTGGTTTAGGTATCCAGCTTTGAGTCCATCTCCTAGGCCAGGAGATTAGGATACACGGGGGTATCATACATCCCTGAAACTAGAAGATGAGTTCTTTCCTAACTATATAGATGGCAGTTCCTAAGGGGGAAAATCACTGTGCTTTCCCAGAAAAAGGTGAAATGTATGCCAAGAAGGTTAAAACAATATATGACTATTCTATGGTTTTTCAAGTTCTCTTCCCACTTTTGTTCATGGAACAAGCAGAGTGGGGCTGTGCTGAAGGTAGGAACTTAAAATGTGAAACCAAGGGCCAGATCATCTACATTGCTCTATCATTGCTGGCAGATGATGCTACTGAAATACGAGTTACTATCACTGCATATTCAGATATGTGTTGCAGTTCTTCCTATACTAGGAAGGCTGCACATCAAACTAACTTGGTGACTCTAGCATAAAGATTCTTCTTTCTTTATATTTATTAAGATTTCATGCACCCCAAGCCTCTCTCTGCTGATTCTTTTGGTTCCCATGTTGACTTTTCTGAAAGAGATTGTGAGCTTAACTGCCTCTTCTCAGAGATTCCTGTGCAAATCTTGCCCACCAATTCATATGCTTGTCTTTTGTCTTGAGACTTATTCTATATATGGTTCTGTCCACTGTTTTGGATGCTTTCTCCTCACCATTGTTTGGTCTCTTTCTGTTTGGCTTTCTACTAGGGTTCCCTCTTTTTACTTTGCCCTAGATTGCCAACTTCCTACAGGATGGACTATTCAGATCTGATTGTGCATGCTTAAACATACTGCTTCTTAACTTTTACCTTGGTCCCTTGTACTGAGATTTACAGGCAAATCTATACTACAGTTTAACTCAGACCTTCAGAATATTACATCTCAACCAGTTCTCAGTGACCCTAAGATTTTATTTTCTGAGAATTGAGATAAGAGAAGGCAATGAGGAGTTAAAATCAGTATTCTGATTTGTTTGGCAATATAGTTCTCATTATAAACATGTAAGTTGGATTTCTACTTTATATATCACCTTCTGTGACATTTGGTTGGTACTGTCACTCTGGGTTTGCTAGTAGAGGGGAGTCTCTTGATAAAGACAATGGCTTTGGACCTGGGACCCATTTTGAGTTCCAATGCAAAACTGCACATGTACAGATTAGCCTCTCTGAGCTTCAATTTTTTTATATCCTAACTACAAATGATGAAGGCTGTTTCTTAAGGAGACACATGATCCATAAATACTTAGTAAATGCTCTTCACATGGTAGTAATATTGCATTAAAAGAAGAGCCTAAGAAAAATGTAGGCTCAGATTCTAAGGCATGGTGGCAGCTCAAAGATAGTACTACCATGTAGGAGTCTGCTTGAGAAGGCTTCTTTTCTTTCACAACTTCCCGACCAATGTACCATAACATATTGGTATGCTGTGAATAGACAAAAATGCCTTGAGTTATCAATCCTCTCTGACTTCTGAGCAGCTGAGCAGATCCTGGGAGTTGCTGAAGTTCCTTGGGTGGTTGTCATAATTCAAAAACAACCTCATCTATTTACTTTATTGTGCCATACAAATATTTTCAGTTACCATATGTGTCATGATGTAAAATAGTTTGGAAAAGAGAACTCTATTTTTCTTTAGGATATGTGTGATGAATGGCACATATAATAAATGTCATAGGAAAATGAATGTTAAGAACAGAAAGCTGAGTAAATTGGTGATGATTGAGCTAATTCTTGAAGAAGAAGGAAGATTCAGCATACTAGGAAGCAGAAGAAAAGAACCAAGGCAGAAAAATTTAAAGTGAGGAACAGATACATTTACTGACTGTGCTAGTCAGGGTGCTTAACACTAGCTGCCATAAGGGCTTGTCTGTGTCTGTTTCTCACTCATACAAAGTCTGGTGTCAGTTAGGTGGCCCTCCATCTTATAGCCATGCCATCTGGAACCTATGGCCTCCAAAGTTGCACGAACAGTGAAGGGAAGGTCAGAGGATATCGGAGGATGTGCAAATAGTTAGGCCTACTTATGTCATCTTTATCACACCCCATTGGCCAGAGCTCATTCATATTGCTTCACTCTAACTCTGTGGGAGGTTGGAAAATGTAGACTTCCTATGTGATCAGAAAGAGAAAATGGTGTTTGAATACATAACTTTATGTCTGTCATAATAATATAGGGACATCTACATGGGAATCCTAATTACCAGCCAGGATTGATTGAGGAGCGAGTTACCATGAGAAAGATAATGAGCTGGGGAGTCTCAATGTCATATCCATAAGTTAATGCAGCCTAATATATTTTTCACCATTAAAGGATATAAAGATGAGAATTCACATGTCAGCTGGTCAAGACAACGATGGAGACACTTGACAGTCTTGATTGGTTCCCATTAGCTGTTCTTGCCTCTGCTGATCAGCTATTGCTTCTATCTAAGTCCTATCATATTTATGCCCTTAGTAAATGTGGGAATTGGTGTCATAGAAATTCTGGATGTTATGGAGCTTGGTGCTTCCTCAAGAGAATATCAGGTGTGCTTGGAAAATCTTTATGGGAGTTCTTTATAAGGGTTATAGGAGAGAAGGCTGAAAGAGTATCTTGTATCTAAAATGTTGATTGTGAAGGGGCAGACTTTCCATGTCAGGCTAAAGAATATCTTCTTCATTCTTAGAGTGTGGGGAGTAACTGAAAAATTTTGAGCAGAGTTGTCATCTTGTTTATCAAACTGTGCCTTAGGGAGACTAATCTGGCTTTTCCTAATGCCCACTGCAAGCTAGGTTAATACACCCCTTTTCTGTGACTCCATTTCTCTCGGTGATTCTGTCTGTGATTGCACGTACAACTTTCTTGTGCTAAGATTGTTTTGTGTTGCCCTCATCTACTCTAATGAGCTCATCCTGGACTCAGACTAGCCTGATTTGTTGTCTTGTCTCAGTGTTTCACATATTGCCTGATAGAGGAGATAGCAACTCATTTATGGAGCACGCATTTTCAAAAAGCAGTTTATAAGGTCACCTCCTTCATCCCCCTCATCAAGCCAATCTGGTTAACTGGCACTTCAACTCTTCTGTGAAACAGATATTCCCAAACCCAAGCCCTGAAAGGAACTAAGTAACCTCTGAATCATCAAAGAGGTCTAATTATAGTCAACCTATATTTTAGTGACTGATATATTGGCTGTATGAAATTATTTGGAAAATTGCTCCTTGGTACACAGGATATTTTTTTAAGTAGAACATCCTATTTCTCAGCTATCGTTATCTCTTTATGTTGATTTAAATCATCTATTTGAATGGGTGAGCAGGCCACAGAGAAATCAAATGATTTCAGTAGTTTTATGACTATTTAGTGGAGATTTACAAACAAAAATAGAGTATAGAGACTAACTATGTATCTTTTTTTTCTAGAAGTAAGCTAATCTTATAGGATTCCAGTGAGATATGGAAAGGACTAAAAATTTTTGAGTACCTGAATACTCTGGGAAACATGCTAGGTATTATATATATTTTTTCCTTTTAAATCTCCTAATAACCTGCAGAGTTAGCATCAGTTTCCCCATTTTGCAGGTGAGGAGATTAAATCTCAGAGAGATTACATCTGTTGTCCAACGCAAACATTCAGTAGATGATCCGTAAGACCCCAAAATTTGCAAATCAACTTTCCATAGGGTTAAAACAGATCTGACTCTTTAGCATGGTTAAGACAACAGCTTGTGTAAATATCTGAAACTAACTTGTCCATAATGCAATAACCATTTTTCTGCCCTTTCCCACCCCCTTCCTATTCTTCTGATTCTTCCACAGTGTTCTACTTAATTGGCATTGGCATTGCAGGAGTCTGTTCCTTGGGGATTTGCCTCACCTTAGATAGCCTGTATGCAAAGCACCTCTCAGCATAGAAAGATCAACTTGTAAATGTTTCTGTGGCAACCATGGACTCCCAAAGACTGCTTAGTTCCTCCTTTGACCATGAATCTGAAAGCCAACAAAATAGATGCTTTTAAAAGTTTTATTTTAAAGTCCACTTACCAACGGTGAGAGACTAATTTTTCAAAGTATAATTAGTTATGCAACCCCTGCAGATTGTTGCTGATCTAAATTGAGCAGCTTTGAGCCATCCTCTTCCCTCAACACCTAGCACCCCTGTCAATACAGTTTTTTTTTTTCCACTTTATTTTCTCCTGGAGGGGCCTTACTGACATGGTTTTTGTATGCAGTTGAAAAAAATACAATGCAAAGATATATTTCAAATAAGATCATATTATCAATAAGGCTTGCCACATCTTCATCCCAATAACCAGAATATTTTGTGTGGTATCAATGCTGCGTGACACAATTGAGCATATTTTTTGCTTTCAAAAATTTTTTGGAAAACAAAATGTTTTTAAACAGCCTTTTCTCTCTTTTTACTTAACAAATAATACAATGCTTATCTAGTGGGAAATTCATGGAGGAGTTATATTCAAAGTTGTAAGTTAAAAAAAGAGACCCGACAGCTTGAATATTTCTTGTTCTCATAATGATTTAAAATGCAGTGACCATATTTTCTGAACAAAATATTGAGACAATTGTCTCACACGTTGTGTGGCAATGGGAGGAAATGTTGGCAATGAGGGTTGTCTTAGGAAAATTTCATGAGTAATGTTGGTCTCTTCTAACTGGAGAAGGAAGGAGAGATGTTCATAAACTCTGAAGCAGAGATGGGTAAGCCTCCATGTACCTGTGAGACTTCTCCTGTGGCCTCAGCTCCGTGCTACATGCTGTGGGATGTTAAAAAACAACGCTGTCTTTGAGAAACTTAGAACCCACTTGAGAATGCAAGGTGAACATGCCTAAAGCCGTCAGGGAACAGTGGATAACAGAGGAGAGTGGGTAGTTATGAGTGATCTTGCAATGTCCTCATAATAAAGCGGCCGTAGGGAGAGAGAGTGATTTCCTGTTTCTACAGCTGAACCTGAGTTCCTTCATCCAATGGCAAAAACCTTGATATTTTCCATCTATCCGACCTTTTCTCAGTCTCTTGGGGCCTATCTCTGTCCTTTTAGGTTTTTCCCTCCTCCTCCCTCTCCCCTTCTCCTTAACTGAGGTAAGTCAAAGGGGCCTTTCGTAAAATCATAACACTGCAAGAGTGTAGGAATCAAGACTGATGTGTGTTGGCTTCATTGCAGAGCTGGCACCTGCTGGGGGCGCACTGTCTTGTCTATTCTTGGGTTCACACCACCTCCATGCTTCCATTCACTGGGGTGGCCAAAATGCATTTGGCTTCTGGTCACATGATTTAAACTGCCTTCCTGCTTACTTCCACTGAGAAACCATTTTCAGAGTGAATTCTCTTCTCTCTGTCTCTGTGTCTCTGTCTTTGCCTTTGTCTTTCTCTCTCCATCCATGAGAGTAAGGGTCCAAACTTGGACTAGAAATACTGGAGAAAAAAAAAACAAAACCCGTAACTGTTTACAGGCACTGGCCAACAGGCAGTATAGGAGTTAGGGTCCCTGAGAGGAGAAACACGTACAAGATGAAGTCTACCATGCCCCAGTTTTCTGCCCAGAGGTAATTTTCAGTGTGTAGTGCGGGCAGGGGGAACCCAAGCAGAGCACAGTGGTCTTGTTGAGTTGAGGAGACAGATGTTTGGAGTTTGGGGAGACCTAGGTGAATAGAATTTTCAGGACAAACTCCTGGAGAAATGTGAACTTAGCAAAGAAAGAGTTCCAAAAATCCACACAGGAGTCCTTGTGAGTCTTTGAGTACCAGTCTGTGCATGTGTCAGGTGAAATTCCACAAGTATGGATGTAAGACAACTTCTCAGGGAAGAAAAATTTCCTGAGAGCTGAACACTGAATAAGTCCCAGACTCACACAGGACTGGGAATCATTTGACTTTCACATTCAGAACAGGGAGAACATATTAAATACATGGGACAATTATTAGAAACCCTTGAAAAGTTATGCTTAGTGATACTAAATTCCACCTATAGGTAAGTCTGCTGTAGATTACCCCTAAAATAGCTTGAAAACAATACTCAGAAGGAGCAAATTATTAAGCAGACAGAGTAAATGCTTCCTGTAATAAGTTCAAACTTCTTTCATAGACTACACCAAACTAGCACTCAACTATGTAAAATTCGCAATGTCTGGCATCCAATCAAAAAGTGTGAGACGTGAAGAAACAAGAAATTGTGACCCATAACCTGGAGAAAAAACTAGGACAATAAAAATAAGCCCATAAATAACAGCGATGAAAGGAGTAGTAGACAGGGATCTTAAAGGCGCTTCTATAAATATGCTCATGCTTTTAAAGAAACATGAACCTAAAGAGGAAAGACATGGGAGAAATGCTTCAAAGACAAATGGAGATGCTAAAGATGGAAAATAAGATTATCTGAAATAAAATCTTCATTGACAGCTCTTAAAACAGACACTTCAGAAAGAAAGATCAGGGAACTTGCAACATAGCAACAAAAACTATTCAAAATGAAGAACAGGAGGAATAGAATAAACAAAAACAAAGAATAAGTCATCTGAGAAAAACATCAAGCTGTCTAACACATATACTCTGTAACTGGTGTCCTAGACTAAATTTTTCTGTAAATCTAAAACTGTCCCCCAAAATAAAGTAGTTCTTAAAAAAATAATTAAAGGATGAAATAATGTTCCATGATATCACTAATTATAAGAAAGTTTGGTGCAGCCACTATGGAAAACAGTGTGGAGATTCCTCAAAAGACTAGGAATAGACTTACCATATGACCCAGGAATCCCACTCCTGGGCTTGTATCCAGAAGGAAATCTACTTCAGGATGACACCTGCACCCCAATGTTCATAGCAGCACTATTTACAATAGCCAAAACATGGAAACAGCCTAAATGTCCATCAACAGGTGACTGGATAAAGAAGAGGTGGTATATTTATACAATGGAATACTACTCAGCCATAAAAACCGACAACATAATGCCATTTGCAGCAACATGGATGCTCCTGGAGAATGTCATTCTAAGTGAAGTAAGCCAGAAAGAGAAAGAAAAATACCATATGAGATCGCTCATATGTGGAATCTAAAAAACAAAAACAAAAACAAACAAACAAAAACAAAGCGTAAATGAAGGACAGAAATAGACTCACAGACAGAGAATACAGACTTGTGGTTACCGGGGGGTGGAGGGTGGGAAGGGATAGACTGGGATACACTGTATAGCACAGGGAAATATACACAAAATGTTATGATAACTCACAGAGAAAAAAATGTGACAATGAGTGTGTATATGTCCATGAATAACTGAAAAATTGTGCTGAACACTGGAATTTGACACAACATTGTAAAATGATTATAAATCAATAAAAAATGTTAAAAAAAAAAAAAAAGAAAGTTGGGATGGGCTATATTAATACCAGACAGAAAATTTCTGGACACTATTGTCAGAGATAAAGAGTGACATTTTATAATGTTAAAAAGATGGATTCATTATGAAGACAAAGCCAATCTAAATGTTTGTGTATCTCACAGCAGATACTCAAAATACATGAAGCAAAAATTAGCAGAAATAGACATTGAGAATAATAGAGAATAGAGAAATAGAAATAGAGAAAGGAGAAATTTACAAATGCAGTTGAAAATTTCAACACTCCTCTTTCACTAACTGATGTAGTAGCAGTCAGAAAACCAATAGGGATATAGAAGACACTATTAACCAACTTGACCTAATTGATATTCATAGAACTCACCACACATCTGGTGGAGACTTCACCAGTGTAGACCTTATTTTGTACCGTGAAACAGGTCTCAGTTCTTTGGCCCACAGTGGAACTGACTTAGAAATCAGCAATAGAAAATATGTGGAAAATTCCTACATATCTGGAAATTAAACAGAATGCTTCTAAATAACTCATGGATCAAAGAAGAAGTCACAAGAGAAATAAAAAATATTTAACTGAAATAAAATAAAATAAAAACATGAAAACTGCAGGATGCAGTATTTTAATCTCATTGGCTGCTATAACAAAACACCACGCACTGGGTGGCTTAAATGGCAGAGATTGATTTCTCACAGTTCTGGAGGCTGGGAAGTCCAAGATCAAGGTGCTGGCCAATACAGTTCCTGGTGAGAACTTTATTTCTAGCTTGCAGAGAGCCAAATGCTTGCCTTGTCCTCACATGGCCTTTCTTTGGTGGGTGCAGGAGGGAAGTGAGAGCGAGAGATCTCTTTCTCTTCTTAAAAAGTCACTGATTCCAACATGAGGACCCAACGCTCATGACCTAATATAACCCTAATCGTCTTGCAGAGATCTCACCCTTAAGTACCATTTTATTGGGGGTTAGATCTTCAATATATGAATTTAAGGGGGCACACTCAGTCCATTAAATGCAGCCAAAATATTGCTTAGTTCTCAGAAAAAAAATTTCTCCAGAATTTGTCATTGTCTCATACTGGAACTCTGTTCACTCATTGAACAACAATTCCCCATCCCGTCCCCCCAGTCCCTGGTGACCACTGTTCTACTTTCTGTCTCTAAGAATTTGACTATTTTATGTACCTCGTGTAAGTGGAATCATACACGGTCTGTCCTATCATATCTGGCTTATTTCATTTAGCATAATGTCTTCAGGGCTCATCCATGTTATGTCAGAATCCCATTCATTTTTAAGGCTGAACAATATTTCATTGCATATATATGTCATATTTTGTTAATCAGTTCATATATCAGTAGACATTTGGGTTATGTCCACTTTTTGGCTATTGTGAATAATGCTACTACGAACACTTACATACAAATATCTGTCTGAGTTTGATTTCGGTTCTTTGGGGTATACGCCCAGAGATGGAATTGCTGGATCATATGTTTCATATGTTTAATTTTTTGAGAAACTACCATACTGTTTCCCATAGTGACTGCAACATTTTACATTCCCACTAGCAGTGTACCAGGGTCCCAATTATTGCTAACATTTGTTGTTTTTTAGTTTGTAATTTTTTTTGATAATTTGATAATAGCCACCCTAATGGGTATGAAGCAACATCTGATTGGGGTTTTGATTTGCATTTCTATAATGGTTAGTGATTTTGAGCATAATTTCGTGTGTTTATTGGCCATTTATTTGTATGTCTTCTTTGGAGAAATGTTTATTCAAGTCTTTTGCTCATTTTTGAATTTTTAAATGCTCAGATTAGAAATAAGAAAGGTATATAATCAATGATCTTAAGTGATCTTAAGAAACTGTGGAAAAGATTAGACACTATATAAAAATAGATGAAAACAAGCAAAAAAACAAATTTCTTCTGTATAGTGCAGGGAACTATATTCAATGTCTTGTAGTAACCTTTAATGAAAAAGAATATTAAAAATGAATATATGTGTGTATATGCAGGACTGGGACATTGTGCTGTACACCAGAAATTGACACATTGTAACAGACTGTACTTTAATTTTAAAAAAGCTGGAAAAAGAGCAAAGTAAACTCAAAATTAAGTATATGGAGGGAAATAATAATGACAAGCGTGGATATCAATAAAATAAAAACCACAAAAATAGAGAAAATTGATTAAAATGCTAATCAATTAGCAAATCTTATTGATTCCCACCTCCTGAATATTTCTTCAGTCTATTAACTCTTCCAGAGTCTAGGTTCTTAAATACCATATTACAAAGCCCTGTGTAGTATGAAGTTACTTAACCTGTTGTCCAAAATTGAGGAGAAGGATGGACCATGTTGTTTTCATCTTGGTATCGCTAGTGTAATCTTGTTTATCTATTCTACATATGCCTGTCAGTATCTACAAATTTTGAACTCCCAGTCTATCTCTTCCCATCCCCCTCCCCCTTGGCAACCACAAGTTTGTATTCTATGTCTATGAGTCCGTTTCTGTTTTGTATTTATGGTTTTTTTTTTTTTAGATTCCACATATGAGAGATCTCATATGGTATTTTTCTTTCTCTTTCTGTCCTACTTCACTTAGAATGACATTCTCCAGGGACATCCATGTTGCTGCAAATGGCGTTAAGTTGCCGTTTTTTATGGCTGAATAGTATTCTATTGTATAAGTATACCACATCTTCTTTATCCAGTCATCTGTTGGACATTTAGGCTGTTTCCATGTCTTGGCTATTGTAAATAGTGCTGCTATGAACATTGGGGTGCAGGCGTCTTTTTGAAGTAGGATTCCTTCTGGATATATGCCCAGGAGCGAGATTCCTGGGTCATATGGTTAAGTCTATTCCTAGTCTTTTGAGGAATCTCCGTACTGTTTTCCACAGTGGCTGCACCAAACTGCATTCCCACCAGCAGTGTAGGAGGGTTCCCTTTTCTCCACAGCCTCTCTAGCATTTGTCATTTGTGGACAGAAAAGTCACCTCTTAATGATGTTACTCTACACAAATCCTGTGGCTCTCTGGATCCTCATCTGTAACACAGATGCACATCAAATAATAAATATTACAAGAAGTTTGGGATTTCCATTCACTAAAAATGATTTCACTGATTCAGATTTGAGAGTTAAACTTGATTTGGTCCAGGAAACTCCTGCTCTATTCCATGTTAGAATTATGCAGTGTCTCCATGTGTACCTCTTCATGTGCTATGTAAAAATTCACCCTACTTTTGGGTTATCTTCTTTGAGCCTAATTCCAGCCTAAATTACTAGACACCAGATCATTGAGGTCAGGTATAATGACTTTCATCTTTGTCTCCCTTGAACCTTACAATTCCTGGCATAGAAAAGGGCGTAATAATAAATCATTGTTGAAGAATGAAGTAGAAGAGTAGGAAAGATCTCAGAGCCTAGACGAAAGAAAAATTGCTAATACTTTATTTCTGGAAGGAGCGAATGTAGGATGCACTGCCCAACAGCTCTAATTTCTCCAAGTAACACTCATCACTGGAAATGCCAGGGATGAGGTCAAATATTTGGTTTTGTGTAGATTTTTGTTAGGATCTCATTGATACCAGACTCCAAATTGTTTTCAGACTATTTGGCAAATCTCTGCTCTTTTTTATAAGCATCTGAGAGCTTTTCTCTCTGGCACAGGATCTCCATATAGTGCGTTCTTCATCAACTGACTTGTGGAATTTGTCCATGCTTTGAAAAGAAAATACGGACAGTGTACAGAAAAAGGAAAACTGTAAACTTGATTGCAAACTAGAACAAGGTAGAAAACTGTGAAGCCTGAAGTTTCTGGAAGTCAGTCCACCGTTAAGTCACAAGACGTCATTTGTCACGACAGACTTCTCTCTCCTCTCTCTGTCCAAATTACATTCATCCTTTCAGGCCCCATTCCAATCCCACCTCCCTTTATGGTCAGACTGTTATCCACTGCCCTCTGCATTATCTAAATTTCTGTAGCATTTATAAATGGAGCCGTGAAATCTAGCAGCTGTTTAAAAATCTGTTCTGGAAAAATAATTATGTCTGTACTGCACATTATTTTTGAAATGCTCTTACATTTACCTCACTTGGTCTTTGCAATTATTTGGAGAGGGTATTGCTGTGAATGCACCCATTTTAAAGGTCCGAGTCAGAGTGCCTCAAGGACTTATATGCGGTTATGTACCTAAAGGTAAGTTTTCTGATTTCAAATGTATTCTCTGGACTTACTGGTACATGCTTGCTTTGTCTTCCCTGTCTTGAGCCTCGCAACAGATGTCTTCCCAACAGAGCCTAGTGGAACACTAGGCACAAAGCAACATGCTTAATGCTTGCTATTTTTTCACTTCAGAGCATATGCTGTTACAAAACTCTCCTTTGTCCTAAAACATCATATTTCTGCTCTTTTGTTATGCTAAACAGTCATTGCTTCAGATTTTAACCTAGCTTCTCAGGTACTTATTTGTAGTGAGGCCTAGAAGAATAGCAAATAGGAAAAAACAAGTTGTGAAGAAACTTGAGATCGTATGAACTACTAGCCTTCTTTTCCAGCCCAACATCAATTCCTCCTTCTGATAACAGACCCACTGACTTTGCCGGAGAACCAGTTCTATGTGGCTCTGTTGGTGGTGGGCTCTTCCTTCCTCTTCAGCACCCATAGGACTGGGCGCGTGACTCAGGTCCAGACAAACACCCAAAGCCCTGGTTGAGATGACTGGCTCAGTGGTAGGCACACGATTTGAGAATAGCCAATCGGAGTACACCCTGAGATCGATTTCTTTTTTGCCAGTCCAATGGGGAAAGGAGCTTTTCCAGAGTTAGAATATGAGTCCTGGATTATAAGACTCCATCATAATTACATGGAGAGAGTCTACCTGAGAAAAATGGACCTCCAATTATTTCATTTGAGTCCTTTGTCTTAACCACACCTAAGCTTGCTACCAAACCTGGTCTTTTTGATTCAGTTAATAATTCCCTTCCTTCCTTCCTTCCCTCCCTCCTTCCTACCTTCCTACCTTCCCTCCTACCTTTCTCTGCATTTTTTTAGGAGGGTTAATTAGGTTTTATTTATTTACTTATTTTTTTAAAATAGAGGTACTGGGGGTTGAACCCAGGACCTCATGCATGCTAGGTATGCACTCTTATCACTGACCTATAGCCTCATGGGTTATGGCATGGTATCTGTTTGGTTTATGTATGGTACATGTTTAGAATGCATTTTAGAGCTATACTGGTAATGGGAGGTCAGAGAAGCTATATACATTGCTCATTGTCACACAAGGAGTAAGGGATAAAGTCAGTATTCAAATTCAGCTCTGTTTGACTTTAACCTGACCCTCAAGTTTCTCTGCACTTATGTGAGCTTTTCATTTCATTGAAGAGAAATCTACAGCTCAGGAAACTGTGCCACTTTTTCAAGATCATCCAGTGGCAGAGCTGGAACCTATTCACCTGACACCAAAAATGTAGCTCATACTATTACTTATCTTAAGCACTCACAGACACTACTTGGCTTTTGTGTTAACAGAACCCTGGCTGACAACGGAATCACTCGATCCCATTGGAGTTGACTTGACATGGCTAGTTATAGTCTCTAAACTCTCAGGCTTCTGGACTGCAGAGCTTTGAAGAAAATGCCTTTTACAAACATAGATGCCCCAGACTCCGATAAGGAGTTTATTAGGGTTGTTTAGAGAAACAGAAACAATAGGATAGTTGTAGATATGGATATAGTATAGATACAGTCATAGAGTTGGAGACAGAGCTTTGTTATGAGGAATTGGTTCATGCAATTATGTGGTCTGAGAAGCACCACAGTCTGTTATCTGCCAGCCGTAAGGCCAGCAAAGCTAGTAGTGTAGATGGTAGAAGTTCAAAAGCTTGAGGATCAGGGCAGCTGATGGTGTAAGTGCAAGTGCAAGTCTGACGGCCTAAGAACCAGGAGTGCTGATGTTTGAGGACAAGAGAAGATGGTTGTCCCAGGGGAGAGCAGAGAGCGAATTTCGCTTCCTCTGCCTTTGTGTTTAATATAGGCCCTGAATGGATTAGATGATCCCCTCCAATAGTGGAGAGGATGGTCTTCTTTACTCAGTCCACTGATTCAAATACCAACTTCAGAAACACCCTCACAGACATGCCCAGAAATGATGGTTACCAGCTATCTGGGCATCCATTAGCCCAGCCAAGTTGACAAATAAAATTAACTATCACCATCACATAGGGCTGCCTGGCAAGTGTGCTTTCCTCATAGATCTGTGCCAGGCAGGTGTGTCAGCTCAGGTGGCCACGAAGGGCAACAGTGAGGAGGGGCTTCAGAAGGCAGGTGTAAAACTGTGTCAAGAGAGTTCTGGTTACAATGAAAGATGCCAGACCTATTGCCATGTCCCAGGGACAAATCTGGAGCTGAGGATGAAAAAGAAAACCAAGGAGTGAAGTTCTGAGCAGTGCAGGAATACAGTGGTTAGAAGGTCTAGGACTTCTATGCTATGTGGCACAGGGATGCTGATGTTACTGGTCTGCACTGCATGGTGCTTTGGTAGATGCAGTCTGAATTATGGGAAAATGCTGGGCAATTTTTAGGAGAATTTAGGAATTCCATTTCAAAATGTATATGATATGGAAGCTGCCTAGCTGTGGAAGAACAGTGGATGTTTTTGCTGGTTGGATCCATCACAAAACTGCTCCTTTCCCCAAATTACATAAGCTCCACATTGAAGTACTTACAAATGAAAAGCATTTCCTGAAAGCTCTTGGAACATTTCACAGTTTTCGTTCTTTAATTCTTATACACAGATACACTTAAAAATACTATGGAAAACTGCGCCACCACACAGAACTGAAGAAAGCCTGAGAAAGACGGAAAAGCTTTTTGTGTTGATTTTAAGACCATTTGTATATAATTACATAGAAATATGAGACTTGAAATTTTCTCAGTTGAAATAAGGCAAATGACCATTTGATGTGATAAAGCAAAGGAATCAAATTCAGGCGGGAACCTTGTCGCATTTGGAAGCGAAGCCACTTCTTTTGGAGAGTGGGGATTTCACTTCTCATTCTTTGGCTGCAAGTGTTTTACACTGAAGTTGGCAACTCCTTACAGAGAGGAAGCTTTTTGTCAGTTGGGTAATTTTCTTTTTCTCCTTTCCAACCTCAGAAATACCATGCTCACATTTTCAGATTTATTTTGATTTTCTTTATTCAAACGAAGTGCAACTCTTTTTTGAACCTAATGAAAATACACATTTAACTCAAAAATTATGTACTATTTATTGCTCTTATTTTGTTTAAGGTGATGATACCAAGTTCATTTTAGAAAATTTGGAATATACAGTAAAGCATACTAAATAGCCAGCTGTAATTCCACTACCGTGAGATTATTTTGTTCCTATTTTGATGTTTGTCTTTCTAGGTATTTTCTGTACTAAATGATATCTTGTGATAAAGATTTGTTTCACACACTAAATTATAATCTAGTTTTTATCTTTTTACATCAAAAATTGGACTCTCTGAAGTGGATGTACCATCGTTTATTTAACTAATCCTCACTAGTAGTTGCTACATCTTTCCTATCATAAACAGCTCTGGAATAAACACCTTTGAAGACAAATCAGTTTGCATTTCCATGATGACTTCCTTACTATCAGTACAATTCTAGGATTGAAATGTATTCCTGGATCTCAGAGTAATATCTTGGCATTTTACCTCTTTGTTCTTAGTATAAGTGAAGCAGTATAAGTTTATAATAGAAATAGTGGTTCAATTCAACTTTAAAGGTGTCAAGGTTAAGCCTGATTGGGATAGACCAGTAGGTCATTGTTGAGGCTGGATGTCAGGGGCTGCAGCTTGATTGGATGTGGTAGTTATTTGAGGAAGCTGATAAAGTGACAGCCCGAGGGCTCAGTTGGTTAAGTGGAGATACAGTTGTAGTTTAGGAGTGCCCATGTGACTGAACACTGTGCTTCATCTTATAGACACCATTCCTCTAACCTTTATAAGCCTCCAAGGCAGGTATCACCATCATCATTTCGGAAACACAGCAACTGCGGCTCAGAGAATGTAGCTAAGTATCTTTCCTAAGGTCATCCCTCCAGGCCAGGGTCCCTCAACCTTGACACTATTGATGTGTTGGGCTAGAGAATGTTGCAGTGGGCTGTCCTGTGCATTGTAGGATGCTTAGCAGCATCCTTGTCCCCTGCCCGATAGCACCCTAACCCCGGCTGTGACAACCAAGCATGTTTCCAGATATTGCCAAATGTCCCTTGGGATAGGGTAGGGGATGGGCAAAGTCACCACAATTGGAGACAGTATTGAAGACAAAATTCAAAATTTAAACCTGTAATTTCATACTGTATGCTCTTTTCCATATAGTATTTCCTGAAAGCACTTGGAACTGCCTCTTTCCCTAATAGTAATCAAGATCTGCTCTGGGGTCCTGGGTACCAGACCTGATTTCTCACAAATGCTGTTGATGGCGTTTCCACTCTCTGGAAGTTTTATGACCCTACTCTTAGCAGACAATTTCACCTGCATTTGACTGAAAAGATTGACATCAGTCAATGTTCCCTCATCTTCCCATTTGTTCCCCACTCTAGCCCCGACACCAGTCCAAATAAACCTGTTATCTTCATTCGACCACTTGTCTTTTCACCTGTCTGAAGAAAAAGGGAATTTCTTGGACAAGTGTAGCTAGGCTTTGGAGTAAGAGAGCTCTGGATTTGAATCTAGACTCTTACACTTAACTGCTGTGTGACTTTCAACAAGTTACTTAGCCACTCTGAGCCTACTGTTAATCATACAGAAAATGGGGATTAAAAATACCATATGTACAGTAATATTTGAATAATAAATGAGCTAATGTCCTTGAAAGTACCCAACAGAATGATGACACAGAGAAATCAGGAACTTTCCAAGCCTCATTTTCCCCCCAGGAGTAAACATGTTTGCTGGACCATCCATTCCCTTCTCTTCCAGGAACGGGCTTCACTTATACTATTTCTCTTTCATTGTCTCTCTCAAAACAACATAAATCAGGGCAGAATTATGTACAGTGTAAAAAATTAAGAGAAAAGTCAATGAGAATCCCACTACCTTTGAAAACTTTTAGTTTTTGTCCATATGTATAGTCATATACTGCTAGCAATCATGTACATGTAAAATTTTGTAATCTAGCCTCTTTATTTAATATTATATCTGCACACCATAGGCACACTGCTATGTAGCATCTTCCTTGTATTAAAAGACAACTACCTTGACAGTCTCATTGTTTATTTAACTATTCACCTACTTCCCATAGTGAGATTGCTTTTGATCTGGGGTTGCTATCAACAATACTGTCATGCCTATTTTCAGCACATAACTTTTTATTTCCTTTTTGTTTATGGCTTTTATATGTTTGGAACCTACTTTCCAGAAAGCTAGCTCTAGTTTGTATCAGTGCTAGCAGCAAGTTTGTGCAAAGCTTCGACCATGGGATTATTGAGAATTGGATTTCCCTCCTTCCAGTGCACACATAGTCATCAGGTTTCTAGGTGCTGATTTAATAGACGAAATGCTTTGTTATTATTTAATTTGTGTTGTTACTTTATTTACAGCCTATTGATTAAGCCATATGATTTTTGATTACGTTTATTGATCGTATTTTCTTATACTGTTCTCCATATTCTGATATTTAATCATTTTATCACGTTAGCCTGCAGATGAAAACTAAGTTTTAACTTCCTTAAAATGAACCTTCCCTTGTTTTCTTATTAAACGCTAAGCTTCTTTGTCTTCTTTCAATCGTTTGCTAAATTAAAAATAATTTTTGGTTCCAAAACAATAATATTCGGAAAGTAATAATAGTGAAAATTTTAAAGAAAATATAAAAACACTGGAGAATAAAAGTTCTTGTAGTTTAACTACCCTAAGGTAACTAATTTAAAAATGCATTATATTACCATACAGTTTTGTTGTATAAATACATACAAAATTAGGATGATACTGAATGTGGCTTGAAATCTTAATTTTTTATTTTGCTCACTATTGTGTCATTAGTAGTTTTTGATAGCCTTAGTTTCTCAAAACATTAATTTAAGTAGTCAAACTATATTTCATAAAAGAGATGTATCATGTATTTAACTATTTCCCCCTTATACACTTAGGCGAGAAACATTTTTCCTACCATTAGAATTAATATTGCATTAAGCATCCTGGTACACAAATATATACTCGTGTTTGACTATTCAGGATGTATTTCTGAAAGATTACTGATTCCACAGATATAAATTTTCTAAAGACTCAGTTCACCTCGCAAAATTACTTTTCAATCAGGTTGTGCCAATTTACCCTTCCTTATCATAATGGGTGAGTGCCTGTCTAATGCATCCTTGCTAGCACTAGGATTATCTTTGAAAAATCTTTGTTACTTTAGTACTTGAAAAATATTAGCCATTAAATTCATATTTGCTTGATTATTAGGAAGATTGATCTTTTTTCATATGCCCACATTTGTCATTTTACTTACGTGAATTATTTAATTTCCTTTCCCTATATTTGTTTTGGTATTTGAGTGATGTTTTTATTGATTTGTAAACATTCTATATAGTTGAAGAATATTATCCTACTTTAAGCACATTTCTTGTAGTTTACTTGGTAAGTAATTTTCATTTAAAGTTTTTCATGATTATGTTTAGTGTAGAGTTTATCTTTTTCATTCACTACATTTAAGCTTGGAAAGCTTTTCTCCATCACAAGATATTTAAGATCCTTGAAGTATTATCTACCAGTTCTGTTTATTTATTTAACATTTAGCACATAAATTAATCTGCACTTTGTTCTATTTTATGGTGTGTAGAAAAAAAGCCAACATTTTTTTCTTTAGATAGACAAATTCTTGAATAATGTCTGTTGAATGATCCATCTCTTCACCTGTTTGAATGTGATGCTTCCTTTATCCTATATTAAATACTACATTTGCTACCAATTGTTTCAGGCTTATTCTATTTAATTACTTTAATGATGGTAGCTTTGCAGTATTGTTTAATATGTAATGAGGTTAATTCCCTTTTTATTTCACATTATTTATAAAATTATAATTGCCACCATTATCTGTTTATTATTTTCTATAAATCTCAGAATTGTTTAGTCAGTTTCCCCAAGAAATGCTATTGGAAATTCATGAAAACAGCTTTGATCCCCACCTTTGTGGAATGTAATCCACAAAAGGAGAAGAGACAGTAACCATGTAAACAAACAAGTGAACATCTAATTTTGTATACTAACGCCTGGTCTGAAAGTAATGAGTAGAGTTTGGTGATTGAGAGTAAGCGTATATGTGATTTGGAAAGATGGGAGGGAAACTACCAACACAGTGTGTTTCAGGAAGACCTTTCTAAGGAGCAGTCTTTTAAGCTGAGGTCTGAAGAATGGGAAGGATCCACAGAGCAAGAAGCAAGGACATGCAAGGCAACCAAAAGACCATGTAAAAGCCCCAAGGTGAGACTATCTGGGTGTATTTGAGAATCTTAGATGATGTGAAGGGGCCTGAAGCATCTCAAGCAAGGGGTAGAGGCAGGTGATGAAATTGAACAGGATGGTGAGGCCAGAGTTATGAGTCTGGATTGTATTTAGGACACAAGGGAAGTCATTGAATGGTATGAAGCTAGCCAGTGGCATGCTCATATTTGTTTTAAAATGATTATTCTAGCTACTTGTGGAAAATAGATTATAAGAGGTATAAACAAGAGGAGGAAGAGTTATAAGAGGCTATTATGGTAGCATTGGTAAGACATAATGCTATTAATTTTTGAATATTTATTTTGTATTCATTTACTTTATTAAAAATCCTCTTTATTATAATTCTAGAAGCCTGCTTCATTTATTGAGATTTATAGATATATAATTATTATTTAAAATTAATAATATCTTTTTCTCATTAACAGTCACACCTGTTGTACCAGTTTCATGTCCTATAGCATTGTTTAGATGTTCCTGAGGAGAAATTACAGTCAATGTGACAGTGATTTGTTTTCCTTCCCTTGATTTTAAGGGCAATGCCTTGTGTGTGCCATGGTTAAACATGATGATGAATTTGGGCTCACACTGGTATTTATCATGCTATCTTTTTAACACATTGTGATAGACATTTGACTGCATCAGCGTCATTTTTGGCATCTACGAGATAATCACATCGTGCTTCTCTTTCAGTAATCAAGAGGGCTTACCTCTTCTCATGTCTACAACTTTTGATTCTATAGTATTAATCCCATCTTAGAAACTTAGCTTGGAAGACTCTGTGGCAGGTGAGAACGTTAACTAAAATAAGGACCCCCAAAGGAGGGAATTAACTGATTTCCATAGTCACCTCTGATTTTAGGACTGATTATCTGATCCTAGGATTTTCGAGTCTTTGCAAATGAAGCGTTACACATTTCATCTCCTTGAACTCACTTACTAGTTTTCACGTGGTGAACTTTCGTCCTGTGTGAAGAAAGGGCCAGAAAGAATAGAAAGAAAAGAACCAAGGAGACAATGGGATGTGATTAAAGATGCAAAGATTTGGGGGGCTCTTCATTGCATGGTTCAATTGCCACCTTGATCCTTACCAGTTGGGTAGCTCTTGGCAGGATACAGGACCCTCAGGGATAAGAACGGCATCTTTGCTATGAGGGAGCACTGTGAGGACTGGATGATAAAATTTGAGTAAGGAATCTGGCACAGTGGCTGGCCTAGAGTAGTTCTCGTAGAGGTTTTAGATAAGCCTAGCACTGTGCTAAGAACATTTTGTGCAAAAATTTTAACTTATTCAATTTTTCCAACAAACCTTTGAGTGTTATCATTATCCCAGTTCTACAAAGTGGGAAATGAAACACTGAAAGTAGCCTATGATCCCACTGCAAGTCAGTGGCAGCACTGAGGTGAGAACATGGTTCAGGTCTCTGCTCTTCACCGCTTGGGACGTGCCCTCTTGATGTAAGTCGTGTGTGTGTGAGTTCTCTATTTGCTAAGCCTGCAAGCCCTGCAACTCCTGCATTTTACAGCTGAGGAAACTGAGGCCCAGAGCAGTAAATGGCTTTCCCATGTCATAAAATAAATGAATGCCAAAACCTGCATTAAATTTCTGGGTCTCATTTTATTTGCAAGTAGAAGGGTCTTCTAGTGTCTCACTTTGGAACATTCTAGATTTGCCCTCAAGCTTTTGGGTGAACTTCAAGTCTTGTAAAGTGACAAGAGGCTTTTATCTGTATTGCATCATCCCTTTCAACCAATTTTTAAAAACTTGTCCTTTAGGTCAGAGATAATCATTTCAAGGGCTATAATTATGAACCTTTGTGGATTTTCATAATGGTACTCCAAGTGAATTATATTTATTTTATTTTTAAATGTGGAAGAAAGCATAAAGAAAAGCAAAAACTGAGCAAACAAAAAATTCAAAGAAAATGTCTACACATATAAATTGGTTCAAGTTTACTTAAGGCTTAATTCACCTGGCCTAACTTGAATTTCTAGCTCAGCTCTAATAAATGCAAACAGTACCATGCTTCAGATGACAAAATGGATTCATTTCCAATGTGGATAAAGCAACACCTACAACACTGATCCTGGTTTTCTAATTGACCAACGTGATAATATCAGAAGTTTGTTCCAGTGAGGGAAACCTTCCCCAGCAGACTTAGCTGATAAGATTTGATGAGGAAATGAGGAATAAGTTGAGTACCTGGAACTTAGGTTCTAAGGGTGTTATCTACTAGCAGTTAACTGTGGGAGGTCTTCACAATCATTACTTTCTTTGTTGCATGCTGTAGTTATGGAACTCTTGCAATTTTCTTCTGGGTGCTCTTCAAACTGTTGTTACACTGACCCTGACAAAATATTATCACATATCAGGTTAGTGGGATGACATCACAAGAATTTGATAATTCTTTCCTTGCGTGGCTTTGGCCATATCTTGAAATTAATCTAAAATCCAAGAGTTGGAAAGGACAACTCTGTATCTCATAAGACTTCCTTAAATAGCATTTGTAATGACTACTCATTTCCTACTTGATTTCTTCCAGAGACAGGGAACTCATCACATCTTCACCATCATTATGATCACCTAATAAATCTTGTGTATTGACAACTCACCATGGACTGAGTGCTCTCCACATATGCCCTCTTTAGCCCTTTCAACAACTTTGTGGAGTTATTTTCATTCAGATTTTACAAAAGAGAAAATGAAGGCTCAAAAAAAAAAAATAGCTCACAGTTTCACAGTAGTGGAGATAAAGTTGAACCCAACTCTATTGGTTCTGAGATAATACTCTAGTCAATTTCTCCCTGCTAATTGAAAAGCCACTGTTACCAGGTTGTATCATTTCCACCAAAGGAATCAAAAAGAAGTTTTATTTCTTCCTCCATATCTCAATGCTTCAGTGCTGATTTACCCAATTTCTTTATCATCCCATGCTGGGAATACAGTGACTTTTCTGGGTCCTGAAATTTTTATAATTGTAATTAGTGAGTCTATTACAACACTATTTTCCATTCTGTTTTAGAGATGTGGTGGAGTGCACTGGCTAAGAGCACAGACTGTGGTGTCATGCTGCATGTGTTCAAAGCTTAAGTTCCCCAACCAACTAGCTGTATGATGCTGGGCCAATAACTTAACCTGTCTGTTTCCTCATCTGTAAAATGGGGGTTTTTGTGAAGACTTAAAGGGCTAATTGGTATAAAACACTTACTTAAATACTGGATACCCCGTTAAATTTGAATTTCAGATAAACAATGAGTCTTCTAGAACAAATATGTCTCAAATAAGACATGGGATGTACTTAAAGTTAAATGATACATTATTCATCTGAAATTCAAAGTTACCTGGGCATCCTGTCTTTTTATTTGTGAAATCTGGCAATTTACTATGTCTCACCCCAAATTGTACTGACTGGACCTAAATGTGTCCGCCTCCATCACCATAAAGTTGAAATTCTCCGCACACAGTAGGTGCTCAAGAAATGTTTGCTAAATTTTGTTTTATTTGAAAGAGATTGATAGAAATCACAAAATGATAAGCAAATACAGGGAAAGTAACATGAAAAATGAAAACATGAGGATTCCGTTTTCCTTACACAATGATGCTGGTCTCCTGACGGATGGAGAGCTGTGTGCATCAGTTCTTCCAAGGGGATGAGCCATGTGAGTTCAGTTTATCCCGTATTCTGAAAGAACAAATTGCACATCAAGAGAAATTGGGATACAGCACTGTGGCCTCTGGAAAGGCTGGCTCTTCTTGGCAGGTGCTGTGCTGCTGTAACTCTAGGGAGCGCATTGCCTTTTCTGTTCAGTAGGGCTTGAGTCGTTCTTCAGTAAGCATCTCCAGGAGCCACCATCCCATGCTCTCACTTTCCCGCAGTGCTCAGGTCTCTCCCATCAAGGCTTATTAGCACCAATGGGGGGGAGTGTCATGTGGTTCTAAACCACTGGAGATCTTGCCTCAGTGCCTGAGGTGTGAAGTCCCAAGTCCTCAGCACAGTACTCCAGGCGATTGCTGCCGCTCCCATCCCAACACCTCTCCTGATTCCCTGCATCCCAGCCACATCGGGGACACGCGCTGCTCCCGAATAGCCTTGTTCTCTCATACCTCCACGCCTTCACTTCTGCCTGAGACATTTTCCTCCTTACTTTGCTTCTAAGACAGATCCTAAACCTCCTTACAAGTTACACTTGAAAAGTTTCCAGCCCTTAATGAAGCCTGTGCCAGCTTTCCATCATACTTCCAAAATCCTAGCACATTTCTACCCTTGCTTCTGCCCAGAGGGGGAAGAAAATGACTCCCTCTTTTGGGCTACATAGGAGCCAGTGATCTTTATGTGCTGGGGATTGCATTCAGCCATGAATTACAGTAACTTGCCAAAAACAGCTCAAACCAATTGCTAGTTTTATTTTTCTACTTACATGTGTTGTCTGGAGGTTGGCATTTCAGGGCTAACGTGGTGGTTCTGCCAGACCAGACCCTTTCTGGTTTTCTGATGCACTATCCCTAATGCTGTATCCTGACCCAGGGAATGTTTATTTCTGAGAGATCTTCAAGGGCAGGGGCTACATCAGTAATTCCTCTGACATTTTTTTAATTGTTCATATCCTTGTGACTATGGAATAAATGCTTATCAAATGAATGACAAATAAATGGATCATTAATGAGATAATCTCTCACTTGGGAGACAAAGGAAAATGCATATTTGATCATAATAAACACAACTTCAGAGCCTAATCTATAGAATTTAAGAACATTCAGTCATCTCTATGTGCTTCAGATAACATGCTTTGATTTATCTGAGAGAACACCTGTTTTTCAGGGTCTCAATGCCTTGATCTGAAAAACTAAACTTAGAATATAGACAGGCTCCAAATTAGAGTGTAATGTACTCTTAAAAACACATAAAGTGGAATGTGCTTCTTATGGAAAAAAATGTTATAATTGACACATATTTTCAACCAAGGATCTGTCAACAAATAAAGCACAGAAATGATTAGTATGTCATAAAACACAAAGCCACAACAATAATTTAAAAGTGTAAAATTAGCCTTATGTCCTAGAAAATGAACATACACTTACAGTAAATATTTATGAAACGAGAGGTCCTAATGTACTAGAAATTGTGTATATTACACATAAAATGCAACTCTATTGTGCCATAAACGTGACTTAAAACTAACATGCTAGCGATAATAATGCTTTAAAGGTTTGGACCAGATCTCATTGATCTTGTAACCTCAGGGCTCACCACAATCCCTACTGCATGGAAGAAACTCAAAACAAATGCTTGTGAATGTAATTAAACAGAATCTGTGTAGAGCTCGTAAAGCACTCTCACATCCGCTGTCTTTTTACTCTGTCAATAATCGCCCTGTGTGTTCAGTAGCTCGAGTTTCCCACTTACAGATAAACTGAGGCTCATAACAATCTAAGTGGCTTGTTTTCTCAAGGTTGGGAAGTTAAGTTGTGGCACTAAATCTCTAACCTAGTTTGCCAACTACGTGCGAAGTGTTTGATGTTGCTTCATACAAGCATCTACGATTCGCGTGACTCAGGTCTGCAGAGAGAAGCTTGAAAAAACACGTCCTTTTTCTCTTAATACGTTTTCTTGGGGTTTAATAGAGGCACTCAAAACCATTGTATTTATTTCAGTTCTGTTATCTTAGTTCTGTTCATCTTAATGTAGAATAATACACGAGAAGAATAAATTCACTATTGAGGAGTATGATGGAAACGGTGGTTTTTCAATAAATGCTAGTTTTGTCAGGGAAGTCTGGCCTAAAATTTATCCCTGGTTCTTCTTCTACACCAGTTGTTTTTATTAAGAACGAGTTTGCTATCAGGACAAAAGGCTACTATGTAACATTAAGCAATGACTTTACTCCACTTGGCCTTTGTGTATGGGACTCAAAGCACTTCTCATTTCATGGAAAACTAGCCACAGCAGTTACCACTGAATGGGCTTATAATTTTATATAGCATTCCAACACATCTATCAAGGATTATTTTGTAGTTGGCTTTATTCCTTTGACAACCACGTAAGTTTAAAAAGCTAAAGCTCTGAACTATTCTTAGAAACAATGATCAGTACATATATGTGAACTAAAAAAAATGTGCAGTTTATTGTATATATGCATTTACCTGCAATGTATTGTATATGGGTAGTTGAATTGTAACAATTCTACCTAATAAAACTGAAAAATGAAAAAAAAGAAAAGGATTGCTGAAACTGGGAGACACTGATATGCCCAGAGAGTGTCCTCTATTGGACAGAGGGTGTGTTGCAGTGTGCAAAACCATGACTTTATGACATCAGACTGTGGGTTTCAGCCCCTTCTCTGCTTCTTTCTAGAAGAGTAATCTTGGAAAGTTACTGAACTCTCTGTGTTATAGTTTCCTTATCTATGTGGTGGTGAGGATAGTACATACTTCATATGTTGTTGTGAAGGTTAAATGTATAAAAATATGTCAAGCGTTGATAACAGTGCTTGGCAGGAAGCAAGCATTTAATGGATGGTAGCAAGTACTATTATTGGTTTTATATTTTTGAACGATGGAGGGAACTTCTCATTGTCTGCCTAAGATGTACTGACAGTTAAGACACCAGATAATTCTGCTTTTTATGATGTTAGTAAAATACAAATTAATAGTATCTGCCTATAGATTGAAAGACTGTCATACACAATAAAATGCTAGTTCTGTTTACAAGAATTCTGCAATTCACAATTGGAGTCAAAGCTATGCTCACCAGCAGGTTGTAGACTGTAAGAAGGAGGAGGTCCTCTCTGTTTAATCGTATCTGCTTCTCAAACAATTGGCACATTGGAAGTGTTCAATAAATCTTTCTGCAACAAGTGAGTAAATAAATAGATAAAAGAATTAACAGCATTTCCAGAAGTGTGACTTCTGACTAAGTTACCCTAAAGCTACCTAAAATGTTGAGTAGTCCTTGTAGAAGTTGGCCATCTTGATTTTCCCACAGGATGTGTTAACTTGACATGTAGGTGTACGCTCAGCTCATGAAATATAATTCTTTTGGAGTTTATAAAGACATAGATGTGGTATAAATTTTATCAGTGCTAATTGTTAGTCTCCCAATAACTGCGATCCCAGTATCTCCACGTCACCTCTGCTCTTTTAGTTACATAAATCATAATGGGAAAAAGAGGCTATAATTTAATGCATTTAAATTTTCCATGAAGGAAAGGACATCTGTAACTGTTAAGCAGGAGCTAAATGTTAAAGAACGTGTTTGAATATGATCTTTGCGAAGTGTGATGACTTTTCTGAGTAGAGAGTCTTCGTATTTTATGTTCTGTCTTTGAAGATTTTGCTACTGACCAACCATCAATTGTGTGTGGGGGTCATTTTGTGTGGTGCCCTTCTGTCTGGTTTACTGACTTGAGGGAAGATTAAAAAATGTTTATTCCCTTACTGAGGGCTTGATAAAGCTTGAGAACTATTTTCATGACCTAGGGATTTTGAAACTTCTGTTAGAATATTGATACAAAGACAGGAACTACTATATTAGTTGAATCACATGTTGAAATGTGTAATTCTGTTTGTGTTGGCAGAGTCTGTGAACATAAGCTGCTCTCTGGCCTTCAAGTTTTATTTGCTTGTTGGCTGTTGGGAACTTGACACTTTACCACATAAACAACGCTAGCCCATGAGATGGAGAAACCGCCTCCCTCTTCACCTGAGCCCCACAACCTGTGCATTGTAACCGCTGTTTCTGTGAAAAATCTTATTCCAAATTTCAGCTCCTCTTTGTACCTAATTCTGTGCGTAAAAGGAAGTATGTACTCATTAAAGGTTGCATGACCAAGTTATGTCGAGCAGAGTTCTCTGGGGCAGCCCTAGAACTGGGGCTGTTTTCTGTATCTGAACCTTTCTGTATTGCCTCAGATTGTTGCCGATGGATGTAACTGGTGTTCCAGGTTCTTGCCCCGTCCCGGAAAGAATTCAGAGACAAGACGCAGTGGTTAAAAAAAGTAAAGTGAAAATTTATTAAAGGTTGGATAGTACACTCTCAAGGGGAGAGCGGGCAGGCTCAGGTGAGCAGCTGCCCCGAGTTTCTTTGGCAAATTGGTTACATAGGGTGTAAAAATGAATGGGTGGAATATTCACTGGGGAGGGAAGGGTTTGGGGTCTTAATTCCTGATTATCATCCCAACTCCACCTTCCTAAAGGGAAGAGGGATTCTTGTCCTTATTTAGTCTGAATCAGAAGTGTTACTGTGTCGGTGCATGATGGGTACGTCTAATCTGCAAGGCTAATTTTATGTAAATGAGGTCATAACAAGCAAAAGGTTACATCCAGACACTAGAAATTCTGGCCTTTTCCCACCTTTCTTTGTTAGATTTTGGGCAGCTTATCACCCCCAAAGGTGTGACCACTTATCAGCCCAGAGGTTCCTGCTTTTCTTTTTCTACCCAGGGACCCCTGGTTCTTATATGATGTATGGTTTCCTGCATTGGGCCTGTGTCCCTCCTCTCTGCCCACTTCCTGCCATTTGGCCTGCATTCCCCTTTCTCTGCTCATATCTAGCTATCTGCCTGCTCTAACAAAATGCCAAGGGAAAACATTATATCAGCAGCAGAGAAGAGTGGGCAAGAAGAAGCCCCTAAATCCTAAGAATCTGTGAGCTGAAGGTAGGAGTGAATTAGTCATATTCTCGTTAACGGAAGCTCCTCTTTATGAAATACCCATTACGTGCCAGGAACCGTGTAGACCACCTTATACGTATCACCTAAATCTCAGAAGGCTCGTTTTATGAGTAAGGAGTCTGAGGCTGAGAGTACATAGCTTGTCCAGGATCACAGAGCAGCACGTGCCCAAACACATCCTGCTGTCATTCTTTTCCTCTCCCTGTCCAGCCCCCAAACTATTCTGCCTGGTCACTGGCGTGTCCCTGCAGAAGAGGCCAGGCACAGTCTTGCTGCTCTGTTGAGACTTGGTAAGTTCAAAGGGGAAAAGAGAATTAGGAAGCCCATTGCCTGTGGGTTCAGGCCACACTAGTCTCACCCTCTTCTGCAGAAGCAAATGCTTTGTTCTCTGTCTGTGACTCCTGTGTCTATTTCTAATTGTTTCTAAATTCAAAGAGGGAAGAATATACCTAATTATCAACCTGAAAAACCTGGTGTAAGCATGCTGTTGTGATGCTGTTTTATATTTGTTTTTGTTTGGCTGGTGTTTGAGAGGTCTTCTTTTGTGACTACAGGTCTCTCTGCAAACAATAATACATCAGCAAGAAGATCAATTAAAATACAAGGAAAAAAATAACCCTACACCAACTCTTACCCACGGGAACAGAGCCTCAGATCTCTCCACATAAGCCTGCCATAAGCCACCTTGCAGTGCGCTGGCTGGAGAAAGTGACATTTACACAGAAATGCCCTGCAGGAGGAAGAAACAAGAGTTGAAACAGAGCCACCATAAACATTGCGGTTCATAAACCTGAAAACAGGAAGGGTGACCTTTCCAAAGGCTAGAAGTGTACTTTTCAGCCTCTAAGATTCAAACCACTCTTGGTGTCAAAATGTACTCAGCTCCAAGTTGCTGTTTTCAGGAACATGGCTGAGTTGAAAACTGTTGTAGCTGAAACTTCAGGTCTTCGAGTGAAACCAGTAGGGGATCTGGCCAGGGAAATGCTTCCCTGGGTGGGGCGTGGACTGGCCCGTGGGCCTTTCTGAACATCCTTTGCCGCAGTCTTTTCTTTTTGCAGCTGTCAGGTGGAGAACTGCAGGAATTCACATCCAGACCTTTTAACATATTCTCTCTAAAAGGCTCACTCAGTGTCAGTCTTCCGCTGGCCAAGTAAGCCTTTCTAAATTACGACTTTTTTCAAGAGAAGATAGACCAGTAACAACTCAGTATTACTCAGGTTTCACAAGGTTTGGGTGCAGACTTGGTGTGTCAAGAGAAAGTTCAATGGAAATCCCAGGAGACTGGAGAAGTGAGGGGTGTCTCCAATGGCATGAGGGGCTCTTACGAGAAAGAGAGATGTGGTGGACACTCGGTCTCCATTCTGACGTGCTCAGATCCCTTGATCATTTCTGTGGTCTCCTCCCTGGCTTCAGTTTGCTTTTGCTTCCAAAGGCTCACACCTGAAATCTTCCTTCAGAGGACACCTCAGGCCACTGAGCTGCTTTGCCCACAGACACAGAGAGACAGAAGTGCAGAGGGTTTACAGCTCCATGGTGGCCCTTTGGTCAATGACTGATTCATGGATTCATGGTGGAGTATGAGAGCCTTGGCTTCCTTGCTCCAAGTAGGGACTGGATCGGAAGATGTAACTTACACCCTAGGGCACTCCTTGGCAGGGTCAGTTTGAAGCTACCCTCCCAGGGACTTTGCCTGGCATCATACCTTTCCTTTCCTGGCTTCTTCCCTTTTCCTGTGCTCCTTCCCCCACTCCCTGACAAGTTCTCCTGGAAGCACCTCCATAATAAATCACAGGCCCAAAAATCCTTACTCAGGGTCTGCCTCTGTAAGATTTATTCTGTTGGTCTGGAAAACAAGATTAGGACCAGTAGATAATAGTCAGAAGGAAGCAGAATTTGAATCAACGCAAGGGAGAAACTTTTTACAAATCGAATTTCTCAAATATGATTTGTGCGAAACTTCCTAGGAATATTTAAATAGAGACTGGATGAGTAATTACTGGCACTGTGCTCTGTAGGAGTTCATGCACTAGGTATGAAGTTGCTTTTAAGTTTCCAGACTAGTGCCTTAACTCTGGAATATCATGGTATGCAAATAAGCTTTAAACTTTCACAGGTTAGCTGCCAAATTTGAACGGTATTTATTGTGGATTTTCACAATCTTTGTATATTATTCAAATTATTGTAAGGCTCTCCCTTTATGTCAAGCTGGGAGTGTAGCTGAGTGGGCAGCACAGTTCAGTGGGAACAACTTTTATAGGTGAAGGCATAACACCAGCTTGGTTCCACGTTAAAAATCTGTGAGATGTAAGAAGGGAACCTCACCTTGCAAGACTATGAAAGGCTGATTAAAGTAGGAGACATGCTTTAAAAGAGGGCAGAGGGCTGACTGCTGACTTAGTGACTGGTGGCGGTACATGACAACAGAGAATGACACACAGTGACTGTTCAGGCAGCACAGGAGACTAATGGACTAAGGCGATGATTGGGCTTCATTTTGCTGATTCGGTTAGTGGTGTTTTGAATCCTCTCATTTCTCTAGGATGACCACCAAATTCTGGTGTTTGAAATCTCACTGACACAAAAAGATCAACAATTGTGTTTCAACCCCTCCTCCTCGACCTGCAATGGTTCCCCTCTGCCTAGAGGCTAAAGCTTCCATTTTGTGGCCGGTCAGGCACAGACTCTCACACAGCCCTGGGCACGGGTTTTCTGGTATCAAAGACAGGATTTTGGTTTTGTGTGGATCGAGAGAGCGAGGAAGAAGAGGTCTCATATTGAGCGTAGTTCAAATGTGACAAGGAGGTGTTACATTAGGAGAGGGCAGGGTGTAGGTCAGAGACTGCAGCAGGAAAGAGAAAAGCAAAAAAAATCATGAAAAACCAAGTTAAAAAAAAAAAACCCTGCAGCTAAAATGTTGAAAGAGAACACTGCTGTTGCACTCGGGGAACTAATAGAGGTGGGCGTGAGATGTTTCACAAAGCAGAGTTGGAGAAAGTTCTGCCAAATGGCACCTTCCCAGAAGTACAGGGTGGCTGGGAGCTCTGATACCTCTGCTTTCTGGCCTCAATCGAACTGCATAAAATCTACACTTATTTCTAATCATTTTGTACTGCTCCAGCTTCTCTGCTGTACTCCAAATCATTTATTCATTGATTTTATTCGTGTAACTAACCCCATCTCAGCCAAACCAAATCCTACCCATCCCTAATGACCAAGCTTTGGGCTCTTCTCCACCGTGGAGTTTTCCACAGTTTTTCCAGCCTACAGAACTCTTAATATCTGTTGACACCAAAGCACATTACTCATGCCAATTATTTGGTTCTTGTCACGAAATGCTTTCCGAGATTTTTCTCTTGCTTCTGTATATGAGGCCTTGCATATTGAGCTTTTGTATATTTATCTCTTGCATGATGTATTAAGTTGCCTAGGCCTTGACTTCCCAAATAAATCTTAGTCCAGATAGTCATCAACCATATATGCAAGTTACATTCATTTAGGTTGTAAGATTTGCATGTGAGAAAATAAATGTTCTATGTTGAGAGTTAAGGAAAGATTGCTGAGGACCGGTGTGGGTTAGGATGGCTTGATGGAGGTGAGGGAGATGAACTCAGCAGTTGAAGGATGTAACCTTCACAGTCAGATCTTTCAGCATTAGTGTGCCACCTCTGTAGAAGAAAAACCCATAGTAACAGCAGAAAATGGTAGTGTTCATTGAGTGCTGTGCTAAATGCTTTAACTTAAATTGTCTCATTTAATCTTTTGACAATAAATTAAAATTTGTGATAGGTATTATCATTTTCATTTTAAAGCTGAAGAAATTGAGACTTAAAATGATAAATAATTTGTCCAAAGTCACATACCCTGTTAAGTAGGAGTGATCAGATTACAAAGTTATTTTAAGTATGCTGTACTTTGTCCCAATAACAATGGGATCCTGTTTGAGATCTGCATTTTCAAAGGAATATGAATATTGGTTTCTTGAGCTTTCCCTGCTCTATCAGGAACTATAAGACTCTGAAGGAACAGCGATTATAGTTTATGATGTAACTGCTTGACTTTGTCTCTTATTCTCACACCTTGTTCAGGCACTCCGCATTCCTGCTGAACATCCACGTGCGGGATGTTTCTTTGGAGTATCATTTACCACTTGTCCAAGGGCTTCTCTGATTACAAAGAGTGACTCGGAGTAGTGGAAAAGAATCCAGTGACAGGAATCTAGTCCTGCTCCTACCACCTGGAATTGTGGACGACTGAGGTTGGAGGTCAAGGTGAGTTTATCTGAATGATATAACTATGTAAAATCACATAGGACTATACCAAAGGATACTTTGTTGATAATTATTCATTAAAAGTTTGATAAACATAAGCATTTATTACATTATTCTGCATACTCCTCTACATTTTTATTGTGTAAAATGATGTGTATATTTAATTATGATATTTGTTATAGAGTCTACGTTTGGACTTTACCAAGTTAAAAAAAAGCAAAAATAAAAACAAACAAAAAAACACCCTCTAATGCTTTTTTCCCCTACCATCATGGCATAAAGGAGAGGATATTTTAACACTAATAAAATACAGAGAATATAATTTCAGAATTAAGATGACTCATTTAGTTTCTGAAAGTCTCACTTTATTCTCTGTATTTTCTGCTTCTTTTCCTTGATGTGGTGAGAACTTTGTCATAGGTCTATATGTCTACTCCCTGGCATCTGGGACCCACTGAAGTGACCAATGCTAAGCTTACCTGCACTCTTCTCTTGTGTCTCTGAAATATATGGGCAAAACAAAGAGAATTTAACTTGAGCTCTTCAAGGAAAGTATCACTATAATTTGACCTGAATTCTGTTTTGTGTTCACACAGAACTTAATTATTTGTCCATTGACAAATAATTCAAGATTTCTGCCTCAGTTCTCCACCTCCTCTCAAGTTCGGTGCATCAATCACAAATGAGGAAGTCTATGTATAAATATGACCAACACAACCAGACTGAGTAGAAGTAGGTAGTGAATCCATGCACTCAGTGGCCCAGGGATTTGTTGAAGGAAGGATAACGTTAGGGTCAGCTCTGTTGGCCTCTCTCATGGCATAAAGTGTTTAGTTTATTAACTTTCTGCAAGATTGCATCTCTCCACTATAACCTGATCTTTCTGATTGTTCTGAAAAACAAACCATGACCTGGGGTAGCAGGTTTTGCTCAGCTGGGGATTCTCTGTTGTGAACTTCTTCCCTCGTCATCCATCACAGCTTGGGCTTGGCAGTTACTAGGAGGCATGGCATGAAGCAGTGACTCCCTGTGATTCAATGGGAAACGTGGGGCTTTGTAATGAACAAAGCAGGAGATCTGGTGGTGGCTCTGAGATCTGTGGAGATTTATTGTTGTGAGTTAGTGGTGTCAAGTTTGGCTCTGTTGCCATAGTGTTTGGCTACTTGGATTGTTTGTTTTAGCTTTTGTAAATGTGCCCAGATATGGGATGTGCGTTCGGTCAGCTGAAAGGAGGCTGAAGAAGCAGGGTGAAAAGAAACAATTACACTCTGGTTTGAGTCAGAATCCCGAGGTATTTTCTATAAACTTGGGTGCATATAAATGTGCTCCTCGGCTTCCTTTTCAGAAATGAATTTCTGCTTTCATCTCACGGTAATCAATATTTGCAGCCCTGATCCCTGCAATCAAACATGGAACTCAGATTAATAGTCAAAGTAACAATATTTAAACAGGAAATTTGAACTTGATCTATGGATTACAGTCTTTACCCTTCAAACAAGACCAGGTTTATATAATCAGCCTTCATAATATTTTTTTGCCAGTGTCTGACATTTTCCCCTGGTTTTGGCCTTTTCATTTTCAATGTGATGTTCTGAGAAAAAATTATTACCCTGTAAGTGACATTTTTTCCCCATTTCTTCTCCTAAAACTTGTAAAAGATGGCTTTCTCTTCAGTTTTCTAACCAGAAACCCAATGGCTGTATCTGCGTGGATCTAGTGAAATAAGTGGGGCCTTCCTGCACTTCTGTGAGCCCTGACTTTTCCTAACTAATTGCCTGAAATCCTATGTGAAACGCTTCAAAATCCTGACTTCTCAGTTTTCCCAAAGAACAAATTTGAGCAAACCAGGAAGACCAAATTAAGTGTCCTGACATAGGTGGCTGGTGTAGGTCTTCGTTTATTTGTCCATTCATGCATGCGTTTATTCTTTCATTCCTGCTTTCATGTATTTCATAATGCATACATTCATTTGTTCACTCAATATTCATTATGCAATGAACGAAAATTGAATGGCACTTACTTGCCAGGCACGAGGCAAAGGTGGTAAAGTGAGAGAATTAGAGATAAATAAGGCTTACCTTGAAGGAGCACACCGTGTAACTGGAGGAAAGACATAAGCCCACCGAGTAACAGTGTGGTGAATGACATGCCCTAACAGAGACAGGAATGAAGTGTTACGAGCTCTGAAAAAGAAGTGGTTCACTTTGACTCGTGTGTTGGTGAAGACAGCTGGAAAAGGCTTCAAGGAAGGGATGGACCTCCAGCTTGAAATTAAAGATGACTTTCTCTTGTCTGGGAGACAAACAAGTTGTGAGGAATTTCAGGTGACAGTAACAGAGGGGCAAAGGCTATGGTTTCTAATAAAAACTGACTGGATTTAGAAATTTTACAAGTTGAGGTTCACTCATGTTCCTTTTAGTTTTTATTTAAATGATGCCAAATAACTGGCTACACTGAATATTTCAGTGATCCCCTGATTGCCTTGGTACATAGAGCCATGGGGAGCTAAGTGATCTACTTCTATCTATTTTTCAAATCTTAGATTCCCAGTGAAACTGAAAATATCCAAGTTTTCCGACTTATAGGCTCCATATGCTACTTAGCATTCTCATTGTTTTGCAGGTTAATAATAGACACTGAAAGTTTTGGCTTGCAGTAGATCGAAATACATACCAAAAGTTAGCTTTAACATAATGTGTTTCTTTAAACGCTTAATATTTGCATTGCTTCACAAATCAATGAAATACTGATGCTCCTAACACCATATCCCAGATGATCTCCTTATTGCCCATCTGGAACTGCTTCCTAGACATCTCCCCAGAAATGTGCCACAGAAACCACGAGTTTTCAAAGCTAAACAGTGCATCTTCTCTTTTCTATCTTAAAAGTCACCGCTGGTAATGCATGGCAGAAACACCAGAGTTACTCTGATGTAGCCTGTGTGGATCTTCATTTATTTATTTATTCATGCATGCATTTATTGTTTCATTCTTGCTCTCTTTTCTCCTTGGCCACTCCATGCTACCATGCACGTTGTGTCTTATCCAGTGTAATCACATGTAATGCTATGGTCCCTCTACCTCTAGTCTCAACCCACTCTAATTTACCTTTCATGTTGTACTCCAGATGCAAATTTGGTGATGTCATTGTCTTCACTGAAAGCCTGCAAGGGCTCACAGTTGTGTATAGTGGGAGAGGTTAATGAGTATCCAGAAAAGGTAGCTCAATGAGGGAAAGAAGGAAGGAAGGAAGGAAGGAAGGAAGGAAGGAAGGAAGGAAGGAAGGAAGGAAGGAAGGAAGGAAGGTGAATGTATGTGAGAAGGGGGACACTTCTGTGCCATGATAAAATGAGTTAGGAAGTATTAGGTTGAACTATGTTAAATGTTAAACAGATTTTTTTTTCCTCTGAGATTTGTCTGAGTCCTTAACATCTAGTACACTTTGAATCTCAAAAATTGAGAATCATAGCACTCACAATTTCCTAAGTTTATTTGACCACGAACTTATATTTCTGAGGAACACTGATTAATATCTCGTGGGGCACTGGTGTTTTGGAGAAGCTCCTGCACCACAGTAATTCCGTGTTAAGATATTTAGGGCCCTTCTTATTTTGCCACAATCTCTGAATCTTTAAATATTAACATTTTGAATTGCCAGTCAACTTGCTAATCCCCCCAAACACTGTTTCTTTCTTTCTGGTCTCTTCATTTCTCTTCTTTTTCTCCCGGGAAATAGACCTAAAGTACCTCCTCTGTGATTCCTCCGTGACACCCTCAAAAAGATTTTTCTCAGCCACTTCTTCGTTTGACCCATATGTTGTCTGTACTTCTATGAGAAAACACGAAATGGGAACCAATATTTTGTTTCTGAGCAATCGTTTATTGTTCATCTTGTGTCCCCTCAGACTATAAATGCAATACTTCTGACATTTTAGTGTGAACAATTGCAAAATCTATGATCATCTTTTTCTGGATATTGCTCATTGACTTGAACACGAGAAGATGCCACTGGATTCCTCAGGGATACGAAACTTGTATGTGAGGAATTTTTGAACTAAAGTATCTTCTAAACCAGCTCGTATTCTGTCCTGTACATTTAACTTTAGCGTAGAAGTTCCTCTGGGAGGAAGAGGGGAGTGTCTAGCTTAACATTCGCTAAGACCAGTTCCAGAGAAGATAAGTTTCTATATGGTCCAAACATTTGTGACTTTTGGACTCTGATTTTGCACTGTTTACTCCAAAAATCAGAGGCAAACCTATTTTTATCTCTGTTGTTAAGGTATTCTGGAGATGGTTGAAATTGAAGATCTTTTAATGAAATAATATCAGAAGCATTACTGTTATTATTGACCCTGAAAGTTACCCTATCCCAAATCTTTTATTCAAAGTTAAAAAATAGGTTTAAGTCATTAAAAAAAATCTGCATCAAATTGTGCTATTTAGTTATTTAATTCTTACTTTTGGGGAGCCTGATGATGGATCTAGGTCTTGTTAACTTTGATGAAGTCCAATCTCAAATCTCATCTCAAAAGGAATCAAGTGAATTTTCTGCTCCAGTCTTTGGCAGAGCTTCTCTGCCTCCATTTTCTCTTTTGTCAGATGAGTGTTACCAATAAACTGTAAAGAAGTTCCTAGAAAAATATTGTTATTAATTTAATGTACACTTATTAGTCACTTAGATAATGGGAAAGTTTGGATACAGATTCAATTATCAAGTCCCCCCTCATTTTCAACAGCATCTGAATCAAGAATGGTCCATTAATTACCTACATTGTCAGGGGAGTGACTTGGAATACTTTGGAACAAAAAGAGTATTCATTAGTGGAAAAAGAAAATGGAAGGAGCTTGAGTTCTTCATTTCTTGGTTCCACGCCAACTTTGAAAATGGTCTAGCTGCAACCTTAGCAATGGATTCCTGTAATTGCAGAGGATTCAATAATGTGTTTAGAATGCCAGGATATGGCTTTCATTATCACCCACAAATGCAGCTTCTGGTTGGACTTCTGCTGCAGGGCACCCTTTCTTGTGCTAGGAAAATTTGTACATCTTGAACTTACTTTCTGACTTAATTTCTTCATAACTGGGCCCAAACCCAGGGCTAACAAGGAAGCAGAAACAGTTGTCTCCCTTTGGCCTATGCTGTGCAGCCATCTCCTTTGGGAACCCAGAGCCTCCCATGCAACCACAGGCACTTACTTTGGCCTATGGTGATGGAGACTCTTTCCAATATGTGGTGCTTTCTGGAATGGTTTCTGGAATGCTGAAGTTCTTGAAATCATCCAGCTCATGCCATATGCTTTGATTTACAAAAATTCTTCAACAAGCTCCTTTATTCTACCAATCTTTGACTCATTCATCAAATAATTATTGAGTGTTCCAATGTGTCAGGACACAGTGAGTAATGAGACATGCCCCCGACTCTAAGATACTTAAAGTGTAGGAAACAGGCAAGTAAAAACCTTGGTACAACAACTGCCGTTCTCTTTGGTACTGCCTAGCTGTGTCACCCAGTTTGTGGTTGGGTAAACTGAGGAACAGGCAGCATTGTTAGCCAAGTACTAGTAAGTACTAGAATTTAAAATATGGCGGCCTGGTTATAGCGCACAGGATCTTATTGAGTCATAAACTTATTCCAGTTAATGCAGTCATAGCATTGTTTTGAGGAATAAATGAAATAACCCATATAAAGTTGCATAGCACTTGTCATATCCTAAGTGCCCAACTAAATGTTAACTGACATTATTGTGATTTTAATTATTAGCATCCTATCACCTGATGCTGGAAGGGCATAGAGGTTAAGAATACTCTGTGCCATCCAGACTGCAATCAATGCTAACTTGAATACTAAAAATACGTGAGACATTTGTCAGGGTACGTAACTCCTTCACACTTCAGTTTCTTGGAAAACTGAGATTATAGAGGTAGCTGTCAGTAGAAAGTAACCTTCAAGGGAACAGTGATATTCTGTAACTCAGCTAATAGACCTCTGCCAGCCACAGACTAGGGACTTAAGAAATATTTGTTGAAAGAATGAATGAAAATCTCCTAGAATTATTCTAAAATCTAAATAAGTTAATAAATATAAAGTATTCAGGAAAAATGCCTGGAATAATATAAGTATTTAATGTTAGCTTGATTTTATTCCTATTATTTCTATTACTGTTGTTATTATTATCAAATGCCACTTCCTCATGAAGCCCTCACTGATTATCTCTTTCTTCTCTGGACATTTAAATGTATTTTCTTGGACCCATCTTAAGACACAGCTTCTTTTTTGAGTTGTAATTCTTCACATATTTTACCTCCTCTAGAAGTCTGAAAACTGTGAGAAGAGACATTGCTTATACATCTTTGTGGCTAGCGCTCCGTGTTGGTGAGCTGCTGCTCTGACAGCTCAGCCTTTAGTTCTTGCTTAATTATGCTCCTCTATTTTTGTACTAAAGTTTTGTTTGTTTCTTAAGTCATGTACGAAGTCAGTAGAGAGAAAAAAACCGAGTTAGATCTGTGACATCATGGCTTTCCAGGGACGACATTAGACAATGACCAGCCACGTTCCTCTCTGCTCATATGGCACCTTCCTCCTACAGGTACTGCTCAGAGGTGTCTGATGGAGGAAGGAAGGGTTGAATGGGAGATGAAATATGCTTACTTTCCTTAATTTATAATGACCTAGGGTGGACACTGAAGTATTTCCTGAAAGCAGATACTATTTAAAGGGAGAATGCAAAAAATGACTCTCTCAAATAACAGCTGTATGTATACACAGCTTTAGAGCTACACACAGCATTTTTGGATGGTCTGCGCGTAGGTGAAGATGTGGAATGACACAGGAGAGGTTAAATCTAAGCGAGAGGTGTTCAGAGATGGGAGAGTTCATTCCCTTAGGGTGCAGGATGTGATTAGCATAAGACATTAAGAGTCTCCTGTTTAATGGATGCCATTTGAAAATGAATATCTTAGTAAGTAATTCCCAAAGGAATGCTTGTACCACATGTAGATGGTAGCAATGACTGTGTGGAGGCCAGTTGCTCCAGAAAGTTACTCTATTAGTTTATCTACATTTTCTTATTCATCATCTCAACAAAGATAGATAAACAACATAGCAACAACTCCTCTTTGGGGAGTTTCAGAGAGTGATGATAGGGAGATGGTTGGGAGTAAGAGACATGTAGGAACATTTAAGTCCATGTAGGTTACACCAGTTACACCCCCTGTGTGAAGAAAGGCTAACCCATAACTGACACTATTATTTTATTGGCATCATGACTTCATATGCTTGAAAGTACCTCATACAAAAATGGTGCTCAATAAAGCTTGACTGAATAAAAATGGCGTGGGAGACTAAGGTTAATTATTGGATGTTCCAAATGAAATAATGATATTGGATACTGTATGTTTGTTGGACTCACCAGACTAGATATGGATAATAATTCCTTACATTTGCTTAGTGCGTTAAAGCTAGCAACTCAATTTCAGAAATGTCATTTGCATTACCTCATTTAATGAATGATTTTATATTGACTTTACTTCACTACCAAAGCCTTCACTCTTCTAAAATAGTACATGCTGGCCCTTACTCCCGAAGTAGCATGATTTGACATAGAACTGTGTTTTGACAGAAAATGAGTTAACAGTGTGCACAGCACTGCTATTCTCAGTTTTATAGTGTGTGCACTACTCAGAGATGGTAGTCTCTGTTGGCTGAGTCGTGCGTCCTGGCTCAAGGATGCATTTTCCAAGGGGGGGGGTACTTTTTTTTGATGTGGGTACATCTGAGTTGCATCTGATCAATTATGGGGGATACTTTTTCTAATTTGTTTGCCTAACATGAGTTAGTATCAGCTTGGGGTACACATATGTAGTCATACTGTTGTGGTAGCCAACCTTCCAAAATGGCTCCAGATGATAGCCACCTCCCAGTCACCACGACCTTGCACAGTACCCTCCCCTTGAGCTGGACATGGCTTTAGATGGCAAAGCTGACTTGCTTTAAATGAATGAATATACCAAAGTGATGGGCTATCAGTTCCTAGATTCAAGTGCAAAAAGCTGTGACTTTCGCTAGCACTCTCTCTCTCACTCTCTCTCTGGCTGGTACTACTTCTCCTGCTCTCTTACTTGCTCACTCTGGAGAAGTCAACTTCCATATGGAGAGGCCAAATTGGCAAGAGACTGAAGGTGACCTCTGACCAACAACCAGTGAGGAACTGAGTCCATTAGTCTAATAGCCCCTGAGAACTAAACCCTGCCAACAACTATCAGGAGAGCTTGGAAGTGTATATTCCTTCAGTTGAGCCTTGAGATGAATGAGTACTGGATGACACTTGATTCCAGTCTTTTGAGAGACTCTGAGCTGGGTGAGCCAGCTAAGCCATGCCTGAATCTCTGACATTTGGCAACTCTAGGATGTGTGCCGTCGATGCTGCTAAATTTTGGAGTCACATATTATGCAGCGGTGGACAAGTAGCACACATTACAGAGTGGCTCTTTGACTGCTCACCTATTCTTTCCTCCTCAAATGTTGCTTAGGTTGTAGACTCATCCCTGTGTATCAGTCTTTATGTCCAGGGATTTTAGGGTACTCTGACTAGCAGTGTGTGTTGCATGCCCACCTTTATCCATACAATGACAGGGAAACAGGATTTAGAGAATCACATAGAATTGGGGAAAAGGATTTCTCAAAGAGAGAGGCAGCCAGACAGAGAGTAACAGGTGACCATACAAGAGGCAGGGTTGGCAAGTAGAGCATTCTCGGGATTTCATACAAAGACTATCATACTTGGCTTGCCCACCCATAGAATCCCTGAGCAACTACCTAGAAGGTCTATTGACACAGGATCCCTTTCAGGGATGAAACAATTAAGATGTCTCTCTGCTCAAGTAAATGATAATTAACTTAAGGGCAAATGTAGACTCTGGGTCCAACACACAAATGTATGTGTATATGCTTTCATGACTAAGCACATTGAATAGCAACAGGAGAAAGAGATACTAGTCGGAACATCCCTTTGAGGACTGACATTAAGGAGCACAATCAGTTCTTCCATTCTTCTTGACAAGTCCTTTAGAAAGTGCCACTGTTGATAGATGGACCCTGGGCTCCATAGACTGACTCAGGGCAACATATGTCCCAAGTCATCATTCCCACACTGTAGATACCAAAATATTTTACTCTAAGAATCACACACACAGAAGCTAGACTGATTAAAATCCAGACTGAAATTCACGTAAACCGGGTCAGATGGCAGTTCTTGGTGTTACTTTGGTGAGCTCAGTTGGAAAATGGTTCAAGTCAGTAAAAAACATTGAATTAAACTGAATTGAACATCTGATTGATTAAGAGCTTACCCCATGGAGAGGAAAGACCACAGGATTTGGGTCAGCAGTCCAGGCTTTATGAGCATTAAGTAATTAAGCGGTCAGGGGTAGGCACTACGATCTGATGTGGTTGGGCATTCACTCAGTAAAATGATACTTGCAGCACTCAAAAATAACAGCCCTGAAGGAAACCTTGTGAATTTTTATAATAACAAAGAAGAGATGTATGATTTCTAAAAGTAATTTTATGCAATACCATTCTTAGAAAGATATACATAGTCATTAGGAGCAGAAGTCTTAGGCACAAAGGTCTCATTCAAACCTGGCTTCACCTCTTACTAACTATGTGGCTTTGGGCAAGTTAATCTAACTCTTTGCCTCAGTTTCCTCATTTGTCAAATAAGTATATCTACTAATAGTACCTAACTCATGAGGTTGCAATATGGATTATAACAGCTACAGGGATATAAAATGGAGAAGCGGATTAATTTAGTGATTGTGCCCATGAACTCGGGAGCCAGATTACCAAGATTTGAAGGTCAGCCCCACTACGTCCTAGATGTTTGCTAGTGAGATAACCTTGCATATTGTTAAATCTCTCTGTGTTTCAGTTTCCCACCTATTAAGTGAGATGATAGTAATTGTACCTATGAAGTTAGGTGGTAGTGAGAATTGACTTGTTCATTTAAAGAAAAATATGGATTGGGCTTCGATTTGAATCCAGCCACCATTGTAGGTGTTATCAATATGCTAAAAAATAAAAAAAGTCATTGCCTTTATATTTACGTTCTAGTAGAATGAGAGAAAACAAATAAACATTTTAAGAAGGAGAAGGGGATTAGGACTATCAGGCCTGGAGAATAGGAGTGGGGGATGCCAGAGAAGGGAGGAGAATTGGGAGTTCTAAGAAGAGGGTTGGCATCTACTGTAGCTGCAGTAAATAGAGTGTTCAGAGTTGGCCTCATTAACATGGGATACATGAGCAAAGACTTGAAAGACATGAAGGGGTTATCTATGCAGATACCACCCAAGCAAAAGGCCCAGACAGACCGAAGCACCGAGCTGGGAGCTTGCCTGGCAAACCTGCAGGACAGCAAGAATCCAATGTGGCTGAAGCAGAGAAGCATCGGAGGAGAGAAGCAGCAAGTGGGAGGAGGTGGCTAATGGGGGTTCCTGATGTTGCAGAGCTTTGTGGGTGACTGCTAGGGTCCTGGCTTCATGTCTGAGGAAAATGGGCTATCCCAGGATTCTAAGCAGAGAAGTGACATTATCTAATTTATGTTTTAAGAAGATCACTCTGGCTGTTGTGATGAGGACAGATGTAGAGAGACTAGCATAAAAGTGGGGAGGCTTGTGTTCCTCAGCATTTCCCAGCATCCCTTTCAGCTAACCTTACCAGGTGACTGAGCTCCAGCCAGTGCAGTGTGACCGCAGATGATTATGTCACCTCCTGCAGAGGCCCTGAGGCCCTAGGAATTATAGACCCACGAGATGGAAGGTGGCAATCTGGGGGTTTTATAGTAGAGCTGGGAGGAGAGTATCCCAGAAGAACCACCAGATTAGGGGACATCTGCTTTGAGCTTTGCATGAGATAAACATAAACTTTTATTGTGTTAGGTCACTCAAATTTGGGGATTGTTTTTTACAGCAGTTAACTTATTTGATGAAACCTGTTAGATGGCTACTGTCAGTAACTCAGAAAGAAATGGTGATCTTTCATCTGTGTGGTAGCAATGCAAGTGCCTGAGAAAGCAGAGCCTTCTGGTTTGGGTTTGGGATGTGGAAGGAAAAAAAGGGTCAAAGGTGATTTCAAGGACTTTCACTTGAACCATTGCAAGGATGGAGTTACCAACTGAAATGGGGGTATTACATGTACAGCAGTTTGGACAGAAGGTCAGGAGTTTATGTATTGTTTGAGTTTAACTACTAGACATCCAAGTGAACTTGAGGAGTCAGTTGTATATATGTGTCAAGTTTGAGAGAAAGGTCTGAGCTGGAGACTTATATTTGAAAGGCATAGGTATGTAGATGATATTTAATACCATGGGATTGGTTATGATCAGTAAGGTTTTAAGTATAAATAGAGAATTGAATCTGGGGCTACTTCAAAATCAAGCAGTCAAAGAGAAGAGCAAAAACTCAGAAAGGAGACTGAGAAGGAATGACCAGTGAGGAGGGGAAACAAAGGGAGTGTGCTAACTCGAAAGGCAGGAAACTTGTCAAAGAGAAGGAAATGATCAATTGTATTAAAGATACAGGTAAAACGAGGAGGTCATTGTTGACCTTGATAGATGTTTTTCAGTGGAAGGGTGGGAGTGAGGAGTGGTTAGAATGGGCTTAAGAGAGAATGGGAAGAGAAAAATCGGAGATGGCAATTCCAGACAACTATTTTTCAAGGAGTTTTGCTGCAAATGAGAGTGAAGACATTTTGGAACCCTTGTACACTGTTGCTGAGAATGTAAATTGGTGCAGTCATTATGGAAAACGGTGTGGAGTTTTCTCAAAAAATTAAAAATAGAACTACCATACAATTCAGCCATCCTGCTTCTTGGTATTTATCCAAAGAAATTGAAATCAGGATCTTGAAGTTATATGTTCACTCCCATGTTCATTTTAGCATTGTTCACAATAGCTAAGACAAGGAAGCAAACAAAATGTCCATTGATGAGTTAATAGATAAAGAAAATGTGATATATACATATAATAGAAATTATTTGGCCTTTAAAAAGGAGAAAACTCCACCATTTGTGACAACATGGATGAACCCGGAAAACCTTATGAAAAGTGAAATAAACCAGACACAGAATGACAAATACTACATTATACCACTTAGATGAGGAACAGTCACACTCAGAGAAGTAGACTAGAGCAGTGGTTTCTAGGAGCTGGGTGGGCAGACACGGAGATATTAGTTAAAAGGTACAATGTTTCAGTTATACAAGGTGAGTAAGGCCTCTAATGTACAGCACAATGCCTGGAGTTAATAATACTGTATTGTAAAATCTTTCTAAGCAAGTAGATCTTATGTCAGGTGTTCTTTTCTCAAAAATAATAAAAAATATTAAAGAGGGTGGGAGGAAATTTTTGGAGGTGATAGATACATTTATGGCATAGTTTGCGGAGATAATTTCACCCTGTGTATACTTATCTCCAAATCCATCAAGTTGAATGCATTAAATATGTACAGATTTTTGTATATCAATTATAATTTAATAAAGTTGTTTAACAAAATAAGGATACGTGGGGTTAAAAGCTGAACTGCAAACCATAGTCAAAGAGTTTCCCAAAGTAACTGAAGATCCTCACAGATTTGCCTAGGAACTTAATGTAGTCATTCAAACTTATCACTCTGGTTTCTCTGACTTAAATCAGTTAGTTCACAGACTTGGTTGAATGCAAACCACTAATTGAGAAAATGCTGAAACGTCTCTAGAATTACAACTGAGATACCAGCACACTGACATGTATACATTGTAGCTCAGGTAATCACCAAGTGATTTCATCAAGCAATTCCTAGGGCTTTTCCAAAGCCTGTTGATTGGAACAAAATTCAGGCTTGCACACACAAAAAATGGTGAACCTGTTCATGGCTATTAACAATCAACTTCAGATTATTTTTAGAGAAAATTCTGGTCTTCACTCAGATGTTGATGCCATATAAGTAGCTTTCAATTCTATGTTTATTAACCAGGACCTTTCCCTTTTAGTCAAAAGGACCAGGATGGAATGGAAAACTGTGTCCACTTCATATTTAGTGAATCTGGCCGAGCAGTCCTCTCACACTCTAGATGAGTCATCTAAAAGGAAGACCGCCAGAATTCTTAATCTTCAACTCCAGCAATTGAAAACTGCTAAGTGAAACCAAATCCTAGTTTCTGCTGTAATTGCAAAGAGCTATTAGAAATAGAACAGATAGATATAAACATGATAGACAGAAATAGAGCTTTTAGAAAATAGATTGTTACAAATGGAAGCACTTCAGATGCCTTCAGCCCTCTAACCTTCGTTTCCACTGTCCTCCCAATTCTCAATGACAGGGCTCTAAGGATCTCAGGAGCTCTTCCCAGTCCTCCATTTTAATCAGCTTGGGGAAACATTTCTTTAGACTGGGAAGGAATCTCTTCCAGTCCTAATTTTGCTCAACCCCACTCTATAAAGCAGCCCTGCCTTGACCTACTAAAACTGTTCAAATAGTGGGAATTTTTAATGAACCTTAAGAGGTACTTATCTCTGAACCTACTTCCTTTTGTTGAGAACCTTAGAGATGCACACCTTTGCTCCTTAGTTACTCTGCTATTAGGCCAAAACTTTAAGTATCATGATAGAATTTCTTTCTCCGAAAAGTGATAAGTCATTTTAGAGCTTGACAAAAGTCATCAAATCAGCCAACCACATGAATTAAATGACACTTTGACATGTTTTATTTGCTGGAACTCTGACAGTTCTAGAGCTGATTCTGGACACGCTGATCATCTGTCCTTACTGAATCAGCTGCCACCCTCCTGATAGACAAAATCTCCAAATGATGTTGGCAAAATTCACAGTGCACTTCCCATCAAGTTTCAAATAGATCCCTTGAAACCTCTTCCCAGAATTAATCAATATCTTATAAAGGAAGAAGTCTTTCTAGGCATGAAGACCGTAAGAGAAGATTGCAAGGCTCAAGGCCTCATTATCCCTTGTGTTAGTCCCTGCATTACTCCTGTTCTGCTGGTGAGAAAACCTTAGGGCTGAGGGTGGGGATTTGTCCAGGACCTCTGAGCAATAAACAGCATTACTGTCTCTCAGTACCCTACTGTTCCTAACCCTCATATGTTACTAACATCCATTCCCAAGAAGCCAGTTCTTTAATGTAATTGATGTATGCAGTGTGTTCTTTAGTATTTAGTTGATGAAGCTAGCTGATACCTTTATGCTTTCACTTGGGAAGGAAAACAATTCACCTGGACAGTAATGCCTTGGGGTTTTACTGAGAGTCCTTAGTTCTCACAAATTCTGAAGGCTGATTTGATGATATAAAGTTCCCTAGAGGTTCTACTTTGTTGCAATATGTGGATGATTTGCTTTTTTGCTCTCCTTCTCAAATATCCCCACAGGAAAGTGACATCCATTTGTTAAAGTCTTTAGCCTTAAAAGGACATAAAGTGATCAAAGAAAAATTGGAGTTTGTTCAAACCCAGATTTGATATTTAAGGCATCTGATATCAGAACAAAGGCTACCGTAAGATCCGTGGTGTCCTAAGTTTCTCAAAATCCACAACTAAGCACCAGCTGTGAGTTTTTCTCAGTCTAGTTGGTTATTGCTGAAATTGGATTTTAAATTTCTCTCTTATGGCCAAACCCCTGTATGTCTTACTAAAGAATAACAGCCCTAACCCAATTTTATGGGAATAACCAGACAACATTTCTAGCCTCAAATGAGAGTTTGAAGAACCCACTTTCCCTTGGGCATCCCAATTATCAGATTCCTTTTTTTCCTTTTTGTATATGAAAAGAAAGGGAATGACCACAGGGGTACTCACCCCAAAACACAGAGATCACCATCAGTCCATTGGGTATTAGAGCCAGCAGCTGGATCCTGTGAAATGGGAATACACCCCTTTAACTTAGAGCCATTACTGTCACTGCCTTCTTGGTTAAGGCCACCGAGAAAATCACTGTGGGATCCCTTTTAACCATTTTTCTACCTCATGCTGTAGAAACTCTCCTGAATTCTTGTCACACTCAACATTTCTCAGTCAGCCACATTACTTCTTATGAAGTCCTTTTGTTAACTGCTTCTCACAGAATTCTTTTATATTGTAATAACTTTAACCCTGCTACTCTTCTTCCCTCCATCGCTGACAAAGTCTCTCATGATAGCTTAATGCTGAGGTACCACTTCCCGATTCCCTTGTGATGCGCTGCAGGAAATTCTTTAAGGATAGCACTGACTTCTCATTGTTCACTGATGACTCTTATTTAAAAGATAATAATGGCAAATATTGTGCTGGATATGCTATTGCAACTCTTCTCAATGTTGTTGAAGCAGCATCTTTACCTATGGTTACTTCAGACCAACAGTCTTAATTATACATTCTTACATGGGCTTGTGCTTTAGCCAAGGGCAAAACTGCCAATATTTATGCTAATAGTAGATATGCTTTTGGAGTAGCTCATGAGATTGGAATGTTGTGAAAGCAATGTGGCTTCTTTACTTCCAGCAAAAATAAAACTTTAAAAATGGCTCCTATGTTCAGGGATTATTGGATATAATATCTCTACCTGCTGCTTTAACTATCATTAAGATTCTGGGGCACCCTAAATTTGAGAAATCACCTTGCTGACATTTCTATAAGAAATACTGCCCTTAAATGGACCAACAGTAGTCAAACCTCTGTCACGATCCAAAGGGATATTCCCCCACATGATAACTTAGAAAAACTAGCTAGAGAAATGGGATCAAAATGACAGTTAGGAAGACCCTGAGCTCACCTTCTCCTACAAACACGCCAAAATTACAACTACGTGTAGAGAAGACTCTCTGAGAATGACCTGAAGGCTAGTACAAAATGGCTCTTTGACAAGTAAGGATTGAAAGAAAAAGACCACACCGAGATGAGTAGAAGGGGAAGAGAAGTAATACAGTCAGGACCCACCAACCCAGTGAGTGACCTGAAAGAAGAAGGAGATATCACGCCTTGGAGTTCCTCCTTAAAGAGTGAGGGGCTTGAGCCCCATACTGGGCACCCCAGCTCTGGTGTCTGGCACTGAGAAGACAAGCCTCATTAACTGGCTTTGAAAACCAGTGGGGCTTATGACCAAGAGAATCAGAGGGCTGTAGGAAACTGAGATTCCACACTAAAAGGGTACACACAAAAACTTACATATTCTTAGGCCCAGCACAGAGACAGCAGATTGCAAAGTGTCTAATGCTTTAGCTGGCCTACCAAGACTGCTCCAGCGTATCCCCTAGCCTGTGCTAACCTCTGGCACTAACAATGCCCACCAAGGTGGCAGCCGTGGAGCACCCCTGGTAAAGCCCTGGCTCATATCAATCTCCAGCTCCAGCTCTGCCCTCTTCAAGACAGTGGACATCAACATGCCTCAGGAGAAACCTTGTTCTGCACCAGGTTTTAAATCTAGCCCTTTTGGCTTCAGCCACGCCACCAAGGTAGTAGCTGCCAGAGTGCCCTGAGAGAAGCCCTGGCTCCGTGGTCCATACTAATTTTAGTTCCAGCCCTCCTGCAAAAGCCACTGGGCACAAGCAGTCTGCATACGGACGTTCCTACACAAGGATACACCTTCAAGACCAGGATAGGTAACTGTTTTGTCTAATTTCATAGAGACAAACAGAAAGTCAAGCAAAATGAGATGATAGGGGAACATCTTCCAAATAAAAGAACAAGATAGTAACCCCTATCCTACCTTCCTCCCAAACCTTAATGAAATAGAAAGAAGTAGTTTACTTGAAAGAGTTCAAAGCAACAGTTATACAAATGCTCACAAAACTCAGGAGAATAATAGAGGAACACAGTGTGAACTTCAACAAAGAAAATAGAAAATATAAATTAGAGCTAATTACAATGAGTGAAATTAAAAATGCACTAGAGGGAATCAACAGTAGATTAAGTTTTACAGGAGAATGCATAAGTGACCAGAAAGAGAGAATAATGGAAATCACCCAATTGGAACAGCAAAAAGAAAAAAAAAAAAAAAAAAGAATGAAGATAGTTTAAGAGATCGCTGGGACATCATCAAACATACTAATATATGCATTATAGGGCTCCCAGAAGGATAAGACAGAGAAAGAAAAGGGCAGAAAATGTATTTGATAAAATAATGGCTGAGAACTTTTCCTAACCTCCGGTAGGAAACAGATATCCAAGTCCAAGCCCAAGAAGTACAGAGAGTCCTAAACAAGATGAGCTCAAAGAGAACCAAGCCTCATAATTAAAATAGCAAAAGATAAAACAAAAATTTTAAAGGCAGTAAGAAAAAAACAAAGTCACATACCCCCTGTAAGACTGTCAGCTGATTTTTTTCAGCAGAAACTGCAGCCAGAAGGGAGTGGCATGATATATTTAAAGTGCTGGAAGGAAAAAAATTGACAACCAAGGATACTCTTATGTGGCAAGATTATCATTCTGAACTGTAGAGAGGTAAAGAGTTTGCCAATGAAAAGCCATGAGGTCTTTGTTTACTACAGCCCTTCTAACTTCCTTTCCCCTCTATAAAAAAGTTATCATTTCCTTGCTGTATAAGGACTTGCATGTGACTAATTGTGGTTGCAGATCCCAAATTGCAATTCTCTGCTGATTTTGAATAAATCTCTATATATTTTTTTTGTTTACTGGAGAAACAACAGTTTTTAGTTTCAACACTCCAATATGTATTTTTCTAAATTATTTGTTATGGTGTATCTTACTGTCTGATAAATTAAATCTTTTTATTCTCCATCATTTTTCTACTCATTCTTTTACTATGATCACTCTCCAAGGTTATCATGGCTAGGCTAGGCTCTATATTCTTCTGTATAAATTCTTTAATCAGCTATTGAGGTGATCATATAAACACACACACACATATTCACTCAGACAAATGGGTGTTGAAACTGAGAACAATTTCATGGAATATGTAGATTTATTTAATGAGAATTATTACTCTTATGAAATTGAGATTTCCTCTCCATAATTATGATATATATTTTCATTAGTAGTTTTCAATAAAGTCTGATAAATTATTTTGGACAGTCTTGAACGTCTTTGAAAATTCACTTCTGGATACTTACAGGTTTCTTTCTTTGCTGTCATATTGAATATTGTTTAAATAAAATAAAATTCATGGATTGTAAGTGTTCAGCTTGGTAAGTTTTGATAGTTATATCAACCTTTGTATATCCCAAACAAGATGTAGATCATTTTCACTACCCCAGACAGGTTTTCATGATGCTTTCCTATGAAATTTTCATTTACCACCAAAATAAGTACTTTCTGATTTGTATCGTTAGTTTTGCCTATTCACGGACCTTCTTCCTATAAATCAGATTATACCATCTGCACTTTTTTGTGTCTAGCTTATCTTCAACATGATGTTCTGTGGTTCTTTTGTGTTGTTGCATGAGCAGCATTTTATTTGATTTTATTGTGTGTACTAGTCTTTTAGATGATTATACTACAATGCATTTATAGATATTTGGGTTGTTTCCAGTTTTATGCCTATTATGAGCAAATCTTCTAAGAATTCCTAAGAAAACTGGGAGGTTCTCTTTGTGGGTAGACGCCTCTCTGTCTTTGGGACAAATACCTGGAATAGAATTGCTAAGTCATCAGGTAGATACGTAACTTTATAACAAGTTGTCAAACAGTTCGCCAAAGTGAAGGAACCATTTTATTCTCCCACACATCTTACAGTTTGTCTTCCTTTGTAAAAATTGTCTTTTTAAAAAACTTGCATGTTATACTTATTTATTGCTGTTATGTTAGCAATAAAAGTGATCTTCTATATTACTCTTATGTCAAGTATATATGTTGAACTCTTTCATTAATAAGCCTTTGTAAATCAATCTTGTTGAATTTTCTGTGTCTGTTGGTTAATTCCTATCAGACACAAACATGATGACACGCTATAACATTCTCATATAACCAGTCTCTGTCCTTAATTTTGCATATCAGAACAGAGTATCACATTTCTTATTAAATGTCCGTATGTTCCTCCACATTTCCCATCCTCGATTTGCATGGGGTCAATATCACTAGTTCTTGTCAATTCTTAACTCCTTTGAGATAGTTAAGAGCATGTATGGCACCTCCACTGTTTTGATATCTCTCTCTCTCTCTCTCTCTCTCTTTCTCTCTGTTCCCCCCCACCCCCGCCATTTATTCTGTGAATTTAGCTGAAAGCAAAGGTTTCTGCATAGTGGAACTGCACTGGGGATACAAGCAGCCTGAGTCCCTTAGTGTGTCCTTAGATAAGAGCGTTGCCATAGGTCCACCCCATCTACACTGGATGGCGATTTAAATGAGAATTTCAGATTTGTTTGGCTAATGAAATTTGGTAGTTTATTTGCTCCTGAAGTTTAACTGAGCCTATCCTATTATAAAAAGAAGAAATTAATTACAAAACAATTAGTACTACCTTAAGTTTAAACTCAAGGTGCCAGGGAAACACAGAGGAGGCTACCTGACTCAGCTGTAAAAGTTAGAGGATGCTTTCCAGAGCATTTACCATCAAAACTGAGACTGCAAAAATTAACAGGCATTATTGTGTTCCAGCACAGTTCCTAGAACATGGTCATTCCCAAGTGCTTTTTGAATCTGTCAATGAACTCTATCAACTATCAGAATAGAGGTGTGTTTCTGAGCATGTCTGTAAAGGGTTTCTGATTAATCTAACCCTTGAAAATATATGACATTTTGTTCGGGCTAGTCCTAGAAGCTAGGACTTTTTGGAGAACAACTCCGTGTGTTCCCGGTGTGGACTGACAACCAGAAATGAAAACCTGGCTTCTTGTCTGCCTCACACCCAGTTGTTGATGCAGTGCTATCTCATTGACCTCTTTTCCTTGGTGTCTATGTTCCTGTAGCCTGACCGTATTTACATATTAGGCAATTCGATGAGGCTTCTCTAAAACAGAGGAAGCCAGAGCTCAGAGAAGGTAATTAAAAGCAAAAGCAGGAGAGAGAACAAGGATGTTTGCTTGTCTCTGAAAGACTCACAAGGCTGGGAGGTGGGAGGAGGCAGAGGGAGAGAGAGACTGAAAGCACATTGGCCCAGTGACAGTAGGGACAGGATGATTCAGAAGTAAAGCCATGGTAACCTGGGGGTAAATACCTGAAAGGAAACAGCTGCTGGGGAGGAACATTTTCACTTTGGATGGAAAACACAGGAAAGAAATCTTAAACAAACTCATTATCTTTAACCTTAGAGCAATGGTAGAACCCGGTTATCACATTAAGGCACTACCACATTTATACAAATTTGTCAATTCTTCCACAAAAGAGATGAATATTTTATTAAAAAGAAGGAAGCATCAGAGCTTTGTTTCAACACTTGAGGGGACAGAGTGAGTGCTCTTTTAATTGCTTTATGTTTTCCCTGATGGATGTTAAATACTCATATAATCAAGTCAAAAGCATTTTTTTTTTCCTGGTGAGAAGTGCTCTCTAAGCAATGATGGCTAGTATTAGGTGTAACATGTTCTGCAAGGGTTGCCATGGAAAGAGTTTGCCTGCTTCCCCCGCCCCCACCCCCACCGCCATATCTTTCCATAAATAACAGGGGAAGAGTTCAGAAAGCCTGCACAGAAAAGACGTCTGGGGCCAGAGTAACTCCTTAGTGCTTTGCCACGCAGGAGAGTCACCAGGTTTTACGTTAAATATATTTTGCCCTCTCTCTCTCCCTCTCTCTTTTTCTGTTTTGGGTAGGTGACATTATTTTCAATATTAGACCATTCTAAGCACTACCACAAACACTGGAGACTTAAATGATTTAATGAAGCAGCAGTGTAGTGTGTGTGAGTGTGTGTGTGTGTGTGTGTGTGTGTGTAGTTGCAGTTGAATTTCAGTAGCAGTTCACTCCTCGTAAATGCTGACTCTGTCTTAATTATATGAGGCTTAGCAGTCGTCTGATTTTTACGGTGAGGTTTCAGACATGGTTTTCTGTTTCCTTTCTAGGAAGGAAAACTCACTTACTACCTGTATGCCTACTGAAAATTTCTAATATACTTTCATGACATTCTTGCACAATTCTCTCTTGTGGAGTGGATCACTATGAGGTGACATGAAAACTTTTCTTTTTCTTCTGAACAGATAAACCGTTGGTGTTCAGTTTAGCAAATGCTCCTTTAGTGCCTATTTTGTGCTCTGCTTTTGGGGGAATCAGAGATAATTAGGATGTGGTCCTTGTCCTCCAGGAGTTCTTATTCTTCTGGCTTATTTTTAGAACCATTAGTCTTGGGTTTAGAAGGTTTATCTTTGCAGGCTGGAGGGATGCTCTGTGGTCAGACACCTAAATGTGCAGGTTGAAATCTACATGGATGGAGCCCATGGTTTGGTAACTCAGGAGAGAGTGAGCGTAGCTGGCTCCGTTGTCCAGAGGCAGAGTGATGGATGGTAGGAAGGGCCGCTATTCTTGCTCATTCAGTCCTCAGTGGTTCCTAAAAGACTGCAGCGGCCGCAGGTCCGAGGCCCGAGCAATCAAGAGAGGCATGTGGCCATAGTTACTCTGTCTTTTGCCAAGAGGCTTCTGCTGCCTTTTAAGTCAGAGTAGCTCTGGAGTTTCTGCTCAGTTCCGTTCTTTCTAGCTGGGCCCTCTGGACTTAAAGGGCAGTTGTTAGACTGGGATGACACAGGGCCTCTGTGTGCACATCCTGGCATGAACATTGCTTTGGATATTCAGGGTTTGGGCTGAAGAAGGGGTGCACAACCTGGCCAAGCACAGGGACGTGATTAGGGTAGCACATTATCACAAGCTTATTATACAGTAAACCTTAAAAAATACTTTTGGTTTTATTTTCATGTAATAGAAAAAATTAGCCAGTGCATCACAATAGAGGATAAAGTCAATAATGCCATGATAAATAATTTTAAGAAAAAAATTAGATGTGTTCAAATAATATATCAAGTATAAATAGTTTATCATGTATTGGTCAGGGGAGACTAGCTGCTGTAATAAATAATCCCTGAGTCTCTGAGCTTAATTAGTGAAGGTTTCTCCTGCATGTTACAATCCAATGTGATTTAGCATCATAGCTCAGCTCCATGGAGTCAGGGAAGCCCCAGGCTCTTTCCAACTAGTTGCTCCAATATCCACTGAGCCTTGGGCCCTCCATTAAATGATCTGAATATAGTTAGCAGAGGTGGTCATAGGGAGAGCTTGGTGCTCTGCACAGGAAGGTCTAACCGGCCAGCTCTGGGGATGACGGTCGTCACACCCACCGCATTCCTTTGGCCACATTTCAGTCACGTGGCCACACAACTTCACCGGAGGGAGGCTGGAAGCCATGGTCTAGTTACGTACCCAGGTGGGAGAGAAAAATAGTTTAATAAACAACTAATCTCCGGCGCGCAGCAACATAATGAAGTTAAGGTTAAACACGAGCGATAGACTCACGAGAACACTGATGGAACAGGGGAAGACTGAGCTTTGGAGGTTTTTTGCTTTTGTTTCTTAATCACAACACTGATCTTTTGTGTGTGTGTTTAAGTCTCAACACTGCTCTTTATTAGCGGGGAGACTGGGGGCATTTTACTCAGTAATTCCGGGGCCCTTTATACAGATCAAGGAAATCCATCTCAAGGGCTTTGGGGAGAGTGACAGGAGCTCACACGTGCTTAGCATCATGGACAATACTTGGCATAATGTAGATGTTCACCATCTACATGTTAAATCCCTTCCCCTAACATCTCTTTCTTCAGCTTTCTCTGTAAAAACTTTGGGAGAGATTTTGTCATCGAAGAAACTTGTTAGCAATTAAAGTGCTAAAATGCTTCTACCGCGGGAAGAAGGGTGTCTTCCCTCTTCCTGTGCTGGCGTGCTTTCAGTTTCAATATTCCAATTTAAATTGTGCACACATTCTAAGAATTGGTTAAGTCACCAGGTGGTTTCACTTTTTAAAACATTTACAAGGCAATCATGTGAGGCCTTGCTAGATTAAACTAAAAAATAATTAAATTAAGTTTTTGTAATAAAAGCTTGTTTACAGTAGCCCCAAATAGCCGTCTTGGTGGGTCAGAGAACCTTGTTTTAGCTCTGTCTTTCAGTTGGCGCCTGCTGTGCTGGTCTGTCCTTTGACATTTAGATAGGACAATAATGAGACTGAAAGTCAAATAAAGGAGGCCATTGTCCTTTAATTTCCCCTTCAACCTGAGGCAGGAATTTCGAAAGCTTTTTTCAGGTTTACAAGGTTAAGTTTTATATTCATTTGCACATTGTCTTGTTTATTCATAGTCATCAAATTCCCATAATCGATTGGGAAGTTCCTATTGTAACTTATAGCTCATCTAAATTAGATTCTAAAGCTAATTAAACTTAGCAAATCTGTAACAGTAGCCAAATAATATTCTCCCCTCAGTGAGCACAGGGAAGTTCCATTTGATTATGAGTAAAGAAAGTCTGTGGGTAATGGGTGGGAAATTAATCATAACGCCAACATCAGTAACTTATGTCTTACGTTTTCCCCACCAGATGTCTGTGACGAATCTGTTTTTCCCTAAGGCAGAGAAATCTCGTAGGTAACAGTGCGGAATAGTCAAATGAAGCTGCCCCAAGATTCTGAGTCAGAAATTTCTGGTGGACTGAGAAACATACCAATGTGTGTTTGTGGTAAAACATAAAAGCTCTTATTTATTTGGCACTTACTGCATACGAGAACCTGAGGTAGTGCTTCACAGCTGGTGGAGGTGTTGCTTCAACTCCAGCTTGGGCGACCTCAACAGTTCTTACCCTCGTGCTGCCCCGCCCGACTCTGCAGACAGAGCAAGACAAAGGAGCACTAACTAGTCCTTTGGAATCAGAGCACAGCAGTGTGCTGCCTACTTCCTGTGAGATTGTAGGAAATCAGCTAATCTCTCCAGGCCTTCTCCTTCTCATTTCTAAAGGGAGGATTAAAATTATAATTCTCCCGTCTATGTAGGTTATTATGCAAAGTACAGGTTCCTCTGGGGCTCTAGAGAAACTGCATGGCTGAATAGTCTTTACAAATAAATCATTTGACTCAGATAAATTTCCTCTGCTTTAATGAACCAGGTTACATGTTAGGGAGGTTGAATGCCATTTGGAATCAATCACATTTCTTTCCATGAGCTATAGATTAATTAATCTAACCTAACATTTACTGAGCACCTACAGTGGGCAAAAAACTCATTCCAATGTTTCACTGGAGCCACAGATATAAATATGCTGTGGTCTTAGTCAGCAGGAGATTCTTGATTGCAGGTAATAGAAACTAAATAATAAATATAATAACAACAATAATAACAATAAGAATAATAATAAGAAGAAGATGACAACAACGACAAAGAAGAAAGAGGAGGAGGAGGAGAAGAGGTGGACTGTCTTCCCTAACTGGAAGTCAAGGAGTGTCCATACAAGTGGTCAGTGATGCCATTAGGAGTTTGTTTTCCTTCCGTCTCTCAGCTCTACTTTCCTCTAAGTTGGATGTTCTTCTGGGTAAGATGGTATCTTGAGCTCTTGACTCGCAGCCTTCTTGTTTAACGGCTACCTTAGCAACTCCAGCGTAAAAGGAAATTCTTGAACATACCTACACTAACCCCACGTGTCGTTCTCAGCAGCCTGTATTGGGTCACACGCCTACCCCCGAACTAGTCCCTAAAGTGAGGGGAATGCCATATTCTCTTAGACCTGAACTGGGTGCTCTTGTTTGCATTATTCTTTGGCCAAGGAACAGCCATCTGCAGCTATATCAGAAGTGGTGTAGAGAAGAAATGGTTCCTTAATGGAGCATGAACTGAAAAGGAAAACCGGATGTTCATTCACAATAGAGAGCACTTTGTCTTGACCATGAAGGCTGTGTAGGGTTTTGACAGAGAGGGAGGGGGTGGGGTGTATTCCAGGCGGAGAATCCAGCATGAGCGTGATGCCTAGATCCTACATAAAACACCATTTCTGGGTGTGTCTGTGAGGGTGTTTCTCAAAGAGGTCAGCATTTTAATCAGTGGACTGAGTGGAGACAATCACCCTCATCAGTGCGGGTGGGCACCGCCCAGCCTGCTGAGAGCCCAGATAGGACAAAAGGTGAAGGGAGGGAGACTCTGCTCTCTGCCTGAGCTGCACATTCATGTTCATCCTCTTCTGCCCCCAAACAGTCCTGCTCCTGGTTCTTGGGCTTCAGACTCAGACTGAACTAACCACCGGCTTTGCTGGTTGTCTGTCTTGAAGATGGCAGATTGTGGGACTTTTCAGCCTCTAGAACTGCATGAGCCAATTTTTATAACAAATCTCTTCTCATTGGTTCTGTTTCTTTGGAGAATCATGACTAGTTCAATGAAATGAAAACGACATGGGAAATTTAGTTTGATTGGAAACAAACATTGTGTAAGGGGGTTCAGTGGGGGACAGACTGGGGTCATACACTGGACTGTTTTAAATGCCAAAGACCTTGAATTTTATGTTCTGGGCAATAAGGAGTCTCTGACCACTTTGTTGATGGACATGTGAAGTAAGATATTTCCAAATACGCGGTGAGTCCCTTCAGAACCAGAAGTTATCTTTTTTCCCACCTTCACTCCCAGCACAAGACAGAGTGTCTAGCACATGGCCAGGCCTCTTTAAATACTTGTTGAAGAAATTTCAATTTCATCGTCAGGTATCTAATGATAGTTGCTGCTTGTTGGAGGTGTCTATGTATTGGACACTGTAAGTGCTTTGCAGACATGTTACAGGTCATCACAGAAGCCATAAGAGGGGAGTGCTGTATGTGTCCCATTCTATAGAGAAGGACTCTGACACTTACAAACGTCAGGTGGTGGAACGAGGACTTAAACTAAGGTCCTGTGCATTCAAATCATACACATCACATCAGTGTGATTCCGCGTAATACTTGTGCAACACCTTAAAGGATATAAAGAGCTTTCCACGTATACACTGTTTTACTCGGACTCAGTAAAGTGAAGCCCAGAGAGAAGTAGCCCAACCAGAATCACAGGGCCAGTGAGTTGTGGTGCTTGACTGGTATTTGGCAATCCTGTGTTCAAAATTCATTCATCTCCCCTACTCCAACTAGTTTCCCCAGCAGCTGCCAGACCATATAGTGGGCGTGGTGGGGAAGATGATCTGTCAGTTTGTGTATGTGAACGTCAACTCGAATAGTCAGATTCTAGTCTTCCAATAGAAAACTAAATGCGCATAGCTCTTGTCTCAACTCTTTCAAATATTAGAAAATGTGAGCCATGCAGACTGAAATAAAAAGGTCACTGGAATAAGATCATGATTTTAGTTGAAATGTTGCTGTTTCAATCTCATGAAAAGGGGCTCAGTTAGCTTTCTTTAATTGTTTTTCTCTGTCTTGCAAATATCCACAAATTATCTGCCCTAGACATGTTTGTACATTACACTGGGCACTGAGGGTGGACCGACTCATTTCATGAAAGGGCTAACTTTTCCACTATGGACACTTGGCAAAGTGAACTGGCTTGTAAACCATTTTTTGAGCTTGTAACCTGAAGTTTAATGCAACGTATGACATAATCAAAGCATCTCACAGAATCAAACTCTTGCACGAATTCAGGATGGAGATGACTTTTTTTTTTTTTTTTTGACTCTGAAAAATCAAAAGAGAACAAGCCGATTTTGTACTTGGTGTATATGCTGGAAGGATGGCATACTGCGAGTTGATAACAGATGACGATCACAATGTTAAAATGACTAATGTCAATCAAAGGCTTATTGTGTTCCAGGTACTGTACCAAGCAGTGTAAATGGAAATCTGACCTAACTGGAGACTTAACTTCCTTTTGTCTTTAGGTCATAGGTCTCTTTTTTCTGGGAGAAAGGACATTGGTGGGTCTTAAATTTTATTGATATTAGACAAACCTACATCCATCATTCTTGGCAAAGACCCAATTGACAGTGGAATTATCCAAATGCGGAAGCTTCTGATGGCAGTATTAAGTTATTTGTTTAGTAATTTACCTTGGACATATGTTTCATGTACTTGAAAATTGAGCAGGATATTTTTTTCCCTAAATTTTTCTTTAAATTTCTCTATGTCTAAACATTATTTTTTGTTTTAGAAAGATGTTAGCATGTATTTTTGCCTAAGCATTTGCTCCCAGGAGATGGAGAGTGGAGGGCAACCACACATGAGTGTTGTGTTGACTTGATATTATCCTCACCCAGCATTGGAGGAAAGGCTGGGAGAGAGTTGAGATCAGCTTGGACTAGCACAACACAACCCTGGCAGGACCACTGATGTCCCATATACAGAGCTGACTTGCCCTAAGTACACAAGCATTTTAGGAATGGACCTTCAGATCATGGTGATTTCCAGGACCCTGGGACCAGATCACACCTTGTGGGTGGGGATGGATTTTCCAGGGATAGAAAAAGATATTGTCCCTGGCAGTAGTTGTGGGAAGAGATTATTTCCAGGCCAGGATATGAGTGGGGCTTAAAGAAAGGATTTGAGGTTTGGAGATTAATATGCTCTTCTTTATCCTCTCTCCCTCCGGGGTTAGAGGACAAGAGATGGGCATTGATTCCAGGTCAGGTATCTGTGGGGAATTAGGAAAGAACTCAGGGACGGATTTTGGTTTGGGTAGCCACTTCTGAAAGAGTAGCTGCTTCTAGGTGGACGTGAAGGAAATCACTTAGGACAGATCTGTGACTTCTCTGCAGGTCAAGGTGTACTAAGTCCCCAGCATAGGCCAGTTATCCCTGCAAGAGAGATAATTTGACAAATCAACTGGTGACAGAGGGCGTGGGCTGCCAGGAAGATGGTGAGAGTAGAGGAGATTAATAATAACAAGGATATGAAGGAACATTTGGTGAACATTCATTGAATACATATTGTTTCACTCCCAGTGCTAAGACATAGCTTTAAGTACAAACGACTTCTCGTCTGTGAGATGCTCACACTCTGAGAGGCAGAGGGGAACTGGGACTAAATATGGGAACAGCAGATTCACACCTCCCTTCTCACCAAGGAAGAGCTACCAATTATTGAAAGTGAAATTTCACATAATGTTGAACTGTTATTTTTTCTCTCGCTTTCTTTATATTTCTGTCTCTGGATAAGAGCTTACGGATGAATTCTTATAAGTTAAATGTGGCTGATGAGTACTTGCATCATTTCATTTAATCTCTAAAACAATCTTACAAGGTAGGTGGGTAGCAGCTATTATCTTCCTCATGTTATACCTAGAGAAGCAGGACAGTGAGGCTGAAAGACTTGCCCAAAGTCATACGGATACAAATAGTGTGTTTGGTACTTAGGCCCAGGGAGAAGAGAGGTAAAGATGGGGTCCAAGTTCTATGCCCCTTTGCTGGTATCCAGGGCCATAACTCATTTTCAGAGTTTCCTGACTTCCTAGTGAGACTATTATAAAACCCACCAATCTGTTGTATAGTCTAAATTCTCTCTCCTCTTCTCCACTCTCGTTCACCCTCTGCTGTAGACTGAATTTTGATGCTACTCCCTAACTCATATGTTTAAACTTCTTCTCCAGGGTGATGGTATGAAGAGGTAAGTTCTCTGAGAGAAATTAAGTCATCAGAGCAGAGCCCTCATGAATGGGATTAGTGCCCGTATGAAAGAGACCCCAGAGGGCTCCCTTGCCTCTTCCACCACGTGAAGACATAGCCAGGAGATGGCCGTCCCTGAACCAGGAAGAGGGCCTTCACCAGACAAGGGATCTGCTGGTGCCTTGATCTGGACTTTCCAGTCTCCAGAACTGTGAGAAATAAACTGGTGTTCTTTATAAGCCACCCAAACAAGTGAAGGCATCCTCTACATGGCTCCCCAGTTCAGACTGAATTTCTTATTATCCTGAAGTGTTTTAGTCCCTTTCATCTCTCTTTAACTTTTCATCTCCTCTCCTTTTTGTCTAGGGTACTCTTTCCCTTTCTGTAGTTCATAAAAAAGCACCTTATCAAAAATCAGGCCAGCATCGGTTCTTCCAGAAAAATAAGTTTAGCATAGTGTTCAAAAGCATGACCTCTGCTGGGAGGGTACAGCTCAGTGGTAGAGCGTGCGCTTAGCACGCACAAGGTCCTGGGTTCAATCCCCAGTACCTCATATAAATAAATAAATAAATAAATAAATAAATAAATAAATAAATACTAGTTGTCCCCTCCCCTCCCAAAAATGTTTTTTTAAAAAAAGCATAACCCCTGATTCTGCCACTTGGCATCTGTGGGAATTCACTTTAGTTAGTATTCACATTTCTAAAATGGAGCCACCAGTACTACCTACAACATGGGATTATTAAAAGCATTAAATACGAAGGGCTTTGCATAGATCTGACACAAGGCGAGTGCTGAATAAATGCTGTTACCTTGGTTCTCCAGGAAGACACCCCTGATTCTTCAAGCACAATTAACTACCTTCTCAGTGGGTTGTAGAGTAGATATTGTTCATATCTCCACTTTACAATGTATTCTGTTACCTTGTAATTGCTTAAATATCTCTTCTTGTACCATCCTATTTCCTGCTCCATATATATATAAATATATATATATATTTACTGTCAATAATACCGCAGATTCTGCCTCGTGGGAACTCTCGCTGTGCCATTTGGGATCAGGATAAGCCCTAGAAAGCAGACCCCAAGAATCTGTTTTGAAGCTGGGCTACTTATGATCTGATGGCAATAGGAGACCCATACTTTTGGCAAATCTGGTAATAACCCTTGTATGCAATGGCATTACAATTAATTAATGTTTTCACCTACAATTAATTGGGATGAGGAGAAAGGAGAGGGTGAAACATTTTATGGAAAGTCTCAGCTGAATAAACAGTTTGGAGAAAATAATAATTATGAAGATATTGGAGTGGATTAACTGCTTTGAAATCCTTGGCAAAAGAAGATGATAGAGAAGTAAACTGCTAACTTGAAGCAGGCTGTGAGAATCAGGTGGGCTCAGTGGTTGCTCTGAACAGCACTGAGGTCTGTTACAGCTCTGAGGCTGACTTGTAGAAAGTCAGGGGGCGGAGCTTCAGGGTAGACCAAATGCACAGCCATGGCCTGTTTCCTTTGTTAGGACCTTGGCAGAGAAAAAGGAAGAGCCTGAGACCCGGCTTTTTGGCCAATGAGCCTGAGAATCTTGACCCTCATATTCCTTGGAACGTCCCACGTCACGTGGGAAAAAGCAGACACCTTCCTCTCGCGCGGGGAAAGCTGCCTCTCTTTACCTGGAGACCATGTGAAGCTCTACCATGAAACAGGGCCTTACGATGCCGTCCTGTTCTGCTCGAGATCTGCCTCCACCAACTCTCAGTTCCCCTAGACCAATATCCAGGACCACATCTTAGCACTCACTGTCTGAATGGGAAAGTGCTATCTGGTCCCCAGGAACAGGTAGTTTACACGGCAAAGGAATTTCAGAAGTTGACTAGTATGTACTGTTACTAACTAGGGAAACATTTGTGAGAATGGAATTAGAGGGTACTGGAGCAGACAGAGTAGATTATAAGGCCGGATAGGGAGAATTTTTTTTATGTCAGGGCACTTATGACTCTGGATTCATGTTCTGGAAAAGATAGACCTGAGTTTTCAGGACAGATACCTTGAAACTTGAATATCAAGGTGAACTACAGTCAGTGGGGTGGAGATGCCAGAACATCCTGGGAAATATCTTGAGGAATGGATCTGAAGGTGTGAATAGCTGGGAATGTTTGAGCGGCTTTGCTATGTAAGACTTTGAGGGTATAGCAGCTCACTGTCTCCCAGGAGGGCCCAGGGAGCCCACCTCCCGCTAAGCGAGTGAAGGGTTGCACCGGTGAGGAGGACCCTGGCTTTGCTAGCTCAGTGGTGGCTGTTTTCTGTAGGCTTGGTGGGAGGCTTGCTTTAAGTATATTTAATAGTAGGAGATGCTGCCAAGAAACTGAGTGCTCTCAGCTATGGGTGGTGGATTTGGGGAATGGCAGAAGCCACATGGCAGCATCTACATGCCAGTTGCAAGACAGAATTAATGATCATAATGGGTACCAAAGCCAGAGTGGCAACTGGGGCATCTTGTCCAACAAGAATAGGGCAATAATTATTAAATTATGACATTACTTGGGGGAGAGGAGAGAGAGGCACAGAGAGAGAGAGGGAGAAACAGAAAGGAAGAAGATGGAGAGCTGGTGGAAAGAAGCCCGATCTCTACCGTCACAATGAAATCATGGCCCCTCATCCAGTTTCAGATCTGTATCAGTTTAGAAAACTATCATGTACCATAAATATCATATTTCTCTTCATTTTATCTGTTTCTTTCTAACCTAACTGCCCTTTAACCATATTCAGTCTTTTATGATGGTGGTGGCTATGATGTGACTTTTAAATGAAAAGAACTCTAACCATACATGTTTCTTAGTTAAGGTCACAGGGAGAGGAAATAAACCGTGGGTATCTTAAGTTAATTACAGTTCATCCTTGCTATGGAATATTCTATGTGAAAAAAAAATGATAAGCCTGTGTAGATATAGAAGGATTTCCAAAATACATGTTTAAAGGGAAAAAAAAAGACAAAAAAGGAAAAGTTGAAAATACTGTGAAGCGTAAGATCCCTTTAGTATAAATTTAAAAAAAAAGAATACATGGCTATTCATTCACAAGAAATAATTTAATTGATTAATTGATCTAATACTTTCAAAGTCCTGTAAACTGTGCCTGGCTAATAGTTGATGCTTTGTAAGTGCAGCTTGTGTTATTACATATACCATTATGTAGTATACTTGTACTTTAAATTACTTATTGCTTATTATTATTTATTAAACATTATTAGCCGTGATGTCTGTAGATGGGGGTATGGGTGTGGGTCATAGAGAAGTTTTTTACTTTCCATTTCGTACCTTTGTGTTTGGCTGTTTTTTCTCATTAGCCCCACATGTTATGCTTTTCCTCCTTTTTATTTTCAAGACATCAGGGCTCCCTTGGGCAATGAGTTTACCAGCTATTTCTTATTTCCTTCATGAGATTTCTCTATTTAAACATCTAAAAATAAATTTGAACAATACCAACATGAAAAACAACAAAGAATCATGAAAAAAGAGGGAGAGATGATTATGTGTGACATGAGTATGCTGAGAAGAGAACGTGTGGCCCAGGTGCCATCTGGGTCAGGCTCTGCCCATGTACTCTCGGTGGGAATGCGAGTCAGTGCAGTTCACTTTTCTTGACTTTGCTTTCCCTATTTGTAAAATGGAAATAATGTCAGAATTACTGTGGGGATCAAGTGTGACAGTCTTTTCAGTATACCAGGAAAAACATACAAAACAACAACAAAAAAAACAAAAACAAAAACCCCCACAAGCTTATATATATATATAGTTTTCTCCATAATGAAATTGTATGTGAGGGGAACAGGATGAAATATTTTGAATGCATGGATTTGCAAACTGGCTGCACTGTAGATTTATTGCTATGAAAAATGTGACTGGTACAAATTAGAAGTCACTAACAAAAAGGGAAAATGCCAATAGAAACATCTCCTTCCTGTGTCTTTGTTGGAAAGTCCAATAAAGAGAAACGAGAAGAAGACATTTTAAGCCCAGTGATTTGCCTAAAATGATAGTCCTGTTCTTTTTGCCCTTTTTGCGGAAGCGCTTTTCCCCAAGTCCCTAGGTGTACTGGTGCCGCTCAGAGCTCAGAGTAATTGGCTCATTAGGCTGCAGTGTTACACCCGCATCCCTCCGGTTAAGCTGGACGGAAGAAACAGAGCTCTTCTTTCAGGGACAGCACAGCTTGCTTTTTTTTTTTTTTTTTTTGCATATCTGTAAGTCAAGGAGGACACAAAAGGATGTTTTCCCGAGTTAATTGGCGATGCATTCTCCTTCCGAACTGCTGAGGCTGGAAGCCTTTCAATGCCATGATAATACTGCCTCCAAGTGGTCAAATTTAGAAAATCTCTCCCAAATCCTTCAGTTAGAGTAAAACCTTATCTTATAAAGGACCAGAGGAATGGGCTGTTAAAGACTTCTGTAGCTATGCTGACTTTGTGGGGAAACCACTGTGATTGTATGGATAGAACAGTTAATTAAGTCCTGCAGAGGGTGGCTGAGTGTTCTGGATCTTGGAGCTAGTCACAGTGGTGCGACTGTAGTTTTAAATCACTGGTTTCTGCTCTAGGGAGTAAGGATGAAAATCCCCTTACCCTCCTATTCCAGGGATTGGGGAAATAGAATAACACAGCTTGAAATGCTCTGACCTTCTAGGTGTGATGGTGTAATAACATGTGTGGGAGCACAGGGGAATCTGACAGCAGAAGCACTGTCACTTGAATGCTGTAGCTTTGTGGGGGTATGAGCCGAAGCACGTTTGTAAATTCCCTGAGACTGTGCGTTCTTGTTCTGAAGAAGTCCTGTGAATAGGACCCCAAATACCCTTTTAAAACTGGGTTATTGTATGAATTGTTTGTTGTAAACTTGCTTTTTAAAATGTAAAATGCAATACTAATCTTAGCTTCGTAATTATTAAATATTTGAATATGATCCTAAGAGCTCCTGTGGTGAAAAGTCCTTGCTCACTAACTTTTTAGGTAAAGTTGGATAAGCCAGGTGTCCAAGTCTGAGGGGACCCGTTTTCTCACCTCTCTATGTGAATTAATGGTTTTGCTTTGCGTATCTCCTTGTGAATGTTATTGACAGGAACCTTTTGGGGAGAAATTGTGAAAACTCTATATTGCGCATGTTAAATGCGTTTCCTTTCATTCCAGTAACAAATACTTCTTTCCTCCTATTAACAAGTAATAAGGTCACTCACAGATCACAGATTCACCTCAAAGTAAATAATTCCTACGAATTCATGCATCACTTACTATGAATCATCACGGAGCCAGGAGCTAGACTCCGTCTCAGGCCTGCGGTGTGTAAGTTGAATGTCTTTCCCTAGAAGATACAGTGTTCCTTTCTCTATGGCAGGTGGCAGTTCGAATATAGATGTTCTACGTGTGGATCGTGTTGGTTTTCCTGTGCCCCATTAAAATGCATTTTCTGAATAACTCGGCTTAAGAGAGTGAATAATTTACAAAGAAAACTCTCCATCCTCCCTCCAACATTAGCAATAAGAGCATGTTCTGTTCTCCCTAAGCCCCTTCCCCATTAAAAGAATGTGTCACATCAGAAAATGCAGTTCTTTTCTGATTGGCATTTACTGAGGTCACACTGTGTGTTGAACAGAAACTTCTTTGAGTTTATGATGATGAACACCCAACCCACCTCTGTCCCCTCCTTCCCAGCTCCTCCCAGAGTGGAGGGTCAGCGCAGCAGAAGTGGGGTGTCTGTATCCTGATGGGTCCCTGAGAGCAGCTTGACTTTAACAGAATGGAGAAAATACACTCACCCCACAGTATTTCTGAGAGAATACACGGAGACTTTAAACGAGATGAATGAGCTCTGGGGAATGAGAATGGGAGTGGAGAGTCCTGAGAGGACTGAAGTACTTCCATTTCCCCTTTTTAGGTTTAATGCTGTTTTTCTTACTACATATGAATACATATCACTTCTGGATAAAACTAGATACCATGTAGATAATAAAAAGGACGATATCCATAAGTACAGACAGCATAAGCATTTCAATATATTTTCAATGAAAAAAAGTAAGTCCCAGGATCACATGTATAGTGATAGTTAGATTATGTATAATATACGTGTATATATACATTTAGAAAAATTATGAACATCTACATAACCATATGGTTAAAATTACTCTCTTTAAGGTTTTCAGGTGAAGATGTACTTAAATTTTTTTCTTCCATACTCCTAGTTTTGATTGAATTTTTATACTAAACTGTCATTTATGGTTACTTGTATAATTGAAAAAAAATATATTTTCGTACAGATTGGCCAGATTGGGTGGTTGTTCCCAACTGATGAATACACCCGTTTGTCCGGGGCTCTTCCAAGTCTCCACCCAGGTCTCCTTCCTTGTCTCTAGGCTGCGTCTCTCCTGGATGTGTTTTCTCCCCGCCCCAGGCTGGTAGAGGCGCCTGGTCGTGCTTCCAGCACGGTCCACTCCTCCTCCCACCAGAGAACTTGTCTCACTGCATTTCAACTGCTTAGTAATTATCTGACCTCAGTAGTCCATAAGTAATTTAGGTTATATTTCTGTGTTTCAGGCATAGATTCTGACATATAATAGATTCCGAAATCAATGTTTATTAAATTGACAGATAAACGGAAGGAAGGAAAGAAAGAAGGAAGGGAGGGAGAGAGAGAGAAGGGAGTAATATCTATAAGAGAGGTGGTCAGATTGGAGCTTAATAGGAAAGAAAAATGCGTCAGTTTTTATTCAGCTCTAAGGAACAAAAGAAAATTTTCAGTCACTGGAGAGATATATTATTTGGAAACAAGAATTTTTCACCACGTTTACCATGTGCCATGTTCTTATAACCTCTTTGATATATACAAGAAGAAATCATTATAATTACATTTATAATAATTTTAAAAATTAATGTATGAGAATAAACTGAAGAATTGTGTAGGAGGTATGTAAAGAAAATCATGAGAATTTATTGAAGGACACGAGAGGGTACTGGAATAAATAAAGAGACATTCCAGTTCAGTAGATGGGAATACAGGATGCTGAAGTGATGCTAATTATCCACAAACGTCTTTTATCTTTGATGCAATTACAGTGCAACTCCCAATGGAACTGCTTCCTTCCCTCCTCTCCCCACCTTCCCTTCCCCACGCTGGCATTATTGCTGCTCCCTGAGCTTCAGGCTCTCCCCAGGCTCAGCACTTTTGCATCTGCAGTTCCTTATATTACATTTCTCTTTTCCCAGCTCTTCTAGTGGCTGCCTCTCCTGTCAACACAGACCTCAGCCCAAGTGTCACTGTCTCAGAGAAATCTCTCCACCACCCAATGTAAAGTAACCGGTAAGTCACAAAGTCACTCTCTACTACATTACCCTGCTTGCTTTTTTTCATAGCACTTACCAGGATTTGAAAATACATCTTTATACGTTTTCATGCATATAATCTATTTTTCCTCACTAGAAGGTAAACTCCACGGGAGCAGGGGCATCTTCTAACTTAACTTGACTGCATTCCTGCCTCCCTATAAAACAGTGCCCGGTACAAGGAAGACATTCCATTGACTGGTTTTGTTCTTAATGAATGATCAGTGTTCTAATTTTGAGAGATCATTCAGCAATGGACTCGTAACCCTTAACTGTTTTCCTTTAAATGTGCCCAGAGATTTATTAGTCTAGTTTTAATTTGGATCACATTGTATTAAAATCACTTCTGTATTTCGCCTGAGTATGATTCGCATCTCGGTCGCCTTTTAGCTGTGTGACTTTGGGCAAGTTGCTTAACTTTTCCCAGTCTCAACTTCCTCATCTGTAAAATGGGAATAACAAGGGAAGCAAGCTGATTTCTTGTGGCTCATAAGTGAATGAATAGATATGATAATTTCAAACATTGTCTGGCATATAGTAAACTCTCAATAAATGTCAGTAACCATTTATTAATTACATAATATTATTTCCTCTTGGAAGTCTGGCATAGAGGTGCCTTAACTTATGGCCATCCAGTTTTTGAAAGGCTCTTTGTAAGTTATTTGTTTGTGAGTCCAAAATCACATTCCACAAGGGCTAATGTGGATGTATTGGTGCAGTTTGGTTTCACAAGAGAGCTGTGCAGGTTGATGGTATCAGTTTTGATAATCCCCTTTGCACAGATACTGCTCATAATTTTCTTACAATCTATTGTTCAAATGTCCTCTTTCTTTCCTATCAAAATTTCCAGACTTGTCCTGTAAGCACTCTTACTGCATTTTAAAACAAACAGTAGCATAAATACGTGACTGCTAATGGGCTCTGTAGTGGTGGGCAGAGGTGATGTTTCTGCTTTGATAGAAAACTGTATCTCTTCTTTCAGCCGATATTTATGGCGCGTTCACCTTGTCCCAGGCACTGCTGTAGTCTCGGGAATGACGTGAAGAATAGAGCAGATCGGGCTCTGCTCCCTTATGATTTACATTTACTTGCTTATGAAAGGATAGATATTGAAAATTTTAAGCACAAGACTTCATGTGTTTTCAGATGGGGTTTGGCCCTTTAAGGGCTCTGCAGCTCACTATGTACTAGGGTTGTTTTCTCTTTGGGAGAATGTCACCCTTGCTTTCAGCATTAGATATGGGTATGCCATATGCTAAGTGATTTGACATTTCAGTTGGATTTAAACCGATTGACATTGACAGCTTCATGCCAAAGTGTGTTAATTCTTAATCAGAAATGATATCCCCTTGGACCAATGAATGTGTTTAGCATTAATTGGCAGTGGCTGCCTGTAAGCTTTCTATGGGAAGATGTGGACAGAAAGGAAAATTCAAGCAGTTTAGGGGGGAAAATAAGTGTGTTTATGAATCAGCTCTGTCAAAGAGAATTTATTAGCTTTTTGTGTAAACTACATTTTATTCCTTGACCATTTGTGTCTTCATACAAATAGCATTCAAGAGCATATGCTACATGCTACGAGCTCGAGGGGTACCAAGACGCTGCATCCCTTAAGGAGCTCGTAGTCTGAGGGTGGCATCACATAAGGAAACAAAAGACTGGCAAGCAGCGCAGTCGGTTCTCATGATCTTCGGGAGGACTTGGTGCTGCCCTCTTTGGCACAGCTGAACTCATTCTGCAGGAGATATGAAAGGTTTTGCACAGGAAATGGAAATCAATGTTTCTGCATATTGAGAAATCTGATTTATTTTTTTCTTTAGAATTCCAATTCTTTATAAGGACCCCCCCCCCCCGCATCGATACATATTCAAAGGCTCTCTCCCCATTGCTGCAGGGTCAAAAAAATGTGGATTTCGTGAGAGAATGCAGCTGCCAGTGGTGCACAATGTTGGAGGCAGAATGAGCTCAGGAGGAAGACTGCTGGATGTCTTGCTTTTGCTAGTTTCTCAAGCCCAAATTCTGGGTGACTTCTCTCTTGCCATTCTCCACATCTGATTAATCACCAAGTTCTATCAGTCTTCTCTCCTGCGCATCTTTCTGGTCTGCTTTTAATTGGTCTGGGATGCAGCTTTGGTATCAGCAGCTTTAAAATCCCCTCAGGTGATTCTAACATATACGGACGTTTGAGAACCACTGGTTTCCAACTAAATCAGGATCTCTGGGGGAAAGACCCAGGCATCGCTATTTTGCTAGCTTTTCCCAGATAACACCAATATGCCCCCGAATTTGGGAACCACTGCTGTTGTGCAGAGCATCTCAAACATCTCCTGGGGAACTTGTGGAAATGTGGATTATGATTTGGTAATTCTGGGGTGGGGCCTGAGATTCTGCATTTCGGAGAATCTTCCAGGTGATGCCCACCCTGCTGGTCTGAGGATCCCACTGTGAGCAGAAGAGACTAGAGTCATGCAGGAGCCTTATAAACGGCCCACGTGCTTTCAAACGTGGGACGCTGCCAGCAGTGCGATGTTTCTAAGACACATACAGTCATGTCACCTCTCTCTTTAAAACCCACCATCAGATTATTAATATTTCCAAACCTTGTATAATGGTTTACAGGTCCCTCTAAGCTCATGCTCCACCTCACCTACCAGTTTTATTTCTAGCCACTCCCTCCCCTACACGTTCCAGCCGTGTCGTTGTACTTGAGCTTCATAGCAGCGCCGTGCTCCTTCCGGCCTTAGGGTGTGTGTAGACTGTTCCTTCAGCTGGAGAATCATCATATCCTGACAAATCTTTATTTATTTTAGCTTAGATATCACATCTTCTAACTTCTCCACTCTCCCCCTTCTTCAGGCTGGATCAGGGACACCTTCAAATATGCTCATAATTACCCGGCTTATTATAATTTACTACTTGTTTGTATGTCTTCATTATGAAGGATAAGACATGTTTCCTTTATCCACTCTAATTTCCTAGTTCAATATTTAACACATGATAGATGTTTCATAAATATCATTAAATATGTGTTAAATGAATAAACAGACAACATCAAAATTTGGTGAGGAGGTACAACTTTGGTAGAAACCAATTAGAAAATATTTTGAGTAAATGCATTTGAAGATTACAACTTACAAATAAGCCTTTATACAGAAAGTATTTCACCTGACCAAGGAAAACATGACATGGGACCTTTATAAGAGGATACAGTCTTACAGAAAATGGAAAAACTCTCCTTCCCAAACATAAACATACCCAGTTAAGGATTATTTCTATGTGAAAAGGAACTGGAGGCGGATAACCCACCGGTTGTGCTTCATGATTCCTTGTATATAATCTTTAAAGTAAACTTTGTGTCCAAAAAATCATTGCCATGACTAATACCAAGGAGCTTTTTTCCCTGTTTTCTTCTAGAGATTCTGTAATTTGAGGTTTCACATTCAAGTCTTTAATCCATTTTGAGTTAATTTTTGTGGGTGGTGTAAGATCGTTTCATTCTTTTGCATGTGGATATTCAGTTTTCCCAACACCATTCATTGAACAACCTATGCTTTCCTGATTTTGTGTTCTTGGCATCCTTGTCAAAGATTATGTGTGTGGGGGTTTATTTCTGGGCTTCACATTCTGACCCATTGGTCTACGTGTTTATTTTTATGCTGGTGTCACACTGTTTTGATTACTGTAGCTTTGTAATATATTTTGAAATCAGGAATTGTTATGCCTCCAGCTTTGTTCTTAGGATTGCTTTGGCTATTTGGGGTCTTTTGTTGTTCTATAAGAATTTTAGGGTTGTTTTCCTATTTCTGTAAAAAGTGCTGTTGGAGTTTTGATAGGAATTTTATTGAATCTGTGGATTGCTTTGGGTATTATGGCTATTTAAACAATATTAATTGAAGAATACAGGATATCTGTCCATTCATCTGTGTCTTCTTACATTTCTTTCATCAATATCTTACAGTTTTCCCTGTACAGATCTTTCATCTCATTGGTTAAATTTATTCCTAAATATCTCATTATTTTTGATATATTGTAAATGGGATTGTTTTATTTATTTTTTCAGACAGTCCATTGTTAGTGTACAAAAAAGCCTAGGCAATAAAAGCAAAAATAAAGAAGTGGGACTACATCAAACTAAAAAGTTTCTGCACATCAAAGGAAACAATCAACAAAATCAAAAGGCAACCTATGGAATGGAATAAAATATTTGCAAACTACATATCTGATAAAGGGTTACTATCTAAAATATACAAGGAACACGTATAACTCAATAGCAAAAGAAGAAATAACCTAATTAAAACACAGGCCAAGGACCTGAATAGACATTTCCCCAAAGAAGTCATACAAATGTCCAACAGCTACGTGAAAAGGTGCTTACCAGCACTAATCATCAGGGAGATGCAATTCAAAATCTCAATGAGGTATTACCTCATAGAATGGCTATTATCAAAAAGATAAGAGATAACAAATGTTGGTGAGGATGTAGAAAAAAAGTGTGCACTGTTGATGTGAATACAAATTGGTGCAACCACTAAGGAAAACAGTATGAAAGTTCCTCAAGAAGTTAAAAATATAACTACCATATAATCCAGTAATCCTACTCATGGGTATATTTCCAAAGGAAATTAAATCAGTACCTTGAAGACGTATTTGGATTCCCATGTTCGGCATTATTCACAACAGCCGAGTTACAGAAACAACCTAGATGTCCATTGATGGATGAATGGATAAAGGAAGAAATACACACACACACACACACACACACATATTTATATACACATACACATATACAATATATATATATACACATACCTATACATCTGTGCATAAAATGCATATATCTAAATTGGATAGATTCCTAATTGGATAAATGTCCAGAGTTGGGAATATCAGTTTATTATCTGCTTCTTATTTTTTTAAAAAAGGAATGCAATTTATTTATTTAGGTGGAGGTACTGAGGGTTTAACCCTGGACCTCATGCATGCTAAGTATGCACTCTACCTCTGAGCTATTACCCTCCCCACTCTGCTTGTTTTTGAGAAGAGCATCTTCTCCAAGCTCTTCTGACCACTGGGCTTTGCACATACTGATTCTGCAGCTGAAATATCTGGGAGTGAAACATGTCACATTATGATGGAAGTTTTCACCTAACGGTATGGGAAGTTAGGCTAAATGGACTTCGGGGATGTTTCTTTCTTTCTCATCCAACTGATAGGGTTTTTCATAAAGGTATAATGAGATAATTTATGCAAAGAGCTTAGCGATCCACCTGACATCTGTCAGGCACTCAATAAATAATAGCTGGTGTCATAACTGTTAACAGTGGTCTGATTTCTGGCCTTCCTCCATGATTCCCTTAGATAAACTGCTCATAGGAAAAGCTGTTGTAAAGCCAACTTTAGAAGAATAAGAAGTGAAATAAGAAATTAATTATACAAGTTTAAAAACAGCATCAAATTTGAAAACACAAGGGCTATTTGAGATGATATTTGCTTAAATTAGAACATGATGCAGGATTCAAATTTGACTTGGGATCTGTGACCTTGAGAAGAAACATCCTTCTGAGAAAAAAAAAATTATCTTTCAGCTTTGATACAGTCAGGAACTACCAAGAGAATTGTCAGTTTTGTGGTTTGCGCCCTTAGGCTCCCTGGGCAGAAGGGACCATCAGTTGCTATAGCAGCACCTACTTTAGGAGTATTTTTATTGCAGATATATGTCTTTGTAAAAAATAGTGGTGGAGTGGTTAAGCGTGAAATATCACTTGTAAACTTCAATTTGCAGCTCATTTTGAGTCTGGAATAAAATTTAGGTGTGATATTTCTAGCAGTGAAGGAATCCATATATGGATATTAGAAAAGATTTGTTGATATAAAAACAGGGTCTTTTCTTCTTTTAAAAATCTAGTTACAACAGCTGTTTAAGGTGACAAGAGTACAAAGGCTAGATGAGAATTTGCTGTCCAAAGAGAGATTTTTTTTTTCAAGATTTTAGAAAGAGAAAAAAAAATCCAAGTAAAGGATTCATGGAATAACATGATATTGGCAGAAAGTCATCGTTTCTTAGAACTGGATCAAACTCTGAGAACATCTTCAAGTATCCCAAGAAGAATGTTATGTTATATACTTTGAACTTTTCAGAAATGAGTCCCTCATTTCTTTTGAGCCCCTTCCTATAATGTCAGAGGAAATTAGGAAAATTGTCTAGGCATGGATATGACTAGTGAGCAAGGATTTTCTACAGATTTGGGGAAGACAGAAAGGAGACAGGACAGGGCGAGTCACTGCAGCATAAACACATATCAGAAGAGGCTTTCAGACATGAGGGCCAGTCAGTCTGGTGCAGCTCCCAGCAACCTGTGGCTGGATATGAAGGCTCATCACTGGGACAAGTACGCTGAAACTGACAAGGGACATTGAGGATCCATTCACAGGAAAGTTGCTTCAGCCTGGTGGCCCTACCATCCTCTCCCAAGCCTCTGAACACTGTGGGGGAGTTAGAAGATACTTGGACAAAATTTGGACCACTCATTTTCTTTTCTTTTTCAGGGTGGATCTGTGCATATGCTAAGGTTCTGAGCTGCCACATACCAGGAATACTGAAATTTTCAGTTTGTTTCTAATCAGGAACAGTAAAACCTTGTCAAGTATTTTTCACGTATGTACCTTTGAGTCTTTGGAAAGATGGCATAGAGCAGTTATGAGAAGAGTGGGTGCTGGTGCCAGATTGTCAGTGTTCAAAATTTATCAGCTGTGTTACCAGGAACAAGGGAAGTACAGACTGGCTGCAAAGATTAAGGACGCAGACCAGGGGACTTTACTCTGACAAAACTGAAGCAAGTATTTGGAAAAGCTAACTATTCTAGTGTGAAATTCAATACCTCTGAATAAAACTCTGTCACACTAACATTTGTCTAGATCTAGGGAATCTGGCTAGATCCTTTTCCAGGAAAAAAAAAAACACCCAAAAACTGTTGCTTTTGGACTTGCCTGAGAGCCAGGCACTGCCTGCTCCTCCTCCTGTGACACTGGCCAGTCATTCAGTATAGCTTCCCCTCCAGGAACGTATCTTTCCCACACAGAAATGTCATTAAAATTCCCACTCCAAGACTTGGTTGGAAGGACCCCTCCACATGTAGAGCAGAGGTGACCCATGTGAGCTGGCAAGTCCTTCGTTTTAAACATGTAGAGACAACCACGAGTCACTAGTTGTATGTAAAGAACTAGAAGTATGAAAGAGAAAGGCCACTACAAACAGAAAAACTCACCCTGGAGGAAATAGATACAATTCAGGGAACAGAAGGAAAGTTAATACACCCAGAATCAATTAGATATCACAAAAATAAAGTAAAAATAGTATTCTCTAAAAAAGAAAATCAGAAAACAGTAAGAACTAAAAATATGATTGAAAAATCAAAAATTTCTATTCACAGCCTGATACATAAATTTGAAGTAATGTCTTAGAACTTAAAACAAAAAGGACAAAGATAGGGAGAATGTGAGAAAATAAAAGGAGCCTACCAGAGCAATACAAGAGGGCGACTGTCGGCCAATTAAACCACAGAAACAGAAGTCATACTAAGTGGAAAAGAGAAAATTATTAAAAGATAAAAGAAGAGAATTTCTTAAGGGTAAAGGAAGGACACACATTTTCATAGTAAAAGGACATACTAAGTGTCCAGAACAATGAATGTGGGAAAAAGGACTCACATCTGGAAACATCACTGTGAAATTTCAGAACATCAAGGATAACACAGATCCTAGCAGCTTCCAGAAACACTTGTTGCTGGAAAATAAAGGCTCATATTCTAAAACTTTCAGGGAAATTTAAAAAACATCTAGTCTTTCGCAGGAAGTTAACTTGAAAATGTACTGTAACGAAGCGTTATACACACATAAGCAAAGATGAAGGCATGCAGGAACCAGCAGGTCTGGACTAGCAGATAGTTAGCGGGGTCTGTACAGCGAGAAAACAGTGTGCATTTGCAGAAGGAGGGAGCTTCCAAGGGAGGTTTTCTAGGGAAAAAAAATAAAGAGTTGGGTCAGCATAGATAGATAATCAAGAGATTGATTTTTTTTAAAAGTGAAGATATAATTATGGCAAATAATATAAGGATAAAGGGAAGTAACCAAAATTTTAAAATCCAACCAAAAAATATTACAGATAGGAAGTAAAATGACACATGTAATAATTTGCAGCAATATATGGAACATAGTAAAAGAGAATCCATTCACAGTGACGGCTGCATTGGTTGAAGAGGCCCAAGCAGCAGCGTGGAGGGCGAGACCACGGTGCTGGTGGCTGTACGCGCGGACTTCTTGCCTCTCTTCCCTTCTCTACATACTGAATTTTTCCCAATTTATTTAATGTTTACCCAAGCCATATGCGTGTGGTAACAAATTGAATAATACAGACTATTCCTCCTCATTAGATCCAAGAACTCAATATAGGACCTGTAGAAAAACAAACACGATCTTAACATATCATACTTATTAAATGCTGTTCTTTGCTTTTCACCTTTTATGATCAATTTATGGATGATTCACAAGTGAAAGTGGGATAGAGATAAAGGAGGCATGAAAGAGGAGGAACAAAGAACTTGCTGCTGAAAACCAAGAGACACCGTCAAAAGTTGGTGGAACAAGAAATCAAGGTATAACTGATGTTGCAGAGATGATCATTTGATGGACTGAAAAGACAGTATAAATGGTAACCTTTGGGAAGAAGGGAAGGGAGAGAGTGGAGGTTCAGGGAGTTAAATATCATAATACAGAGTCATTAGTTGTGGTCATAGGTTAAGTCAGGAAATGTAGTTGTTAACATGTTACTTCATATCAGAAAGAAAATTATCAGAAGGGCTAAAAACAAATGCTGAAAGATGATGCCGTGTGTAACTGAACCTCTTTGTATGATGGAATGTGGGAAAGGAGTTTTGCTTTTTTAATAAAAATTAAAGCTATTGTTTGATTTGTTAAAAAAAAAAATGTAAAGGGAGAAGAAAGGAAAGGAGGGAGGGGAGGAGATAGGAAGGAAAGCAGGCAGACAGCAGCGAGTCTGCAGAGCACTGCAGGACCACCGTCACCTCCCCGGCCACGACCGCTGTCGCCAGCACCGCTGCCCTTCCTGCTGCCAACACCTTCCACTGCTTGGACTTGTGCGCCAGACACTGGGCTAAGTGATTTGAATACCTTTTAGTTGTAGTCTCCTTAGAAACAAGGCTTGATAAATTCTGACTAATGACTCTGCTGATACTAATCTCTTTCTCCCATTTTAAATTTGATTTGAGAAATAGTGGTCATTGCACATTCTTTAACAGATATTTAACTATCCTTGGGCACAGGGTACTTAGAAAGGAAAATTTCAGCAGCAGGACAATATCAGTCTTTAATATTTGAAGAGCTGACATGTGAAAGGTAATTAGATTTGTTTTCAAATGTTAGAGAGCATGCTAATGGTGTAGACTGTAATTCAGTAAGTCTAGTAGGGGGTCCACATTTTTAGTATGCATCTCAGTGGATTCTGATCCAAGTGGTTCATGCTTCATGCACAGAGAAACATTAGCGCTGGGGGCTGTATTTGCTGATCTCTAGGATTTCTTCTACCACTAAGAGCCTCTGACCGTCTTAGATTGATGCTTTGCTTAGATATTAGCTTAGAAGTGCTAGGTAGATAAAACTTTTCTTGTGATGTGAATAGCAATCATCTTGATGATCAGTAAAAGAAAATAAATTCAATTCAAGTTATTTGACTTCCAGTTTCCATCTCCTTCCATTCAACTGGGTTATTCTTTGTACCGACTTTATGGACAAAAAAATCCCCAATTTAAAAAGACTATCCAAATATGAATATAAATATAAAAAGACACTATGCTGGTTTGTTAAAAAAAAAACAACCAAGCAAGCTAACACATAAAACCTGTTCCAGCCTGAAAGATTGGTTTTCCAGTAAGAATGAAAATAGATTATCTTATCAAATATTTTTTCCTACTCTGAGAGGCACATACTCCCACCATCCCCAAAGACGCTAAGGACAGAGAATGATGTTTCTTTTTGCTGAACTAATGCGTTTCCCTTGTTTTCTTATTGCAGTCTGGCAAAATTAAGAGAAAAACTGCTATTGCATTTTTTGGTACTTTGCAAAAAATAGCAGGCTTCATGAGACTTGATATAAAATTAGGAGTAATAACCAATGAAGCAAACACTGTGGGAACAAGAAACTTCTAGTTTTGCCAGTTTTGTGTTCTAAAAATTTTGGTTCTATATTAACCCTTTATTTATTAAGTGGCCTATTACTACATTTGGATAAAGGAAGTAAAGCAGTTGGTTTGGTATTTATAATTAATATTGCCCATGTTCATAAATCTTGGAGTAATGAAAATGTGGTTACCTGCCTTGTATGGCAAGCTGCTGGGTCCATGAAGAAAATCATAATTTTAATTTCAGCTTTCGAAATGAATAGTGACTCAGTAATAATCCAACAGACTAGTCAACCTGGTAGCATTTTTGTCCTCATGAATCTAGTCAAAAGGAAATCAAGAAGGTGGAAAAGAATGTATTTAAAAATTTAGTAAAAATTTTAGCATGTTTTCTGTCGCGTGAATAAATCTTTGAACCTCTATCCTAAAGACAGTAATAAAAATGAGAGGAAACAATTTAGACAACATTTTGTTATGTATTGTCACGTTCTTATTACCATGTATTTACTCCTCTAACTATTATTATTGAAAACAATTTGTGGAGAATCAAACTTTAGAGTTAGACTAAATCTCTGCCAAAATCTACTAGATTTCACTTTATTTTCCTTCCTTCCTTCGTTCCTTCATTCCTTCGTTCCTTCCTTTGTTCCTTCCAGGTTGTCAACTAGATTATAAAAATTCAAACTTGCTTATTGAGAACATCATAGTGAATTTAAATGTTCAGTGCTGGGGCTTCTGTGACACACCTTAATTTTTCCTCCTCCTCTACCACCACCATTACTTTCTGTCCATCTTCCTTTCATTTTATCAATAAGCATCTACTTACCTCCTGAGATACCCACTTTCTTTTCTTTTGTCAGTATTCTCATACAGGATCATCTAGACAACCTGGCCAGCTCCTTCTCCAAGAAAAAAACTGTTTGCAAAATCACTAAAACTCAGAAATACCCAATGCTTATGTTGACTTCGGTATTTCAACTGTGTTATCTTCACAACTTGGGAGTAATATAATTGATGAAAAGATGTCAACAGATCAAGTTCAAGAATAAAATGTTTATTAAATGGTAAAGGATGCTGACTTGCATATTCCCAAAGGGAGATACATGCTTTCCAAGTCTCTTGGATTTCCCTACAGAGAAATACAGTGACTGAAAAAACAACCTAAGCAAAAGGTAGCTTCAACTGGGTGTCTGAGTTTTCCTTTGTCATTCTCATGGCGTTCTGTACCTTACCACCTCCGGCCACATGGCTGTCATCATTAGGTGCAAATGTGTAGTCCACAGCCAACCAGCACATTTCTGAGGATCCCATACAAAACAGTTTCTCAGGAAAAACTAAGTAAAAGCATCAGAAGCTCTAAAGCCATTCTGCAGTGTAACGAAACAGTCGTGGTGTGCGACCGTTAGAAATATCGTGAAGTCTTTGTCCATTAACAGGTTCATAAGCCATAATACTGAAATGATGTAAATTATTCCAGAGAGTATTCACAAATCAGTATTAGAACATAGCTGTGGCTTCTCCAACTTTGGAAAAGGAAATTTGTCTTAAGAAGCATATTCCAAAGGACATAGGTCTTTTCATGATTTTAAAGTAACCGCGAGTTTCTGTTTGTGTGCGTCAACCTTTAGCTTAAGACAATTTCTTGTAGGGAACTGGTTTTTATAAGTCTCTCAGGAGGTCCCCAAAGCAGATTTCAGTGCCTTGATTTTGAGGCAAGAATAGTAGTATACATCAGGAAGATGGTCAGTGTCTAAAAAGGAATTTAAAAACTGTGTTGAAAGACAATTTTCTGACAGAGTCAGTATAATGATTAAAGGAAGACATTGAAGTGACTGGTTACAATCATTTATCTACCATTTATTCACAACTTATTTGACAAGAGTTTATTTTGTCTACTGAGTGCTAAGTGCTGGGTTGCAGACACAAGCAAGACACTGCTTCTGTTCTGGAAGAGCTCATAAACTGGTGGAGGAGACAGAAAACCCATCAATTATGGAAAACAGAAGAATGAAAAAAGGCAACAGACAGGCACGGCTTGTTGCCTTTGGGATGTGGGGAGCGATAAGAAGAAGCCTGCGTGACTTGCTGCTCTGGAAAAACTCGGCCAGAAATAACAAACAGGAGAAAGCATTCCAAGACCATGCATTTGAACATGGGAACTTCCTGACTCATTCAGAGCTTTACAGCTCCTTTTGGCCTAAGAAGAGCAGGATGAGTTAAGCACATTAACAGCCAAGAATCCTAAAAAATGCCCTCACTAACCCAGCCCCCTCTTCCCTTCCTCTAGTCTAACATTATATTATGATTACTTGTTACGTTGTTTTCTTCCCGACTAAAGGGTGAATAGAGAGGAGTCATGTGTCACTATCTTGGTATCTCATCATGCTCTCAATATATGGCAAATGTAAGTCTAAATGCCATGGAAACGTTAAAGAACACATGTCACCTTGCTGTGCACGAGTCAGGAGGACTGACTCAGCTGTGTGGCTTCTGGCAAGGGACCGTGCGTATCCATGCTCTGGCTTCCTCTCGTGTGTGGCAAACACGTTAGATTAGACGCTCCCCAAGATCCTTAAGTCTAAGTTTGGATTAGCCTGTGATTCTCCCTAATTAAGCTGTAGAGCTTCAGTGAGGTTCAGAAATGAATATCGCTTTTCAATCCTTTCAGGGCACTTAGCTTAGTGCTTTGTAACACTGGAGTGTGTGCTTTGAAGTCAGAAAGTCTTAGTTCCCAATCCCAGGTCTGCTCAACCTCCATCAACCTTAGCCTTTTTCTTTTGTAACATGAAAAACATAAATTCTAATTATGTAGAATTATTTTGAAGATTGAATGAAGTAATGTCCAAAAAGTACCAAATAAATGGCCTGATCCTTAGGTGCCAGAAAATGTTAGCTCTCTTCTCTTGTTTACTTGAAATAATTACTTAATAGATGTTTGTTGATTGCTTTGACTTAGGTGTTGGTCCAAAGCCAGGGGAGAGGATAAAGTTAGGCAGAAACTCCGCACTCTTTCCTCACACTGCACTTGCCTGAGTGGAGAAAACAGGAAGAGTTGATATTTTTATATTCACACGCCCCTTCCTAGCTCTGAATTTTCATTATCTATTTAACAAAACAAATTCACTGAGTGTCTACTCTGCGAAAGTAATCGTGTTAGATTCTTTAGTGTAAGAAGTCTGCCTAGTACCCTGAGAAGGGAGATGAACACAGTTTGAGATCAAGTTTTCACGTTTTCTGAAACTCAACTCAGGAAATATGGCCTGACAAATACCCATGTGCTTTGGGGTTTGTTGAGATAGACTTCAAAATTGATTGTCATAGAAATGCGAACAGCATAAATATAAGAGGGTCATTTTCCTCCCAGGTTCCTGTCACATCCACTCCACCAGCCAATTCCTCCTCCTTGGACAAATATGAGCTCTCTACAGTAGTCATTTCCTCTACCTACTGGGACATGAAATTGTCAGCCACATACGAATACCTTTAATATTGGAGCTAAAGTGATACTCGCCTGAGGTGAGGTGATGGACGTATTCCTACCGGAATTCAGAGACAGAGGACGTCTCTGCAGCCGGCCCATTGTCTTCCTTGCTACTCTTATCCCTAAGGATAAGTAGGGATAAGTGAAGTAGCAACCTTCCTTGCTACTCTTATCCCTAAGGATAAGTAGGGATAAGTGAAGTAGCAACCTCACTACCCGAGGTTCTGGAAACTAGCTTTCTCATGAGTTGGAGTGTAAGTTGAAGCAAGGTCATAGAAAAATTGTTAGTAACATTTTAGATCTGAAGTGACATTGCATTTACAAATTGTTATTTTTCACAAGTGTTTGATTTAAAAACAAAAATAGAGTGGGACTGAAAATACCTTTCTCCATAGTTTGGTAGAAAAAAGTATTTCTTGAATGCAAATATTTTCTGAACTCTTTAAAGGCATTCTAATTGAACACTGAGTGATTGCACACGTGCCAAGACATCCCTCATTTTAAGTTAATCAGAGTTTCCATTAACCTGCTGCTTTCTAAGCTGGTCTATCTTGTTTGCTCAAAGGACAAAAACAGACATAGGTTAAAGTGAGAATTTTTTTGATAGGCCTATAACATACACAGCAGATATAGCTTTAGGATTTCTTTGAATCAAAGGTCAAATGAAATCACTACTTGATCCCTGTTATAGACTGAACTATGTTCCCCCTCCCCCCAAAACTCATATGTCAAAGCCCTAAACTCTCAGTGTGCTGGTATTTGGAGATGGGCTTTGGGAGATAATTAGATTTAGATGAGGTTGTGAGGGTGGGCCTTCATGATGGAGTTAGTATCCTAATATGAAAATACACCAGATTTTGCACTACCCCTCTCCCTGCCATGTAAGGATATGGTGAGAAGCTGGCATCTGAAAGCCAAGAAGAGGGCCGTCACCAGAACTGACTGTGCTGGCACCCTGACCTCAGACTTCAAGCCTCCAGAGCTGGGAGAACATAATTTTTTTTTTTTTCCAATTGTTTAAGCCACCCTATCTCTGGTATTTTGTTATGGCAGCGTGAGCTGACAAATGAAGTCAAATTTTCCCTTCATGCGTATATTTTAAATTTCAAATTTGAAAATTGAGTATAGAACTCTGTGGTTGAGTGGCTTTCCAGGGAGATTCATGGCAAATACTGCTGATTTTCTTGCTGCTGCCCTGTTTGTCTGAACAAATGGGTGATCCGTGTGTCATGGAAGAGATGGATGGAAATAGTACATGCTTCTCCCATGGCCGGAGTAAGATGGTTTCACTTAACAGTGGCCTTGAGCCATCTCTGAGGAACTGTGGCCCAGGACTCGGAAGAACACCCCTGAAAGAAACTGCTGATTTCTTACCGCTCATGGACAGTTTCAAGAATTTGTTTTCCTCCCCCAACTCCCCAAATTTCAGTCTCTACATTAAAGGAAATGATAGAGAATCAAATAAGTAGCAACTAAGGTCTACTCAGTGCCTGTGTTTTTCTAGGTACTCTGCTAAGGCTTTCTGCAAAGTATGTCAAATAATTATAATATCCCATTAATGTAGGCATTTCCCTCCTCAATTTAGAGTTGTACAATGTGAAGCTTGTGGAGAGAAGTTGATTGAATTGGCCAGTATTGTTACTGAATTGGCCAGGTCCTAGCTGGGGCTGAGGTCCCCATCCTGGCCAGGGAGGTTCTCGTTCCCACTGGATTCGCACAGCCAATAATGAAAGTGATACTGAGACTGGAGCGGCATAGGCTTTATTCAATGGCCAAAGAATGGAAAAGTGGGAACCTAGTTCGCAAATCAACTTTTCAACCCAATTTGGGTGGAGACACCAAATATATAGGGAGTCGAGGTAAAAGGGACGGAATTGGAAAGATTGAGAGGAGTATTCACAAGTTATCTGACAACAGGGGTGTGGTTTGGACCCAGAGCTGATGCAACTCTCCTTTTCAGTCCTTGTGTAGCTTCTCTGGTTACTGTCATGGCAATCATCAACTGTCCAGGAGCTGGTGGGTGTGTCATTTAGCATGTTAATGCATTACATTGAGCATATAATGAGGCTCAAGGTCTACTGAAAGTCAAATCCTCCTCCATCTTGGACCTAGTTGGTTCTAAGCAGTTCTTGTTTCTTCTCTTGCAGCTTCCTCCTTAAACTTAGATAAAGTAATTGGTTTCTATTCGAGAGAGGCAAGGGTATGATTCTAGGGCAACAGCCCTGGTAACAGTATCATATAGTGAGTGAGAGTGTGGCTGGGACTTCAGTCCCAGAGCATCTCATGTTTATGTCATGCCTGTGTGCTCTCAGCTACAGCACCAACCTTACAATCATTTTTCTTAATTCAGATAAGAAGAGATCATTTATCCGCTGGGAGAATCCACTCTAGTCAGCAAAGTCATGGTGCTGAAGGAATAATTTTTGTTTGGGGAGCAGAGCAAAAAGTTCCATTTCCCACTTCAGCTGTTGTCCCTGCCTTTTTCCCTGATGGAAAAGAGAGGGACTTAATAGCAATTATAGAGACAGAATAACCAGAGTTTTCTGTTTTATGGAACTTACTCCCTCTTCTCTTGCATCCTTAGAAATTTCTTGAAGCACAAAGTTGTAAGAAGAGGTTTAATTAACAGAAAATATTTGATGTGCTTGATACCAAGCAGGACCCTATGAGGTCCTCCCTGGAACAAATCTTTCCATGTCTCCAATTTCTTGTTTGTAGGAAATAGGCTTCATTCAGCTTCCTTGACCTTCCCTGAGTTCCAAAGGGCAGATTCAAATAGCTGTTAACCTGAGAAGGGAAGGGATGCAGAAACAAAGGAGGAACAGTCAAGAAACAACAGTGCAACTCTGGAGCAGGGTCCTGGTTCGTCCTTAAAGAATATACATAACAATATCTTTAAGTTCCTCTGCAGGAACTAAGCCCCAACCCCACCATCCCTGCCTCTTATTTATGGCTGAGCAGAATCTTGGACACAGTTTTTCTGGGAGGACAGTGGGTCCACCAGATTGCAGGCATTCTGATTAAAAGCAACTTTCCTTTCTGTTACCAAAGCTGTTGCCCTCAGGCTCATATCCTGGCCCATCCCTTGAAAAGAAACCAATTATTCTTATCTAAGTCTCCGGAGGCAGCTGCAAAGAGAAGAAACAAGAACCAGTTAGAATCAACTAAGCCCAAGATAGTGGAGGATTTGACTTCCAGTGGACTTGAGCCTCATTATACACTCATTGTAACGCATTAGCATGCTAAATAACACACCCACCAGCTCCATAACTGCTGACAATTGCCATGAAAACAACTGGAAAAGCCTGTGCAAGGACTGACTGGCTCTGCCACACCTGGAAGTAGGACATGATGGCAGAAGCCTCTCATAAGGGTTCACATGGCCCAACCCCAGCTGCAGCTGTCTCTTTACCGGCCATCTTGACTGATGGCTCCCCGCTTCTTTTTATATTAAAAACTCTGAATGGGGTATATGCAGTAATTTATTTAGTATTCTAAACTCAGGTTCTCACAAGCAACTTTGTTTGTTAATGGGTATCATTGCATCTTCCCTGTGATCTTCAGGCTATTGTGAACTCAAGTCTAGACTGGTGAGTCTGTGCACACGTGTGCTGTTTGTGAATGTCTGTGTCACAGCTGAAAGGGGAAGAGGACGAGGAGAGTGTGCACACACGTCAGACATGTCAGGGAACAGAAGGCTCAGGACGCTATTCATGGCAACGTTTTGTCTTCTTTTCCAGTAAACCTCAATGTCCCTCTACATATTTTGAGGAGTGATTACCATGGAAACTATTAAAAAGCTCAAAAACATTGCAGCTTTATATTCTCCACCTAGAGCCTCTTACAAAGGGGACCCCACAGATACTTAACTTCCTAGTCTTTTTTTCCTAATTACACATTCACATTTACCTTATTTTATACAGAGAAAACATGGAGTCTGGTGTTGTGAACATCACTGTTAATAGTCAACACTGACAGTGTCGTCTTTATCACTCATAAACCCAGCTTTGGTTTTGGATTTCAAAGGGAAAAATATCAGATTTGATATCTCAATAAAATTATTATGTCATCTTGGAAAATTTCCCTGAATTTAACCATATTTCTTATTCCCTGCTTTAAAAATTATTTCACTTTTGTGACAGAATGAGAATAATATTTTAAATATCTCATATGATAGGAATAATACTTATGTAAAATGTTGTCAAAACATTATGGAGATCGGTCTATGTTGAGGTCTTCTTTTTTACCACTTGCTTTATTAAAAAAACGAGAACTGCACACTGAGACAAAAATTATGAAAACATACTTGGTATGCTTGGAACTAGAGGCTTTGTCTTTTGTTGTTAAAATACACTACAGAGATGGAGTGTCTGGAGAACTGCAATCCATTTTAGTTTTTCTCTGCCACACATAATATGTTGAGATACAGTTGCCAATTGGACCTCTTCCTCTGCTGTCTGTATTTGCACAGTATGCCTTCTGCTAGGCAGGATAATGAACGATAGAAAATTATACCAGTTGGTGGCAATGTTGTTTTCACAGCAATGGTCACTTAGTTAAAACCACAAGCCTATGGTTATTTTCTCCTTATTAACTGTTATTATGAGTTTCTAACTTGTGCTACCAGTTATTTCTGGCTTGAAAATGAAGCCGGGTTTCTATAACCCCCCAAGTTTTCACCTTGTTTTCTTTAAATCTTTTTCATCACCAAGTCAAACTAAACGTGAAATAATAAACAGCAAGATTGTGTGGGCTGAAAAAGCAAATTCTGAAGACCACAGGAAACTATGTCAAACATTGCCTTGCCTCATCAAGAAATTATACATACATGCACTGGAAAGCAATTTTGAATCCTGGTTCTCAGGTGCCTTTCATCTGGCATTCTGTTTTAGAACTTACTACTCAATAGGCAGAATATGTGATATTTAGTGAAAACTTCCCTGAACATCAATTTTTATCCAACTAAAATCAGAAAAACTTCCAAGATAAGCAATTGATAAAGTTTAACTGTCTGAATTTATTTCATGTGTAGAAAGGACAGATGGAATACAAGAATACATTTGGTGGTTGGAAGTTGAGCACCAATTGGCCTAAACTTGTGCTACAATTCTTTACCCTCTGGCTCAGATCTCAGCTGGTCCAAGAAATCTTTCCAAATGACATCCCAATTTGAATTAATATTTGGACCTCAACTGTTAGCAACTTCTAAAATGCCTTATTCATGTCTCCACTGTAGTATTTACCATAACTTGATTTATATTGACTGTTTGTGCACACGTGTTACCCATGTTAGATATCAGTTTAACTCCACAGAGTTTGCTGGACACCAACCACGTACCAGCCATGCTCTGCTGAACTCCAGTACTGTGAACTTTACAAAATCAGTGGCTGAGTCTTGTCCGATTGTGTGTTTCTCACTTTTCTTAGCGTTGTGAAACATCAATACGTATTTGTTGGCTTTGATGAGCTTAGAGCTTCTGTCTTTAGAGGGTGACACTGGTGCACTTGTTTCTTGAGTAGCTGCAAGTGTGCAAACCTAGTGTCAAGAACGAACCAAAGAGACGAGCCGGTGAAAAGGGACTGAACTGACCCTCAAGTGCCAGGAACAAAGCAGGGGGAGGAAGAGCAAGTGAGGCTAGTGGGTTTAGCAGGAAAGATAGTGAGGGAAACAATAATCGTAATAATAACAGAAACAGTGACCACCACATACTCTGAGCTGTGTACATGCTATGAGTTAAGTCATTAAATCCTCCCAACGATTTCCAAGGTGGGCATTAATGTCATTGTCCCCGCCTTATAGATGAAGGAGCTAGCAATGCTATTGTAGTGGCCGATGAATTCTATTTCTTATTTCCCCCCGTCTGTCAGTACTTTGATTTGGTTCAGATGTTCACCCTGTTCCAACACAGAGGAAACACCTCTTTGAAAACTGATGCCATTTCCAGCTCCAGAAGAGGTCCCCATTGGTTTAATGATAACTCCATCCCTTGCCAACGATGTGTTCAGGAACTCAGGCCCAAGTTGTTAAGTCTGTGGCACTGCCTGGCCATAGGAACTGGTTTAGGAATCGGCACGTGACCCAATTCAGGCTGAAGGCCTGCTGGAGGCTCCTAGGAAAATAAACCCTTGAACACCGAAGAGAGAGATCCTGGAAGCAAATCTCTCATTTCCTCTCAATTTAATGGTGAGCACATATAAAGTCAGAGACTGCTACAGACATTTTGTCACCATGGCACAACGAGGGAGGAGCTCAGATTTGATGGGCCAATGCATTTACTCTCTTTAAATGATGAACTGGGTCAGATTTTTTTGCTTGATTTGTTACTTGTTGTGGACAGCATCCCAGTTGACACAAACCCGAGACATAAAAGAGGCTAAGTAATTTTTCCAAAGTCATACATCTGGCAAATGAAAGAACCAGCTTCAAAGTCAGGTCCATGGGACCAGTTGTAAACACTTTTTAGCATCACCTCCCTGTGGCAACCTGGGGAAATTCTACATGAATCTTCTGAGAGTGTATCTGTGCTTTTGCTGAGTTAGTTTGGGTTTCCTTAATAGGTTTCAGTTTCTGTATTACGGACTTCTCAGTGTTCAAGTTCTTTTACTGGGGACCTTTTGTTGGCCTGATATCTCTAGCCAGTTCACTCCCCAAACCCCAGTGACTGGAGCCACTTTCTTAAACTCCTAGCTAATGAGTGGAAGGAAGCCTGCTTCAACTCTAGATGGCTCTCTCAGGAATGGCAATGATACAGCCACCTGTGAAGCTCTCTCTGTGCAGACACCCCTGTAGTCACATGGAGTCAGCAACTCAGCGTTCTAAGAAATACAGTTGTGATCTGGCGAAGTGTTAATTCTTCCTTGCAACACTGTGATATGAGCTGCCCTTCTCTTAGTCCTCATCCACCAGATTCCAGGACTCTCTCTCTCGCCAACCCAGCCTTAAGATTCTATGCCTTGCAACTAAAGTGGGGCTTGGCTGGGACAGTACATTATGGTCAAAGATGACCCAGGTATAGCACTATCATACGAGGTACCACGTGATTAAAGAACTGTAATTGGTGTTTAAAAAAATGCAGCTGGTGTAAAACAAAGATTAATCCAAATCTCATTGATGGGAAGAAGAAAAGACAAGAGGGGGAGCAAGTAACACAGTAGATGGGAATATTGCATCTTGTTTTTAACAGGCTTCTGAGACCCACAACAGTTCAATAGTTAATACTCTTCCCTGTGCCCTGCCTCCTAAAACTTTGTGCTGGCTTCTTACAAGATTTGGAGTTTTTGCTTGGTGACTTTGAAAACTGGAGACACAAATAGCTGGTGTATTGAGTTGCCTCAAGAACATAATGAAGTTATCTTGGCAGACGAATCAAATGATAGTTCTTAAGCAAAAATGAGGAAAAAAATCTAATATTTATACAGTATTGCCAAGAGTCACATCTTTTAAAATTTCAAAGGAGAAACTAATGGCCTGGAAACCTTGATAAATGTATGTTGACATCCTAGAAAAGAGTGGCCATTCAATTACTTCCATGCTGTATCAGCTGGAGATGAAAAGCATATGGTTGGAAAATGCCCCCAAGTTCATGAGGCCTTTGACTGTTGCTAAAATATTTGATATTAATATCCTTTTTGACTTGGTCTCATAAAGTATTTCCTTTCAAACAAAAACTCCAAAGGGGGAGGATTAGCCCAAGTTTGGAATCAATTCAGATCAAATACACACATTCATTCATTCATTCATTCGTTCATCCATTCAGTTAACCATAAACCCTGCAAATATGTATTGAGCACTCACCTCACTAAAGACTCTGGGTTAAGCTCCAAGCCTTCCAAAAGGAATGAGGGGAGATGTTCATTTAAGAAGCTCACAGGGTACCGGAGTACCGGGGGAGAGGCGAAGGCGCTGCACATACTCGTCAGACCCATTGTGTTTGGAAAGACAGCACAGGAGTGGGAAACGGGGCGGGTGAGCTCAACACTCCAGGGAAGAAGATGCCAAGAAAATGACACAGGGACAGAGGCATAAAGGAAGAGTTATCTTTACTATGCAGAGAAGAAGAGTGTGTCTGACCACGTATCTTCTTCAGGTAAATTGGCCCATTTCTTCTGTCTGAAGAACCATGTCTCTATTCTTTTTCCTGCACATGATTCCGGTGGGAATGGCTTCACCCTGTGGATCTGGGGGAGAGCATGAGACCCAGGCCTGTCCAACATCACACGGCCAGTGACTGTAATAGTCTGTGTGAGTTACAGCAAATCATTTCATTATCGCCTCAGCAACCTCCATGGAGAAAGGGGAAGATACTCTTCACGGTCTATATAATTTGTTTTGAAGATAAAAGATGATAATTAAAATAAAAACAGCAGAACCATTCACGTGGGTCTGCCATAGATATTGCTTTAATTTAATTCCCTCATTTCACCATGAGGAGCAAATGACATGATGTGTATGGGATGCTTTCATACAGAGATCTGCAATCATTATTATTATTATTTTTTTTCTGGATAGGATAGGAGTATGGAGAGAAGAAAAGTGGGTAAGAGGAAAGTGCAGAGATTATCTGGGTCAACCTCAACCTTTTGATTGGTGTATTCCTTTATACCTTAATCCATTCCAAAGATGCGATCACATCGCTTATGGATTAAGAAACTGAGGCTCTGAGGGAAGATGGTCTCAAGTTAACATGGCTTGACAGTCAGAGAGCGAGATAACTGCTCCCTCCTAGTTCAAGCTACTGCACTTTCTCCTATAATTTCTTCTTCTGGATGAAATTGTTATGGTCATTTACATATAGAAAATAATTGAAGTCTACCCTTAGAAAACAAAGCAAAGTTAGTTTTTACTTTTATTATTTTCTGACAGAGAACATTTGGAGTGTGTGTGTTTGACTGTCATAAATAATGCTCTAGATGAAAGTGTGGGGGTTCGAGATTTTGTGGGGAGCACAGATCTGTCTTCCCTTGTCTGTTAGAGAGAAGGAGGCAGACAGCTGAATTGCCTTTCTGTATCATTTATCAGCATCCCTTCACTCCATTTGAAAGGAGCAACTTGATCATGAGAAGTCATAAAGGACCCAGGGCTTCAAGATACCTTTCCTGAATTGAGGCTAGTAAATCCTCTAGACATTCCAAGTCACTTGGATTTTCTGAGAAATCATCTCTAGGGCAGTGACCTAAGGGTTACACAGAAAATAATTTCATATTCAATAGGAGTCTTATTATGTCCCTTTAATTTAAAACCAAAAAAAATCCTACCTATCCTTGTAATGTAATGGAAATTCAGCCTCTGGTGTTGTAGTACACCACACTCCCGACAATTTCACAATAAAAAATGTATATTCATTTCTTCCAAGAGTCATTTTTGTGTCCACTATTCATTCATTTTAAATGTCTTTTCTATTCCCTTGCTAAGTAATGAATGTTCTTCTTTGTGCCTCCACCAGCTGTTTTGTCTAATCAGCTTTCTCAGACAAGTGGACAGAAAACATTTGTTGAATAGCCTGTGATAAAAGCTGTCAGGAGCGGCTGAGAATGCCTCTCTTGCTTACTTTATGCAGCCGGGGAAGAAATTAGACATGCATGTCATACTGAGGGCATCTCGTTTTGAGACTTAGCTGGTGCTTTTGAAACAATACTAATTTTCCAATTAGACTCTACATAGACCGTGGAGTGCCTTATGAATGAAAATCAAGCATGGATTGCATTTAGACGAATTCCACGATGATTAATAATACACAGGGTGAAGGAAATTGATGCCGGCTGTAGTCTCTTATAGATTGTTAGATTTAAGATCATTTAACCAAACTCCTCACTTTATAAAGAGAGACGAGACGTGGAGAAGAAAATGATTTCCCTAATGTTGGCTCCCAACACAGTGCTCATGTCCACCCCCAGGTAGATCTGTGTTTGGGTTTTTATATATTCTTCCATTTTGGAGTTGATGTCAGTGTTCCCTTTGACATCAGTATTTATTTATTTAGAGTAATGGCACAACTTTTATTTGGTGGTTTGGTTTTGCATTTGCAGTGGGGTTGTTTATTGACTTGTCGTTTTCATTTCAAATATTTTCTTTCAGCGGCTTCCCTCCCACTTCACAAAATGGACGTATCACAAAATTGGTGAGCTGGAAATGGGATGTGAAAGTTTACTTTTATACCCTTTATATTTTCTGGTTGTCTTAGAGACTGGGATATTGTATTACAATTGTAGCATTTTTCTTTTCCCAGAACATGTCAGAATGGTCATGCTTTGTATGTGTCTCTAAAAAATTCTAGGGCTAAAAGGTCACTTAGGAATTATCTAAGCCCCCACCCACAGCAACTTACAATGAAGAAATTTAGACTCAGATAATTTAAATCAGGAGTCACAAATTCAAATATTTACAGAATACAGACAGGGATCCTGGCAAAAGACAATAGGATTAAACAAACTACTCATATTTCAACCAAATTTAGCTAATTTCACATTCCATCTCAAAAAATTGAGTGGTCCGAGCATTCGACTACCATCAGAAGGCAGTGTATCCAAAAGGCTTCTCAGTTTTGACCCTGATTTAATTTACATCCAGCATCTGATACATGAGCCACGACTTGAGAGCCAGGATTAGGACCCTGCTCTTCTCAGCCTTAGTGCCGGGCTCTTTCCACTGCCCTGGGTGGCTTTTCCCATCTTCCAACTTATCTGACTGCTCCTTTATTTAAACCACATTATCTGTGTTGGTGAGGAAAAAAATCACATGGGAAGTTTTTGTTGGCAGCAACAGTCAGGCAATAATAAAATGCCTTTGAAGAAATTTTCTTGATTTTTTTTAACATCAAGTGTATGTGTGTATGTGATGTATGTATATATAGGTGTGTGTGTGTGTCTGTGTGAGTGTGTGCCTCTGTGTGTGAGTATGTGTCAATGTCTACATGTGTGCATGTGTTTATGCGCGCGCGTGTGTGTGTGTGTACTGGTTGTCACGGCTCATTAATGATTTCTTCCCTGTGTTACCTGCTCAGTTCTCTGGGCAAAGGTGTGTAAGTGGCCATTGTCTCTATGCCCATATGTTTTGGGATGGTTCTCTTCCTGCACCACTGTGCAGCATTCCCTATTTATCATGACCTGCAGAAAGCGATAGTTAAATTCATGTTTGTAGAGCCTTTCTTTAAGCCCATGGATTGGCCAAGGGATATTTCCAGAAGGAACAGAATTTTAAAGACTGATCAAAGCAATCTATCGTATTCCCCCCTGATTTTTCACCAATGCCCAGTTTTAAATTTCTAGATACTACCTTAGTAGACACCAATGAATTTTCGGTGCTTATTTGAGCTGTTTGTGCCAAATAGCAAAGAGCTAGTTTTGATGTAAGTTAATGACTTTCATCCTGATTACAGTGAAAGATATTTTTATGGGAAGGAACTTGTATGCACCAAAGATACACGATGCTTTATTTGTCGTGTAAAAACCATTTTCTGGGACAGTATGCATCCAGAAAAAAAAGTGTTTATTAAAAACAAAAAGAAAAAAGTGTTTTTAAACTGTACACTTGAAGAAGGAATTTGTGAGACCTCGAAACTCAAATAAAGTGAGACTAAAACAGATTCATCTCCTTAGAGATGAATTCACCTTATTCTTGTGAGAGGACTCCTGGTGATGAAAAGTGATACCTGCGTGTGTGTATTATAATGTTCAATTTAACTGTTTGGTGCAGTCACATAATATTTTTTTCCCCTTGAAATTGAGCTGTAAGTAAGTAAGCCTTATTCAAATTCCAGTCAGGAAAAGTCCCGAGTATAGAAACTAACTGGATATTGATTATATCAAACATTCTGCAAGTGACCAAGAAACTTATCGGTCCCCAGACTAAATAAAACAGTCAGTCCCAGAGTGTGTCCTTCTACATGAGGCCACGACTACTTGGTAGAAAGCAAAGGAAAGGGGGATATTTAGTGGGCGTGCCGCGTTACACTGATACACTTTCCAAAATGAAGGTATATTTGCAGAAGCTCAGCCAGTCTCTCCTCTACTTCCTACCAAAGACCAACAAAAACTTGAATTTCTATACAATTTTGCACCTTACAAAGTCCTTCCAACACATTATGGTAGCCTTTCCTATCAACCACCAAGCAGGTGGAGTCCTCCCAAACTTACAATGAAAAAGAACAAAAAAAGAAGTGGAAGTTCATGAAAGTGCATGTGTGCAAAGCAAGGATTTTCCCACCATGGCTGAAGGTACCAAGGCCACAAATGTGACAACAGTGAAATTCCTGAAAAATCAAATCTTGTTAGTGGCAAAGCTAGAACTACGTCCCTGGTTTTCTGGTTCCCAAACTAGTATCCATTCTGTGATTCATTCAATGAAAGTTCATTGACTATTTATTTTATGACAGTCACTGTCCTAGTTGCTGAGGCTAAAAAGTTAAATAGGATATGGTTCTTCCTTTCATGGATCTCTGTTCCAGTGGAGGATACAGTAAAATATACAAGGAACTACAGTGTACAGTGTGGTGAGGGCTCTGAGCAATCCACATGCCGGAGGCCACTGGGAACACCACTGATCTGGGGAGTAGGGACCACTTTTAAGGGAAACTACAGTTACCCAAGTTCTGAAGGGCATGTTGATATTTTCTAAGTACAGCAAGCTTCCTAAAGGCAATAGGAGAAGCAGAAGGTGCATGCAAGGACCCAGAGGTGAGAAGGAATGCAAACGAGAAACAGAACGAGCGAACACACCGTCTTTGGCGACCTGGATGAAATTAAATCTTGCTGGAGCGTAGACTGAGCGGCATGAAGTGACGAGAGATCAGGATGGAGATGTTAGCAGGGGGCCCTGTTCGCTGTACCTCTTCTCTTTCCAGCACATTTGGCTACATCTCTGAGCATGTAAATCAGGCTGCCTCACGTTTCTAATCAGGAAAACTGCTGTTCTCGGTGCCTGAGTGCAACCAGAGCTGCTAATGGGCCTCCCTTTGACCTGCGGTTTCTGAGGAAGGGAATCATGCTCTTGATGACTGCCAGGGGGGTCATCGACTTTGACTTACAGGGAATCAAGGCTGCAATTAGGGAGGCCTGGGCATTTGGTACTGAGTTTGGCAAAGCAGAAATCCCCCTGCCAGTAGGGAAAAGCTCTCCAGAAGGTGTTAGCCCTCAGTTGCTTGCCAAGATTCTTTAGGCACCAGACACTGTAAGGTGAACTAGCCTGTCAGGGTATCCTGGTGATTCAATATTAGGCACAGACATGGCAATTCGCTTCTAGGCTTGTTTTATTGAGACAAACTTGCTTTATGAGAAGGATACACTTTCTAATATTTCTGTGGCTTGACTTACAACTCATGTTTTGTTAATCTCTCAGCTAGACTCAATCAGACACAATAATCTGGCTGATTAAATACAAGGTCAAGTACTATATATTGCTTAGAGTTGGCTCTCTCTGAGTTCCCAAGAATTCTACATGTAGCTGCAGAAACCACCTTTGGCAGTTACATAGTAATAATGAAGGGAAAGCATTTCGGGTTAGAATATTTAATACACATTTATTGATACACTTCTGTAGAGCGGTACCCTGATCCACTATGGAAGATCAGTGACACAAGACATTTCCATGGAGTGGATTGTTTATTTCAGCAATTTTTTTCAGCAAAGATTAGGTGAGACTCCTTTCTTGTCAGGCTTTAAATTAGTTAGTACTCCCTTATAAAATGCAGTGAGTAAAAGTTTCAATTCTTTAAGTCAGATGTCAGATAAAAGTTTTTTTAAAAAAAAAACAAATTTCATTTGTCTTCTGTTTTAGAGTTTAGAAAGTAAAGATGAGATTTTTATCTGCACTAGTTTCCCAGTCATTTTCTGGTGAGATCCTCTTTCAGAATTGCTTACATGATATGTTGAATTGTGTCCCCGCAAAAGATATGTTGAAGTCTTAACCTCCAGAACCTCAGAATGTGACACTATTTGGAAATCGGGGTATAGCAGTTGTAATTAATTAAGATGAGGTCATACTCGAGTAGGGTGGGCCCTAATCCAATATGACTAGTGTACATAGAGGAGAAGGAGAGTGAGAAACATGGGAAGAAAACCATGTACAGACAGGGGCAGAAATTAATATGATGTGTCTACAAGCCAAGGCATGCCAAGGACTGCCAACCCTCACCAGAAGCCAGAGAAGAGGTGTGAAACAGTGTCACTCAGAGTCCTTGGAAGGAATCAGCCTTACTAGCACCTTGATTTGGGCTTCTATCCTCTGGATCTGTCAGACAACACATTTATGTTATTTTGAGGCACCTAGTTTATGGTATTCTGTTGTGGTCACCCTAGGGAACTAAGATAAATGGTCTGAGCAAAACTACAGAGTCCTTTCCTCCATGATCCCCAGCTTGTGAAGATCTTGAGCTCCATGGATATGACTGGTCCTTGTTTGTTTTACCTGACATGAACTGCCTCCTTCCCTTTTTCAAAGGATGTTTGAAAGGGTGGATGTCCAATTAAAATTTCTCCTTTCACATTTAGGGCAATGAAAGATGGACTTCTATTCTCATACAGAAATGTTACAAAAAGGAAAGCACAAAATTCTTATGATGTCATACAAGACAAAATGGTTGTAGCGTACCTATTACTGTTCCTCTTGATTATAATCTATGTGAATTAGCTCCTGGGACTATTGATACTGCAGGTCTGCTCCACCATGCTGTCCTCGTAACATTTCATCAAGACCGTGTGTCCGCAGGTGAGAGACAGGCAGTCCTCGGATGAGTGGCCGAGGCCTCAGCCTCCCCGGTACGTTAGTCTTAGGGTCACCGTGCATTCTGCCTCTCAGTCTTCCTACTGACTGAGAGCAGATGGGCACTAAATTCTAGGATGCATGGGAAAATCCTTGTATTGGACCATTTTCCAAGGCAAAACAAGAGACAATGATGTTTTAGTCTGGCTTGGCAGTAGCACTGGTCTTGTAAAATAAGGACTGGTAAGAGATTGTCGTAAGGTTCAGGGATACTCGTCTTTGGCACTAATATCTCAGCTGCTCAGAGCTCTCCAACCACATGTATTAATTTGGCTTCTAATTTGTGTTAAATTTTGCATTGTTTTTGACTTCATCTAATTTCCAATTAGACAGTCAATCCATGGTTAATTTGTTGTATTGTGCTAGACTACAAATTTTCCATTTCAGTTTAATTTAGATAATGACAGTCTAAAAACTGAGATAGACCTCAGTTTGCTACCCAGGCTGATAATGTTTGTTTGTGGTGAAACAAAGACCATGCATTCCTCCTTAAGCACAAGATTGTCTTTCAGCCAATGGAGTGGTTTAGTAATCAGGTTCTCCAAAGCGATGAAGAACATAGCCTTCACACGGCACTCATGATAACATTGCTTGGTTTAATTAAATTGTGACACCAAATCCAAATCCACTGGCCTAATGTTGAACTGGCCCAGACTTTCTACTCTGTCAGAAGATTGTAGCACCCACTCTTCCTTAGACCAAAACCAGCTGCTATAAAAGAATCTCTTAATAGCTGTAAAGAAGCAAGTGAAACAGACACTAAAACAAGCTTATTAGAGTATGTTGGGTAAGAGGACCACAGATTTGTTTCTTGCTTGGTTTTGGCAGGTGAACTGTTTATTCACAAAACAAGGGAAGTGAGAGCAGAATGAAATTTCTTTTGGTACCTTGAGCTGCAGGCAAGCTGACCATGTGATCATGTTACCACGCTGTGAAGCAGTCTGCACAGTTGACAATGAGAAGTGGTTTTCATGAGTTTGGGAAAAACTTGAGAGCGCTCTCCAAGAGTGTGAAAGTCTCTCATAGACTGAATGCTTGTGTCCCCTGAAATTTGTATGTTGAAATCCTGACCCTCAGTGTGATGGTAGTAGGAGGTGGTGCCTTTAGGAGGTTTGGGTCTTAAAGGCAGAGCTCATGAATGGAATTGTTCCCTTATAAGAAGAGACAGATGAGTTTGCCATCTCTCTCTGCTCTCTACCATGTGAAGATACAAGGAGAAGACAGCCATCTACAAGTCAGGAAGCAGGACAGACAGTGGATCTGCCAGAACTTTATCTTGGACTTCCCAGCCTCCAAAACTGTGAGAAATAAATGTCTGTGGTTTAAGTCACGCAGTCTATGGTATTTTTGTTACATAGCATTGCTAGCTGATTGAAACAAAGGTGTATTTTTCAAAGGATGAAGCCAAAGTTTCTGGCATTATTGAATTCATAATTTTAGAATTTTTAATTTTTGAGCTCTACAATTTGTGTGTTCTCTCTTCTAATTGATGAGTTTCTGTTTTTATTACATCTTGCTTGCAATACCAAGGTTAGGGAAAGAGTATATTGAGCAGTTATGGTGTTGCCTTAATGTCATATAACAGAGAATTTGAAAATCAAAAAGTATTACTCTGAATCTGACTCTGCTCTTTTCTAAGTATGTGGTATGTGTCCTTGGAAAATTAAACCTCTGTGGATTTTTTTTTTTTTTCTGTGAAAGCAGATGTTTGCTAGAATAGAACCTTGGTTAACAGAAGTCAAAGTTCCTAGCACTGGATCCAATGAATCAGTTCTGATTGGGGTAAGCAGTAATAACCAGAACCAGCAGGATATAAAACTTTATTACAGGTAAGAAGTATGAAAAGTGTCTTGTATAGCAGAAAAGGGCAGACACCAGAAAGGGTCAAAATCAAAGAGAACCTAAATACTATAAAATTGTTCTCTGGCATAGAAAGCACCTTCTTTTAAGACATAATGCTTATTCCCTAAAAAGAAAGGGACTATAATTACACATAGAAAAATATTTTTTCACCTCCTTTCAGTCAGCCATGACTTTCAGTGTTTTATACACTCTGTTTCCTTGTCTTCTATGACATGTATTTCCTTGGTGTCACACATATCCACTGAATCTCTGCTGCTCCTTTTTTTTTTTTTTTTTTAATCCTTCTGCGTATGTTTTTCTTTAACTGGCTGGTACATGGTAGAGTTTCTTAGAGCAGGGCCTGCACCTTATTCTCTCCCTGTAGGAAGCCTCACATACAACTACAGTTTTAATCATCACCTTATGTCAAAAACTCCTAAATATAAATCCCTAAGTCCTGACCTTTTGCTAGAGTTTCAGATCTGTGTATCCAACTGTCTCTTTCATATCTTCAGTTAGATGTCTCAAAGTCACCTCAAATCCAACACATCCAAAGACAAATACCTACTTGTCATCTGCAAACCTGTTTTCTCTTTTTTTCCTCGGTGCTGTCCTCAATGGTACTGCCTTCTATTAAGCTGCTTAAACAAAACGTTAGAGTACCACTTTGGAAGTCTTTTTTCTCATCTTGAATCCACCAAGTTCTCTATATTTTCACCGTTATTTTCCTATCCAAGCTAATGTCATGTCTCGTGTGAACTTCAGCCACATCAAGTCTCTACCCATTCTTGCCCCTTCTAATCTAATTCATATTTTATAGCCAAGGTGATCACTTTAATACCTGAATCGGAATTAGCAACATACCTTTTTGTTTCCAGTGGGTGGGTATGCCTGTGGTAGAGGATTGTACTCTTTTCTTCACTCTCATCTCATCATCCAGTTTCCTGGTGGTGTCTTCTATTGGGTGGATGTATCTGGAAGCTGGAGGGTAAGGGAGCCCATTGTTGGAGCTTTCAAAGTTTCTTCTTCTTGGGTATAGGGTGTGGTGAAGAAGAATATAGAGTAGATCTGGAGGGCTACTTTGAGCATGAAGATTTCCATCCCAACTGCTAGTCAGTTCCCTGCCTCACTTCCTGCCTAATTTCATGCCATTCTTCTTTCTAACACTCTCTGTTCCAGCTAAACTGGTCTTCTTCATTCAGGTACTTGGATAAGCTTCCTGCTTTTCATATGCTGATCAGTGTACCTGGAAAGACCCCCCCCTTGCCCAACCTTTCTACTTAGATAATTTCTGCTTATCTTTTGTATATTAGCTCCAACTTCCACATGGAAGCCTTCCCTATACCCTCAGATTAGGTCAGGCCTCCTATTATACACTCCTGCAGTATCGTGCACTTTTACTGCATAGTACTTGTCATAGGCTTAATTTTATATTTTTCTCTGATTTTTTAATTAATATCTAACTCCTCCGTGAAACTGTCAACTCCTCAGCCTCTAACCCAATGCATGGCACATGAAAGATGTTTGCACAATATGTGTCAAATGAATAAATGTGTTTATTGTTATATCATGATGTATAGGTGAAAAGGGAAAAGAGAAAGTTTTGAATGGATGACTCACACACCTTTATTTTAGCTATCCTTCTAAATTTGACAAAGAAAGTGAGCACTCTTTTAAGTATCAAGTATTGGCCCAGAAGTTGAAGCTTACAACTTAATGAGTGCAGTACATAGTAATGCATATAAGAAGAACTTCATTTTCAGAGGAAGAGTTAGATGGAATTAGGTAAAGAACTTTCTTACCGCATAAGTTGTCATGGGACATGAAAAAAAAATCATAGTTCTGTCCTTTGGTTTAGGTTTTCTGATAGAAAATCAAACAAATACTTAAATGGAACTCTGCTGAGCACTTTCTGCAGCTCCCCCTGCCACCACCCACCCCGACAAGATCTTATTTGTCAAAGTATGAATATTTGTGTTGCTAAAGGAAATCATCAAAGGCAAAAAGTAGTGACTTTTACTTTGGATGTGAAGTGGGGATATTTGTCTGAGACGTTTTTAGGCATCAAACTGAAGAGGGCTTCCAGTGAGGGTTCATGAAAAATTGATCTTCCCCTGTTCTCAGAGGGGAAACTGAAACTTGGTGTGCTTTTTTCATTGTGTGTCTTGGTAGAACGGAGAAAGCCAAGAAGCAAACAAAAAGCATTTCAAGCCTTCAAGTATTAGGCACTTAAGATATAAAGATTCTTTCTGAGAATACTGAGTTGCGTGGAGGATTATATTAGTGAAATACGAAATTATCACCTGCCATTTGTGGTTCAAATTCTACTTGGGTGGGAAACAGGTAGAATGTATTTCACTGACTGATACATTTAAAAAGGTATATGTAAAACATACTGGGGGCTTACATCCAAATCCCTGAAACTGTATACCACCAGTTTAATGGGTATTGTAGTTACCAGCTTAGTGGCTATTGGTATGAATTCATACCAATTTTTATGCTACATTTGTTAGCCTAAGGGGTTAGTGAGCAGCATAATAAGGGGTTATTAGAAGGATACCGACACTAAGCAGATTAAGACCAAGAACCTCAAGTTTGTAATCTTTAATTTTTTATTTAGTATTTTAGTTCACAAGTTTGTGTCAGTAATTGGTTTTCAAAATGATATCATGTAAAATTTAAAAAAAGGCTTTCTCTTCATTGTTTAACACAAATAAATTGAAATGCCAAATGACACATTGTTACATTACTAAAGAACTAATGTTTATCAAGCAATCGTCATGTGTCAGCGACAGTTTTGGGCACTGCACTGGTTAGCACTTGTAACAATAGAGCTGTGTAAGAAATTATCCCAATACCAAGTGACTTAAGGCAGTCATTTATTTGCATGAGTCTGCTGGTCAGTTAAGGTGGTTCTGCTGATACAGGTTGGGCTCTACTGGGCAGCCCTGCTTCAAGCTGCTAATCAGTGAAGTAGCAGAAGCAATTCTGTTTTTTGTATCTTTCATCCTCCTTTGTCTAGCAAGCTACTTGAGGTATGTTCTTCTCATGTTAATGGCAGGAACACGAGTGAATAAACAAATACACAGGGCCTCTGAGGACCAAGGCTCATAACCGACATATGTGTCATATCTACTCACATGTCATTTGACCAAAGCTAGTTACATCCAGCCTCCAAGTCCATGAGGGACATGCACTCTACCCAGGATGAGGACGTGGCAAAGGTCTAGATGGGGGGAGGGGGATGGGGGTGGGTCCAATCATTCAGTCTCCTGTAGGGACACTTAAAATTCTTCACCTCACTTAATTCTCATAACAGCTCTGTGAGGTATTACTATGCACAATTTAGAGATGAAGAAACCAAGGCTCAAAAGTCTGAATAGCTTCCTGTTTCCTAAGATAACTAAATGGCAAAGTGAGACCCAGCATCTGGTTTGCTTGACTTCAGAGCTTATGCTTTCTCCTGCTGGAGCATCTCTTAATGTCACAATGTTTTTACTAAAGTTTGGGCATAAATCACTATGAAGAATGGGTGAAAATGAAAGTTTATTGACATAGTTTTTCCTCCTAATTTAGCTTTACTCCTTTTTAAAAATTCAGATAATATTCTAAGTAGAAAATTAAATCTATGTCAACTGATTTGTCCTTTTCCTTTTATCTTTATCTTTCTTAGATGTTAGGAAAAAAAGGAAAAAGAAACACAACAAAAAGAAGAATCATACTATTTTTCAAAGAGAAAATAAAAACTTAAAAGTGTATTTAAAATTAAACCTTAAAAATCCATTCTGATTCTATTTTACCTTAGAATTCCTCCGAATTATGTTCTCATGAAGTTATTGTTTTCAATTTTTAAAAATTCTAATTACATGGTGGTTTCTTTTTCCTGTTTTCCCAGTTTTCTGGTTCAACATATTGAGCATTTTTTCTTGTTCTACAGTTAATATGATAAAATTCTATGGTTATAAATATCAGTAAGAGGTATTAATAATAGCTGGCATTTATTAAATGCAAGTCATGGTCTGGACACGACTCATCCTAACTCATTTGGTACTCACAAAGACCATGTAAATTGGAATGATATAATGTAAAGTGCTCTGGATTCAAATCTACAGCGTACCAAGCTAAATGATCTTGACCTAGTGGCTTAAATTCAGAGACACACAGCTTTATTATTATGTAATAGAGATTGCCTTTCACAGCTATCACAAAAATTATACATATATATAAAATATATAAATTACATAGCATGTATGTGTGCATGTGTACATAATACCATTCTTTGAATGTATGATAAACTTATATTTCACCGTAGCAGTAATTGATTCAGGCAAGAATCATCAAAACCATCAGATGAAAATTTGTGTGGTAACAGAACGTGATGTGATACACTGAACATTGAGGAACTCTTCTAGAATTGAAGAGGACAGCAAGGCAAGGCAAATAAATGTGATGCACAATCCTGGATTAGATCCAAAAAATAGTTAATAAAAAGGACATTATTACGGAGGTTGGCAAAACTTGGTTATGTTCTGTATGTCAGATAATAGTATTTTTAAAATATTAGAGTTATTGAATTTGGTAATTGTACTGTGGTTAGGTAAGAGAATATGCTTGTTCTTAGATGATACGTAATGAGTAGTTAGCAATGAAAAAGTCATGATACCTATGACATATTTTCAATGGCCTAGAAGAAAAACAATAAGATTAAGAATAAGAGTAGTAATAATAATGTGTGTAATTAGAAAGAAAATTCCAAAGCATCAAAATCTTAAAAATTTATAAATTCACACAAAGAATATATGGTGTTCATCATACTATTTTTTCTATAGGTTTGTAAGTCTTCAACATAAAAAAAAAAGTAGAAAAAAGAGAAAAAAAGAATTGAGCCAAAATGTGATCTACCACAGCATGGAATATCCTTCTATGATGTCTGAAATGGGTGTATGTTTATTAGCAAATGCCTAAAACTCCTGGTGAGAAACACATTTTACATTACCGGCAGAATACATGGATATATTTATGCATATGAACATGTAAAATAGAAGCAAAAGCTTTACAAAACAGTATTTTTTTTCTCATTTATCTGACTTGTCCACTCCTGTATATTGCCTTGTTTTCTGTTTCATTCTATTCTATTCCACTGGACTTCATTTTTTTACAAGCTTCTCTTTGACTCCTACTGAATTGATTTCATCATCCCTTAAGAGGTTATAAACCATGGATTGAAAATCATAGTTCAATATGGTAAGTTTTGAATACCTGGCAAGACATTAAGTATGGGAGGAATTTAGAGGCAGATGGAATGATATAAACACATTCACCAAGGAGAGGGAATTAAAGTTGTTTCATCAAGGAAGGTACGATGTATGCCAGGGCACTCATGTAAAAGTTTAATATCAGTCCTTCTGACTGATATTTCCAGATATCAGTATAGGGACACTACAGAGAGCAGTTATACTACAGAGAATAGTTTGGTAATAATAGTGGCATAAAGTTCTTTACAGTGACTCCTAAGGAGTAGCTGGGATTTAGTTCTACTTATGTGGGTTTCAGTAAATAAATGTTTGGTTGTATTAAGCATTTATCTGTACACTGTGGCTTGGTAGTGGAGACCAGATTATAGGCGCACTCCCAAAAAGCTTGCAATTCAGATTTATAAAGATAACTAAAAGTTACTATACCTCCAGTAATGAAGATTATGAAAAACTTTTTAAACTCTTACTCTGTATAGGCTCTGTTCCAGATGGCTTATTGGCATCATCTCATTTAAATCAATGACAACCCTGTGAGATGATTACCATCATTCAGCTTAATTCACAGTTAAAAACTGCAGTGCCCTTCCTAAGTCTGCACAGCTAGTACATCATGAAGTCAGGATTTGGACCCAAGTGTTTTCACTCCAGTGCCTAAATGCAAAGCTTTCAAACAATGCATGACCTGGACGAGATATGAATGAAATTTCTCCTAGAGATTTTGGAGTGTCCCCCTGCTGACACCTTGATTTCAGGCTTCTGGCACCTAGAATGGTGAGAGGATAAATCATCATTGTTTTAAGCTACCCATTTTGTGGTAATCTGTAATAACAGGGCCAGGAAACTAATGTAGACAGCTTGATAAAAACAGGAATATTAATATAGTAATCAAGATTCTCCGACAAGTTAAGTGGAGGGACAAGTTGAGGATTTAGGAACCAAATGTGAGGTTTAGAAAGCACAATTTTCAAGGAAATGTATAAAGGCCTATATTAATGAAATTCCAGGTACAAACTGAATAGTCATTGTCCAATCTAAGAAGACATTGTGCATAATACTGATCAAGAGATCTGTCTCTTTGTTGAGTTAGGGTTTCATTTCACATATAATTCAATAACAGCATGGCTATTGATTCTTAAATAAGTTCTGTAACAGAGATTAATCCAGCTTTGTTTTATGTGCACCTTGGTGACCAAGGGAAAATAATTACAACAAGCCAAGTCATCAGTGCCATTGATGTTAGGGCCCCAAAGAGGCAGGGGCAAGTTGACACTGAGTCATGAGCTGGTTAAGTAAGACTGAAAGGCTGGAGCCTGTCCCTGGCTGTGCTCAGCAGTCCAAATCCAATAACACAAACACACCCAGCAAGGGGTGTACACAATTCCAGAGTACTCAGTTGGTCAAATGGGTGGGGGTTTAGAATGTCAGGATCCCATGCAAGAACTGGGATTTGGGATCATCAGATATACTTTTTCACACATAAAAATTGCAAATCAGATTCTTCTGAAATCTCCTGATTTTTAAGTATGGTCAACTAATTCAAATTAAATACTGTTATGCAGGTTGTATGGCGAACATCAGTGGGGTATATATACACATCACTGTGGACCATGGCAAGTCCCCTGATTGAATAGATTCCTCTTTCCAGTTGAATCTAAAGGCAGCAGAATTCAGGGAATGAATGTAGATGATAGAACCAGGTAAGGATTTTAATCTTTCTTATCTGCAGGTGGCATTCTGTGGTACAGAGCTGGGCTCCACTAGGATTCTTTAGCACAGTTATCAGGGTAAAGAAAACAAACAGACCAAAAAAAAAAAAGAAAAACAAAAAACAAACCCACCAAGTAACCAAAAACAAAAACAATTAAAGAAAACAAACAAACAAACAAAAATTATCCTTGGTACCAAAGGTAAGACCAACAGGGGCTAGTCTAACCAATTGCATCTACATCCATGATAGTAAGGGAGGCTGAGAAACCTTTCTTGCTCCGTTCCTCTGAAGTATGAGAATTTAGATAGTAAAAGTCCAAACTGCTTTTATATCCACTCATTATTGTGGTTGGAGATTTTAATATCCTGGCAGAATTTTTTCTCACTAGGGTTAAATGATGTTGAAACATAGGTGACTGTTATTGTTATATGCAATAGGAAAAGGGCTGAAAAGCAGGGACTTAGCTTTTAGAGTTGTGTTGCCCAGAACAGTAGACACCAGCTTCCTTTGCTTATAAAAGGCAGGATTTGAAGTAGCAATATGGAGCTATTGAGCACTTGAAATGTGGCTAATCCAAACTGAGATGTACTGTTAGTATAAATGCACCAAATTTCAAAGACTTATTACAGAATAAAAGAATATAAAAGATAATATTTTATGATGATTTTATGTTGAAATAAAAGTATTTCGTATATATATACAAATAAAATATATTATTACAATTATCTTCAATTGTTTGACAGTGAAGACTGTATTTTGGCATCTCTAGAAAATTTAAAACTTCATGTATGCCCTGTATTTGTGGCTCACACTTATTTCCATTGGATAAGACTGCTTTAGAGGATTAAGAGTTAGGTAGCCATTTGATATGCACCAAAAACCTAAGTTTCTGACTAATGTTTCACGTAGTAGCTGGATAACATAGTGTCATGTAGACCAAAGCAGTGTTTATTTTTCAGGAATTAGGCAAATAATATGACCTCCTGAGCATATCTTTTACATGATAGGTGTTTCTTGCAAATATTTATACCAAATAATTTGAGTCAAATGCAAAAACAGGAGGCAGCTGATGAATGCCTGTCAAAGCAATCTTCATTTAGATGAGAAAGTATAATTTTAAATCATAGCAGAAATTATAGTTTACACGCTGCATTAGCCATCTCAATCTGCATAGTATATTTTCTATAATGAATTTCCATGTGATACAACAAGTCCAGATGTAGCATTTGGATGATCAGTAAGCTTTTTAGATCAATTTATTATGAATGAAAGAGGCATTTATCTCTTCCTCACACGATTTAATTTGCATTTCCTTTCTAAAATCTTAAAAGCTCAATAGAGGGGACTGTAATGGACATTAAATCAATTCAAAATTGTAATCACTCAGTTTTCTCATATAACATCATTGTCTTTAGAATACAAATGGAGGCATTAATTTGTAAAAAAAAAAAGTATAAATTTTTCTCCTGATGAAGGAAATATTCAAGTTTATGCTATTCGGGCAAATGAAGAATCATTTTTCAGAAAATTATTGTTTCTAAAAAGAAATTCAAATATTGTCAATTTGAATTTAAATTATAGGAAGAATTGCTACATCCATTCAGGAAGACAGGAATTTAAATGAATGAGATTACTAAGACATGCATAATGTTCTTAGCATTATTCTGTATATATGGCGCTGTTGGGGGTGTGTATGTGTGTAATTGTCATGATCCAGTGACGTTTGTTAAGTGTCCTTTATGTACGTTAGATTGTGTTAAAATAATAGAATTGTAAACTTTTAGTGCTTTTAGGAATAGAAAGAACCTGTAGTCCAGTCCTCTGACCGAAGCGTGTAGTCCACACTTCCCATCATTTCTGGAGGACTATTATCTAAATGTTTCTGCTTCAAACCTATGGCAATAAAGAATATGCAGCCTCACACAGGACATTCATATTTTACCACCTCTTAACATTTTCAGGCAATTCCAATTGCTAGCCATGGTCTTCCATACACAGTTTCAAATTCTACTTCTCTAAAACTTATATGATTAGGGGATTATCCCTGGCTGCCAGATGTACTTCATTCCTAGGAATTCATAAGAACACTCAATACATACTCTTAAATGAATACTATTAAAATCATAAAAATTCATCTTTATACATGTCATCCTACCTAATGAAGTGATGCAGTATTTTGCATGGTTGTTTTTAATGCTACAGGCTTGATAATGGTTTATAATATAAGGCTGCATAGTAGGTAAGAGTTTGAGTATAGAGTAGAGGGTCTTAGATCAAAATCTCTGGTACTTACACTGGTTCCTTGACCTGGAAATTATTTAACTTCCATCAAGATAGCTGATTGACATGTACCAGAGGAGTGGTATTTAAGAGCGAGGAGAGTGTGGTGGTTGAGAGCATGGACTCTGAAACCAGGCTGCCTGAGGTCATGTCCACACTCCATTGCACACTAGTTACACGTCCTGGACAAGCCACGTAATCTCACTAAGCCTCATCTGTAAAGTGGGGATAATAAAAGTACCTTAAGGCATTGTGAGAATTAAAGGACATAATATATGCAAGGTTTAAACAGTGCTGGTTGCACAGTAGGTATTTATTAATGATATATAACACATACATAATCAGAGGCAGAAATAATACTCTTAAGTAATGAAGAGCATGAATAAAGGAAGTCAAAATGTCCAAGCACACCTAATAATTGTAGGGATCCCTGGGGGTAGCCTCTGTGTTTATGCCAATCTTGCAGCAAGACTTTTTTCTTTGACACATCTCAGAAACTCTTAATCTCCCACAATAAATAAGCAAGAAATAGATTGTTTTCTTAAGATACCTTGGAGAGATGAAAGAAAGAGTTCATGACACTTCGTATGATCAAACATCATGGGTCTCTCTTTGGACCACTCTGTAATCTTCTCCAAATCTCTCTTCTGATCCTATCTTATCTCTCTGCTCTTCCAAAAAGCTAACTCTCCACAGCTTCTCTTGGAATACTGGTTCCATCGTTCCTGACCTGGAGGACTCCAGCATCCCACCTCAACCCAGAGCCCCAGTGTGCTTCCTTTTTGTAGTCTCATACTCACTGCTCTGCTCAGTAATGAAAGAATCTGTTTCAGGAACTCCTCTCATTATACACAGAGGAGGCTGCTGAAATGTTCTTTCCTTTTGAAAAACAAGCCTATGGAGGAAAGCATGATCTGGCTGGCCAAGCAATGGCAGAGGACTGACATTGGACAAGAGTGCCTGATGAAGATGTAGGACGTTATTCAGTCGGCATGAGAAACTACGGCAAAATTTGGGGTCAGGGAAATAACAGAATAAGTGCAATGTTTCTGGAGAGAACTTACTTGTGTTGGTCAAAAAAATTTGAGACTGGAATCAGGTGAACTGAGTTTCTGTGCTTTGACCTTGATAAAATTATTCTTAGTTGAAAATTTACTTCTCTGTGTTTACAGTGTAGAGAGAGATTCAAATTCAAAGGTGATCTATTCTTTCCAGATTAGAAATCTCAGTTTTTAAAGTAGCTCACCAAATGTCACAGTGTCCATTAGAACCAGAGCTGAGATTAAAAAGCGTAAGTGTCAGTCTTGAAGGGTCCAGAGAACACATTCAAGAAGGAAAGTCTTTCGTTTCTGAATCGATGTTTTCGTAACTAGCTGGAGTGATGGGGTCTTCTTCATGATTTTTCCTTCAAAGTGTGTCAATCAAGGTTGAATACACTGTGTTGCTCTTTTATGCAAGACTTTTCCTTTTCCTCTGGGGTCCAACCTTTGTCCCCGCTGTCTTCTCTGCAAGCCATCTTGCCTTTCTAGTTAAAGGAATAAGATAAACAAGAGCAAGGGTGGACATCTTCTCTGTGCTAAGTCCACATATACATAAACACACCTAGGAGCTAAACAATCTGAGTTTTAGAGATTTCTAGGTTAGAATTTGGACATGTAAAGTAACTTTTCCAATTTCTGGAGAAATAGCTGAATCCAAGCCTAGGGATGCCTATTTGGGCAATTTAACTTTTTCTTAAGTATAGGGAAGTAATTACTATAAAAGTCAGGATAATAGGGGAGAGTAAAAAGAGGAAGAGGATATGATATGGATGGGGCCCATGAAAGGGATTTTTCAAATAGGGAACAAAAGACTATTTCTTGCCTTGGGTGGTTTTCTGAGTGGTAATGATAATTAATAAAGCTATACCTTTTAGTTATGTGGTTATCTAAATTTTTGTTTTATTTTACAATAGAAAGATTGTGAAAATTATCCAAAATTCATCATGATGTGGTGAAGGTAGGATTGGAGCCCAGTAATAATTCTACAAGGATTCAGAAGTACTGTGCTATTATTGGCAGTAAAAAGCTATAGCTAATTACTATAAACTTTGGCAATGAAAGTTTAAGAAAAACCCATGGAAGCTTCCTAGCCTTTTCCAATGTCTACTTTTATTTCAGAGACACACATAAAAAATAATCTTTTTAAGGATGAAATTGAAGAATGAGCAATAACTCCACTAACTTACACATCTTGTGCATGAATTTCTTAAAAAGCCACACACCAGAAATTGCTTTTTCCATGCCCTTTTTCTGAGCTGTTATATCTTTTTTTTTTTCTGAGTAAACCTGTTCAAGGACAAGTATTTCGTTTCTACACTGTATAGTGCTTGAGCAAAATTAAGAGTCAAAGTTTTTACATTCTGTTGAAATTCATGAATGCCTTGCTGTTTAAAAAACATTTTTAATATAGGACACCATTAATTACTAGGATTCTGATTGTAATTGCCTGGTCTCGGAATTGATGAACAAAGCCATTTTGGAAAGCAATCAATTTGAAATCTAATTTGTTGGCGAAATGAACCATATAAACAAAATGCCACTTGCAGTTTGTCTAAAATGAGATGTGCTTAACGAGCCCATCATCTTCTGCGATCCTCATCACTGTGGGTCGCAGCCACCTCGAATGTCATCAGTCGGACCCAGAGCAGAGAAAGCTGAAATAGAACACTGCACCGTGAGCAGAGCGAAATATGAAGCAGATGGCTCTGCGGTCCCCGCAGGGTGACTTTTGGGGGCAGCTCTGGGGTGAAGGCAGAGTGGCTACTAAAATCAGCTAAATGCAGTAACACGTTCAGCTCTCCTGTGCAACGCACCCCCAACAGCTGGGATTGTTTAAGGTAAACCATCTCATTCACACGTATTCAGAAAACAAAAGTGCAAGAAACTGGATTTGGAGAAAAAGATCTGAATTATTGTTTATGAAATATATACACACATACATGCACACATGTATAAAACATATATTATGTATACATAAAACATACTATACACACACACACACAGAAACTGAAGCCATCTAATGATGTCTGTTGTAGAATCTGCTTTGTACAAAGTTTGGCACAGTTTTCACTTGTTCTTTCATTAATTAAGGAAAATTTTCACTTAAAAGTCTTAACTAATCATCTTTAATGACTTGGACTGCATGATCCTAAGACATTTTATATTCTTGAAATGGATCACAAGAGAACTATTAGCATGTATGAGTTGAAGTCTTAAATTTGTCATCTAATTATTTTAAATTTGATAGGCAGTGTGTATCTTGGGGTTTGTCGATGTATGTTTACTCAGTTGGCATCTATAAGCTAAGAATTACTTGATAATACAGTAATCTCAGGGCTTTGCACAACTGAAATTACAAAACTGAAATCATAAAACTGAAATGAGTCTGAAGGGGGCTAGTCCTATCATGAGACTGCTGGAGGTAGATGGGGATTGCCGGACTGTGGGCCACCTAATTTAAGGGGGGGGGGAACCCTTCTGAATCAGCAGTCCACATCTATCCAAGATCAATCAAAGGCTTAGCAGAGAGATATAATCTTTAAGTTGACAAAAATTTATTTCCCAGTGGATCTCAATTGAGAATATTTTATTCTGTAGAAATTTACCATGAATCAACGGGGCCTTGTCACTCAATGTCATGGACTGGCGGCATCTAAATCACTTGGGACCTTATGGGTATGCAACACCTCCTGTCCCATCCCAGACTTTCAGAATGAAAATCAGCATTTTAGATCCACTTAGAAGCCATTCTATATGGAACTCTTCAAAGTTACTCCTACAGGGAGCTACCAAACGTCTCAGGTCATGTGTAACCCTCCATTAACCAGAGCCCTGTTCTCCAGAGAATCAATTTTCTCTTCAGTCTTTTAGATTACACTGGAAATTTACTCTTTCTCCTACAGTTGCACTTAATTTCTGAGAATTAAAGATAGTCCGATGACAAAATGGATGACAGAAATGGAACAAATTTATGTTCTCTTTGGTTAAAGGTAGACCACTTTCATTGTTTTCAGAGAAAAATAGCTTCAAGTGAAAAATGAGAAGTGAGTGTGAAATGAGGTAGTGATAATAATAATGTGATGATAAATACTCACACACATGTACACACAAATGCATACGCATGCACATACACGTGTAAACACATGGGTCCGCATGCATATGCACACACACACAAATGTCTCACTTCGCACCTTCAGAGCTAGATCTAGAAGCATATTTTATAAGTGTTACATAAGTTATTTTTATTTTCTATCATATTATATGAGGTTTAAATTTTTTTATGGAAAATTTCCAACAAACACAAAGTTAGAAAGAATGATATAACAAATATCCTTGTCCCCATTACTCAGATTCAACAGCTTTCAACATGTTGCCAAGCTTATATCATCTACCTCCCTCCGTTTTTGGTGCAAAACTTTTTTAAAGCAAATCCAGAATACTGCCATTACCCTCGTAAATTCTTCAGTATGCACTTCTAACTGATAAGGGCATCGGGTTTTTTTACACAACCACTGTGCAATTATCACACCTAACAAAATTAACAATAATTCATTCATAATAAAGAATAAATAGTTCATATTCAGATTTTCTCAATTGTCTCAAAGCAACTTTAAAAAAAAAAACAGGATCCAAACAAGATTTACTTAAAGTATTTTATTGTAATTGGCTGTTTTGTGTCTTAAGTTTCCTTTACTCCATAATAGAAGGTGCTCCCCTGCCCCTTGCTCAAATTTGCCTTTTCAAATTTGCCTTTTGTTGAGGAAAATGAATCTTTTTTCACCCTACAGTCTAAATTTGTCTCGTTGCTTCACACTGGTGTTTAACTTGTTTTTTTCTCTCTCCTGTGTTTCCTGTTTAGTCAATAAATTAGTTTCCAATTAATAGAAAATCTTTTCTTTAAACATTTTTATTAGCGATCTTTAGTTACACTTATTCACAGTCAGCATATACATTTTTGTGTGAGTATTACTGTCCTTTCTCTTGGGTGGATGTCTAGGAGTGCAATCACTGGATTGTACACGAGGTATATATTTCACTTTGTAAGAAACAGACAAATTATTTTCCAAAGTGGCTGTACCATTTTGGATTCTCATCAACAGAGGGTGAAAGTCAGCTTTACGTTTAAGGAAGCTCAGTCTGGCTGTTGTGTAGAGAATGGAGTGGCTGGGGTGGGCAAGATGGGTGGGAGATGATTATAGTTTAGAAGACAGGTCTTGGTGACTTAGAATAGGACAATGTGGTAAGTTCAGGGACTTAGTGCTTGATCAAGGAAGAGACAAGACCATAATAGGCAGACATATATACAAGCTTTCTTTGGGCAGTGCTTGGATAGAATCCCTCCTAGCAAGGAACCTTCTGGAGGCAGCATGGGACCACCTCCCAGAGGGCAGACAACAGGGGCGCTCAGGAGGAAGGAGGGGAAATCGCATGTCTAGGTGATCTTACTCTGCAGCAAGGTGGGGAGTTCCTGGTTTGGAGAGCTCCAAAGGGCAGCAGCAATTTGGGGGCTTTTATAGTACAGGGTTTGTTGTATTTATGGTTTTTGGATGTTGAGTGTAGTTTAATGGGGTATGAAGTACGTAGGATCTTAAGAGCTAAAAATATAGATTTTAGGGGGTTATATTTAAAATAATTGGATGTGTAAGAATTTGAGTTTGGCACTGGCAGTCTTTGGGCTAATGGTGCTGACCTGCTGTGAAGCAGGAAACAACCTGGAACATTTTAGGCTAATATACAGGGGCATCTCTGGCCTGTTGATACAATGGATGGTATCAGTAGTGATGGACAGGTAGCATCAGCAGGATTTACTGGGGGTGCGAACACATAAATGAGAGGAAGAGGAAAAGTAAGGATGTCGGTCAGGTTTTTGGCTTAGGCAGCTGGGTTGCCTGAGCTATTTTCTATTTTCTGAGATGGGAAATATGACTGGAGGGGTATGTGTGTGTGCAATAAAGAGCTCAGTTTTAGATGTGTTAAGTTTATGATGAAGTGTTTAAAAGCACCCCTGAATCATTACCTATCCCAATCTCCCTAATCAGTAGAAGGGAACAGTGAACACAGGCTGACCAACCTTACCCCCAAGCCAGCTCTGACAAACATGCTGTGTCCAAACATCTAACCTTGCAGTGATGTCTACTGGAGGGAAGATGAGGCCCAGGGGTTGTTTACACAAATGTATTTACACTCAAAACACAACGTCAATAGGAGAAATAAGAAGCATGAGCAGTGCCCTGGAAGGTCTCAAGTGAGGTGGCTTGGCTCTGCACGTTCAGATTAAATCGAAAACACTACCTCTAAGTTCTGTACAAGGTAAGACAAGAAAAGAAAATAAAAGATATACAGATCAGGAATAAAGAGAAACATTTACACAGATGACATGATTGTCTCTAATGAATCTCAAAGAATCTAGCAAAGACTATTGAAGAACAAATCGGTGAGTTTAGTCATGCTATAGAATGGAAGGTAAGTGCACAAAACTAAGTTGTATTTCTATTTGCTAGCCTTGAACAACTGGACTGAAATAAAAACAGTGTCCTATGCAATAATACCTGAAAACATGAAATACTTAGGGATAAATTTGACAAAAGTTTGAATGCTGGAAACTACCAGACACTGTTGAGAGAAATAAAAGGAGACCCAGCTAAAAACAGAAACAAAATCTGACAATAGCAAGTGAAGTCAAAGATTCAGAGTAACTGGAGCTCACACTCTGTTGATGAGAATACTAAATGGTATAGTCACTTTCCAATCAAAACATTTCAAAAATTAACACAATTAGAGGCCTTTTCATATAAATTAAAAATGATAAGAATTCATCACCAGCAAACCTACTCTGTGAGGAAATTATTCAGTCTGAAGGGAAATGGTGCCAGATAAAAACTTGAATCCACAGGCAGGAATGAAGAGCACCAGGATCATAAATATTTAGGCAACAATGAAAATGCGTATTTATTTTTGTCTCTCAATTTCTTTAAAAGGAATATTGACTGTTTAACAAAAAAATAATAACACTTTATTGGGTTTATGATATGTGTAAAAGTAGAAAATACAGCGATAGCAGTATAAATGAAAGAGTGGTTAAATGGAATTATAGTGTTGTAATATTAGACTGCTTAACACAAGTAGCATAATATTAGTTCTGAGTAGGTTGTGATAATTTATAGTTGCATGCTATAGTCCCTAGAGAAACCACTAAAACTAATACAAAGTATAGCAAAAAATTAAAAATAAAGCGTAAAAAAAAAAAAAAAAAAGAAATGCTAAGAAAGATCCAATCCTGACTGTGTGAATACTTAAAGGTGTGAGCACCTAATAACAGAGCTTCAAAGTAGATGAAGCCAACAGTGATGGAACTAAAGGGAGAAAAGATAAAAATCCACAATCACCATTGGAAATTTTGATAACTATTTTTCATAAATTGATAGAACAAGTAGGAAAACATTAGGAATTATAAAGAAGTTTGGAACAACACTACTCACCAACCTATACCTAGCTGGCATTTACAGGGTTTTTTGTTTTTGTTTTCTGACTGCCAAAACCATAATTGAGGTGGTTAAGAGAATTTTAGACTTACATATATTTCCTCTCAACATCTCCATTATTGTCATTGAGAATTCTTGTATTTAATTTCTTTTCCTCTAATAGACAATCAGTTTTTTCTTTGCTTTAAAAATCATTTCTTTGTTAATGAAATCATGTAAATTTATCAAGTGTTTACGAGATTTCTATTATTTTACCTACTGGATTTTCTTTTTGTGAATCTCTTTTTGAATTTTTATATCATTATCAATTCTTAAAATTTATCCACTATGATCCCTTTTAATATTGCTTCCTTTTATTCTTTCTAGTCTCTTCTTCTGGAATTCCAAGTCAAAGCATGTTAGTTTTGTAAACATCTTTTCTTCCATATTTCTTTGTCTTGTCTTCATGTATTTCCTGTCTACCTTTCCATGATGTGTTCTGCCATTCTGTAATTTCTTTAGATGTATCTTTCATCTATTTCTTCAGCTTTATCAAAGCTTTTATTTAAGCTGTACTGAGGTCTTAATCATAGTGTTGACATTTTTCATTTTTAGAAAAATTATTTTTTAAATGATGCATAGTTATATATTTTAGTCTCTTGTTTCTTATTCATATTTTGAATTCCATCTATTATTTAAACATTTCAAGGACAGTTAATTTATATTCCAGATTTGAGAATTACACTATTTGGAATCCTAGGGGTCTATTTTCATGACTTGTCTTCTTTTTTTTTTCACTTATGGTAACTTGTTTTCTCATGAATTGTTAAATTTTATGTTGAGAACTCAAGTTTATGTGAATTTAATCTGCAGAAATCTGTATGGGCCTAGGCTAAGGGCACACTCTTTCATAGAGAATATGTGTTTCTTTCTACCCAGCAAGTTGATGTACCACTATACTTGGACTACATGAATAAATTTTTTAGTGTGGGTTTTCTAGACCAAACAGCAATGTAATTATATATGAAGGCAGAACTGTGGTTAGTAATTTTTATTCCAGTGTCTTTTTTTCCTTCCAGTATCTAAACCAATATAAGCAAGTGTTATTACTTGTTATTTACTGATTTTATAGGACTTTTGCTTATGGCTTTATCTAGTTCATTGCTTAACATATTGGTTAGTAAAAGTATAGCCCATGGTTAGACACGTGACAGCTTCATTGGCCATATTTCTGGTAGCTGTGGCAACAGAGTGACTCAAGTACAGGCAACTTTGGTGGCTCCGGGATTTATGAGTTTGAGATAGTCTGGGACTTTCTTCCCTCCCTGGCCTGCACTAACCCACAGTCTGACCTCTACTTCAGTTGAACTTAAAGATTAACAAAAGCCACAAAGGATGATGCATAAGTTTTAGAATTAAAGTAGTTAAAGATTTAAAAAAAATCCTGTTCTGGACTCTACAAGAACTTCTTAGGAATGCTCTGAAAATAAAATAGTTTCTGGATTCTTGGAAGCATTATATCAGGTTTTACTATATTTGCACATTCATCAGCTGTGGATATAGATATAATATTTGTGAGACAAAATGAGATGTCAAAACAAATAAAAACAAAAATTTAGAAATGAATAAAACTATAAAGGTAGGTTGTGAGATGGTTGACGAGATCACATAGACTGGGTTAATTGTTACGGTTTCTCAGGACAGGTGTATAGAAGGAGGTCAGTATTGTCTTGGAGAGAAGAAGAAATAGTTTTTGCTTGGTTTGTGAGGCCCCTAGCTAGGATATGCAGAAGGAGAGACTGCAAGGCTGGCCACAGGGCGTAATCTGGCCATCAACAGGATGGGATCAAGTCTGCGGCAATGTTCAAAGGTCTCCATTGAACGTAGGAAGAAATAGGGGAGCCACTGGGGAGCTGTAACCATTGAAGTGATATGTTAAAAATGGCAGCCAGGAGAGCAATTCTAGAAGTATTAGGCTGAGCTTTTGTTTCCAGGATAAGGGTCTTCCTGATTCTCCTGGATCATCCACAAAGCCTTCTATTGACTTCCCACTGCTGCCGGGGCCATTGAAGACTGCGTCTGGCGAGAGACTGAATATGAGAGGCAGTGATGACAAACACAGAGCTCTCCCTCCTGATGGGGCTGACTGTGCCAGGCTCTCAGAGGACGTAACGCACTTGTTAAGTTCTGGTGAATAGCACCAATCTCCACAGAGGATGATTTGGGTTCCCATAGAGAAGTCATCAACACAGAGTAAGAATTCAGCCAATTATGCCTCACCTCATCGGTCCTATTTAGATGGTAACCCCATGGGGCATGGACCATGTCTTTCCCTGTGTATTGTACAGTGTTGAGGAAACATTTGGCACTCAATAAATACCAATCAAGAGCTTGTTACTTGTCTCCCTCAGCCTCCCACTGAGCTGATCTGAGGAAGGAATTCCCTTTGAAGTCCCTTGTCCCCATGCTTTTGATAAACAACATAGAGGCACAGAGAGAGATGAGGCGTCTACACAGTCCTGGAACTGTTTTTGACATCCGTAGATGACAAATACTATCTCTGTAGCGATTTAGCTAGGGGGGAAGGGGCATGTTTAGTGGACCATCCAGAGTTAAAAAGCTCTTCTCCTATAAACATTGTCTTACTTCTTATTTCTCACAGATTGACAATTTGTGCTTTTAAACATTTGTTAATACCACTGCCAAGTTGTCTTGCTGAGCTGAGTGGTAGAGTCCTTATACGTTTTGGTTCACTGTAGTAGTTCATAACTTTACCATGTACATAGAGAAAAGCAAAGAATAGGTGGATAAGAAATTAGAATATAAAATAAAAGATAAGCACTATTAGAATTAAAAAGGATTTTTAAAAAGGTAACCTGTGATAACTTTAATATGCCCTGGGCAAGGAGTTACTTAGAGCATTGAATGTGTCTCTGTTGAAAAATGATTCTGTTTATTATATTGTAAAATATTACAATTTTTATATGAAGGAAAAATTATACATAAACCTTTTATTTAGGTATTGAGATTTAGGGAGAAAAAACACAGAGAATAATATGTTACAAGTGAAATAAGTTGTCTGAATTAACACGTGCATATAATATGCATATATATTACCAAAAAATACATGATTTTCTTTACATACTAGAAAAATCTCTCAAAGTGTTGTCTTTAACTATTGAGGCCAAGACATCTAAAAAGACATCATAAAAGACACGACTAATGAGGTTAAATAATCCCTAGAAGATGTGGCTATGGGCTGGAATGATGGCAACCCCAACTCTTTTTTCATATACTCGTAGTTCCAGATCTCTCTCTCCTATTCTCTCTCCCCCTCTACCTCTTTTCCTCTTTTTTTTACTTCCCTTCACTCTCCCTCTTCCTTTCCCTTTTCCTTTCCTCTACAATTTAAGTATTTCAATTATTAAAAATATTTCATCTAAAATGTATGATGCTGACAGTTCAGCTTGGACTTTGATTCAGTAAAGCACTTAGTGTCTCTTATCTTGAACAAAGTACAGGATGAGATGAGGCGTGATGCAGCCAGGATTGTAAAGATATGTGCCATGCTTATTCAGATGTTTGTCTAGAGAATAAAGAAAAATAGTTACATTATGAAAGGCGTTGCAGATCCTGAAAGAGTGACAGAAATCAAGTCTTGACTCAAAGATAATAGAGATTTAGAAATTTTCTTGTTGTTGATTTCTTAAGCTTTGTTTATCCCTAAACTAAAGCCAAAGGGTAAGGCATTAAAATTGTAATAACTAAAAAATGTAAAAGTTCACTAAATGCGCTGGGAATTTTACCACCTTTGGTCATGAGAATGAGTTCTCAGATTGAAATCATGGCATATAGTTTCTCAAATGGAGGTGGAATTAGCCATCTTCTGTGTAGGAGTGTCAGGTCACATGTAGGGTTCTGTGTTTGATATTCAAGGCCATGTGACCTCAGGAGAGTGACTGATAGGTTGCAGGGAATTTCACTGCTTCAATGTACCAGTGAAGGATGGAAGAAGCCGTGAAATCTTTATCAAGGACAGAGTAGAATGAGAAAGTAGGTGTGTTGGAAAAATTGTGTTGATGTAAGTCATCTTTAGTTTTAAGCCAAATTTTTAAAACAATGTCTGGGACTGGGGCTGGGGTGGTGGTTAAGCCAGCCATCTGGGTGGTGAGCTTTTCTGCCATGGCTGCTAAGGTACAGGTGATGGTGATGAGCAGGGTGTTCAAATGTGAATGACGATCTTTAATTCAAGGCAAAAGAGCAGTTAATGCCCCAAATCAGATCCATTCATCCAGTTAGCCTTTCAGTAAATGATTCCTGAGCTGATGTACCGGATAAGGCACTGATAGCTGCTAGAAAATTTGGGTTCAAGTGAGAAGGATATACTATCTGAACCTGTGGGTTTCAGTTTCTAGAAAGATGGACTTTCATCAGCCAACTACAAATTAGTACTTAATTACGTTGTAGTGAGTGCCTTTGAGAAGTATAGAGTGCTGAGAGCTTATGGCAGAGGAGGGTCTAAGCTTTCCTGATAGTGGGGTGGGGTGTTCATGAAAGTCTTCACAGAGGAGATGACACTATCCTAAGATGTGAGCATAAGGAGAACAAAGCAGAGCACAGGCAGGTGAAGGGAAGAGCATGCGTGAATAAGGACACGAGAAGAAGGTCCTAGAAAGAAGCCCCACGGCCCATTTCAGAGAGTGATGAGACACCTGTGTGACGAGGACTCAGCACAGGAAAGGGTGAGTGTCATGAGATGAGAAAGGAGAGCCTTTGTGGGCTTTGATGAGGACTTTGAGCTTTATTCTAAGAACAAGGGGATGACTTGTTAAGCTTTAAGTAGGGAATTGGTATCACAAGATTCACATTTTTCCAAGATCTTGTTGACAGTAGTGTGGAAAATGGTTTGGAAGGCTTCTAGGTCATATATGGGGAGATGTTTTAGAAAGCTATTTAGTATTCATTCAGCAAATATTTATTAGTACCATCTATATGTCAGGGGTATGTGTGTGTGTGTGTGTGTGTGTGTGTGTGTGTGTGTGTGTAAGGGGCCAGTGGTGAAGAAAATCACGATGACGTCTGCCTGCACAGAGTTTAAGGCATTAAACAAACACATGTAATCATTTAATGAACATTTATTGACTGCTGACTATATGTAAGCACTATATTAGGTATTGGATAATTAAAGCTAAACTAAGTAGATATTATCTCTGCCCTTGTGGGGTTTATATGGACCAGTGGTGAAGAGAGATGATAAACAGTTAGGCAAACAAAAATATAAGTACAAGTTCAATGAATTCCTGAAGGGAATTTTGGGAGAGCATTAGAGAGAATGATGGAGCTTGGTGAGCAAAGAAACCTGTCTGAAAAATGATGCTTAGTTGAGAGTTGAATAATGACAGGGTGTAGCCAGGCTGTGTACTGATTATTCTGTATTCATTCTGTTATTATATGTTTACTTTTCAAGGTGTTTACAGAATTTATGCAAATTTTAGTTCTGAATTGAGAAGGATATAATCAATTTGAATGGTGGGAGATATTAATTTATTAAATCTGCATAGTTTTGGATTATGAGTTGTGTAAGAAATTTGTGAATATTTAGAGAATATGAACTATGTAATAATTAATTAGTTGAACTGAGGAAAAAATAGTAACTTGTTCTTCATACTAGCAAGTCGGGACTAACATAGAAGTCATCTCCAAAGAGCTAACTAAGACAGAAGTCTTCCCAGGAGATTGTACACTTCTTCACGTGCCTACATTAAGAGTACACACTACCCTGTGTAGCTGTTCAGTTCAGCATATCTATCCATTAATTTATTTACTCCCCTTTATGCATTTGTACATATATACAACTCATTCATATGTTTATTAAGCATTCATCAAGTGCCTGCTTTAATGCCAGGTACAATAATGGCATATGATATAGAAAACCAAATAAAACAGGGGCCCTGTTATCAAGGAACATTCATCAGAGGAAGTCAGGGATAAATGAATCTGTTATTACAGACAGCATAGGAATTTCTGTAACAGAGCTAACCTGGAAGGGTTTGGGGGCACAACAGAGAGGCGTCTTAATCAGTCAAGAGGAACAGGAGAGACCTTCTGGAGAAAGGTTTCCTTGCATTGAATTTGTCCTTAAGAACATTGCAGGGAGAGGCAAAGCATAGCCAAAGACTCAGAAACAGCACCGATATGGGCCATTCATGAAATAACAAATAGGTTAGTTGTACTGGAGCAAAGGGCTTATTTATTCCAAGTGATCAGCACCTACTGTGTGCAAGATCCTTTGGTAAGATGGTGCTTACAGGGCTTCACACAGGATGCAGGGCTGCACAAGAAAGATGTTGATCCCATGCTCTTGGCATTTATAGATTTTTAGGGAATGGCAAAGAGGAATTAGAAAATCAGACAGGGAACCAATTATTAGGGGCTTTATGCATTAAGCTAAAGTATCTACATTTTATCCTGATTAAGTAAGGGAATTATAGGGTCAACTTAACTTTATCTAAGAAAGATCAACCTAGCTGTAGTGCAGAAGATGGACTGAGGATGTGACAGTGTTCAAAATTTGACATAAGAAGAGTGACTGGGAGACTTCTAAGGATCAAGGCAAGAACTGATGGATGCCTGAACTAAGGCAGGAAGATGTGGTGGATGAGATTAATTTAAAGACGTTAGGGAGGTAAAATCTATAGACCTTTTGGACCAATTAGCTCTGGGGAATGAGACAAAGGAGTTAAGGGTAACTCATGATATTCAGACTTGGGAGGCTGAGTGAATGTTGTAATTTCTCAAAACTGGGAATCCTAGAAACACAGGTGTTAGAATGAATCTGTAATCTTGTACATTTATGTATTACAATGTTTTTATGAAATTAAGAGCTTCTTGCAGATAGGAAGCCCTTCTTAGCCCTGCCTTATAACTTCACATCTGGCCACACCATAAGCAGTCTTTCTGTTCACATTATAAACTCAATAATCATGCCATAAGTTGAGAATTAGATTTTTCTTCTCTTGAAGAGAAGAATTTGGATGCTCTTTTGTACACTTCAAATGAAAAGAGAGGATGCTTTTTGGCAATTTACTGAGAAAAGGACATCAAGTATATAAGCTAGAAGCAGGAAAAGTTCTTTATCTCTGAATTACATATCATAGAAAGGTGTAAAAAACTTTTCATGTCTCTAAATAAATACTGCTTCTTATTTTTTCTCATATATAAACTTCAAAAGATTTTTCATCACTTACCATTAAAAGGTAATGCTATTCTACTTCACAATCCATAATCTCCCCCTATCCTTATCGATCCATAGATTAGAAGGACAGTTCCTCACAGTCCCGCAGCCTTCTCTCTCAAGAAATCACCTCTCAATGAAAGAAGAAAAGGTATCAGTGTCAAGGAGACGCAGCACCCAAGGAACCCACAGGAAATGCTTCAGTAAAGGTTGTACAGGGAAGGATCAAGCAAAGCCAGTGTGAGCAGTGAATGTTTTACTGATCTCCAGTGTCCTATGCTGAGTCTCCCACCTCCTCCAGACACACCTCCACTTTGGTCGAATGTTTTCATCTCCCTTCTGCACCCTTCTATTTAGGCCAGTGGAGCAGACACAGTCAAGCTGAGATGTGCAGGTGCTGAGCACTGCCCAACAGCAGGCTAACAAGGGAGCACACAGGGAGCTTGAGGCTAACGGGGAGCTCAAGTCAGCCAAGTAGTCTTTCTTGACTATCAGCTCTGGGTGGAGGTTATGCGTTTGTGAAGGTAAAGAAAACATATCTAAGACAACGAATCTACTTTCGAGGCACTTACAGTTTGCATGCTGAGTCTGAACAAGTGAAAGGATGGCCAGTAAACGTGTATGTGGAATCATTCTTATGAGACCACTTAGTAAACTCTCCCCCAGAGCTTATTTGCCTACCCCAATGAGGATGATCATTTTTACTTTTTCATTTATTTAAGAATTGAGAGGGAAGAGTCTAAACATTACACAATGTCTGAATTATGATAAAGACACTAAATACAAAAATAGAATTTCTTAAAGCCTTTCTGTAGCATGACATCATAATGGTATCGATTGTACCACAGCCCATTTAATGTCACGGGGGACGAGGTTTGCTCCTTTTAATCATCTAGAAGTGAGCATCGTGGTGTGTGCTGCAATGACAAGGATGCCTTTCTCTTAAAGGCTGTTTTGCAGAGAGAACTGCAGCTTAAGGCAGAAGAGCGCTATTTGATACGGGGCCCCCAGGCAAGAGAAGACATCAAAGGGTCCCGAATCTAGACACAGCTGGACACTTCCATGGCTCTGCCCTGAGAGTCCATGATGCTTGCAAAGTGCACCAAGGGCACATCTGCACACATGTCCAGCCTTTCCCCATTGAAGGTTTATGGGGCTTGTAATGTCAAGATTCATGAATTTCAGGGACTGTACTTGTCCTTGGATCAGATTTGGAAGCAGCTTTTGATCAGTGAAGTGAAACAATTAATTATAATAAATAATGCTACTAGGAGTCCTCACATACAGCTGATGGAGGAGGGGAGCCAAAGAAATAAAGCTGGTCCCTGACAGAACCTCAGCCTCTGGCTGTCTGGATCAGATCCTGTCTGGCTACGGCACCCATGGCCCACTGAGCCCTGGGTGAAAGGCCTGGTTGCTCCGTCTTCTCATTCGGTGGGGAGTATCCAGTTCTAGTGGGTGGAGGGGGTGATAGAAGGAGGTCAAAAGGAGCAGAGGGGAATGCAAAATGTCTTCCTATTCATCTGTATTTCATTGCTTTGTGCCCTGAAGCACATGATTTAATTATTTTCATCACTGCCTCAGCTTCCTCGGCTACTGATCTCATTGAGGGCAATAAAATTATTCAGCCTTTACAAAAAATGCAGCCATAATAATTTTTGACTGGATGAATAGCTAAGGCTATAAAATCATCTCCCTGGATGACCACATCCAATTGAAAACACCACCCCAGGTTTTTCTCAACAGTGAAAGTAAAACATAACGTCGCAGGAGAGAAGTACCCTGCCTGTGATTTTCATAACAGATGCTGGTTATCTGCTGTCTACAGCTTTCATTCACCATCTCTTATCCACACAAGAATTCTCTCTGCAGGTCTTATTATCCTCAGACTAAAAGGGCGGAAAGTGACACTCAAAGACCTTGACATAGGTTGGCTTCCCCCAAGGGAGCTTGAGAAAACCCTGAGTGAGTGTGTTGAGTTGCCGTTGGAAGGTGTATGTGGAAGGGGCAGGGGTGGAGTTGGAGGGTGGGCCAGAAACGAGTGCTTGTGGTCCATACGAAAACAAATCGAAAGATAAAGCTGGATCGGAAATGCTACAAATGGAAAGGAATGGGGGCAGGGGGCTGAGGAGAAGAGAGATATCAGGAATAAACCATAAGGTCCTGGGATTCCTCTGAAAGTCTAACTGCCTTGAAAGGTCACAGAAGAAGGTTCTGGCTCTGTCGGGAGCTGAGAGCCTTCCCTCTGAATTTGTATGTGCTTTTTAACGTATGGGTATATGTGCGTGTATATTTTAGTTTAACCTCCTTTATTTTTGTGATTTCTTTGTTAAAAATGCTTTCAGGATCCAAATCTTGGCTTGCTGTAGATTTGAACAAGCTAATCGTAAGGCTGGCTCTTATCTGAAACTGGGGGCAAAGAGAGTGCTATTTCCCAAGCAGCTGCAAGGAACAGACGTACGTGCAACCCTCAGCACAGGGGCTTTTTAAAGTAAATACATAGTAAGTCAATAATTATTTATTTGTTGATTTACCTAGCCTCTTTCCTTTGTACTTGCTTACTTGCTTACTTCCTTAAACCCACCATATTTCAGGGTTTGAAATATGTGTTATTTGCTGTTGCACAGGACCCACCACATAGAAAGGATTGTGTTAGATGCAGTGAGGAGTGTCTCTGTGTGTGTGTATGTGAGAATCAGGTATGGTGGGTCCTTTTGAAAGTGTGTTTAACTGGTGTGATGGCAAGACTGTTCCAAAAATGTAGTGTCTTCCCAATGATATTTCACCAGCCGTATGCAGGTGTACAAGGTAGGTACAGGGTGCCAGAGTGATAACCAGCAGGACCTGAAAGTATTATCATCTCTGCCCAAACGATGAGCGGGTTGAGCTATGGATGAAGTGTGCCTAGTTGGTTTCACCCAAAGTCAGATGGAGTGGGTTTTCTGTTAAGTGTCTAGCCGGAGAGGCATGGCTGCCCACTGATTTTTAATAAACTGGTAGCTGAGAGTTTAAAAAAAATTTTTGTGTGTGTGTGTGACTTTTATGTTACTAGTCCTTCCCAAGTGAAGTTTGGCTTTAATAGAAAATATATTCACTGTCACCCACTGCAAAAGTGTTAACAACACTCTGTGTAATTTCACTGTCTTTCAGAGGTTACAAAAAGTCTGGCTGAGTGGGCCATCAATACCTGAGCGCTGTCAGGCTGCTGATGGGGAGTGATGACGAGGACAGAGGACGGGTTTTAGTGTTGGGCGGTGGCTCTCAATCTTAATTTCACCACTTACCAATTGTGTGACCTTGGGCAAATGACTTGATCTTACTGAGCCTGAGTTTCCTTATCTTATGAAATTAACACCTAGCTCCCAGAGGTGCTGTAAAGATTAAATGGGGTGAAGCACATTAAATGTCCATCACGCTATCTGGACTTGATTAAATGCATCATCAGCATGAGACCAGTTGCCAGTTCCCCTGGGATACTAATAGCAGATTCAAGCCTCGGGTAGGGGTTGGACGAAATGATCTTTAAGTAACTGTCCAACCCTGAGATTCTATGACACTAAGGTTACAAACTCTGAGGGAACACCGAGAAATAATGCCTTCAGTTGCTGGTATGCTACCTTTCCCTGCCTTCCGTAAATCATTGCGGGGCTGGGAGCACCAGGCAGCCAACCTCTCAGGGCTTGACATTTCTCAAGTGTTAATGGGATGGTCCCCTTTATGTGATAATGGTGAGAAATGATTGCTGATATTTTAAAATAAAGGGCACTATATGTTCATAAGCAATTAATCAGGAAGTTTTTGCCACACAAGAATGGATTGAAATTACAGTGGGAAAACAGAGTCCAGGGTTTGGAGTCCAAGATGGCTATGTTCAGATTCCAGTTCCTCCAATGGGACAGTGACTATTATTTTTTTTTCCACTTTAACCATCTTGTTTTGGGGGGAAGGAGGAAGTAATTAGGCTTATTTATTTATTTATTAATGGGGGCACTGGAACTAGAACCCAGGACCTCATGCTTGCTAAGCACCCACTGAGCTATACCCTCCCTCACCAACCAGTATCTTTAACTTCTACTTCCTTTATTACTAAAATGGTAATGATAATCTCCACCAACTGCGTCTTACGTGGATTCAGCTAAATAAAGCACATAAAAGTATCTCCAATGAAAAAAAAATAAGAGAAAAAAATATAGAAAATAAAAAGTAAATAGAATACATAAAGCTCCTGGCAACTAAAATTATGATATTGAAAGATTGGATTAACAGAACAATCACAGTTAGTGTTAGACACTGGACACCTCATTTTGTAAGTTTGCTAACAATGTGAGGATAAGTACTCAATATATCTGTTTGCCAGAGTTTAAATGTATTGTTTCTTTCTTTCTTTCTTTAGAATCGGATTACACAAAGTTTGTCTGTAAAGGGCCAAATAGTTAATAGTATATGTTTTGCTGGCCATATGGTCCCTGTCACAGCTACTCAATTCCACTGCAGTGTGAAGATAGTCACAGACAGTGGGTAACTGGGTGGGCATAGCTGTGCTCCAGTAAAACCACTCACAAAAACAGGATGCAGGCTGAATTTGGCTCATGGGCCAGAGTTTGCAAACCTGTGTTTTAGAACACTGGTGTATCCAACAGTATTTATTAAACATCTACAATGTGTAAAACATTGTCTTTGAATTGTTTAAGGTACGAAATGAATCAGTGTTTGCATGGAGGAAAAAAAAACTCACAAACTGGAAACAGGTACAAAACATTTTTTTATTACTACAGAGTAATTGGCTAGAAGCAGGCTTTAAAAATTGTTGACAATGTCTAAGCAGCTAAATCTTGATTTTTGCCAATTTCTCACTATGTGACTTTGAGCAAATAATTCAAGGATTTTAAGCATCGATTTGCTCTGTATCTATCAAATGGAGATAACAGTATGTCCTTCACAGAGTTTTGTGGGAGAATTAAACAAGATAACACACACAGAGCACACAGCACACTGGCGCATAGTAAGCAGTAAATACATGCTAATTATCATCATTCAGAAGATTGAAGGGTATGACTTGTCACTCCAAGCGTGCAATCCCTACACAAGCCACAGTGTGTTAAACCTTGGTCTTGCTCTCTGGTCCAACTTCTTAAATCCTACTCATCTTTAAGGACCATGAGCAGGTATCTCTTTCTTTGGGAAGACTTCACCACAATCACAGAATTGTTATAATACACAGTCTTTACCTGTATTCATAATCTAATTTCTGCCATTTTTTAAGCATCATGATCATGAACTTCCCTTTACAGAATCGGTCCCTGCCTTTTACCACTCTCTGAGCACTCTTTGTAGTGTAGTATTGTGTAGCACATAGTTCTCAGCAGAAAATACTTTACTGAGGTACGATTCTATTGGTGTTAAAACACTGTGTCTTCCTACCTCGTCACAGTAATCGCTTGCCATCAACATCTTCACATTCTCTGTTTTTGCTGGTCTGTAAAGGATATTAGGATACAACCGATGAGGTTTAAATGTTCTCTACATATATCCAGGATTGTTGTCAATAATGCATCTTTATCAATTTAATCCTAAGAGGGTTCACTCCCTACAATGAAGTTCCATAACATGTCTACTCCTTATTTTGCTCAACCTTTAGGCTCTGCTGTCTAAAATCAACAGTTTTGCTTTCTCAGGCTCACTGACATTTGGGAAATAATTCTACAACTTCATTGTTGTTAGGTTGAGCCATAAAATTTACATTTTTGATGTAGGTCAAATGGTTGAATATTAAAAATTTCATGTGAATCAACCTAAGGCTATGGCTATCATCATCATTATATAGTGATTGTACTTTGATTACAGTTAAGATGCAAATGAATTCCTGCTGTAGAGCAGAAATATTGATGTCATGATTTTTATTGTGTATTGCAATTAAGTATCTATCTCTTTCAGCTCTATGCAACAACTTAATCACTGTTTAATCATTTCACATTCAATAATATATAGATACTTTACATACAGACAGGTAGTCAGTTTATTAATTCAACAGTAATTATATGATATCTACAACACACTTTCATGTTTTAATGCCAAGCTAAGCAAAGAAAGGTCATGTGTTCTTGGAAGCACATAATGGGTTGAAAAATATGGGGAAGAAGTGAGAAAGGAGTAAATTCTAGGTAAACATATAGGATAATTTGACTAAATCATTCTAGAAGACTAAAGGTAGATTTAATAGGTTACATAAATGGCTCCAGTTTTTCACTTAACCCTGTATCTACATCATTTGTGAAGTAACTTTGCAGCTTCAGCCATCAACAAGTGAGATTTGCTCACCCCTTAATTTTGGGCTGGACTTGCAACTTGCTTCGGTCAACAGCAGACAGCAGAAGTGGTGTGTGTCACGTTTGGACCTAGGCTCTGGGGAACTTTTCCCACATCAACTTGCTCTTGATGGGGTTCAGGACATGCTACCCCAAATTATGGTACCTTGGCATGTTGAATATTTTAAGCTGAAGAAGTCTGAGGAAACAGCAGAAGCAGGAAGTTCACTCTGACCCCCTCCTCCTTCACCCTTCTTACCTGAAACAGATTATAAAACCCTCACATGAGAGGTGCACTTCCTACACCCAGAGGAAAAGAGCATCCTTATCTCTGAAAACAAAGGGATGCCAAGAAGAATCCTCACAAACAGATCTTGCTAAATTTCCCTCAGTTTAGTACAACTGCCTCATACTCTTAACCTATCATATATTTCCACAGTGATCCACTCTACACCAAACCGAGCTGAAAATACAGCTCTGTTTCTGTGGGTCATCATTTCCTTACAGAGACTCCCTTGTCTCATAAAACTTATACTAAGCAATTCTGTATGCTGCTCTCCTGTTAATCTGTCTTTGTTGGTTTCATTTTCAGACTCAAAGAGGGCCCCTTAGTGGGTTAAGGAAAACTTTTTCCTTCTCTACAATTTCACAGAATCTTGCTCAGTTTCCCTTCCAACAGCTCAGCTTGACCTGCCGGATGGGAGTGTAACTGAGCCATCCCTGACCACCCAGCCGCTGTCTCACCTGGCAGCTGGCTGCAGACACAAGGAGGCTTAAAGTCCCCCAGCTGAGCCCTGCCCAGACTGCTGAACCACAGATCATGAGCCCGATGAGCCCTCAAGCTTTGGGGGTGATTTGTTAAACAGAAAATGATCACTGATACACAGCTTTCAGAGAGGAAGTTAGATCTTAGCTAGTTATTAAAATGAAATAAGAGACTGCCAGATGAAGAAGAGGGAATAGGGAACTGGAGGCAGGGCAGATATTGACAAACAGGCTTAGATTCATGAAAAGGCTTCTTTTATTCTAAGAAAGTGAGACATCCAGTAAGTCAGGATCATACTAATTGTATGTTGTAGACCATAGAATGTGTGTGTGTGCATGCAGGTGTAAGCATGGTTATGCATGTCTGGGAAATTGGGAGGGTATGATGCAAAATGCATCTGGGAATCTAGGACCAAAAAAGCCTTATAGACCAAGCTTATGAAATGATTTGCATCTCATGTGTTTTTCCTGCTGATCTGTAAACTCTTTGATTTGGGGAAAAAGAATTGGAGCATAAAAAGGGAGAGCAACTAGTGACTGAGAGATCGCCACACGCCGGATGCCTTGCTGGGTGCCTTGTACACCTATCATCAACTCTGAGAGGATTCCTATCACTTTTAGGGGTATTGGGCTAATTTGTGGAAAGAGAAACAGTCTTAGAGGGAGGCAGAGAGACCATACCCCCTGGTTTGTCAGACAGTCCTGACTTACACCTGTTGTCTCAGCTGACGACACCATATCTTTCACTGTCAAAAAGTCTGCCTTTGGATGACAAGTTATTTTGTTGATCCTACTTAGAAGTCATATAAATGGTCTGATTTTGCACAGTTTAATAAGTGACGGACCTGAGGTTTGAACCTGCAAGGCATATTAATATTAATTATTATATTAAAATGATAATACATCTCAGAATGTTTGGCACATACAGGTATATTAAATATTTGCTCAACATTTTGTTTTTATAAGAACTTGGGCATGAACATTTTTATCTTGTGAATGCATCTCTGGCATAATAATTTGAGTTGAGAGAAAACTTGCCTCAATTTATAGAAAATCAAATGGTAATAAGAATATATCTCTTATGCAAATTCAGATTCACCTATATTGACAAAAAGAAGAGACTTTTAAAAATGATAGTTTATGGAACATGAAAAACGTATACAGATGTGTGTATGGTGTATGTGAAGGGGCAGAAAGTTCAACCATTTTCAATCATCTCCTGACCACACTTGAAGACTAATGTTAAATCAGTAGATTTGGCATTGGCTTTGTTCTTAAGTGAGTATCACATCTGCCTTTTTCTGCCAACCACCGTAATTACGAAGTATATACATTGTAAGCCAATCAAAGCAAAGTTCTGACTCAGAAGATTCAGTGAGGTGTCATGGTACCTGATTTAAGTTTTGAAAATAGCCCGTGTCCGTTTTCCCCTGTTGGGTCCCATGTGTACCTCTCAGCAAACTTGAGGTTAATTGCTTTGTTCTAGAGTAGGTCAAGTGTGCTGTCACTCATTTATGACTATATTTTTCCTGGAGCTTTTCAGTATCCAAACTTGTCTTGCTCGATCACACACCACTGATGTTGCACATGATCAGCAAATTAACACACTGCCCAGACAATTTCCTGTGGTTATTAGGCAGTCTGATCAGAAGCTGCTCTAAGCTTCAGCACAGATGAGTAAGTCTAACTTGAAAACTCTTTTTAAAAAAATAGTGGAAGCAAAGCTTTTAGCTGTATAGTGTCGAATATAATGTTCCCTTTATAGAGAAGACACATTGGACATGGCATAGGTGTATTTACATGAAGGATTATAGTTCTGGGAGCCGTGACCTTTAACTGCATGGATTTTAAAGAATCTGTACAGAGAAGGGCTTCAGCATTGGAATTAAATATTCACTGATCATCTGCCTGGCTGTCACTGCAGATGTAAGAGTCAGAAATAATTCTCATCCATATGCTAGTGAGGGCAGCACCAAATCAGACCGCCCTGAGTTCAAATCTTACATTCCAAACTTACCAAGGACAATTTAATTGACTTGTTTTTGAAGACTAAATTTTAATTTTTCAGATTATGAAACATTTAGACTTTGAAAATTTCACAAAATTCAGAAAAGAGTACAGGAAAAAAATCACCATACAGACTTGGCAACTGTTAAAATGTTAGTTATTTCCTTGAAATCTTTTTAAACTCTCTTTATACATCTACGTATAATTATATCATACTTGTGTCTACATTAGATCTGTATAATTGGTACCTTGCTTTTTTACCCCATAACATTAACAAAATGTGTGAAATTTCTAAGCCATTGATGTTCTTTGAAAACATTTTACTGGCCTCACGCTTTTCAAAGTTACAGATGTGCCATTGTTTATTTAACCCTTTCCCTGTTTATGGACATTTAGATTATCTCTGGTCTTTATGATTATTAACTCTTTGAGGAGTATCTTAATACATTTGTATTTGTATCTCTGATTCTTTCTTCTATTTAGGACATAGAACTGCTATTACTGGTTTCAAAGTTATGAACTTAAATGACTGTTTTTATATTTATATAGTAATACCTATTCATAATTTTTTAAAGTCAGTAGTTCTGATGATTTTATGATTAAAATTGTACTAGATTTTTTTAAGCCAAAAATGAACCTGGCTTTCTCCTTCTTAAGGGAAATAACTTTCAAAAGCTTTTATTGCTTCTTATAGTATTTAACATCTTATCAACTAATTACTTGCCTATATTGTTATACCATAATTGTTACATCATAAGGTTAGACATCAGTTATCATCCTTCTGATATGAAGACGAACATTTCTTTCTCTTAAATCTCTTAAATCTCTTTCTCCTCACCATTTCCTCAAACACTTCTCTTCCCTCATTCACCCAATATAATTACAGCAAATTGGTTACATCGATATTCAATGTTTATGGCATTATGATTGTGTAACTATTATTCACAGCTGGGTCAAAGTGTATATGTTAGTACATATTTCTAGGAAAGCTTTGAATTTTTCCTGAAGCTCAGGATTGCCGTTTTTTAAACTGATGAATTTTCTATGTACGAATAACCAATTCATCCCAACATTCTCTAAGAAAACTATAAAATAAACAGATAGTCAAATATAATAAGCAAATATATAAGGAAGTACATAGCTTCTATTTTTTATATAGTATACCTCCTGGAGTTCTCAGACCACCTATGTAAAAATAGGACACGTTTTCTCAAGGTGATGCCAATTCCTGGCAAACATTAATCTATTCTCTTTCTTCACAATTTTATCATTTCAAGAATGATATACAAAGAGAATCATACAGTATATAACCTGAGATTTTTTTTTCAGTCATCATAATTCCGTTGAGCTCTGTCTAAGTTGTATGGATCTATTTGTTCCTTTTTATTACTGAGTAGAGTTCCATGTATGCTCTGTTTAACCATTTACCCATTGAAGGACATCTGGATGGTTTCCAGTTTTTGGTTGCATGGACAGTGATTTCTCCACAAAAGTTGTCTTAATTTTTATCTCCCAAAACAGTATCATAGTTAAATATATGTCTGCTCCCTCACTTTCGAGTAAGATTTTGTAACCAACCAATGTCTGTATCCCAGAACTTTATATAGTTCTACCACATAATAAATACTCAGAATAAATTCAGTTTCCAAGGCAGAAGAGTGAGTGATTACTTCAGATTTCACTGTGTTTGAGGACTCTGTCATGGTTTCACAGAATAAAAGGAACTTATATTGTCCTTCGAAGAGTTAATATGATATGGTCAAGAGACATGCAAGATGAGGAAATTGTCCCATGGCTTAATTAAAGGTATCTTGCAAGGAAAGTGTGTTAAAAATTACTGGATGGATCAATTTGGATAAAGAGTAGAGTGTATGTACATGAGTCAAGGGAAATGGGATGAAAAGATAGACTGAGAGGACATTGAACATGGCCTTGGATGTCTAGCTAAAGATTTTGACATTTTTCTCAAAGGCTTTCAAAAGCCCTATCTGGTTCACTTTGGGGAAGTGAAAGGTGAAAGCTGAATTCTAGTAAGTAATTTGGTGACAATTGCTGCAAGACTGGTTATTAATTTTCAAATGATATGTATATCTTTGCCTGTGATTGGAGAAATCTCAAGTCCTATATTGTTTTTGGACAAGCAGTCACCACTTCAGGAGTCAGAACCTATGAATGGTTTCTATTACCAGTTAGAAGCAGGGTCCATGAAGTGGGTAGGCGCTCTGAAGGCAGTCACCAGACTCCTGATCAAGCAGAGAAGAATAGAAACTGAAAGTGTTAGGTCCCTAAATCGGAGTCTTTTTTTTTTTTTTTTTTTTTCTCTACTGGCTGTCCTGGATGTTAAAGCCTCATAATTACAGTAAAATATTGCAGCCCCCATGACTTTCACTCCTTCCATGTAATTTCCACATAATATATCTTTTAATGCTCACTGCAAGCTTGCATGGAAGGTATTTTTATTCTCATTCTAGAGACTAAGTACCTTGATTCTAGAGATACGTCTTGTGGGGCTACAAATAGGTCAAGAGACTACTACCTGTCACAGGAAAAGTAGGAGAGAAATGAGAGAATTTGGAGGATATTTAAAAGTCAAATTGAGGAATTTGGTGCCATCACTAAATTAAAAGGGCAGTAATGAAGTGATGCAAACAAGAAGTTTAAGTGTGCAGAGCGGGAAGGAATTTGGAGTGAAATGGAAACAGATGACTCAGAGAGAGCTCTGAATCAGGACCTCTGACAGCACTGTGGTGATGATGGTCATCTGCCTTATCAACCCCCTCGTGTATGAGTAGAGTAGCTTAATTTAAAGAAACAGGATGTATCCCTATCTGTATCACAAGAAATATATATTTACCTTAAGGAACTGGCTCACACGATTGTAAGTGTTTGCAAATATGAAATCCGCAGGGTAAGCCAGGAGACTGAAGGTCCAGAGAAGAGTTGATGTTATGATCCTAGGTCTGAATTCCTTCTTTCTTGGAAGACCTCAGCCTTTTTTCTCTTAAGGCTTTCATCTGATTGAATGAGACCCACCCTCATTATAGAGGGTAATTTGCTTTACTCAAAGTCTGCTGATTTAAATGTTAATCACATCTTAAAAATACCTTCACAGCAACATCTAGACTGGTGTTTGACCAAATATCTGGGTGCCATGACCTATACAAATTGACACAAAATTAACGATCACACCCTCTAAGCTTCAGAGTCACCTCTGGTTGCTCTCCAAAGGGAGAATGAAATTGTTCCTACCGCGTGTTGGCCAGGACTCCTGCTGCTCTTCCGTTTCTACCACTCCATCCGGACTTTCCCAGAGCCTCAGATGGGGGCTCAGAATAGTGGCAGGAAGGCCCCTTCCCAAGGCTGCACATGGAGACTTCTGGCAATGAGCTGTAGACAGCCACTCCCCTAAACTTTCAACCACTTCACTGAAAGGGAGGATAGACCCCTTGCGGAGAATCACAGCTCCATCCAGAACTGAGAGCACATTCTCCTGCCTGGGACGGATGAGGGTTCTTGGAAGGATAAGTGAAATATAGACCCAACTCTGCCTCTCCCATTGAAGAAGTCGGCATAGAAGGACTGACACTGGCAGCAGCCCTGCCAGACCTCGTCAATCATTTAAATTTCTATAATGAGATCTCCACGGGATAGACCTCTTAAGTCTACTATGGACATGCAGAAACCCACCAAGATGATCTATGTGCCGGTAAAAACGGACCAAAATGCATCAATGAGAGGTTTCTCTGGAGACTGGAAAAGTCTGTTTCCTTCCTGTGCCAGGGAAGAAAGAATGGACCCTATTTTCAAACGCTTGATGGTATGGAAATGGTGTCAGGTTCAGATGTGAGTTAGCAAACTAGATATCAGACACCGCCCATGGCCTGTTTCTAGTCAGCCAAGGAAGGGTCTTACAAGTGAAATGGATGAAGAAAAAAAAAAAAAAAAAAAAGAGAAGAGGACGAGGAGACAGAGAGGGAGAAGACTAAGAAACAGAGATGCTATGTGACCTGCAAAGCTTAAGGTGTTTATTATCTGGCTTTTTACACAAAAGTTTGCCAAGCCTAGATCTAGAAGAAGACACACAAGCACTGGAATTCAAATTCAGCTTGTTCCAGGATGAAGTGCTGCCCACTGGCACTTCTAGGGTGATTATTTTGCTTTTTGAGCCAGATGGCCTCACCTGGGCACACTGCACACCAACTTTCCCTGATGGGAAGTCTTACAGGAAGAAACGTGTAACTTTTCAGTCCAGGATTTTAGAGACAGCAACACAACAGTGGGCATACTGTAAAGATGTTGTTCGTAGGAAATCCCAAGATAAGTAAAACAAATCCATGGTGTGAGAGGGGGCTGCTGCCCTTGGGAGGGGAGTTGCTGGATCTCCTTCTCTGGGGGGGTGTGGAGTCAAGTGACTGTTTATTTCTTGATCTGGGTGCTCCTTACATGTTTGTTCATGAAAATCCATGAAAATTCATATTCCCTTAGGAATATTGTTTTCTAAACATAAATGATACTATATTAAAAAATTCAAAAAGTGCATCTAACCCCCCCACCTTTGACAAGCTACTTAAAAAATAAATATTTTGCAGGGATTTGTCCTCTGCACAAAAGGGGACACGACCTGGCTTTGTCTTCCTTCAAGAAGTCACGCTGTAGATTTTCCAAGCCAAACCCTTTTCCTAATGACTCGTAGCCCAGTGCCCTCCCCACACCGTGTTCCTCATCTTCTAGACCAGAACAGAACAGGTCAACACCTTCTGGATGGTTGGCGACCAGAAGTGGGTTTAAATTCTTCTTTGCCCTTGTATAGTCACAGTAGGAACAAGACTTCCTGAAGATCTGGCCCTGCCCACTGCCCCTTCATGTCTGGCTGTGTCCACCGAGGTAGACTAAAATGTTTACGAGTTTATTTGAGCAAAAATTGATTGGAATCAAGCAGTGTCAAGCTGGATGGTTAGGAGTATTCCACAGACAGAAGCTCAGGAGAGACTTTTATAGAGAAAAGCAGAGGCAGAGCAAGAAAATTATTGATCGGTTTTAGGTTAAAGCCTAGATGGCTGTTTGTGATTGGTTGTCCTTAGCGTTTTGACTTCATAACCTGGACGAATTTACAGGCTTAGATTTTGGCTTATCACTTAGGCTGCCATGGCATTAGAGCTCCCTCAGTGTAATGGCCTCTTGATGTAATTAGTTTAATGCCACCTCTAAACACATACTCTGATCACAGTGAACCTTTCCTCTTCCTGATCACATCAAGATGCTTCACAGTTCTGACCTTCATCCATGCTATTCCTCCTCCCCAAAATGCCTTCTGCCTAATCACCAACTTGGGGAACTTCTGCTGATCCTTTCTCTACAGATCAAGTGTTTCCCTCTGTGCAACCTTCCAGACCTACATCCTTACAGAGCTAACCAGTTTCTACTGTGCGTTAATACATGGTTCCATCAGTGCACCCAGGACATATGTGATTATTTTTCTGTATGTTTACCTCTACTGGTACTCAAGAGCTCTTGAATGAAAAAGAATATATATATGTATGTGTATAACTGAAACATTATGCTGTACATGAGAAACTGACACAACACTGTAGCTGACTATACTTCAATTAAAAAAGAAAAAGAACTCTTGAAAAGAGAAATGTGCTATTTATTGTAGTGTCTCCATGCTTGACATCTCGTAGGGATTTAAAATGCATTTGTTGAATAAATGAGTGAACGAGAGTCCTTATTACTTGAAGATATTATTTTAATATGATGGAACAATTAATTTTTCCCAGTTGTGTAATTCTCCCTAGTGACGAAATAATCCGTCACTAATTTGTTGAAGTTTTCTTTTAAAAAGCAAACAAATTTTAATACACATAGTACTGTGATTTTTTAAACTTTTTTAATTGAGTTATAGTCATTTTACAATGTTGTGTCAATTTCCAGTGTAGAGCACAATTTTTCAGTTATACATGAACATACATATATTCATTGTCGCATTCTTTTTCACTGTGAGTTACCACAAGATCTTGTATATACTTCCCTGTGCTGTACAGTATAATCTTGTTTATCTATTCTACATATGCCTGTCAGTATCTACAAATTTCGAACTCCCGGTCTGTCCCTTCCACCCCCCTCATCCCCTGGCAACTGCAAGTTTGTATTCTAGGTCTGTTAGTCTGTTTCTGTTTTGTATTTATGTTCTTTTTTTTTTTTTTTGGATTCCACATATGAGCGATCTCATATGGTACTTTTCTTTCTCTTTCTGGCTTACTTCACATTCTCCTGGGACATCCATGTTGCTGCAGATGGAGTTATGTTGTCATTTTTATGGCTGAATAGTATTCCATTGTCTAAATATACCACATCTTCTTTATTCAGTCATCTGTTGATGGACATTTAGGCTGTTTCCATGTCTTGGCTATTGTATATAGCGCTGCTATGAACATTGGGGTGCAGGTGTCTTTTTGAAGTAGGGTTCCTTCTGGATATATGCCCAGGAGCGGGATTCCTGGGTCATTTGGTAAGTCTATTCCTAGTCTTTTGAGGAATCTCCATACTGTTTTCCACAGTGGCTGCACCAAACTGCATTCCCACCAGCAGTGTAGGAGGGTTCCCTTTTCTCCATGATCTCTCCAGCATTTGTCATTTATGGACTTTTGAATGATGGCCATTCAGACTAGTGTGAGGTGATACCTCATTGTAGTTTTGATTTGCATTTCTCTGATAATTAGTGATATTGAGCATTTTTTTGTGTGCCTATTGATCATTTGTATTTCTTCTTTGGAGAATTGCTTGTTTAGGTCTTCTGCCCATTTTTGGATTGGGTTTTTTTTTTTTTTATTAAGTCGTATAAGCTGCTTATATATTCTGGAGATCAAGCCTTTGTCGGTTTCATTGTTTGCAAAAATTTTCTCCTATTCCGTAGGTTGTCATTTTGTTTTGCTTATGGTTTCTTTTGCTGTGCAGAAGGTTGTGAGCTTAATTAGGTCCTATTTGTTTATTCTTGCTTTTATTTCTATCACTTGGGTAGACTGCCCTAGGAGAGCATTTTTGAAATGTATGTGAGATAATGCTTTGCCTATGTTTTCTTCTAGGAGATTTATTGTAGTACTATGATTTTTAAAAAACTAATTTAGGAAGCTCAAAAAACGTTAAAGACTTAGTGAAGTATAAAAATGAGTCATAATATTATCTAACTCTGGATTTTTTTTTTCATGAGAGAAAACCAGAACCAAACATAAAACAAACAAAAAGACATTTTCATGAGCTATTGAAATTTTACCTGTAAGCAAAAGAATAATAACTAGAAAATACTGAATTTGTTTCATAGATTAAATATGAATTTTTAAAAGGATATTTATTGATAAATAACAATACAAATTGCAAAAATGTTAGAATGAAATCGAATTAATTGTGTGCCTGTTGAGTAATAAAATATTGTGTTTGAGAGAGAGGCCAATTATTTTGTACTTTTTAAAACACTACCATTAGCTAATGATGAGGCTTTGGGAAGCATCCTTCAATTCACCTGCTTCAATTTACCAATCTCAAAAATAGCTCCAAAATGCTACAATTCTAAAATGAATCAAGATTTAACATTATTATGTATTTCTGTAATTTGTCAAAAAATGGTCTAAGACATGATACCAAAAAGTCCCACTAGATGGCAGGCTTCCCATTTCAAAGGAAGCCATTTTTTTCCCCTTCTTCCAAAATAAGAGCCTCCAACAAACAGAATTTGAAATGTGTTTATTTGTAGGGCTATAAATATGGCTCATCTGATCCAGTTTTCCACTGGGTTCCATATTTTTCAGTGATTTGCAGCCAGTTTGTTTTAAAAGCCAGATTGAAGAAGTTATTTGATATGCAGCCACATTCTTTCCAAATAATCAAAGTTAATCCCTATTTCTTCTTTTTAATCAGACATTGCATGTCCACAGTGTCATTAACCGAAAAAAAAATTATGGAACCATTCATTAAGTAGTGTGTGATTTTTGAGCACAATTCCACAGAGCTCTGAGCAAGTGTAAGTGCGGACGTCTCTGGAATTTCTTTACTGTTTCAGAAAGCCAAAGCAACACCTGCTAAATTTCATTAGATTCCTGACAGGACACTCACTGCTATTTAAAAACCATTTCTACCCTGGCCAGTTGTGACTGCCTGAGACCAAATATTGTAAAGGTAAATTAAACTGAATTTTCAGACAAGTAAAAGTGCTTTCATCAACTACATAAATATCTGTGGCTAATCTTTGAATAACAAATGGTATGCATAAAAATGATGTTATTTTTATTATTACCAGTTATCATGATTATTATTGTTGCTGACTTTTTTTATTTCTAAAATCTTCAGAGGCGTGTTTTCCAAGAAACTTAACAATCAAGAAACAGTAATGCATTTCTTCCAAATGTAACATAGCAGACCCAATGGGTTTCAACCAAAAGAAATTTTTTTCCCCTTGCAAAGTTCATACTGAGTCATGCTTTATTAAAGAGAAAAAGGAATTATCCAGACATCTCTGAAAATTGCAGATTTGCTCATTCCCGGCATTCATCAGAAATTGCCAGCCTTTGTAGCTGAAACAAATGAAAATTATCCCAAGGCAGAGTTATCTGAAGCATATATAACCCTTTCGTTTTATTTGCAAAACAACACAGCACACTAAAAAGAATCCTTTTGAATGTAAAGTGAAGTGATATCTCATGTGGTTTTCCAGGTAAAATATGAAACAAATGCTCAGAAGGGCTACCTCTGTCTATGTGAAATAACAACTACAACAAAACTGGCTTATTCTTGAAACTTCCCCGCTTGTGATGGACAATAGGGCTTTAAAATCCCTCTGCAGCCTCTGGGCAGTGTTTAGACACAAAGTATTTTCATATACCATGAGATCTCTGTCTTCCTGCCTAATCCTACTGTATCATAATGCCTCACAGCACAATGGAGACGCATGCATGCCTAATTTCCATAAATTACACAGCCCTACGTTTTCATAAAGACAAATTCCAGTTGTAAACTATTAAACCTAATTCAGCATCCTTTGATGTCTCTGAGAAAAACTGTGGGGGAAGTTGAAGCATTCCCACGTGGGAGTGTGTTCTCTGGGGCAGGTGAAGGACAGAAAGGAGGTAATATTTTGCCCTTTATATCTCTTCATTAACTTAAAATGTGTTCTTCTGAAGTTGAATTTAGTCCTTTTACAGAAAATCTTCTTAAAAATCCTAAATGCTGAGGACAACCTAAGGCATAACACTTCTCCCAAAAGCTCTAAATCCAAATCAAAGGAAGGTCTGTTTCTCTGAGCCCCTGATTTGGTTTCTCCTGTAAGGTGGAAGCCGAGTCTTCGCTGCCACCAAATGATAGTTGTAATCTTTGGATTATTTAAAGTTAACTTCTCCCCTTCATTTCTAAATTCTCTCCTTCCAAACTCTCACGTGAGGAGAACAAACACCATGCAGGCCTCTCTATTCAGGCACCATCATTTCATCATTTAGTTGTGGAATTCCCTCCACAGGTCTTGTTCTCAGCATCCTGTTGACATAATTTAACATACAGGTTATAAAGAATTCTGTGAACCTTCTCCCTTCCTGTTTACTTTCACTCCTCAATGGAGTCTAGTGCTCAGGAGCCGGCTCTTTTAAACCTGCAAGCCGGATCACCTCCCCCTGAAGCAGGAAAGGTGTGAAAAGCAAACAGAGGGGAGCAAATACAGTGGCTTTTCAACAGTTCCTCAGTGCTGGCGGTAGTCTGAGAGGTGATTCAGGGAGTGAGAATTCTGAGCAGGAGGCAGGATGGGGACCATGGGTACATTTCTGGGTCCTGCTGAGTTAGCCCTTCACAGGGTGGCTTTGTTATGAGGCGTGAAGTGTTACGAATTCCTGGAACCCCACGCACACCAGGATGCAAATGTAAGCATGTGTAGACAGAGAGAAAACTCGCAGGCTCAGGGCCACTAACCAGAACCAGCGAGCTGGAAGGTTCCTTGGCCCTGTAGCTACTCCTAATGGGATAATCCATGCACACCTCTGGGAAGAGGATCTTCCCCAGCTCTGTTTGTAAATGCTGGCTGGAAACCCTGGGGGCCAGGCCAGAAATCTCCATGTGGGTAATCTCAGGTCCAAATGAGTCAAAATGTCATAACAGAGAAACAGTGCTGTGAGGTCCCTTAACAGCAAGCTGAACTTTTGTAAGTGCAACACAAAGCAGCTGTTGATGGCCCGGGCTTGTGGAACGTGGTGGGTGTGAGCCCGATGTGTTTGTGGGTCTGCTGCGAGGTGGCACTCCGAGGCAGACAGAGAGAGACCAGGAAGGTCAGGGACTGTCCTCCATGCACGGCTGACGGTGAAGGGACACGATTAAGAATAAAGTTGGGCAATCTTCAGTTACCTGGTGCACCACGAAGATTTCCTTAAATCCATTTTGACAAGCTAGCAGCCAAAACGCTGGCATCCGGACCAAGAACGGACAAGGGTGACTCAGTGGCGAGCCTGGTCTCTGGACATTCGAATACAAACTTAAACAGACTAAGATTTTATCAATTCAGTTCACCTCTTTCTTTGTAAAATAACTTTTTTAAGGAAATTAAGTCTTACGTGACATTTTAAAAAATTATCAAAATCAAGTAAAAACTGGAAGGCTTATGTACATTCTTCCTGAATAAAATGGAAACTTTAATGTAGGTTAATTCGGTGATTTTCAGCCCAAATTCCAATTTTTGTTTTCATAATTAACAACGCTGGACTTAAAACTCAGAGTTATAGCAAGTGTATATTTTAATCTTATGTGGTTATAGCATTCTTAAAATTATAGGTAGGTGCATATTTATATATTATTTTTATTTCTATTATATTTATAATACTTTGCAAACTATTTCCTCATATGCTTTAAGTATACAGACTTTAACAATAACTGTTTAGACTTACTCCATATTTAATTTTATTTCTTGCTACTAGTTGTTAGTAATACCGTCATGCCCCCGTATCGTCATGTCTATATTTTTATTCATTTTTAAGCCAACTGTCCTGAATATTTGAATATGTTTTTCATGAGGGGTATGGGAATAAAAAGTATACTTTCTAAATTCACATATGAAGTTGTCTCTCTGTTTTTGTCAAACCAGGACAACAATATGCCCTGTTGTATGTCAAAAGTGTGTCTACTTACAACACTGAAATTTCATTTATTCAACATATATCTTGAGCACCTATTCTCTGCCTGTATCTCCTGGGTGCTGTGGACAAGATTAGTTGTTGAAGTTTTTAAACTTCCATTTGTTGGAGGTTAAAAGACATCATTTATTTCCTTTCTCCCTCCATCACTTCTTTCTTTTCCTTCCTATTTTGAGTAGATGGAAACAGGTATTTTTCTCTTTGATTTTTGAAATTGAAAAATGTTATCGGGTATCTATCTGAGAACGTGTCTCTTTTTACTAATTTTTCCTGGTTGTTGGAGGACCTTTCAAAATGTGAAGTATTATGTTAACCATTAAGCCCTCACATCTTCAAGTTTTATTTTAATCTTTTCTTTCATTGTTCTCTCTTTATCTTTGTATCCTGATACCTGGGGCAACTGTAGGCCAGTTCTCTTCTCCACTAATTTGCTCTTCTGTTGCATTCAGTTACTATCTGCATTGCAGTGTTTAATTCAGCAGTTATCTGTGTGATCCCTGAGTATTCTTTCCCGATCTTAGATCATGCTCTTTTCAGGACCGCCTAACTTACTTGTTTTGTGATGTATGTCTTCTCTAATTTGTTAAGAACAAAAACTGAGTGATATTTTCAAAAATATCATTTCTTGCAGCAAATCTGTTCCACTGAAATGTTTTTGCACCTTCCTCAGACTGTTCTCTTTCTTTTGAACCATCTTGGCTTTCTTGTGTCTGAACACGTCTCTCTTTCTGTTCATCTTTAAAAAGGAAGAGCTCTGCTGGTTTTGTGTAGACCATGTAGGTTGAAATGAGCTCTGTCAGTAAGCTTTCCTGTTTGATTCTTACAGAGCAAAATGAAAGGACAAAAGAAAAGTTTTAATTTACTCTACATGCACTTTGCCATTTCTGATCCCCAGCGGTGAGGAATAGGTGAATGGGGGGGGGGGATTAAAAAGGGAACTAAAGTCAAAACTTTCTCTGGGCTGAGTAACTGCTTTGTCTTGTTGTTGAGACTTCCAGGGGACTTCTAGATAGTTCTATTTTCCTGACACTCACAGATGCTACTGTGGACTTTCTGCTCTCAGTGTCCTATGGCATCAGAAGTGCCTCATCTTTAGCAGGGGTCCTTGAGAGTTATGCAACCCATCCTACCTTCTCTCCTAGACTTTTCTATTTTGGTAGGCATGGTTTTATCAAGTTCTCTTCCATTTTTATTCCCCCAGAAAATAATGCTTCGCCTTCATATAAAAGGAACTTCTATCAGCTTTCAATATTAATTTGATTTTGTACAAACTATACTACAGCACAGACTGTTGGCCTTTCCCCTAGTAAATCTCTCCTTTTCTTCTATAGAATTAGATATTTTAGCAAGTCACATGGCTGACCGGTTAAAGATGACATGACCAGCCTCCCTTCCAGTTGGTTTTGATCAAATGACTGGACGGGGAGTAGATGTGGTACCTGTGGAGTCATGCCTTTAAAAGAAAAGGAGGGTACATAGTCCCCTTCCCCCCTTTCTTGATCAGTGGGATGTACATGTGATGGAAGGAGCCAGAGCAGTCACCTTAGACATGAGATGGGAGCTACCTATTACGACAGCAGAACAAGGAGACTGAATAAGCCTGCGTTCCAGCAACCTGCCACTGTGTGTGGCCCCTGGGATGCCTACCATCCCCGTGGACTACTCCGCGAGTGAGAAATAAGCCTCTCCCTCGTTGAAATGCTGTTATATTTGTCTTCATCACAGCTAATAGAAATCTCTGTGCGTGATATCCTGCCCTGGTTTCCAGGAGAGGGTAAGTTTCCTTATTTCCTTATTATATCAGCCATTTTCAGGGAATCTCCCATTCCTGAGATGATTTCAAAGACTGGTAGAATTCTGTGTTAAGACAATGTCGCTTTACCTGTGGTTGGTTTCGTCCCTACCTCCCTGCTTTGTGCCAAGCTACCACGGCAGTGCTGTTATTTGTTGATGAAACACATCATTTAGAACCTGCTGTATCCAGGCTCCACTAAGCACTAGGGATGCTTCAGGATTTCACCATTTAGTAGAGAGAGAGAGAGGTGTCTCCTTCAACGACTTTACCATTTAGTAGGAAGAGATATTAGTGAAAACAAATAAGTACACTAAAGCTTATGAGGAGGGTTGTACAGGGGACAGTGAGAGCACAGGGGAGGGAGGAGCAGTTGAGCTTTGACCTGTCGAGTGGAATCAACGCACAGCCTAAAAGCTGAGAGTTAGATTTTATTTGGCGGACATTTCTGAGGACGCGAACCCCTTTCGGCCCGGGGTGACAGCCTCTCAGATCGCTCTGAGGGACTACTCCGAAGAGGTAGGGGAGAAGCCAGGATAGATAGGAGCTTTACAACAAAGACCAGGTAGTTGGAACAATAAAAGATTACTTGTTAACTAAAGAAAACCAGACATCTCAAGTTAAAGAATGTAGCGCTTTTCTGTGTCTGGGAGGGAGCAAACATTTGGGCTCATTGTATTCATTCCTTTGACAAATATCTAGCTACCTAGGGCCAGTATCCTGTCCTTTCTTATTCTGAGTCCCCTTGGAGTGCACCATTGTGAGTGGCTGCAGAGACCAGGCTGCAGGCTAGTCTTCACTGGGGGGTGGCAGCAGCCGCTCAGGACTTGCTGGTTTCAGCATTCTTTGTTTACTGATGTGGTTTGCAGTATTTTTCATTCACAGACCCGGTGGGGCCCCTGCGGATCTTATTTATATGCTTTTAAGAAGTTCACACCCCTTGAATATTTTATTTCCCTGAGACTCTCAGTCCTGTAGGCTGAATTTTTTCCCTCTCTTTCTTCTGAGGAATAAGTGATTAAAAGGCAGTTAGTTAATGAGCTTGAGATAATTGTTCATTAAGTTGTAAACACTAGTCATATTGAGAAGTGACTTTAACTAGCCTTACGACTTGGGTAATACCTAAGTGCTAGCACACAGGACTGAACTGCAGCAGGTTTCCTTGTTGTAAATTTTGCTCTCAGTTGTATACTTAGGATAAGACATAGACCTCTGGGTGCTAAGCACAGTATCAGACAAGCAATACAGTCAGTAATCACTCACTGAGGGAAGGAAGCAAAGAAGGAAGGAAGAAGGAAAAGAAGGAAGGGAGGGGAGAAGGAAGGAAACGGGAAAGAAGAAGAGTTTGAATGAATGCGTTGTTTCACAGCCTGTTTTGTGACTAGATTACAAGAAACCACAACTCCTGTTTCTTGTGCGTGATCTGCCATGCCAAAAATTGATGCTTATTAAGCATGTCTGGTGCATTATTTAAACTGCTAGGATCGATGCAAAAATAGAAAAACATAGGTAGCTGTGTCATTTGAGTCGGTGGCCAGAGACTTCAGTTAGACTCTTAGTTTGGCAGTTTACTCGCTGGGTGGTCCTTGGCTTGATACTTTAACCTCTGTGGGTCTCAAATTCCACATCTGTTGTTTGAGCATCATATCCATCCTGCAATCGTTTTGTGGCAATGAAATGGGATAGTTATGAAACTACTTAGCAGAGATCCAAGCACATAATACATACTCAATAAATGTTAATGCAATATGCATTTTAAGAATACTCCACTTTCCTTTTTAATTCACATTTTAAATTTGCAAAAAAGTACATGTTTTGAATAATAAATATCCACTTTAATGATACGCATATACTCTCATCTGTGTTGAGCATCATTCTTATCTCTGTGAAATTATTTTTCCATTACAACTTACCCATTGTAGTATCCCAATATATTTTTATTTTGAAAGTCTTTAATTGATCCAGCATCTTTCTCTGATGTAATAAAAGTTTGCAAACAAGTTGGAAATTAAAATAATTTATTAAAATAATTAAAACATCAAGCTCTAAATGTTTTGTAGTTTCTTCTGGATGAGATTCACAATTCAAAAATTAATGTGCAATTGATAAAAAAGAACATAAGCATTAAAATATTGCTAATATATATTAAATGCAAAAGGTAAAAATTTGTTAGAAATGCATTTCTTGTTGAGATGGGCAGAGCTGGATTATCAAGGTTTGATTAAGGGACACTTCCCTGAAGTCCCTATTTTGAATTGCCCTTTTGTTACATACACCAGAGGTTCCCCTCTTTAGAGCAACTCACCACAGTTACATTAGAAATGAGGTCATCTTTGTTACTGAACTCAAGTTCGGCTGTTCGCCACTCAAAAGCCAATACTTGAGAGGCCAAGTGTTGGTAGAAAGAAAAGTTGCTTTAATCAGAAAGCTAGCAATTTGGGGAGAAGGTGGCGTCATATCCTAGAAAGAACTCCAAAGATTCTGCTCAGCTATGACATTTTTTAAAAGGAAAAAAGAGGGAATAATCTCAGTGAATCACTGAGGCAGGAGGTTGGACTCCACATCATTCTCCATTGGGTGCAGACTGGCTGACTCGTTATCTTTCTTAGATGTTATCTTACCTGTATGATCTGCCTGCTGGATTTCTAAAGAGGCTTCTGAGGGGTGGAGAGCTAGTCATTCTTTAACTGTTTAATTCTTCATTCTTATTTCTTTTAATCCAGGAAAAGAATCACCAGGTTTGGCAAGGCATGCTGTGCATTCAGGAGAGCGTAAGTCAGGACTTAGGTTAAATTGCCTAGTGATTGCATTTCTATAATTGGGTTCTTCTAGGGTTCGAAGGGAGCAGGAATGGGCAAACAGGAAAGTGAAAGAAGAGCTACTTTCATCTTCTTTCAAGGAATCGCGGTTGTGAAACAGGAAGTGAAGGAGATCTTATTAGTCACATTCTTGCACGGTTTCACATTATGAAATATGACATATGTTGAGGATACGGAAATTGATTCCCTAAAAATTATCTGTGCACATTTAACCTTGAGGTGAAGGCAATTATGATGAGGAAGCAAAGATAAATAAGACAAATAGGAATTAAAACACAGCACCTTGCTTTTCTGTGTTTTTGTAGCATTTTTAATTCCTTTTCTAAGTATAATATAAACATGCCAGTAGAAATTTCTACTGTATAGTAACTTTTAATGGACAACTGAGATGCAAACAAGTAACATATAAACCCAAGATTCTCTGATAAATGCTATACTTCGTGTGTTACACTTTTAATGTATTTTAGGAATATATTTGCATTTTAAGCATTTTTCATTATATACTATATATTTGTAAATAGATTTTCTTTTCCAAGATAAACATTTAAATCTCCATATTTTTATGTAAGAACAGAATTTTATGATTTTCTTCATTATAATTCAGTTCAAATATATTCCAACTTCCCATGTGATGTATTTGACCCATGAAATTTGTACAAATATGTTATTTAATTTCAAAATAATTTGGAGTTCTTTTGGGGCAGCCCTTGGTATCCCTTTGTCTTTTCTCAAACCAGAAAGATGCTATTAATATGTAAGTCAGATTACTACATTTTTCAAAGTTTGGACAACATAGATTTTTACAGCTCACCATTATTTTATGTATGTCTAAGGTAGAAAAATGGTTACCATGTAATACAGCATTGATTTCAAGACATGTCTCTATTTCAGTGATGTTTAAATGTGAAAAACAAAACAAAACCTATTCTTTGGAATTGATGAAATGTATTATTGTCTCCTTAGCTCAGAACTCATGACCTTCGACCTCTCAGTAGAATCCATAGGAATTACAACAGCCCACCAGCCCTGAAGTATGCTACCACTTCCCCTCCCTGCCTCCTTACCTCTCTCCTTATCTCTTGCTACACTCACTTCTTGCTTATACAGCTCTTGTCACTCTAGTCAATCTGAACTTGCTGTCCTCAAAGGCTCTGGACATACTCTTACTTCAGAACCTTTCAAATATCCTATTTCTTCCCCCAAATGTCAATTTTCTCTTTGCCAAATCACCATGTAATTTACTCTCTCATCTTTCTCAAGTCTTGACTCAACTCTCACCTTCTCAGTGAGCCCTAACCCACCCACCGTGTTGAATTTGCTAGCACCCGTTTTCTCTCCTATCTTCCTAATCTTCCTTCCTCTTTTCTTTCTCACCATTGCACTTATCAGAATTTAAGCTATGACAGAAAAACCCTACAGAATATCTCCCAATTAAGATTTTCCTAGTGGAATACCTCTTGGTTATTAATACCCAGACTCCACAGAGCATTTCTGAATGCAGTATTTTTTTTAGCCAATGTTTGAAAAGAAAACAAAATTTATCCCCACAAGTCTAAATACAATATTTTTAAACAAAACAATGTGCATGAACAGTCTTGAGTTATATTCCAAATACAACTGGTGGAACATTAAAATTTCAAGAAGTGAGAGTTGAATGTCCACTAAGGAGATGTACATCATGACACTGCACAGCCAGAAGCCACGATATTTATTAACAACATCATCAATTTTTTCTGGTGAGCAAAAGCAGTGCTTTAAGCATTTCACATCCCAATGTAAACATTTGCTATTAATATTTAGGTATTTGACTGTACTTTAATTATGTTGGGTGATATTTATTGGGTTTGGGGGCTGTCAGTTTTGAGTGAGGCCTGGAGCAAAAAGGGCACTGTACAGGCCTAGCTCAAGAGACAGTCAGCTCTGCTGTTGGGTCATGTGGTCCTGCAGACTCTGTGGTGTTGGAATTGCCTGTCCGGGGCAAGGATGCATTGTGGAGTTTATGGCGAGCTCCAGTGGGAGAATTACAACACAAACTCCTGAGATTCTGAAGTAAGGAAGGCTGTGCCATCTACCACAGATGATTACATGTCATTTGAGAAATAGCTTGTGGCATGTTATTAGGTTCTGGTAGGGATGGATCATTTTACCATTAGGTACCAAGTGATCCTACAGCTAGAACCTCTCATTATGACCTCAGTTCTGACATACTCATCAAGCCATGAAGATGGACAAGTCCAGCAGTTATCTATCATGAGATGGAAATGCTATGTGTGGAATGGAACATTAGAAGGACCAGAGGACATGTGTACACTACATGTCTCCCACCACGGTTGCACCAATGCACCTTCCCAGGCTTACACCTATGCCCTCAAGGGAGTTCTTAAGAACATTTGAAGGAGAAGAAAAATAGATGGGTTTGGTTTATGAGTGGATTGGCTTGGTACATGGGTGAAGCTGAAAATAGATGATAAAAACATTACAGCCCCATTGAAAGGTGGAATGGGGAGGGGAAATCTTCCCAGTGGGTGGAGAGGCAAGCAGGGTACCCACTCATCCACTTGATGTGAAAGGAGCGGTGGCTTGAGGAGAGATAATGTAGAGATTCCTGGGCAGTGGCAAATGACCTGACCTTCTGGCCGGGGGACTGGAAGACAAGACTCTTTGGGACAGAGGCATGTGGATGGACATATGAAGATGGACATCAAATGTCTTTCTGATGATTGTATCATCAGTTAATGCCTAACACGAAGTAGCTACTTAGAAAAGGCACTGAAAACTTATGTAGACAACATTACTCTAACCATTAAAATTTGGACGCTCAAAACTGGCTTGATGAGCACATGACGAGTGGCATGGAGGCAGAGATGGAGGCTGTGTATGGGCCAGTAACACGGACAGCCCACTACTAAGGCTGATCCAGCTATTTCTGAGTGTCCAGTATTTTAGCAACAAAAATGAACACTGAGCCCAAACCCTTACAAGGAACTATTCCTCAAGGAGATCATCTGGCCAGTTGGTTCCAGTTTGACAACATCAGGCCCCTTCATCTTGGATCAGTCATTCATCTATTTCAGGCATAGACTTGCTTTTCTTGCCTGCAGTGTCTTAGTTATGACCACTATCAGGTGCTTATGAAATGCCAGATCCACTGCCTTGGGATCAATCCCACACAACATAGCATCCAACCAGGGGAACTTTATGGTGAAGGAGGTACTGGAGTGGGCCCATGGCCATTGGGTCCACTGGTCATATCATGTACTGCATCATCCAAAGGCAGTTGGCCCCCTAGAACACCAGAATAACCTTTGAGCTGTACAAGTGAAGTACTAGTTCACAGGAAACACTCTGAAAAGATGGTGTGCTATTCTTTTGGATGTAGTGTATCTATTAAATCAGAAACCTCGTATGGCATTGTGTTCATACAAGAACAGATGGATGGGTCCAAGAACTAAGATATAGAAGCAGAAGTGGCTTCGTTTACCAACATTCACAATAAGACACTAGGGGATTTTTCCTTATTGTCTCCTTAACTCTAAGCTCTGCTGAGTTGAAGTTCTTAGTCTCAAAATAAACCAACAGTTATAGCAAAGGTCTCACTGAATTACAATTTACAACTAATGCCAGGGTTCTTTGGATTCTTTGTGCCCAGAGACCATCAGGCAAAAAGAGGTATTGACATATTATAGGGCAAATGACTCCAATCAGGAGGAACAGACAAGGGCTGCTTATACACAGTGGTAGCAGGGAGGATTACATGAGGAACCCAGGTGATCTACTTGGGTGCTTCCTGGCTCACCCTTGTCCCATTGTAACTGTGAATGGTTAGATACAGCAAGCCTGAACTGAGAAGGATGTGAGGATCAGGTGTTCCAATTCTTCAGGTACTACGGTTTGGATTAAACCATCAGGATAAGCCACCAAAATGTGCGAAGATGATCGCTGGGGTGAGGGGAATTTCTAGTGCCTGTTGGAAATGGGAGAAGATGAGTGCCCGCTGTGCTCTGAGCTCAGCTGCTGCCCCAGTAGTTGTGTCCCCCCATTAAACTCCTTTTCCTAAGTTCTCACTCAGGCCAGCACCTCCCAAAAGCTGTGATGAGAGCTGCTCACTGGTATAGATTACAGTCAGTTCCAGTTTGAGTTGGTCTTTCTCAAAAAGACTTCTTCCAAAAGTTAACATTTTGCAAGAAGGGATAACTAATCATTACTACCCAATCTGCTATAATCTGTAAATAGAACGTCTGTGGTCACAGTAATGTAAACATGTTTAATTACACTGGGAAGTACAGAGTAATAAAAATATGAGAGTGTAGGTGAGAGAGAGGGTGTGTGTGTGTGTGTGTGTGTGTGTGTGTGTGTGTGTGTGTGCTGAAGCTGACAAAGGAAAAGGAAATAGAGCTAAATCTTATCTTCTGCGGAGAAGGCAACAGATTAGACATCAAACTTAAAAAGCATGTAATGGTGGTAAAAGTATGATATGAAAGAGAAGGCAAATAAGAATATTCAGCTCAAAAAATTGAGAGTGATTATTCTGGGGAAGGAAAAATGTAGAATGAGATTCCTCTTTGTTTTAAAAGAAGTATTCTTTCTTAAATATGTGCATGGCTATTTCTGATTGAAAACAAAAAAGAACAAAAGAAAATCTGATTGTCTCCTGAGTAATATGAATATTTCAGGATGGTTTCACTTCTTTTTAATCCCTTATCCCACCTCCTCTTTATAATGAACAATTCAGGATTTTCAATTCAGTATTATTAGCGTTAAATTATATATTATAATGTCATTTATCTTCTGATTCATGTATATATTTATAATGATTTTATAATTATATTAATAGCATTTTAGATGGAGCTGTATTCCCGTTGTTTCTCTCCTTCCTTCCTTCCCTCTTTTCTTCTTTTCTTCCTTCCTTCTTTACCTTTTTTCTAAATTTAATTTTGTCATTCTCCAGTTCTTTGTTTTGTCCAGCTGGACTAAACCTTTGGAATTTTTAAAAGTACATTCAAGGAAGGCAAATGGACACCAGCATCCTGGGATAAAATTCCAGAGACAGCATTATATAAGGACATTGCAGCAAAAAAGTGCTGTATTTCAAGTGAGCTAGGATGATGTGCTTTGGTAATTGGTGTTGGATGAGTTGAAACTCGTCTTCTGTGATAATAAAGGCACTGATGTTGACTATGCATGTAAACGATAAGAATAAAATAGATTCATAAACTGAGTTGAAAAAGCAATATTTTAAATTCAAACACTATTTTTGTAAAACTATTTTACATAAGAGTGTATGACATATAACCTAATTACCAATATGTGTTTGAATATTTTAAACATATCCATAGAAGCATAAAATATCAAATTTGTGAAAAACTTTCCTTTGAATATTCCCACTGAAGAAAATGTTCTTAATCTTTAGGTAGAGATATATGGTATTGACTATTCAATCTACAAGTGATCCCATGAGTTACAGTCCTTACAGTGCAGGTAAACAAAGGGAGGCTAGAAATTTAAACGTATACCCAGTGTCATACAGCTAGTAGAAGGGAGGTGAGAGTTGAACTCAGTTCTAACGCACACTCAACAAACTTATGACAACTTAATATCATCTATACCAGTTCTTTTCTTTAAGAGACATGGTGTTAAAATCTGAACTAGGGATGGGAAAGTCTGGGCAGACAGGATTTCAGTTACAGGACAGTCTTAGGTTGAAGATTACAGTAGTGCTTCTGGGAAGGAAGAGTAGAACTCTGAAGAGATCAGCATTCAAGTGAGGAGGCATACAGTAAAACACAACAAATCTGTGGGCAGATGGCGCTCACCTTACCATTATCCCATAAAGCATTCCTTGCCAGGACTTCCACCAATGCCATGCCCTGTCTTTTCTCTAATTGCCTGGAGTCTCCTGCTCCTCCATCAAGGCCTTCTCGAGTTTCTGCTCTGCTAAGATGCCTTCTCTAATCTGTCTCCTCCTTCCTCTGAGCCCCATTGTACACATACCTGCCATCATTACCATCATCATCTTCATTTAGTAACTGATACGATAATAATTTATTTGCATGTCTAGCTCCACACTGGGTTGTAAGATCCTTGAGGGCAGCAAGTTTAGGTTCTTTAAAAGCATTTCTCTGCACAGCCTAGCTGAGTATCTGGAACGTAACATGTAACCAATAGTAGGGCTTGGATTTGAACCTAGCTCTGGTTATCACATGAATGACTGAGTGAATAATAATTTCCCTTTTATGTGGGCAGTGGAGATTTAGAGTACATTTGAAAGAATTTTTTTCTTGTTTTGATATTTTTTTAACCTGGAGAAAAAGTTTTGTTATGTTTCACAGAATGGTGGATTATGTTTCAAAACTCAGGTGATAATATAATGTGTAATCATCTATCATTCTGTAATGTGTTTTCTAGAGCTAGTTGTGTTTTATCATCTTGAATATTTGGACCTTACACTGGGAACATGAGGTATTGAGATATTAGATTGGGACATAAAGGATGCGCAGCATATGGTCATGTTGTGGGGTGAGTGGCACACTCCTTCCCATCATACCCCCCAAGAGACACTTATGGAAATTTCTTCTGCTCTTAATCTGCAAGCTCTTAAAATTACAGAACCAGCTTTCCTACTAGACACTTTGACATAATTGAGTGGGAAAAAAAAAACTAATTGCATTAAACTGATAGTAGAAAATGAGCCCCAGTGGATGACGCTATACAGGTGCATATTCTGAATTGTCAAGGTGTCATGGTGCCACCAGTTGTTCTTTGATCAATCAATCTGAAGGAGAAGACAGAGGGTTTATGTTGGAGACCGTTTTTCAGAAGAACTGACTGCTTGGAGGTTTGAGCACCAACATGGGAGGTAAGCATTGTTCCCCCCAGGATGTGCTGTCCTTCCCATGGGCAGTCATTTTTATTCATGTTATAGAAACACAACCACAGACTCTAAAGAGTTTGTTCTAGGAAGTTATTCAGTTCTGCAGCTAACCAACAATTCTGTGCTCTCCTATAAAGACATCTCAAATGTGCTTTTTGTCCCTCACACCTAATTTATGCAAAGGAACTCTTGCCCTGAGGGCTGCTCTGTTTTTTAATGAACTCACTTTGATGACAAGTAAATGTGGCAGGTATTTCAGGAAGCACACATCGCAGTTCGTCCAGGGATGGTTTAACTTTGAAATTCCTTCACATGTGTAATATCTCTGAGCCTAACATTCTGATTGAAATGTATAGACTTTATTTCCTTTTTCATCTCTTCCCATCTGAAACATTATCTTCCTAACTTATCATTGTTGGGCTGGGAGTGAGGAAAAGTTTAGTTTGCCTCTGCCAAAAAATGGCTACTTGACCCTGCATATGTCATGAAGTAAACTTCTCTGTGCCTCAAATTTTGAACCTTTAAATGAGTTGGTGACAGTGGTAGGGGGAGGGGGCGTGATGTTGGATGAGATGACCCCTCCGTGGCTTCAGATACCACTTCTGTGCTGAGGATTTAAACATCTGGATCCTCAGCCCAGTTTTTGAAACATGGGTGAGCATCTTCAGTCAAATATTCCAACACCTCAAGGCCAGCATGCGTAACTTGGCCAAGTATCTTTTCTGTTTTCCTCCGTGGTTATGAATAATGTCTCCAGCCGCCCAGAAAGATACTTTGATGTCATCCTCAGAATTACAACTGCATTACCTACCACATATGAGTCTGTGTGAGTTTTGCCCTAAATTTCTCCTCATTCATGGCTCCTGTATTAGAACAGTTATGATGAACTTAAAGCTGCATCACTGTTTAATAAAGACAGTATTTTCATAATACTTCTTGATATATTTCCTCTTTGAAATAGCTACAGCTTTTCACTGTTAAGACTAGATCATGAGACTGAAGTAAGCCATGAGAGAGCGAAGGCTTAGAAAGCCCTCCTCTGGTCTGGGTGTCAGACAGGGAAAGGGGACTCAAAGGGCTTCAGGGGAGCGTCATTCTCCACTTAGAACGGCATACCTCGGGGCAATTCCAACATTGCATTTTGCAAGATACCAGGGTATTCTGATGCATGGGAAGTGGTTTACACAGGACTAAAGAAGGTTCTAGATGGAGTTAAGTGGACTCCCAAACAAGTGGAGGCCTGGGGTTGAGATGAGGAGGACACAGGGGAAGGGACTTGGGACCTAGAACTAGCAGCTGTGGCACAGATGTCAACACGAAGTAGAATGTGTAAACACAATCAGGCAGGGATTTTGCCTCCTTTACTTATTACTATATATTTCCAGGACCTAGAACACTGCCAGGTAAATACTAGGTACCCCTAAATGTTTATTGATTAAATAGGTATGACAAGATACCCAAAAGAATCAGACACCATCAGCTGTACTTCTGCAGACATCTTCACAGGATATCCAGAGACAAGATAGGGTGACGACTCTGGGAGACAGGAGAAGCCTTGGAGGCCAACGCATGGATCTGGAGCTGACGCCAGACTAGTATGTAAGTTCCCCACTTCCACCTCAAGACTTAGTTCCTAAGTTAAGGAAAAGAGGAAAGTCAACAAATTCTGAGTTCCTCTGTGCTTAAGCTGATAAAAGAGATTTCAAAAATACAGAAGAGCACAAATTATCCTTTATTGACTATTTTTTTAATTTTTGTCTGTTCATTATTGTACTATTTAGTCATTTTATTTTGGCAGTGGGAGATAATTAGATTTATTTATTTTCAGAGGAGGTGCTGGGGATTGAACCCAGGACCTGGAGCATGGTAAGCATGCACTCTACCACTTGAGCTATACCCTCTCCCTCTCTATTGACTATTTTAATTCCTTTTCTCTTGAGAGAACATGAGGTCAGTTACAGAAAAAGGAGCTGAAAGGTATCACTTGGGCTTCCCTCAGTTCCTACCATCTCCTGCCTTCTCTCTGCTGCCAGTTTTGTTTCTTTGTAAGACTCTTTAATGGCTCCGCATACCAGGGCAGGAAATTGAGTTTCAACTCCAAATGGCTTCACCATGTCTTTAATCTTATCTCCTGTCTCCTCTATGTCTCCTCTATATCTTACATGCATTTATTTCAAGGCCACCACATTAGGTATCTACCCTGGGGGAGAGTGACTGCAAAAATCTGGTCCAGTTAGGGTCACCCTTTTCTGATTCACATCACTATGGGCTGGTGATAGCCAGTTCTCCATTGCTGGCACATACACACCAACTCTCTCTCTCTCTCTTTCCACACACACTAAATCCCAAGTCACGGAGAAATATTTGTAGTTCCCACAAATCCACAAAGCCTCTAGTTACATTATTTCTCTATTCCCTCACTGCCTCTTCATCTCTCCCTTCCACTTTAGTGAACACGTATATATTTTAAAATCTTAACTAATGCATTACCTCCTCTGTGAATCCCTCCCTTTCCTATGCCTTGTGGCAAAATTAAGTATTATTTGATATGCAAATAATTAGCATTGTAATCAGTTATTTAGAGCCACGGGTTATGTCTTACGCATCCTAGTCTCTCTAGGACATAGTATAATAGAACCAAATAACGTTTCTTGAAAGAATGTTCTCCACAGTTTCTTCCAGCTCTAATGAGATGAGATTAAAAGAGTAATGGATTTTACAGTTAGGAACACAATTGGATTGAGTCCCTAAAGAAACCTCTTGGACCACGGGTTTTACCTGATATTGATGAAGCTTCTCTTGGCATTTTCTAGGCCTGAGATAAGTCAGATTAAGTTCCAATGTTAAGAGGTAATACAGTGGACAGGACATGACTAGATTTGAATTTTGACTCCCATCTTGCCTACATGATAGTTATGCAACTCTGGGAAAGTTACTGGACACTTTGGACTTCAATTTCTTCTTTCATTTAAGAAAAAAATTCAGAAACAGGAAAACAAATCCTAGAGTAGGAATTGGAGAATATTGATTGGGAGAATAAAACAAGAAACGTTTTTATAATAACGAGTGCTGCAGTCACTAAGATTGGCTCTCATTTCATAATGAAACGTGATTCTGTGAAACAGTAGCTAGCGAAATGTCAAATGAAGGTTATTCCGTTAAAATGATGGTCTAGCCCAATCAAGCAAAGACAAGCTCGTGCCTTTACAAAGTACAGCTATGAGTGTTTTTTTCTGTTCATGCAGTTTTCTTTGGCTGGAGGAGTTTCTGCTAGTCTTTAGTCATCCTTCCTACATGAGAACAATCTGGCTGGGAATCTCTCTCTGTGCTAATGAAAAATCACACATTTCAATGTATAATACATATTAAAGTAACTCTATAGAGAAGTCTGTGTGTGTCTGTGTGTAATTCTAATCTGTTATTTCAAAATGGGACCACGTGTTAAGGTGTTAAGGAATAAAAACATATGTAGTGTTTTGTCTTGATATCAAGCTTGGTGAAATGCAGTATATTCTACTGTAAGAAGAACTAGCTTTAAAATCAGAAAGCTGGATACTTGTCTTAGGTGCTGCACTTAAATTAGCTTGGGCAAGTAATTTATACTTTTTGAGTATCAGTTTACCTATCTATGAAATTAAAGTTATAATGCCTCAACCTTGTTATCTCTTACTTGTTATAAGGTTAAAAAAAATTAGATAAGTAAAAAAAAATTTAACTGAAATGTACAGTAAGAGATGAAATAAAGGGAGTTATTGTGAAACCCAGACCATAGCCTTTCGGGAAGACAGAGCACTGGACTCATTGTTTTTCTGCCAATTATTAACTGGATGATCTTAGGCTGGTTACTTAGAATATTCAGTCTTCTGCAGCTTCATCTGTTAAAAAGGAAGGAGGAGTTAGTCTTGCAAATTTGTGAGAAAAATCCACAGGGTGACATTTGTAAAAGACCTCGCATATGATGGGCATTAAAATAATAACAATCCCACGGCCTTCCCTTCATCAGTGCCCCAGTCCAAACAATTAAGCTTTTTCATTTTTTTCTGGAAAAATTATTTGAGTACTTTCTTACTTGTAATGCCCATAACTTGTTTCTGATCATAGTTGTGGCAGTTCTTTTGATTTCTGTTTTGTTTTGTTTTTCAAAAATGAGGTACCTGTGCTGAAATCTGAATAAATTGAAGACTGAAGACTCCCTCTCCCACTCATTTGTCCTTTTGTCACACTGACGTGACAGATGAATAAATGGAGATGAGTAAAGGCTCTCTTGAAGTCACATGCTGGTGTAATTTCTCAGCAAGTGCTTTGATGAAAAATGAAGAAAAGATTACTTTGTTATTTCTCATTATTTTATTCTGTTTCATTTAGGGAGAATTTAGGGCCTAGAGAACCTTATAAAATAATGAGCACAATAGAAAACATTCATTGTTAATCCATCACCTCTTAGCTCCGTACTCCTTGTTGACAAGGACAGAGTGATGCCTTCCCCAGCAGAGTCATGATAAATACCTTCTAAAGGGTCCACTTCTTTTGTCTTTTCAGCACATAAATGGAAAAACTGTTTTATGTCAACTGAATGGAGTTAGTTCCATTTCTACCATACGTCTTTGTATTCTTTCTTGTTCTTTTCACTCCTCTAAAATTTCCATTCCTTGAATGTTTCATAATTTATACACATATGCATATAAAATATATCTGTATATATGCATGCATATGTGTTTATATGTATACACATACATGCAATACATATATATGCATATGTACATATATACACATATGGACAGGTGTGTGTGTGTGTATGTATATCCTAAGAATCACTCTTCAGTATAATTCAGGGCCTCATACACAATTCTAGAATTTTAGATATGGCAGGGACGATTGGTAGCTGGCATTTTTTCTTAAATATCCTTAACTATCCTTTTATAAATATTCTTTTCAGAATTTTCTCTAAAATAACCCACTGGTAGGTGTGAACCCTGCTTTATCCCCAGCCGTCACTGCAAATGACTGTTAATGGAGTGCCATGGAACTGCATTCTTAGTATCTCCTTGTTCGGAGAAGTGTGATATATTGGATCCAAACTATCCACAGAAGGATGCAGGGTAGACCTAGACATTTCCTGAGCTAGAGGGACACTTAGAGTCTCTCTGTTTAACTTCACTTCAGTTCAGAGGAGGAAATAGAGACACCGGAGACTCTCAGGGGTGTAGCCAATGTACGATGTGCTGAGCTCCAGAGTCCTAAACCACTGCCTTTTCTTTTTAGAGCTTTTTTTTCCCCTGTAATTTTGCTTATGGTAGAAATGAAGAACACTTTCTACAATGAAAATATCTGCAGCTGATTACAACTGCCAATATGGATATTTTAATCAATTCTTATCCTAAAAGTCATAAAACATATGCTTTAGAAGCAAGATTAGCTTATGAGTTATGAGAGCTGTGGCCATTCATTCATCCATCTAACCACCCATCCAATAACACTGATCATTCACCTTGAGTACAGATCTGTGCTAGGCTTGAGAATGAACATAATGATGAAGACCTAATCCATGCTCTGAAGGTGTTTACAGCTTCCCGGAGGCTAAAAGACAACCATTGAATGGGCTGTCACTCAAGGTAATGTACAGTCAGTGTCTTGAGAGAAGCATCATAAAATTGCCATTGGGGTATGAAGAAGGAAATGCTACTTCTAGGTAGGGCTCAGCCTGAAGTGAACAGGATGCCTTGAACCCAGCTGTAAATGGGGAAGACAGTTAATTCTGAGAACAAATTGGATAATCATACAGAGATGGGGTGAATAAGAAAGTGAGGAATGTTGGAATGTTTCATGCATGAAGGAAGTCGTTAGAGGTACAGCTGGAGAACTAGTATGGAATTTGATCTTGAAGGGTATTGAATGCCAGGGCAGAGGTTTTGATCATAAGGCATTGGGGGAATCACTGAATGTTCCATGCTCAATAGCTTGGGGAGGAAAATGAATCAATGAAAACCACTCTCCAAAGGAAAAAAGTGTCATTTTATGAGCTGAGGGAGTGGGAATTTTAAATAAAAGGTGGCAAACAAAGACTTTGAATAAGATTGGTGTGATGAAAACACAAACATACATACACACACAAACATTAGGGTAAGCGACTAGAATGTGACATTTGAGAATAAAGTTAACTGAGTGACTGTAGTGGAAGCCAGGTTGAGTTCAGTCAGGTTGTGTGAAACAGACTAAATGTTGTAGATGCAGATGTCTTGATGAATATTTTAAGTAATTTGCCAGCATCTACCATGGTGCCCACCACACTGTAAGCACTCAGTTAATATATGTGGAATGAGTCAGTGAGAGATGCATAAACCTTGGTAAGCCACACAGTTTCTCTCAGTGGAGTTAGTTTGAGCTGCACTTACTCGATACATAGACCCAGCCGTCTGGTTCATCAGGAAATCACAAATCTCCGTGTCTGACAATTTGAAAATGTACATCTAAGTTTGAAAATATTTATAGAAATTATAGGAGACTAATATGGGAAGGATAAAAGAGTCAGACTACCTGAGTTTTAATATTTTCTCTACCTTAGGCAAGTTCTTTAGCCTCTCTGTGCCTTAGTTTCCTCCATAGAATGGAGGTAAGAAAGTAGGTAGCTCATAGCCATGTAATAAGAACTGTGCACTAGTGAATGTGAAATGCTTAGCAGAGTCTCTGATAGATGGCACACATGATATTAATGTTTGCACATTATCATTATTATTATGCAAGAATGTACTTTTTAGAATGTGCACAATCCCTTTATTCCACCTTAAAATTTATGAACTATATTCCAATACAATTTCTTAATTTATTCCTTCACCCCCATTCCATTCATTCCACATGGTCAGTGAGGAAACTTAGAATCTGTCAGGTTAATTGACCTGCTTAAGATGGAACTGAGTCTTGAAGCTAGATCTTCTAGTGATGGTTATTAATTCCTGAAAGGTCATTGTGGACCAGGCATTGTTTTAAGAACTTTGTCAAAATAATCTCATTTAATTATTATTAAGCATGAGGAGGATCAGAGAGGTTCAATGCTTTACTTAAAGTCACATTGCTAGTAAGTCATGGGGGAGAATTTGTCAGGTCTCATGTCTTCAAAGCCTGTGCTCTTAGTTCTCAAACCAGATGTGTCCTAATGTGAAGTGGGAGGAAGACAGTGATGACTTTGTGAAGGAAAAGCTGGGCTGGGCTAACAAGATAACTCACAGGTCTAGGAATTTGAAGGACAGGCTGGGCTGGGCTAACAAGATAACTCACAGGTCTAAGTATTGGAATACTGATCTGAGTTCTGCTGGACTAACTTGTAAATCTAAGTTAATTAGTGTTGCTTTGCTGTTCATGTTTTTTGCTAGCCAGCTGGATTTTCGAAGATACATATCTGGCTTTGGAATGTTGGTTTGCTGCCTCCCCGCCTCCACTTTTGTGATGATAATGCTGCTAAAGCTGTTCCATGCCTATTGGCCGAATACCCCAAGCTTGTACTTTACCCTATAAAACCTCATGTGCACGTCTTGGAGGTGCTCAGAGCTTCGGAGCAGAAGCCCCTCTGAGCCCGCCGGCGTAATACATCTGAGTACTCCAACCCTCCGAGTGGTGCTTGTTTCTTGACTGGCCTGTTGTTTCCGTAACAACTTGATTCTGGGGAAGAAAGGCATCTCTAAGTGTGCTCAGTGGACCAAGTCTTCTCAGCCTCCCTGGGGTCTTGGTTCAGCGTCCCCGCTGGGTGCAGATGCCTTTCGAGTTCTGGCATGCCAGAGCTAAGTTTTTCCTCTACCTTCATTTCTGAGGCCCATCTCTTTGACTCCCCTGGCTGGGCTCTGCCTGGGCTCTGCTTGGGCTCTGAGTAAACAACCACAGCCATAAACCTTTCAAGTAGGTGCAGAGAAGAGCTGTTTTTCATCAGGTCATTGTAGGCAGCCTGGGCTGCCAACTTCCCATCAAAGCCTCATAAACTCTTTTACGAGGCCCATAAAATGCTGCCTACTCCTGTTAGGGGAGAGGAGGACAGCCATCAGACCCAAATCATGCTGGTTTCAATTGCTTCATTTCCATATATCAGACTCCTTGGAATACCAAAGGCAGACCACAGCCAGATAATAAAGTTTTCGTTGTGTTCCTGGGGTGTTCCTTTACCAGGCCTCCCAGGACCTGTGATGCACAGTAGTGCTTGATTACCCTGGAGAGCAATTCTGGGTGGTAGAGTTAGCAGCAAGGATTGTAGGGAGCCATGTCTCCCATTCAAGGCTGGCGGAGTGTTGGCTGCTGAGTGGGTTCTATTTTCTCTGCAGGGACGTTTAGAGAGAACGTTTCCTGACAATATCTCATGGCTGCTCCACTGCAGTTGGACATGGAGTCTGCCCTTATTTGTATCTGTGTTCCTGGCATGGACTGTGGTTGCCAACAAAAAGATAACCACCTTGTTAATTAGGTTCATGGAGCTGCCAGCCTCCAAATTTTTCTTATCTAACTTCCCACATCATGCTTCATCTTCTCTGCTTTGTCACGAAAAACCAGTCAATTTTAGATTTAGGAATAGGAATATAGTCAGAAGGCAATTGGCAGGTAATCTAATTCTCCAATTAGTAGCTATTTTCATCTCACTCTATGGTAAGCTCCCTCAGGGACAGGTGTTACTTTTGTTTTTTTAAATTATTATTTATATTCAAGTGTCTAGTCTTGTGCCTGGTGTATATACAGAGAAAGTAGAAAGCTGTTCAATAAATGAATCACTATTTTTGCATATATCAGTCAGCATATGGTAAGTTATGCTGTGTTAACAAACACAGCACTGAAGATTTATGTATTATAGTTGCTGTAAGTCTGTCTCAATTTGGTTGTTCCATGCCATCTTCACTCTGAGATCCACACGAATGGAGCAGTTTTTATTTGGAATATTCCTAAGCTCTTGGCAGAAGAAAAAGAGGACAGTGATATAACCACATACCAGTTTGAAAGTTTCTACTTGACACCGTATTTCTATTCACATTTTATTGGCCAACTCAGATGAAGACCAGGTCTGACTTCAAGGAGCTGAAAAATTAAAATTGTCCCCCACATGATCCCTTTCTTAATCTCCTTTATTTTTTTGTCAGAGCTTAATATTTACTTACAGTGATGCCCCTAAGATATAACTTAGGGAACACAATATTTAATTGTAATTTTAAACAGGCACAACTAATCTGAAACCTTGAACAGCAGATATATGTTTTGTGCTCGTATAATCTTATACATCTACAGTTCTGTATAAAAAGAATCTCAGAACAGTGATGCCACTAGCACCAGAATGATCGTCAATCATTAAAGACAACTTCTGTTATTGCCATCAGCTTATAGTTACTAAAGCAAAGAAAAACTTGATACATTTTATGAAGATTTTCAACAAAAAGTAATTGAAATAAAGAAATGCAAAAAGGTTTTCTGTTGAAGCCACTTTTCAATTCCTGCAGGAATATAGGGAGGCATAAGAACATTACATTCAGGAGTGGTTTTATCCTATTTCTTATATTATTCCATGCAAGAAACCATTCCTCCAAGTAAATGACCTGCAATAATATTATAACTGAGGTTGAAAGAGTTGGCTAATAGTTTAGAAAGGGAGAAAATAAAAATGAAATTAAAAATGAAGTCCTTAGCAATAAAAAAAAAAGAAATATTCTGAGAAGCCCGCACTTCAAGTCAATTTTAAGGACTGGGGAGGAGAGAGAGAAATTAACGTTGACTGATTTAATGTCTGCAAAACATCGTACTGCGTGCTTTTTATATATGGGATTTTGTAATAAATGACAGTGTAAGAGTTACCTCCTATGAGAAATCTCTTCCTTTACCGTTCAAAATCAGATAATGTTTAAATATAGTAACAGCTAATATATGTTGGACACTTAATATGTGCTAGATCAGTGGTTCTCAATCACTGTGTGATTTTGTTCCCAGGAGACATTTGGCAATGTCTGGAATCTTTTATCTTTGTCACATCTGGTGGGGGAGGATGGAAAGGATTGTGCTGGTGGATTGAGGCCAGGGCTGCTATAAACATCCTGCAATACACAGGATGGCCCCCAGTGCAAAGGGTTGTCTGGCCCATGGTGTCAACCTCCAGTGCTGAGACTGAAAAATCCTGTGCTAAAATTCTAAGGGTTTACATAAACAAATATTAGATAGCTAATTTAATTAATGAATTTAATCCTCACAATCATTTTGTGATTATATAGTATTGGTATTTACCTTCTATGGACAAGAAAACTGAGGCAAAGTTTATTGTGTAATTTACCCAAGATTATATCGCTAGTGAGAGTCAGGCCCTATGTTGGAAGACAGGCAGTCAGGCTCCAGCCTGCACATTCATAAGCACTAACCCCTGCACCTTCCCACTGTCCTGTAAGATTGTGAGAGTAGAAATTCTGTATATACACCACTATTTTCCACCAAACCTTTAGTACGATGGCCACAATAGTGTTTGTAAAGTAATTGTTGGGTGAGAGAATGGAATAGAGTCCACTCTCAGTTTACCAAGTAGGTACTAGTTAGTTAAAAAAGTTGTTCCCAATTTTCAATCATAAAGAAGTTTTTATATTCTTCTATAGGTTGTATTAGAAACTTAGGGGATTCTAGTGAAATGCATGAGACTTATGTTTCAGTTATTCTGCACGTGCTAGATAAAAAAAATTGCTTTCACCAAACTTTAATTGTGAGTAAAGCCTAAGGACATCCCCAAATCTAGTTATCCCAGATTAGGAACTGCTGAGAGATGACAATACATATTCCACTGGTTGGATAGCCACACAGGAAAAAGGGAAACAAAGTAAAACAAATCAAAACACCTTTTCATTCCTCTAGACCTGGAGTTGAACATTATAGTCCACAGGCCAAATCTCTCCCGCTCCAGGTTTTGATAAATAAAGTTTTATTGGAACAGAGCCATGCTCGTTTGGTTATGTGTTGTCTGCGGTTGCTTTCACAGAACAGGCACAGAGTTGAGTAGTCACGATGGAGACCATGTGGCCTTACTTACTATTTGGACATTTTCAGAAGATGTTTGCTAACCTATGCACAGAACATAGATGCCAATACTTGAAAAATATTTTTTGGTCAATTACATGGTACAGTATTAATTTTTTTCCAGGAGTAATATCCAGACCTATTCTGTTGGCTTTGGAAAGTATAAAGAACCTGGCAGTTTAGCTCTTGTTTTCGTAGAGATTATCGGAATGACTGTGGCTTGTGGCCGGATAAGTCAGTGCACCTGCTGTACTGAATAAGTAGAAAGCTTTTGGGAAGCACAATAATGTGGCTCTATACTTGTATCCATAAATGAAAAGGCTTAAAAAATTCTAGGAGGTTTAATTTCTGCCAGAGTTCCTGTGACAAATAAACCAGTATGTTTTTAAAGCAGCATGTAAACAAATCTAAAAGAGATCTATAATTAGTTGTTACTGCATATGGATTTTAGTAAAAATTAGATGAAATGCATCAAGGTGACCAAGAGTTCATTGCTAGTGTTTGTCTGCAAAGCAACATTTCTGTTCTTAAGGTTTTAGACAGTTTTTAATAGAATACAATATAAATCCCTTGACTTAGCCATAATGGCTTTTTCTATGGTATTGAATACGGAAAACTAATGGACAGAGAGGCCATTTTTACAACTTTGCATTGAAGTACAACATATTACAGAAAAATGCACATATCGTATGTCCAGTTCAATGTATTCTCACAAATTAAACACATCTGTGTCAACAGCACTTAGATCAAGGGGTGGAGAGCCACCAGAAGCCCCCTCATGCCCATTTTAGGTTAAAACTCACCTCAAGGGTAAACTTTACCCTCACTTCTAACACAATACACCGGTTTTGCCTGCTTTTAGTTACTCTTCTGTGTCTTTTTGCTCAACTTTATGTCTGTGATTCATCCATGTTTTTGTGTTGTGTGATTTGTTCCTCCTTGTAGCTGCAAAATATTCTATTGGGTGAGTATCTAAGTTTTATTTATTCTACTGCTGAAGTGCATTTGTGCAGTTTCCAGATTGAGGCTATTACAAATAGTGTTCCAATGGACATTCTATTACCTGCTTTTATTGAACATATATGTAGATAGATACACATTTCTCATCCCTTTTGCACAGTGGAATTATTTTGTATATATTTACTAAGCCTGTGTGAAAGGGATTTTCTTCCTTTAATGTATCACTTCTTGTTTAGAATAAGAGAATAATTCATTTGGAATTATTCTTGATAATGAATTTTAAAAAATCCTTTGTCATAGACTCATTAAATCTCACACTTAGAAGAACTGCAGAGTCATCTCCAGGATTAATTTGATGGATGTGTCTCTTCTCTAATATTCTCAACAAAGAGGCAACTATCTTCAGTTTATTTACCTTTATGATAAAGAAACTCACTTTCTGAAAAGGAAGCTACTTCAATTTTCACAATGCTCAAATATTTAGAAAGTTATTTCTTATATTAAGCTGAAATCCAGTTTAGTAAACCTTTTGATACTAGATCTACTCTCAATAGTCCTACAGATTTGAGCTTAATTTCTCTTCTGTATGATGATCTTATACATATTGAAAGACAGCCATTGTACCTTTCAAAAAAAAAAGCCATTTTTCTTCTTTTTTTGTATTGGTTAATTGTTTCTATATTCTTCACAATTATATGAAAATTACATCAATGTAGTCTAGTCTGTCACCATCTCTTTTAAATATTGATGCCCATTTTAAAAAAGAGAGAGAGAAAGGGAGAGAGACTGGAAAGCTGATGCAAAAATAATTAATAAATGTTATTTCTGTAAGCTAGGACAGCAGATAACTTAAATTTTTTTTTTTTTTTGGTTTATATTTTCCTTAGCACAAATCCAGTGTAGAATAGAACACAGCTATTTTCCTTCTTGTACTGAACTAATTTTTCTATGAACATAGGTTAATTATGTCAGTTATTTTTGGCAAACACATTTAATTATCATACCATACGTGAGGCATAATCAATGAAACACTTGCGGTGACTTTCACTTTTTCATTCAATGTTAGTAAATATCTACTGATCAAATAGCATGAGTTATCTGAGTCCCTGTTCTTAAGGCACATGCAGCTGGTGAAGGAGGTAGATGCTTGTACATCCCAGTATAAAACTATGATAATAGTTGCCACATGGATGACCACAAAGTAGCACATAAAACAAGCATGCAACCCATTTCAAAGACTTTCATGGAATACTGAGCCTTGGAGTAAAGTAAAGTAAAGCCCCAGGCCTCCAGAGATTAAAAATAAACAATAAACGTACAAAGTGCCCAGAAGGGAGGAGTGTGGATGTGATGGGATCCTGGAAGAGGGTTTGAAAGGTGGGGTGAGTGGAGTTTAGAGAGGAGGCTGAAGGGTCAACCAAAGATCATATCCTTAAAGGCTTTCTGAAAGGTATCCTGAATTCAGTGGGACATCAGTAAAACATTTAAACACAGAAGTGACACGATCAGACTGGCTGTATCCCAAAACTCATTATGCCTGCATGCTACTCCACTGTAAGTCAGTTTTACAGGAGTATATATTTCTTCTTAATAATTTCAATTTAGATGGAAATTTCATCATTGAATAAATATCATTTCTGTAGTCAATATGTAGTTAACTTTAAATGATCTGAGAGAAAACTAATGAAAAAGATATTTTTTTTCCTAAACCAGATTTGAAATTTTCATTTTTCCTGGCTCCCTCATAGATGTTAACTTCAGACTTCAAATATTTATTTAATTTCACTGGTGTTGGTGGATTTACTATCTTTGAAAACCAAGTGTGACATAACTTTATTTCACATTAATAATGCTGTCTGAGCTTGGTTTCTGTGACTCTCGGATACATTTGGAGTATAAAGACGATCTTCTGGAAGCGGAACAAGATCTTTGCAGCTATGCTTGTGTTAAGCAGTTTCAGTCCAAAAATAATCATGCTCTTATATTACCATAGGGCACTGGTCTTTCTTTTGTGTTCAGCATTGATTTGGATCTGTAAAATTTAGCATGCCAAGTTCGTCATCAAATCCTCGGAACTCACGAGAGACAATGGAGTTAGAGGTTAGTTTACAGAAACAGAACTTTTTATTAATATTGGAAAATAGCCATGCTGATTGAAGGAAGGATGGAAAAGCATTACTGTGTCTCTTTCAGTTTGAAACAACATGCAATCTCTTGCTAAGTGCTTTACTCCAAAGACCTGAAAATGTACAGCATTGGGCTGCTTGAAAATCAGCACTAGATGGAAGGAGGAATAATTGAATAATGCCTTTCCTCCAAAAAATGTCAAGGTCTTTGCCTGAGCAGACTCATTTGCCCACTGCTCTTTGGCATCCATCAAATCCAGCTCTTTAATGTTAGTCAGCATGTCTAGGTGATAAGCACAGAACTCGTTCTAGCCAATGGCTCTGTGCCTACATTTTCCCATTCGGCTTGGTTGGTCTGGGTTCTGTCAGCAGGCTCTCTGGAGTGAGTAAAGGGAGAGATTGTGCCCTCACAGAAACTTGTGTTAAAAATTATCTTCCTCTTCCAAACGAGTTCAAGCTACCTGTGCGCTAGGCTGTCGGTGCTTGAAAAAAGAGAACCTTGGATTACCAAGCTCCTCCCTGCAAAATTCCTGCCTGGTTTGTGCCTTTCTTTTACTGATTCTATTACTCTGTGTTATGGGTTGAATTGTGCACCTTCTCCCCAAATAAAAAAGTGCTGAAGTCCTAACCTTCACCACCTCAGTGCTGAAGTCCAACCCCAACTCCCTCAAGATACGACCTTACTTGAAAATAAGTGTTGTTACACATGTGATTAGTTAAGATGAGGTCACACTGGAGTAGGGTGGGCCCACCATCTAATGTGACTGTGTCCTTATAAAAGGGAGAAGTTTGGATACAGAGATACACACACAGGGAGAACTCCATGAGAAGATTGGAGTCACACTGTCACGAGCCAAAGAACTACCATAAGCTAAGAGACACCTGAAGCAGATCCTCCCCTAATGCCTTGAGAGGAAGCATGGTCCTGCTGAGGCTTTGACCCCAGACTTCTAGCTTCCAGAACGGTGAGACTGCAAGTTCTAGTTGTTGAAGACACTCAGTTTGTACTACTTTGTTATGTCAGCCTTTGCAAATGAACATACTCTGTTTACTCAACTCTCTCTTGCTCTCTCTTTTTAAACTTTGTGTCATGTGCATACCCACTGGGCTAAAGGTAAACTTCACACCTTGGTACCCTGGCCTGGAGAGCAGTCTGGACTTCTCCAGGTTTTTCTGCTTTGAGTTGTCCTAATACAATCACTTTACTTAGTCAGATTTGAGACTAACACCCAGGCTCATTGTCAACCAGCTAAGTGGCAGCTGTGCCCAGTTTACCCTGGATGCCCTGTGGGAGTAACTGTACACCCTCCACAGTCCAGCAGGAGACCACAGTGGTAGACCCTTTCTCGTGCCAGGCTAGACAGACCATGTTAAAAAGGCTTTTAGCATAGCTCTGAAATTACTTCCACCAGCCATACTAGTGCCACAATTCATTTTTATTATATAGGTCCTTTATTCTATCCTTAACTCTGGAAATAAAATTTGCCAACTTGGAATGTTAGAATTACTTTAGAAGTGGCTTTAGAGCTATCAAGGTAATTTAAGATGAGGTTAACCATACTTCTATTTAGAAGAAGTCTGGTAACCAGCTTACAATCTTCCAAAACTTTCTGTGGTGTATTTCATAGACATACTTAAATATTAACCATGTGCAACACATCGTGTGGAATATACAAAAGTGAATGTTCGACCAGAGAGCTTCTCTATATGTGCAAATTAATAAATGCTTGCTAAGTGAGAGTCCGTTAAGTGGGTTATTAACTCACTCAACAGTGAGTTACTTGGAAGTCACCTTGTGTCGGGCACTATGTCGTGCCTTGTAGATACGGTAACGCGTGAGATAAAGTAGGGCCTGCTTGCAGGAACTTCCCACCGCAGGAAGAATCTCCTTTCAATTCTCAAGGACTAGGTCCTCTAGAGGAGAGATGAGATAAATCCAAAAATAACTATCAAAATCAGATGTGACTAAAGGGACTTAAATGGCAGGCAAATTTCTATGAGCAAATAGAAGTGAAAACCAATGCAGTTAAAAATGAAGTTGGACAAGTCACTGAAATATCAGTCCAAACCAAGTGTAATAATTGTACCAAATTAGTTCCTTAGACCCGTATTCTGGGCAAACTATAAAATGTCTGTGCGACTACTATTCTGCTATTCCTTTCCACCCCTTAATGCCTTCCCCTTCCCCCCCATTCCAACTTTGCAATCTTAGGAACATACTTTTCATACAAGAAGCTTAGAACATTTATGATGGCACAGATAACAAACAGAATATTATTCGAAAATTTCTGAGGTCATTAGCACTAAAATGCAAATTGTACACTTTTTACTGTGCAGTAGAGGGGTGAGTAGGTCAGCATGGCATGTGCATTTCTTTTGTTACCAATGGTCAGTGGAAGGGGAAAGGGTGTTAATTTATTTGAGAGAGTCTGCTCCAGACTGCTGTACCAGCATGTGCTAGTATAATTAAAATTACTAGTTTTAATTACTGTAGAAGAGTCAGTTTGGAGAAAACATTCTAAAATGGAAAAAAATCTATTTTTGAGATTTTAATTTCTCTTTGTCAGTGGGGATAATTACCACTAATGATTCATCTCACCAGGGATGATGAATGGAGGTAAGAACCAAGCAGGGAGCCTGGATGCTTGGGTTCTAGTTTTGGTTGTGCCATATAATCTATGTCATTATGGATTAAAATGCGTTCTCTCTCTGAGCTTTATTATCATCATCTGTGGAATCATGTGCATTGGCCTGGATGGTCATTAAGTTTCCTTTCAACAGTGAGATTCCATCTTACAAAATTAGCTCAATTAGAGCAAGAGGCCCGTGATGTACACGTCTTGGATTCTTTCTGGCTGGATGCTGGCCAGCTGCTCGTCCCTGCATAAAGCTGAGCCATCTCCAGTACTGTACGTTATTGAGGAAATAGCTAGTAATTAAAGGGAATATTTGTGCCAGACACGATGCCAAGTCTCTGTTGTGTGATTTTTCACCATAAACCAGGGCATAGGTGCTTATACTATCGACATTTTACAGATGAGAAAAGTGCTCTGGGTCATTCAGTTGGGAAGTAAAGAACAGATATCAATCCAGGTGTACCTGACTCCAGAGTCTGGCCACAGAGCTCAAGGCTTCTCTAGTGGGTTGAATGGTGCCCATCCCGCCCTGCAAAAAAAAAAAAAAAAAAAAAAAAAAAAGATATGTTCTGCTTTTGGAACCTATGGATATGACCTTATTTTGAGAAAGACTCTCTGTAGATGCAATTAAGTTAAGAATCTTGAGGTAAGATCATTCTGGATTTAGGGTAGGTCTTAAATCTAATACAAACACCCTTACAAGAGACAGAGAAGGGAACACATGGAGTCACACAGAGGGAGGGCCATGTGAAGGCAGAAGCAGAGGTTGGAATGGTGCAGCCTCTAGTCAAGGAACAACGGGAGCCTCTAGAAGCAGGAAGAGGCAGGGGAGGCTTTGCCTCCCGAGCTTTTGGAGAGAGCATGGCCTTGACGGCACCTTGATTTTGGACTTCTGGCCTCTAGAAGTCGGCTGGATCTTTAAAATCATAGGAAGGTTTTCTTAAGTGCATACAGGAGGGCTTGGGCCAGATAAACTGAATGAGGATGATATTTGCACACAAGGCCATTCAGTTGCCACCAGCCCACAGAAAACTGCACCCTGGGAATGACACCCCTGACCCCACATCCACCCTGTGTACCATGGCTCTCACCTGTGTCAGAGTCACTGCAGTTAGCCACGTCCCGGGTGACTCCCTCAGTAAAAGATCCAGAATTCCACGCTGTGGGCTCCCTGAACTTTCCTTGGGCTTATTGTTACTCAGAAATTACTGATAAAATATTGCAATGGGTCAGTACAATTTTAGTTTTCAGGGTAAAATATTAACATACTCCAAAGAGAGAAGAAAAATAATGTCAGTCACGGTGTTCATGGAGCTGTCCCTTTTCCTGATCATCTGAAAGGTAGATCAAAATTCTTTAGCAAGATGGTAGGAAAGTTAAGGTGGAACTCAGGTAAACTCTCCAACCTCAAATCTCAGGGGGTGGGTGTATTTATTGTTTAGTGTTATCATAGATACTTGGCTTAGTGTAGAATAATCCTTTGCAGAAATGCAATCTTGGCTAAAATGTGACCTTGTTTCCTCTTTATAAAATTTGAAGCTACCATTTTTTTTTTGGTCCAACTTCTAGGTAAAGAGGACTTTACTTCTGGGAAGTCCCACAATAAGCTTAGATAAAAGTATTGCGAGAATATAAATCTACATGTATCATAGTAAATGAAGTAATCTCAGAGGGACGGTTTCCTAGTCTGTAAAAAGATAATGGAAATGACACCTAACTTGCAGGAATCTTTGCAAGACAACAATGTGAACCAGATGGTACCTAATACAGTGCTTGGCACAGATAGGTGTGGCCCATGTTGGTTTTGTTTTTACTAGTGTTTTTTAATGGACTTGACATAAATTTCCTCTTTCAGTCTCATCTGCTTTATGTTTTCCTAAGTACATGTTTCTCATAAATAACTTTTTAGCAAGAAATTATTCTAGAGTATTCTATATTTATTAATATACTTTTAGGAATTTTTGTTAGGTGTTTATTTAGAAAAGATGTGCGATCATTGTTTAATGGAGTGGTCATAAAAGCAATGCTGTAAATAAGGAAAGATAATGTACTATGGTTAAGTAATAATTTTATCTCCTCACATGCTTGACTGACTCAAGAATACTTTTATTTGGTTCCGTAGGGAAGAAGAAGGGACCCCTTTCCCTTTGAACTCCAAGGACTAAAAGCAATTAAAGATCATTCTTGATTTTTGTCATTTTATTGAGCTCTTTGGCAGAATATATTCTGTGTGTATTTGGGGAAAGGAGATATTTCCAAGGAAATTAGATTTTTTAAACTTATATTTTGCCTTGATTCTGTGGTAAAAATAATGTTTTATTAGTTAAGGATTTGCAAGAATTTTTCTCCCTTTTCCCTATATCTTCTGTCTAAGTAGCACAGAAGATCCTCTTGATAAATCGATAGAGTTTGTTAATCACAGATTACTGGAAAACTGTGTTTTGGTAAATGATAAGATTTGCTTATTTCACTAGAAGACAGTAAATAATGTACAAGAATTCATATCACTACAATATTATGGAAAATGTCAACAACCTTAGATTGTCTATTGGTGTAAAATGATTAAACAAGTAATTGGAATTCCTTTTAAATTTTTACAATAATATAAGTTAGTATTTATTAAATGTTTGCTGTGCTCTGAGAGTCATTCTAAAACTTTGCATACATAATCTCATGTAATCTTCTTCTTGTAGCCATTTAAACGGTGAGGAAATTGGAGCTCAGAGAGATCATATGATTTGCCTAAGGTCACATAGAAACAGTAACAGTGATTGTTAATAGTAGCTGCTAACAGTAGTACAGTAGTGATAGTCAAACTGTTAGCATAGAACAGTGTCTGTTACTGACCCGAAGGGTCAAGACCATACACGATTTATTATTATCACCATGTGCTTAATGAAGGAATGTTTCACACTAAACTGCATGCAGATCCGCCCATGCATGTTTTGGTTAAGCTAAATGTTTTGGTTAAGTTTCATCGACGCAGAGTAGTATCAATACAGTCAATTATCCCAAAATATTTAGCATTACATTGAGAGCTGGTAGAGGAAAGTGGCAAGCCCTTTTGTTAGTTACCTATTTCTACGTAAACTAAAACAAACTTAGGGACTTAAAATAACAGACATTTACGTTTCTCACAGTGCTGTAGGTCAGGAGTCTGCACAGCTTTCCTGGGTCCTCTGCTTCAAAGTCTCTGATGACGCTCCAATCAAGTGACAGCAAGGGTTGGAGTGTCATATGAAAAGGGGAAGGATCTGCTTCCAAGCTGTTTGCAAAATTATGTTCTTTTTTGGGTGGCTTGAGTGTCAGTGTTTCTAGCTTGCTGTTGACAGGAGGCAGTCCTCAGTTCCTTGCTCCATGGGCTTTCCCAACATCGCAGCTTGCTTCATTGGGTGAGGAAGAGAGTCTGCTACCAAGGTGGAAGTCAGATTTTTTGAAACCTAACCACAAAAATGACTTTTCCTAATTTTGAAAAATTCTATTAGTTACCAAAGGGAGAGGACTGTGAAAGGCTGAATATCATGTGTCAGGAATCACTGAGGTCCACCTTAGAAGAAACCTACTCTAAATCTTCCCTCTTTTTTGCCATGTTGCTATTTCATAGAAAGCTTGCTGGGAATAATTAAAGAGGGAGCAAGTCTCTTAAATTGGGTTTCCTATCACTGAAAATTTTTTCTGTTGCCTCTGATGTAATTTGGCTCTTTATTTACCCTTTTGGATTTTACAGCTCTCTAGGTGTTCATTCTCTATAGACGGCGCCTCCTGTTGTCACATCAAGGTGTGTAGTTTATTTTTTAATAGACTATTTTTTAGAGCAGTATTGGGTTCACAGCAAAACTGAGCAGAAAATAAAGAGTTTCCATATATCCTCTGACCGCACACATACTCAAGCCTCCCCCACTATCAATATTCCACATCGTTTGTTACAACCGATCAACCTACAGTAATACGTCTTTATGCCCAAAGCCCGTAACTTACATTCAGGTTCATTCTGAGTGTTGTACATGCTATAGGTTTTGACAAATTTATAATAACATGTATCCACCATTACAGTGTCACACAGAATAGTTTTGCTGCTTTTAACATTCTTTACACTCCCCTGGCAACCACTAATCTGTTTGTTTTCCAGAGTGTCATATGGTTGGAATCATATAGCATGTAGCATTTTGAGATTGGTTTCTTCCATTTAGTAATATGCTCTTTAGTTTCCTTCATGTCTTTTTATGGCTTGATAGCTAATTTTTCTTTAGTGCCGAATAATATTCCACTGTCTCAGTGTATCACAGTTTATTTATCTGTTCATCTGCTGAAGGACATGTTGGTTGCATCCAAGTTTTAACAATTATGAATCAAGATCTGTGTGCAGATTTTTGTGTGGACCTAAGTTTTTAACTCATATGGATAAATAGCAAGGAGCACGATTACTGGATCACACGGTAAACTATGTTTAGTCCTACAGCTAACTGATAAACTGTTGTTTGAAGTGGCTGTACTGTTTTCCATCCCCACCAGCAGCGAATGAGTGTCCCTGTTGCTCCACATCCTGTGTCCTTGCCAGCAACTGGTGTCAGTGTTCCAGATTTTGGCCATTCCAAAAAGTTTGCAATGGTATCTCATTGTTTTAATTTGCAATTCCCTAATGACATATAATTTGGAGCACACTTTCATATGTTTATTTGCCATGTATGCCTTCTATGTTGAGGTGTCTTTTCAGGTCCTTTGCTGATTTCTAACCAGATAGTTCATTTTCTTATTATTGAGTTTCAAGGATTCTATGTGTATTTTAGATGACAGTCCTTATCAAATATGTCTTTTATGATATTTTTCTCCCAGTCTGTGACTTGTCTTCTCATTCTCTTGACATTGGTTTTCACAGAGCAGAAGTTTTTAATTTTAATAAAGTATTGTTTGTCAATGAATTATTTCAAGTGTGCCTTTGTTGTTGTATCTAAGAAAGTCATCATCGAATCCCAAAGTCATCTGCATTTTCTTCTATGTTACCTACTAAGAGTTTTATGTTTTGCATTTTACATTTAGATATATGATTAATTTTGTGTTAGTCTTTGTGAAGGGTGTAAGGTCTACGTTGAGATTTTTCTTTTTTTGCATGTGGGTGTTCATTTGTTCCAATATTTGTTGAAAAGTCTATTTTCTCCATTATATTGCCTTTGCTCCTTTGTCAAAGATCAGTTACTTGTATTTATGTGGGTCTGTTTCTGGGCTCTCTATTCTATTCCATCGATCTGTTGTGTATTCTTTTGTTAATACCATGCTGTTTTGATTACTGTAGCTCTATGATAAGCCTTTAGGTTGAGGAGTGTTTGTCCTCTGTTTTTTTCCATTAATATTGTGTTAGCTATTCTGCATCTTTTGCATCTCCATATACATTTTAGAATCAGTTTGTTGATATCCGCAAAATAGCTTGCTGGGATTTTATTGGGATTGTGTTGAGTTTATAGATCAAGCTGGGAAGAACTAACATCTTGGCAATACTGAGTCTTCCTATCCATGATCATGGACTATTTCTCCATTTATTTAATTCTTCTCTGATTTCTTTAATCAGAGCTTTGTAGTTTTCCTTATATAGAGCTTGTGCATACTTCTTTTTTTTTTTTTGAAACATCCAGCAAATATTTTAATTTCATTTTTTCTTTTTTAGATTTTTTCCATTATAGTTTACTACAAGAGATTAAATATAGTTCCCTGTGCTATACAGTAGGGCCTTGTTCTTTGTCTATTTTATATATAGTAATTTGTATGTGATAATCTCAAACACCTGATCTACCCCTCCCCCTGATTTCCCTTTGTTAACTGTCAGTTTGTTTTCTAGGTCTGTGAGTATATTTCTGCTTTGTAAATTAGTTTATTTGTATTATTTTTTAGATTCCACACATAAGTGATATCATATGATATTTGTGTTTCTCTTTCTGACTTACTTCACTTAGATAACCTCTAGGTGTATCCACGTTGCTGCAAATGGTATTATTTCTTTCTTTTTTATGACTGAGTAATATTCCATTGTATGTATGTCTTTTCTGAATATATGCCAGAGTGGGATTGATGGATTATATAGTATTTCATTTTTTGAGGAACCTCCATACTGTTTTCCATAATGGCTACACCAAGCTACATTCCCACAAATGGTGTGGAGGGCTCCCTTTTCTCCATACCCTTTCCAGCATTTATTATTTGTAGGCATTTTAATAATGGCCACTCTGACTGGTGTGAGTTGATACCTCACTGTAGTTTTGATTTGCATTTCTCTGATAATTAGTGATATTGAGCATCTTTTCATGTGCATATTGGTCATCCATATGTCTTCATTGGAGAAACATCTGTTTAGGTCCTCTGCTCATTTTTTGATTGGGTTATTTATTTTTTTGTAACTGAGTTGTATGAGCTGTTTGCATATTTTGGAAATTAAGGCCTCATGAGTTGCATCATTTGTAAATATTTTCTCCCATTCTGTAGGTTGTTTTTACGTTTTGTTTATGGTTTCCTTTGCTGTAGAAAGACTTATAAATTTGATTAGATCCCTTTTGTTTAATTTTTGCTTTTATTTCTCTTCCCTGGGGAGACTGACCTAAGAAAATTCATGCCAAAGAATGTTTTGCCTATGTCCTCTTCTAGGAGTTTTATGGTGTCATGTCTTATAGTCAAGTATTTAAGCCATTTTGAGTTTATTTTTGTGTATGGTGTGAGGGAGTGTTCTACTTTCACTGATTTATGTGCAGCTGCCCAGCTTTCCCAACATCACATGCTGAGGAGATTGTCTTTTCTGCATTGTATATTCTTGCCTCCTTTGTCATAGATTAATTGACCACAGATATGTGGGTTTATTTCTGGGCTCTCTATTCTGTTGCATTGATCCATATTGAACATATTCTTATTTTAGATATTTTCCCAAGTATTTAATCTTGGGGTATAACTAATGCAAGTTTTAATTTCAAATTCCAGTTTTATGTATAGATTATATGTAAATAATTTTTGTTTATTAACCTTGGATCTAGCATCCCTGCTATAATTGCTATTAGTTTCAGGAGTTTTTTTTGTTTTTGTTTTTTGGGTTTTTTTTTTTTTTGTAATTTTTGACTCTTCCAGATTTTCTACACAATCATGCCATCTGCAAATAAAGATAGTTTTATTTCTTACTTTCCAATTTATATGCTTTCTATCTTCTTTTCTTGTCTATTCATTAACTAGAACTTCCAATATTATGTTGAAAAGGAGGAAACTTTTTTCTGATCTTAGAGGGAAATCTTACAGTTTCTCACCATTAAGTATTATATTAGATTTAAGTTTTTTGTAGATTTAAAAAAAATTAAACTGGGGAAGTTACCTGCTGTTCTTCATTTTCTGAGAGTTTTTAATAATGAATAGTTATTGAATTTATCAATTTTTCCCATCTATTAATGTGATCATATGTCTTTTCTTCTTTAGCCTGTTGGTGTGTATGTAGTCTATTATTTTTTCACTTAGCACTATTTGGGAAGGTGAATGTAGTTTTGACTAAGTAATTCAATTCAAGAGGAAGAAATTGCCCACATTTTCAAGAAATCTTCTCCAGTGCAGCCTTATGGTAGTAACACTAGTATATTCATATCTACCTGTGACTTCTTACCATTGCTCAATTGCTTTAGAATTTATAGAGAGGAAAGAGTGTGACTGATTTTTACCAAATAAAAAGAGCCCTGAGAATTCTTAACAAAAGTAGTACCAAGCTTATAAGAATGTTTAATGTATTAGAAGAGACAGTGTTCAATAGAGGTAAGGTAAGTACTTGGTACCTGGTAAACAATCAATAGTTACTTCTTCATTTTCTTACTTTCTTTTTCTTCTTCCTGTGATGATGGTGATGATGATGATGGCTGTGATCAGACTGTTTTCTGAGTACTATGCTACATGTTTTCTGCTACCTAGACTGCAAACTCATGTTTCCAAGGTTGTACTACATGTGCTAAACATTTTTACTGTATTACATATCCTACTACATAGGCTCAGGTAAGGTGCAACATAAAAATAATATAAATTTTAATAAGGGCATGTGTTTATTTTTCCTTGTATATAGTTAAGGGGAAACTATGGAAGGGGTAATGATATATCAACTTTCATGCTAAAAATGCAAGTAAAGAATACTACTATGGAATAACATATGTAAAATATTTTCCTAGTAGGAGCATCCTGGCTAAGGAGAGGAATAGATGCTCGGAAAGGTCATTGAGAGGCTAAGTTTCCAGTGCTTGCGATTCCACTGTATCCTGGATTGAGAGGGTTGGAAAAGAACCAAATTACTCCGTGAAAAGAAGTTGGGAATGAGATTTGGAGACTGTATAGCAGAAAGAGAGATGGCATCTTGCAGGTGATAGCAAAAGAGGGCTGGTGATGGGGGCAGAATTTTATATTGGTGCTTGTAGTTTGGTGGCAACACAAACTCTCTTTTATTTGTTACAAGCTTTTTCAGTAAGTGCCAATAAAACTGCATTGCTTATGAGCAGTTTAATGAAAAGATGTGTTTTGAAGGGAGAACATACAGGACTAAACCTTTTTTTAAAGATTGGTTTGGCATGAAAACAAAGGCTACTCATTGAAAACCAGGCACATATTCGCTAATAATTCAAATTCCCTGGTATGCGTGGTGATGCGCTACCCACTGTTGATGCGGAACTGAGCGTGATGTAGACCCTGTGAAGACAGAGGCCACAGTCCTTACTGCAGCATATCCTATAAATCTCATAGTGTATCAGTTGAAAACCTGTTTAAAGGATTATTGATGAATGTGCCTTGAAAAAGGATTCATTGATTAGAGAGGTTTGGAAAACTCAGCATGCTCTAAATCCTCTTGGAGATTCCCAAAGCTCTTTAGTACATTAAAGACTGAGATGTCTGTAATTAAATGTACTCCATCATCACATGTACTTATTTAACTTTGTTTAAGCCAGTCTTTCCCAAATGTATTTGCTCGTGAAACTCATTTTTAAAAGAACATTCCTATTATCTCCTCTTCGACAATGTTCCTTGGGAAAGTATCACTTATAAAACACAACTTAGCGGAAAAAGTAAAGTACAGAATGTTATGTTTTTGTAAGGGGACATGAGCTGGTTAACATGATAGCATATTGAAAAGAGCTATCATTCTCTTTGAAGTTCTCTGAGGATGCTCACCCTATTAGGTCATTCTATAAGTTAGGGTAAGTAATAAAAGCTGCTGTAACAAACAATTCCTAAATATTGATGACTGAGACATGTAAAAGTTTATTTCTTGCTTAGGTCACAGTTGCAATGCTGATCGGCAGGGAACATTGATCTGTGAAGTCATCCAGTGAGTCAGAGTTCTTGAAATCATATTCTGAAGCATCATGGGCTTTCCCTTGACTCTGTTACCTTATGAGCAGAAGAGATTCCTCACAGAGAATCATGCAGATAATTTGGGGAAGCATACCTAGAAATGGCAAATACCATTTCTGCCCACATTTCATTGTCCGGAGCTTGGTCATATGGTGGCCTCACATCTATGACTGTGCTAAGCAAGAAAAGGAGAACACAGATAAGGGTGAGCACTTGCTGTTCCTTTCACAAATTTTGAAAAGTATCTAAGAGTTTACTAGTGGGACGAAGTAGGTAAGGATAATTTAGGCACAAGGAGCTACATGAATAGAGGGCACAGATTCATAAAATGGAAGGAGGTTTTGAATAACTGTGAAGTTCAGGTGGCAGATGAGTCTGCAGAGACAGTTTGGGAATAGACTGTAAAGGATCATGCTAAGGATTTTGGACTTTGTATTGGAAATGATTGGGAATCAATGAAGGTTTTCAAGGTGAGTACATGAACATATTTATTCTATATAAGCAGCTCTGAGAAGAGTGTCCAAGATGGACTGGAGAGATAAGAGACTTGTGGAGAGAGAATAGTAGACAAGAAACTGTTGCACTTACCTGGAAGAGAGGGTCATTATGAGGATAGCATTGAAGATGAAGAGGATAAGCTAAACTGGGTAATTTCTTGGAGAAAGTAAGATTTGATAAAGGGTTTGTGGTGGTGGATGACTAGAAGAGAGAAATGACTTTAAAGTTTCTGGTTGTTGTACTTGAGAGGATGGTGTACATATTTACCAAATATTTTGGAACTGGAGCAGATTTTGGGGTAAAGATAATTACTTCATATTTTACTTTGAGTTAAATGTGACTGTTGGAGGTATGTGGCTGGAGTTTGAAAGAGAATAACGTTGCTTGGAGAGAAATAAGCACACAGACTCAACTTGAAATCTTGAGAATCAATGAAGTTACCCATAGGTCACGATTAGGAAAAACAATGGAAAGAGAGCCAAGGAGAGAACTCTAAACAAAGCTGAGAGTTAAGTGATGGGTAAGGAAAACACTGTGAAGTTGTCTTATTGATCAGGAATAAAAGTTTATCCTGAGTAGCGTGGTGTCTAGTAAAAAAGTGCTCTTCTATAAAACATAATATCCAAGAACTTTCCTTCCTTGAATAGCATAGACATTTTTGTCAATGTCTTAGAAAATAAAATGTATTGCTATTGAGATAAAAAATAAACCTCTATGACCATTACTTAAAGCATGTTTTGGAACTTGTTGCTTGACTAATAGAAAGCATTTGTGTTGAAAATAGGGCAGCTGATATCACTTTTTCTCAATAGTGTCAATATTCGGTAAACATTAGATTTTATTGGAAAAATAAGGGAAAGCAATTTCAGTATCTGTAATGCATGTTACAGAATAAGAGATGGTATGAGAAGGGAAAACGCTCCAGTAGTTTTTGACCACTGCTGCTGGCATGCTGACTTTGTGGGAAGGTGGAAGTGATTGTCACATTTTAATTTACGTAGAAGAAATATGACATGGGTTTCATGACAAATGCATATCCGAGAGATATTTCTGTACCGGAGAAAAGAAATAGCTGCTAAGTGGATCCTGATTTGGGGCATAATCAAAACTTGACAATTTCCATATTTATGTATTTGTGAACATGTCCTTTGTGGACTTTTAAATAGACATTTATAAAAGGTTTAGTATTTTTGGCAGGGAAAACGCATAAAGAATATGTTGCCATTTTGGAACTTGAATTAGGACACAAAAATACATTAGTCTATCCATTTTCTTACTTTGTTTAAAGAAAGAGAAGGATATTGAGCATTAAGTGTATTATTAAATTAGGGCCCCCTTAGGATCTGTGCATTATCCAACCAGATGTATGTGCTATACGTGCCTGATTACTCTACACACTATTTCTTTCTCTTGCTGTCTCCCTTGCTCCTAGACAAAGTGAATCAGTGGTGTTCCAAGTGGAATGGGAGTAGTATGGAATAGAGGGAAACTACGGAGATTTTTATCTCTACTTTCTGCACAGCACAGCCAAAGTTCTCCAAAAATTTGCAATAGTCACAGCTCGCTTCACTTGCCTCTGGCTTAGACACCTTCCTACTTCTACATTCTGTCAAAACAACCCTGAGTAAGGCTGCCAAAGAGCACTCCAAACAGAGGATCAAGTACAAGATGCTTTATGCATCCACCCAGTTGAGAGCTCTCTTGTTTTACCGCTTTGGTTAAAAGGAAGCTATTCACTGCTGCCTCTTTTCTTACTCTATAGCCACTCCCTTGTGTTTCTGTTGCACACCTATGCAGGACACCCAAGTATGGCTTGTCCCCAGATTCCCGTCTGCTGACTCTGTACCATATATTCCTAATTTTCTATGTATGGGCTCATGGCATTACAAAATTAGAAACTTGGGTTTGGAGTTCACATTCAAATGTATTAAAAGACTCAGGACAACGTTGCAAAGTCATTCATTAATGTGACATAATTAGCTTAACACTATTTCATGATGTAGGGAAAACGCATAGTCTTTGTACTACTTAAGTGGGTAAGGTTGTTTTCTCGATTATATAGTCTCACTAACTAGCCAGATAAGCCTAAGAAATTTAAAAGTAGAAGTGATTTCTGCATGCTTATTTTTCCCCTGCTCCAGCAGCCCTTGAGGACAAATGTTCCATTGTATTTACAAATGTAATCTCATTAAAATCTCTTACTAATTTTGTGATGAAGACACTATGCCCATTTAACAGATGATGAAACTGATGAAACTGAGACTTAATGAGGTTAAATAAATTAGCTAACATCACATAGCTTATAAGGTAAAGAGCTCTAATGTGAACCTTATTACCCCTACACTGTACTTAGTGGTGACATATAATTTGGTCCACTCTATTTTCTACTTTGAAAAGGTTGTTTTTCAATTGTGTTGTTATAGACTGAATGTTTGTGCCCCTTCCAAATTCATAGTGGAGGCTTTGGAAAATAGTTAGGATGAGATGAGGCCATGAGGGTGGAGCCCTCATGAATGCGATTAGTGTCCCTATACGAGTCAGGAGAGAACTTACTTCTCTCTCCTCTTTGTCATGTGAAAATACAATGAGAAGTAGGCACTCTGCAACCCGGCAGAGGGTCCTTACCAGAAGGTGACCATGCTTCCACCCTAATCTTAGACTTTCAGCCTCCAGAACTGTAAGAAGTAAGTTTCTGCTGTTTATAAGCTGCCCAGTCTACAATACTTTGTTATAGCAGCTGAAACCAAGACAAATGTCATTGCCTCAATGTTTTTCCCTAGAAGTTCTAAAGTTTTCTTCTTCCCTCCGTGCCTTCTTTCCTTTTTCCTATCTTCCTTCCATCTTAACTTTTCTCATTCATTGAAACTTTAAAGACCATGTTAGTCAACACCTGGGCAAAACAATGATTCCAAGAGGATCACAATCCACTTGGCTAGATTTTATTGGCTAGATGTGAAATTTTAGAGAGAGATAGATCATCTACAGTCATTTTGGTGTTTGTCTCCAAAGTTCCTTTCCAGTGACCAAAACTGAGCATCTTCTTTTTTTCTTCTTCTCTTCTTTCCACGCATCCCAGAGACCTAGACCGCTCTCTTACTCTTCCACCACTCGCTATATTCTTTGGGTTTCTTCTCCCTGCATACCAGGTTGCAGAGAGACTGCATTTCTCCAAACGCTTCTCTTTCTGGCCTCCCTCAAGGGAAACTATACAGTACTAACTTAAAGGAAAAAATCCCTTTTAGATTTCAAAACAGTTTTCCCCAACGGCTGAATTTAATCTCAAGATTCAGTTTTTTCCCTCTGGCGCTCGAATGTTTGCATTTCTTTGTTAATAGGTGAGGGCAGAAGAAGAGACTGCAAGCGAGTGCAGGAAACCTGGGGTCAGTTTCACTGGGCTACTGTTTTAGAACTCTTCCTAGGAGAACTCCAAGCCTACAAGGAAATAAAAGCCACCAGGTTTATTTTCATGCATGCAGAATCCTTTGCTCCTGAGTTGGCAACAAAAAGCTAAGTGCTGTGTTACATGAGGCACCCAGTCCCCTGGGGCAGAGAATGGAGGCCTGCTCACACGGTAGGTGCAGCTAAAGGCTGTTGATTCACTATCTGCTTCTGGGAGTGTCGGGGGGAAACATTATTCCTCATACATATTATTCATTTGTTTATTTATGCATGAGATAGTTATTGAGAAAATAACACTCCAGAAGAAATGGCACGTGCTTCTGGACACTCACAATTTATAGAAGACTTCCTTCCCTCAGTCCCCGACTGCATCTTATATCTTGGTCAGCTTTTACCGATGGTCACTCATGGAGAAACCAGCCTGTACCACAGCAACTGGGGACACAATTAACTCCTCCATGTGTTGAGTTATTTATGAGCCCATCAGCTGTTTGAGGGACAACAGTAATCTTTGACAGTAGTGTCACACCTGGCTTAAAGGACATCAAAGAGCATCTATGACTCCCCTTTGCCTTTGGGGCCAAGTGTGAGCTCTGCGTTGTGGTGCGGGGAGCTCTGTAATAACCGAGCGCTGACTAATCTTGACTCAACTGTCACTGCTCTGGTTTGTGCTTCACTCACTAACAAAATCAGACCGCTGGAAGTTCCACATGTCAACATGTTTCCCACTTCCTACCATTCATCTCTGCCTGTAATGTTCCCCGTTTCCATGACCCACTTCCCCTCCCCGACTATGCTTTGGGGCAGCACCCCCAATCCGCTAGTTCCTAATGATCCTCAGAGGTTCAGTTTGCCATGACCTCCCCAGGAAGCCATGCCTGACTCCAAGAACGTTAGACTTTGATACTCTCCTTCTGTATTCATTAAACACTACTTAGTGCACTCAGCTGCCCCTCTGCAATTGTAATGACCTATTTTCGTGTCAGACTGCTCGCTGTGCTGTGACATTCCTAAAGGCAGGATCTCTGCATTATCTATTTTTATATACCCATGCTCTTGCATGGTATCTGACATGAAGCAGGAATGAGTGAACAAAACCAATGAATAAATGCAAGAATAGTGAGGTTTAGCTTTGTACCAGTTTGAAATTGCATGTGGTATTGAGTGACAGATCCAGACACCAAGGAAATAGTGATTCTCACGCAATATGAGGATATAGGTGGTCCCGTGTCAGTAGATGTGCTTCATGCACATCTTAAATGACCCAGGGTTTTTTATATTTTTGTTCTTCACTCTTAGTAAATGATACCCTCCAAATCTGCTCATGGTCACAGATGACTGCTTAGCTCTAGTCATCATGTCTGCATCCCAGTCAGGGAGCAAGCTGCAGGAAGAGGGAATACAAAGTTGCATAGCAATTGAGCGGTTTTTAGGCCTTTTCTCCAAAAGCCAACTGCCACTTCTGCTTACATCTCATTAGCTAGAATTTAATCGTGTGGCCACTTCCACCAGACAGTGAACCTGAGAAATGCAGAGTTTTTGTTGTATACATTGTCACATCCAACAAATCAAAGTTCTGTGAGGGTGGGAGAGAGGAGAGTGGATATTGTCGGCCCCAGGCAATAAAGAACATTTGAGTGTCTAATGTTATGAGTTGATTTAAATGGAGGCTGTAATTCCAATCTTCCAGTTGAATTGAAATATCTAAATTCTTTGTGTGGCTATTTTATGAATTAAGGTCTAGTTAGGGAAACATACTACTGTTCAATATCAGAGAATTAATACAGGGGTTTTAGAACAGCTGAAAGGCTAAACAGGGAACTAAGCAGCAGCCAGAGTTAGCAGCAGATAAAACAACGTGAGAAGGTAGTATCACTGGGGCCCGGGAGACAAAGCGGCCCGCTGGGCCCTGGGCATCAGTCGGAGTTGACTGGAAGGGTCTGGGACCATATAGGAGATGCAACCACTATCAGACACGAGAGAGACAGTAAGAGTCTAGATTCTCCCTCCCACCTGCCTTCAGTCTCCACCAGTGCCCCCCATTCTCTGCACATAGTCAGAAGCCTATGGTTAGGGCAGCTTGGGAAAAGTTTACAGCGTCAGCCCACTGTGATTGGGGAATGGATCTGAGAGAAAATGTGCAAATGTCTAGCACAGGCGCTGGTAGTGGGGCAAAGAACAACCTTCCTAAATGCAGCTTTTCGTAAGTCAGTAGGGGAAGGAGTGCACGGTAGCGAGGCAGGTACTCACTTGTATTCAGAAGTGAATTTACGTATTAGCTCCTCCGCTTACCAGCTGTAGGACTTTTAGCAAGCCACATAAACTCCCTGAGCCTCGGTTTCTTAATTTTAAAAATGGAGATGTTAAATATCTCATCTACTTTCCTCAAAGGGTCCCTATGAATGTTGAAGAAGATTAAAACATCTATGTGAATACGTCATAAAGGATGTATTTGAAGATGACTTACGAAGCAACTGCTATGTTCCAGGTACTGTCTATGTGCTTTACCCATGCCATCTGATTTAACCCTCACAATGGTATTTATAGGAAGGGATGAACTGGTCCATTTATAGATGAAATTGAAGAACAAGGTAAGAATTGAGGCTAGAGAGGTTGATAGTGACTTGATTCTAAAATGTCTTGTAGATATTGTTAAGAGAGTTGCTTTTTTAAATGCTATTTTTAAAATAACGTTTGTTATTTAAATGTCTGAAGTTACTTTTTTAATGTTTAAACAAATGAGACATAATGAGGTCTAAATTTAAGAAATAAAAACCGAGGTGGCAGGGAGCGGGTTGACTGGGGGTGAGAGGAACTGGTAGAATGGAGAAAGCAGGATCAATAGCACAGGACTCGCTTCTTTGATTTTCAAATCTATTGCAATACTGCGTTTCAAATTATTGGTTTTTTAAATCATCTAAAGGGAAAATATGCTCTATATAGAGAGATTTTGAAATAAATATTTCACTAAGATTAACTAAACCTCAATCAAAATTGGTATCTGACGAAGGATTAAATTAGAATTAGAATTTCCTTAGAACTCTCACTTTTGCTTGTTAAGTTCTGATACCTTTATGGTGCTAAAGGGCATGGATTTGACTGAGGGCCACGTCCACTCCGGCCAGTACAGAGTTTGTCTGTGATCAGGAACAGTGTGGGGCATGATGTGCATTTGCCTGTTTCTGGGCTTGTATGGGTTCCTTGTTTCTGAACATGGTCCTCTGCACCCGTTTCTGTGTGTCTGGCTTTGCGTATTTGTCAAATGCTTTCTCAGAGGATGTGGCAGTGGTGAAAGGGAGCGCCTAACATCTCTGGAAAACCTCAAACCTGCTTGAAGGTGATCAAACATAGACCTTTTCAGAATCACAGTTGCAAACAGACGCATTTTTTTGTATATATATATTTTTATTGAAGTATTTTTTTATTGAAGTCAGTTTACAATGTTGTGTCAATTTATATAAAATACATAAACAGGTTTATACTGCATAGCACAGGGAACCTATATTCAATACCTTGTACTAACTTATGGTAAAAAAAAGAATACGAAAACGAATATACATATGTTCATGTTTGAAGCATTATGCTGAATACCAGGTGTATTTATTTTTATTATTTTATTTGAAAGTATTGACTGATATAAGCCAATGTGTAATCTCTTATATTGGGATTACCTTGTACTGGATTGCATGATGGTCTTCAGAACCTTCCTCAGTGTCCTTCTTATGCTTTCTTCGGTGTCTTAGGGCCTAAAAGGCCAGGAACTACACTTCCCAGTGTTTCTCACTGTGTGTTTCTGGTTTACCTTTTTCTAATGAATGGCACTGCATTAGTGTAGGAAGGTGGGAGGAAGCAGAAGCCATGATACTTCTTTGTCAATGGTAGGTAGGTAGCACCTGATCTTTAGCAGATGTGAGGTTCAGCAGTAATTTTTAGGAACACTTTTAAAGTCACCAGCCTCACTGTTCCAGGCAGCAGTGACTATCTGACAGTGGTTTCCTGGAGTTCCTGACCTGGTTGAAACTTGCTGATTCTCAGAAGGCTGGTCAGGTCAACCTGAGAGCTAGTGTCAGCCTTCTCTGATTTTCCCTGATCTCCTCTAGCCTTTCTAACGGTACTACTGGCACCAAATTCTGGGTATTCAATCCTTTCCTGCTTGAAATCTCTAAAGTAGCTTCTGTTTCTCAAACCTGACCAAATATATCCCATGGATCCTGGTACCCACCACATTACTTAGAAATGTAAGGAGGAAATTACTTTTTTATTGCTGATTACTCATAAGGACACATAGTAGATTGAAAGACAATCTGAATGGCAGAAACAGGTAGATACACTGAGACATCTCTCCTATCCAATGTGACATCACATTTCTTGAACCAAATCTTTGAAAATTCATGATCTGTTCTCTTGAGTTATGGTTTCCACACTGTAGAAGCCTTCTCTCTTTTTATAGCAAACAACTTCTGGCAGGCCTTGTTTTTAACTCCTCCAGACAACCTTGTAAGAATTCTAGGGTGAACATAATGAAACTATCACCTGAGACCTCTGTTATACATGTGTGAACAGTGTATTAAATAAGCACAAATCATGGCTTCATCAAAACACACCTACATTTTGATTTTTTTTTCTCTGACTTACTTCACTTAGAATGACAATCACCAGATACATCATGTTGCTGAAAATGGCACTATTTTATTCTTTTTTATGGCTGAGTAGTATTCCATTGTATAAGTATACCACATCTTCTTTATCCAGTCATCTGTCATTGGACACTTAGGTTGCTTCCATGTCTTGGCTATTGTGAATAGTGCTGCTATGAACATTGGGGTGCATGTATCTTTTTGAATTAAGGTTCCCTCTGGATATATGCCCAGGAGTGGGATTGCTGGATCATATGGTAAGTCTATTTTCAGTCTTTTGAGGAATCTCCATACTGTTTTCCATAATGGCTGCACCAAACTACATGCCCACCAACAGTGTAGGAAGGTTCCCTTTTCTCCACAGCCTCTCCAGCATTTATTGTTTGTGGACTTTTTAATGATGGCCATTCTGACTGGTGTGATGTGATAATACCATATGATATCACTTATATGTGGAATCTTAAAAAAAAAACAAAGAAACGTATTTACAAAAAGAAACAGACTCACAGACAGAAGAAACAAACTTATGGTTACTGGGGTGGGGGTAGGGGAAGGGGGTGGGAAGGAATAAATTGAGAGTCCAAGATTTGCAGATACTAACTACTATATATAAAATAGATAAACAACAAGTCCTTACTATAGAGCACAGGGAACTATATTCGATATTAGGTAAAATGCAGTCTGATAGTCACTTTACAAAATAAATACTATCTTAATTCAGAAATTTGGCATCCAGTGTAAATTATTCATCAAAACTCTGAACATGGTTTAACGTCAATCTTCTCTCCTCCTCATATTCTAACCTGCTTCAGGGTGTGAGCCTGTAATTGACTGGTTGATCCTATTTCTCTGCCTGCTTTTCCTCCTTCACCCCCATTTGTTTGCTTCCAGAATTCTGAGAGTCCAAGTTTAAAGGAAAGGAATGGAGATGTGATAACACATAAGAAAGAACAATTGATTGATTCTCATGTAGCTGGCTTTGTGTTCTCAGGTCCCGTCTTATGTATAAAGCTATATCTTTCTTTATTGTAGGGTCAGTTTTTGGCCTTTTGTCAGGACCCTCATTGCCTCCTCTGACTGCAGTTTCCTTGATCTGGGCTGTTTGCCTCAGGCATTTTCTGAACCTCTAACGAACCAGTGTTCATATAATATCTAGCTTCCTGGTGCTGGGTTTCCCCTGCCTCTATAGACCAACTTATTGGTAAGGTACCAAGAAGATCACAAGTCAGTTCTCTGTTTCCTGTCTTCCTACATCAGGTCCATGGGAAACACCCATGATTTCTTTTCACTGACAAACTCAAGGACCACAGCCATCTCTCCTCCTTCCTTCCAATTCTTCCTGACACATGTAATCTTTCCTGCCCCTCCTTTTCCATGAACATCCATGATGGTCTTTTCATCTACTCCTTCATTGTAATCTCATCAATTCAATACCTTTGTTGAGTTATATTTAATCTGAGTATCATTTCCCATGTCCATGTGGTATTTTTTTATTCTGTACCTTTCTCGTTTGCTAGAACCTCTTCACCCTCTTCCTTAATAGAATTTTTACATCTTGATTTTCAAAGTGAGAGTAACTGTATAGAAATCTTTCTTTGCTCTTCACCAGCAGCATGACCTTGGACCAGTTATTTAATCTCCTTGTACCTCACTCTCCTCCTCTGTGAAGCAGGGATTAAAAAGTATCTAAGACATAGATTTCTTGTGGAAAATAGCTAACATGATCCACGAGAAGAAGGCCTTAGCACAATACCTTGTGCTCAATAAATACTGGCTTTTTGCTGTTATTACCTATGTCCAACTACACTTTTGCTTCCCAGGATGACAACTCTTAAGAGTTACCTTCACTAGTAATTTTTGTGAAAGTGATTTGTGGGAGAGGAATTTGATTGGAGTAATTTGTGGGAGAGGAGTCTAGCTCCCTTCTAATTTCAGGGGGTCATCTGAAGGTTGGGAATTTGCTAACACCACTTGCATGGAGGAAGGATATGACTGAAATTCTAATGTGGAGAAAGTAATACACAAGACCAAGAGCAAACCTTGGAGTTGAGTAGAGGAGAAGGAACTAGCAAAGTAAAGAAACAAATAAGCAAATGAATAATGTCAGATAAGAAATAGGAAAACTCAGTATGCAAATTGTGGAATGAGAGATGTGTCCAAAAGAATGGATGCTGGTGTTCCTCATTACAGTAGAGAGGTTAAGGAAATCAACTTCTACTTCAGTAAGAACATCAGCTACTTTTAAGTGAAGAAGTGCCTGCTATGCACCAAGCAAAGACTCCAAGGCAAACCTAGGAGATCCAAACCATATCTTCAGAGCTATGATTAAGAAATCATGTCTTAAAGAGAGCAAAAAGAGAACCATTCATGTCCCATTCGAACAGTAGTTCTTAATCTGGGAAACTTTAAAAAAATACCTGTGCCTGGGTTTCACCCTCAAAAGATTCTGATATAATTAGTCTGAGAAGTCTGATGTTTTATAAAGCCCCAAGTTCATTCTAACATTCAGTCAAGTTTGAGAATCATGTACTGGAGAGTGGTTCTCAAAGTATGGCCTAGACCAGCAGAATCAGCTTCATGTATACATGTGCTGGTGTGATGAATTCTCTGATCATTCCCCACACATGCAGAATCTGAAACATTGGGAATGCGCCTAGCATTTCATCAAGCTCTTTAGATGCTTCTGATACACACTAAAATTTGGGAGCCATTGTATCAATATGGAGATTCAGTGGTGTTTTGAGGGGGGAAAAAAGGCTAAGTTGTAGTCTTTGCATAGAAGATACAGGATAAGAAACTGAAGGTAGACATGAATGTATCCACAGCTTGGTGGTAGAGCATGGTTTTGCAGTTTCTCCCCCTTTTCCTTCTGCCTCTACGTCCATTTTGTCTTTGACTTCTGGTTTATGCAGCATTTTTCTATTTACTCAGGTATTAACACTGTATTTCTTAAACACTATGGATAAGCTGAGCTGCCATGGATACTTTGCTCATGGTTGGAAATTTCAACGCTATGAAATTTGACATTGAGACAAGAGGGAATTGGAAGGGGAACGTAAACATGTCAGTGCTCAGAGAGGTGAAGTAATTTGCCTACTGCTTCTCAGTTATTAGGTTGCAAACCTGGGATTAGAATCCAGGGCTATTTCTCTCTCTAGTATTTGTGCTTCCCCCTACTATTGTGTTCATCAGTGTCTTCTTTCTGGGCACACTTCTAGACCATGATTTCTAGTCTTTCTTGCAGCGAGATGTGGCCATGTGTTTAGTTAATGGGAGAAGAAGTGAAGTGCATCACTTCAAGGTTTGGCTTATTAAAATATCACCCCTTTTATTCTTTATGCTCTTCTCTTTCTGATGGCTTTATGCAGATGTGCTTGGCAACCCCATTAATGAGGAGGGTGCAGCGAACAAGATGGTAGAAGCCTGATTTCCTTGAATCAGCAGTTGTGACAAAAACTTTGGACTTCACATAAGAGATTAAGAAGACTTCTGAAATTTGAGTGGTAAATGAAAAAACAGCTGATAAAACACCCCAAATCTACAATGATCACTCAAAATGCTCCTACACTGGTGTTAAGCAGGTCTTCCTCCTTCTTGTCTCTGCTCACCATCACACCCAAAGCAGCTAAAACAGTCTGAGCCCTTGTGTCTGACATGCTTTTGCATTTGCTGTGACTGATTAATTTCTGCCCATAATTTGCCAGTTTTGTGTGGATTTAGGAGACAGACTTTTGCCTCCAGAACAGGATCCTGGTAGGAGTCAGCATTCCACTCAGCAGTCAGAGCATGGCCAATCAACTAACAAGTGAGTTGATGTTTGTGCAATCAACTCACTAGGGTCTCTTAGAGCACTGCTTTACTTGTGTGCTGCTGATCTTTGATCCAAAGCACCCATTTGCTTCAGATATATTATTGAACCAAGCTTGCTGAGCAAATTAACCCCCAAGGGTTTTCTGGAAATCAGCAAAGCAGATTTTTGAGCCCATCAGACGTTCTTCAACAACATTCATGAGGTTAGTGTCATTAGAAAGAAAGTTCAGATTATCTGCCTTCCTATGTATTTTTAAATGCACTTTAACTAAATAGAGTCTGATGCTCCAACTGGTTCTCATTATGCACTAATTACTTGCTAAATTTAATTCAGAAGAACAAAGAAATTTTGAGTTATTCAAGGACAAAAAAGTCGCCGATTCTCAAAAATACACATTTTTTACATTCCTGCTACTCAAAAATAGCTAACACATATTTTTTCACGTTTCAGGGGAAAATCTCCCAGGCTAAGGAATTTGTTCCAAGTTTTGTCAAGGAAAGAATTTATGCTTTAATTTTGTGCCCCAAAATAGAAGAAAGTTGGAGTAAGTCTATCTTTTTGGTTCTAAAATGCCTTTACTTAATGGTATTTTTTTTAGCGTGATTTTTGACTTTGACTTTTTAATCTTGATTTTGACTATCCCAAAGTGTTGTAACTCTTGATAATTTATTAATATTCATTTTTTTTTTTTACCCAAATGCTTATGGACAGCTTTTCATGCTATGCACCTTCTTTGAAATTTACAATATCACCAGCATACTGGAAGTTCTGGCATGTCCCTCTGTAAAGACATCCTCCTCATCCTCCCCATTTTTGGTGGCACTTTTTGTTCCACCAACAAAAAAAAAAAAAAAAAAAGAAAAAGAAAAAAGAAAAAAAAGAGAAGAAGAAAAAAAGAAAAAAATTGTTTCCCAAAATACTTACCCACTTTTGTGTTTTTCTATACTTTCCCCGGAAATTCTTTCTGCAAAAGCAGACTTGTCGGCAGCCTTAAGTGAGTAGGCCATGGGGCGCAAGCCAAAGTTCACAATAGCTTACACCTGGTAAGAGGTAAATGTACGCATGCGCTAGTAGCGTGAGTAAGCATTGTGAACACCACGCATGCGCCAGTAGCGTGAGTCAGCATTATGAACACCACGCATGCGCCAGTAGCGTGAGTCAGCATTATGAACACCACGCATGCGCCAGTAGCGTGACCACTACGCATGCACCACTAGCATTATAAAAAGGACAAGTGCATACACCTGAGGGCCGCCAGTTCGCCAGGCTTTCCACCCGCTTGAACTGCAAGAAAATGCTGTTTTGCTCCATGTCGGCTCCTCATGCCTTCTTCCAATTGGGGCAACGCACCTCCTCGGATCCCTCTCCAGCCTCCCGTGGCTGACAAGACTTCTTGTTCTTCTGTTACTTCACCTGTTTCTCTCAAAGTAAGTCCTTAAAATGTGGTTCTAAAACATTTGAATTCCTATCATTCGTATCATTTACTATCCTCTTCATCGTCTAGAATAGCACAATGCTAGATACTCGATACGTATTTCTTTAAAATCTGGCTAAAGAAGACAAGTAGAAACAGACAGTAGAAGTGTGTAAAAATTCTTCTTTGCTTCCCTATGTAAAGTGTGTGAAGTTTCTCAAGTTGCTTTAGATTTTTCTGTTGAGATTTAACCTGCTTGGATGAGACTGTAATACAATTAGTCTGGGCAGCAACGTGTAAGTGGGAAAAAACAGGTTTGTTGTCAAGGATGCAGTCTTCAAGGTCCAGTGGACCTAGTTCTGACCTAGAAATGCTTTCATAATATAACTCCATTATAATTACATATTGCTTGTTTTCCCTGCTGGACTATAAATCCTTGAGGGCAAAAGCTTTGTTACCTCCTCTTCCTCTATATCTTCACAGCCTAGTGCAGTGACTGACAGAAATACTTAATGGACATTTAGTAATGTGTGACTGAATTTGCTATTTTCCTAGAGAAAGAAGCTCTGTCTCTCTAATTCAGCTGAACGGTCAAGTTCTATGTTTTGGGGACTTGGATTCCTAACATATTCTCATGATCTGGCAGGGAATTCTCCTTACTTACAATTTGCATCATAACTCTAATTTCAAAGAAAATAGTTTAATTCTCATAGGTCACCCTGTATTAATGGATGGCTTATTTCCCAGACTCTGTTGCTTGCACTTACTGCTCTAAGTTTGAAAACTTTATTTGAGATAGAAGTATCACATTAACCACCAATAAACTTTCATTCATCATATCCACAAATGATTGGATTGTATTTGGCTTCCAAAATCAAGTGTAGAAGCAAAATATTAATGTTTAGGAGATGTGAATCAGCTGAGATTGCTTCATGTAGCTGGATTCAGGAAGTCACTGTCCATAATTTGAAACCGTTTAACTGGTTAATGTTGTTAAAAATATTTATGACACTTGTTAAAGAATGGTAAGGTAGACTTTATTCAGATATGTCATGATAGAGACCTCTGCAGTGGGGTTTTTGCAGTAGGGGCTAGAGATTAGGCAATTTAAGGCAAAGTGGGAATTTATAGCCAAGGAGCAGGGTGAGGTTTAGTGGATGGAGAATTACTAACAGGAAACATCAGGAGTAAGGAAGATTTTTCGTTAAACCAACCTAACACGATTCTTGTCGAAGCCAGGTCAAGGTAATCAGACATCACCTGATGAGTGGTAGAGAATGAGTGATCCTTTTGGATATGAAAGGTGATCAGATATTGAGGATGGGGATTCTGCTTAACTGACTTAGCAGGATTCTTGCTGAAATCAGACAATGCAGAGACAAAGGAAGCCTAACAGCCAAGGCCAAGCTGGGTAGAAGATTCAGAAGAGTCTGACTAGAGTTTGATCAAGGGGAGAATCTTTGGCAATATACATGTAACCTTTATAAACCAGTTTCACTAAAAACAAATTGGTATAGACGCCCTGCAGGCAAATGATTAATAATTAAATTCATATTCTTATAACATTTTTAAAGTTTTTTTAAGCAGGGAAAACTGATTGTATATTTAAAACATGTAAACTACTTCCATATCTTGGCAATTGTAAATAATGCTGCTATGAACATTGGGGTGCGTGTATCTTTTTGAATTAATGTTTTTGTATCTTTTGGGTATATACTCAGCAGTGGAATTGCTAGGTATCATAGTAGTTCTATTTCTAGTTTTTTGATAAAAATTTTTCCACAGTGGCTGCACCGAATTACATTCCCATCAACAGTGTATGAGAGTTACCTTTTCTCCATGTCCTCACCAATATTTGTTATTTGTGTTCTTTTTGATGACAGCTATTCTGGCAGGTTTGAGGTGATATCTCATTGTGGTTTTGATTTGCATTTTTCTGATGATTAGTGATGTTGAGCATCTTTTCATGTGCCTTTTGACCATCTGCATTTCCTCTTTGGAAAGATGTCTGTTCAGTTCTTCCCATTTTTAAAATCGGGTTGTTTGTTTTTTTGATGTTGGGTTGTATGAGTAGTTGTATATATGTTGGATATTAACCTCTTCTCAGTCATATCATATGCAAATATTTTCTCCCATTCAGTAGGTTGTCTTTTCATTTTGTTGATGGTTTCCTTGGCTGTGCAAAATCTTTTAAGTTTAAATAGGTCCCATTTTAAAATTTTTGCTTTTATTTCCTTTGCTTTAGGGAATGGAAATATAAAAATATTGTTGCTACTTACGTCAAAGAATGTTCTGCCTATGTTTTCCTCTAGGAGTTTTACAGTAACTGGTCTTACATTTAGGCCTTTAATCCATTTTGAGTTTATTTTTGTATATGGTGTTACAGAATGTTCTAATTTCATTCTTTTACATGTAGCTGTCTACTTTTCCCAGCACCATTTATTGAAGAGGCTGTTTTTTCTCCATTGTTTATTCTTGATTCCTGTGTTGTAGATTAACTGATTGTGTCTGGGTTTATTTCTGGGCTCTCTATCTTGTTCCATTGATCTTTGTGTCTGTTTTTTTGCCAGTCATATACTGTGTGTTTATCAACAGATGAATGGATAAAGAAGATGTGGTGTATATATATATACAATGGAGTATTACTCAGCCATAAAAAAACAAAAATGAAGTTTTGCCATTTAAGTGAAGTAAGTCAGAGAGAGAAAGCCAAATATTGTATGATATCACTTACATGTGGAATCTAAAAAATACGACAAATTAGTAAATATAACAACAAAAAAAAGCAGACTCAAGACATAGAGAACACATTAGTAGTTACCGGTGGGGGGTGAGGGGATTGCGAGGTACAAACTTCAGGATGTAAGAGAAACTCAAGGATATGTTGTATAACACAAAGAATATAGCCAATATTTTGTAATAACTAGATGGAAAGTAACTTTTAAAATTATATAAACATTAAAAATAAATAAAAAATAAAATACATAAATTATAAATATTCAAAAGATAATTTGAATACTAATTTTATTTGAAAATATTAAATATTTAGAAATTTGTTTGAATATAAATTTTAAACATTCTATTTAAAAATACAATATGGTAAATCACTCAATCACATTAAATAACAGCCAGATAAGCATTATTCAGCTCCAGAATTTCTGTTTCAGTCAACAACACGTGAAGGTAACAACAGTAACAGTAATACACTTGCAGATATGTCAGTGCTTAAAAAATTACCATTTAAAGGCACTGTAGGAATTTTAGCATTTTCCCCAATTTATATCTAAAAATACATAAATATTTAATTTGGCAGTAATGAAGCTAATTTTACTTTTTGTGTTTATAAAGCCATGGCCCTTCATGCCCCATTCATTCCCCAAAATGATGTCACTTCACCCAATTATATATTTTAGTCTTGAGACACAGCTGTCAAATAATTAAGTGAATCATACACTCCAAATCTTCTTTTAGAAAATTTTCTTTCCTGTACTTCATCTTCAGATTTCTACAGCTTGCTTTCTTCCATCTCTTTTCCATAGTATCCTTTCATAAACATCATCCACATTGCCTGCTTGGCCTGAGTATGGTGTAGCTCTCCTTGGGAATCAGGAAAGAAGGAGAAGTTATGTGAGTAGTGCAAGGAAAAGGCCATGGCCCCTGGCATGTCAAAGATTTTCCATATCATGTCAATTTCTCCGATTTATTCCTGTGATGTTTTCAGAAAGAAGAAAACCCTGCTGGCTGCCCTGCTGGCTGCTGCCAACCTGCTAGTCTGTGTGTTGCTCTCATGGGTACACGTGAACTGTGAGTTATGGTTTGGAATGAAGCAACTGGAGCATCTATAAATACATTCCAGTGACACACATTGGTTACCAGTCAACCAGGGCTAATATCTATCGCCTTTTAGTTTTTATCTTTATAATGAAGTATAATTAATAAAATTTGGGAAATACTCTCTGGAACATGATGGACTTTTGAGAATATCTTTGCCAATATTTTTATTTTTTCCAGCTACATCCTATATTTCTAATAAACCTCTAAGTCTCCAGCATGTTCACGTCTAATATTAAAACTCATATAAAAAGTGGAATTTCAGTACTGCAGCACTGTGATATTTAGGGTCATGGATCACTGGCTTTCCTGGCCCCCAAGATCTCACAGAGAAGGCTGATTCCCGTGTCGATGGTCAAGGTAGACCGTTAGTATCAAAGGCATAGGGAAAGAGATGAGACACAAGGAGATGCTAAAACGTATGCCTCTTTGACCTCTTAAATGGTGGGAAAATTATGGGCTTTGAAGATGGGCATCTGGGGTGGAAAAAAAAAACTCCACCTTTTCCATTATCTTTAAAGCTGAGAATAATACTTATTCTTCAGGGTTGAATAAGATGGTGCCTCATACTTCTTAGGAGTGTTATAGATTAGAAATATTGTTCCATAGCTATATATGGGAGTTCTTATTCCACAGGTAAGACAATGTAGTTGTTAATTTCGCACATTAAAACTAGCCTTTTAGCACCCCATTTGAATCCCAGAGAATGTTCAACCTTTAATTTCTTCCTTGAATTCTCTTTTCCACCGTAACTTCTGTAATTGAAACCATAAGGGAAGTTACATGTTGGGTTTATTACACTCTCAATGCTAAGATACAAGAACTCAATAAAACATCTTTACAAAAAAATACTTGGTAAACTTCTTGAGGACTAAAGATTTCATCTGGTATTCTGATTCTACAATCTTGGTGGAAATTGGAGGAATGTGCTAAGTGAATGTTAACTGTCTAGGGCGAAAGAGCTATTACCAAAGCACACACATCATTGTCTTCAACATTGGAAGGTGGCAACTGATAGAATTTCTCATCTGTGTGTATTACTCACTGTATCGACAAAATTAGATACAGTTTTCTTTCATCATTTGTAAACTGGAGTTGACACTGATATCAAAGGTGAAGAGTATGGGCTTTGGGTATTATGATTACCTTTAATTATTTAAGGATTAAGGAACTCTAAATACATACAATAGTAACATCAAAGATCACTGATCACTGCTCACCATAACAAATATAATAATAATGCAAATTTTTCAATATTGCAAGAATTACCAAAATGCGACCCAGAGACATGAAGACAGGAAATGCTGTTGGAAAAATGGCATCAGTAGACTTGCTTGACACAGGGTTGCCACAAACTTTCAATCTGTAAAAAAAAAAAAAAAAAAAAATATAGTATTTATAAAACACAATAAAGGGAAGAGCAGTGAAACGAGGTGTTTGAAATAGAGATACACTTTAAAATTGAAAGATACATACAAATAAGTGTCACTGTTTTAATATATAAAGAGCTGGTGTGTGTGTGTGTGTGTATGACTTTTGACTGGTTCTTAGGTCTCATATTAAACTTCCCAAATGCTCAGAGTACTATTAAAAATCGTGCCCAGAAACCTACCTTGCTACATGTCGTGATTTAATATGCTATAATGAACGTATAGCACATCTATGGAGAAATGAAAGATTACTTAATAAATTATATTGGTACAATTGCTGAGCTATTTGAAATGAAGGCCAATTTATTCTCTCTTCTGTAGGGAATATTTATCATTTTTGCCAACTCAACATCTTTTGAACACCCATATTATGCTTGGAGAATGTCCCATCATATAAATTTTGTCTCTCCAAAGTCAAAACTTAGAACTGTCTCCCAGTCTCTTTCAAAGGTAGATAAAAACATCTGATGAAGGTTTCAACAATTATATCTACTATCTCATGGTTAGTAAGTAAAGGAATGGGTGATGCTTGGACTCTGTCCTTTGGCAGGGATGGTGACAGGGACATCTGACTTTGTTTGTAGTCATGATCCCAGACTAATATTTCATTTTGCCCCACTCATCAAAAGAAATTTGACATAGATTGAATAGTTACACTCTAAAATTTAGATTTTTAAGGCATATATAAAAAATAAGTGACTTGCTGTCAAATCTAGTAATGAAAAAGCATTTTAACTTTTTAAAAAATGGAAATTGTAAAAGGAAAATCAATATATTGATAATAAAAATGAAATTATTTTCTCTCTATAAATACATCTGACAAACACAACGTGTAATATATTAACATTTTATTATACAATAAGCTCAAATAAGACCTATATGACAACACAAATATTGTTACTGAAAGCTTGAGTTAAGTGGCAAGAAAATGAGAGAAGATGACTTTTAAAAAAAGGCTAATATTTGAGTAAAATGTTCTAACTTATTGGTAATGAAAGAAATTTAAAGTAAAGCTATGACAAAACATAATTTATTGTCTGTCAAATCAGTGCTATTTTGCTTTTTTAATAGAAATATCTCATGCTGATGAATGTATAGAACTGGTTTACTTATATGTTGGTGGAGAGTATGAATTGATATAACCTTTTGTGGAAAAAATTTAGAAATATATATCAAAATATTAATGTTTTCTGAGCTAGTAGTGCCTCTTCCAGGAATATTTTGTTAAGGAAATAATCTGAAGTATCCACAAAGATTTATACATCTGGTGCTTATTGAAGCATTAATTATTAAAGTACAAAAATTTAAAAATTAAAGTACGTAAGGTAAGTTAAATATCTAACAGTAGGGAAATATGTAGGTACATTACTAGATGTAGATGATCGTGTAAGTGAATATTCCCAAATTGTTAAAATTGTTAAAATATTAAAATCATGTTTCTGAAGAGTTCTCAAGTAACATGAAAAATACACATATTATAATTTTTATGAAAATTGAGGTAACAAAATTATCTCTGTAGCCTGAGCTCAACTGTAATATACAGAGAAACAAGGTGGGAAAGATGTCAGCAACCAATTCCTCTGGGGATAACTTAGTAGAATTGTTTTCTTTTTGTATGCATTCATATTTGCAAATTAAATTTTTTGTAATTAGAAAAGAAAGCCCTCTAAAATTAATTTTGCCCACAAGAACAACTAGTTTGACTAAATTTGGTTTAAAAATAAAATGTTAAGTTAAACAAGTCTTTGTTGGAGACAGTTTGATGGAAAAATTAGTTTTTCATTTTTCCACTGCCAAGATCATTTATTTCAGACAATGCTTTTATCTTGTGCCCTGCTTAGAAAACTCACAGACTCCCTGTTCTTCATCCTCTCAAGTCTAAGTCTCTTTGACTGCTTTTCAAGGCCTTAATTTTGTTCCAGGGAAAATTATTCCTCCTTCCTCTGCCTTCTGCTTGTCTGTACTCCGATGAGTGTTGAGGTCACCCTGGAAACTCCACACTTGCTCATACACACACACACACTCTCACCCTTTGGACTGTCTGCTCATCGGTCTGAGAGAAATCGTGTTGCTCATTCATTTATTCAACAAATACTTGCATTTCTACTGTGGATCAGGTGCTGGAGATGCAGAGCTGAAGACATTCAGGAGTCTGCTCCCATGAAGTTTTTGCCCAGAGGAAAAGTCATTTAGCATCAACCCTCTAAAGACCATGAGGTGGATGGACTCCTCTACAAATGTAAAAAAGATGCTGTTGAAGGCATTTTTTAAAAAATCATTCTGTTTTACCCTGTAAGGTTATATGCCATTTTTATTTTATAAAGTATTATTTAAAAAGCATTGTTTCCTCTAAGGAATCAGTTTGCTTCCTCTTCTCTGGTAAGAATAAGGATATGACACATCCTGTTTCTCTTTTTACCCTGGCTACCAGGAAGATTAGTGACATATTATTCAATTGCATTGACATCTATAAAAATTGGCATACTTATATTAGCATTATTTTGGGACATCGATTTTTTTTCTAATTGCATTGCTTTCTTTTGTGACCTGTAACATCTTGTAAGAAGCTCAAACTCTTTGTTTGAAAAGAAAAAAGTGCCACCCAGATGCTGCCTACTGGATTAAAGTACTCATTTTCAGCTGCTTGGAGTGGTGGTGACCATTGGCTCTCACCCAAGTCCCTCTTTGATAACTGCTTTTAGTCAAAAAAAGCCCAAGGCTATATTCCAATCACTGTGGCAGCCCATATCCAATGCTTGGTTGACTGAGGCAGAGGTAGAAAGATTCTGATCCCTTTTTCTCAAGGGAGGTTAATGTTGAAGGTCATCCTAGATCAACTGCATTGCAGTTCAACTTCTTCCTTAGCCCAGCCCTGCATCTCCAGCCCTCACAGATGTTGTTCCCCACAGCACTCAGCAGTGAGTCTCATCCATGCAAATTTCACTCTCAACATCTGTTTCCTAGGAAATCCTACCTACAAAAGCTAGATTAACAAAAAGTGAAAATGGTAATATTCCCTGCTACCCGCAGGTGCCTACTGCATGAGCTCAATAACCTTGCTGCCCCAACCTCATTTTTATATGTCCAGGAAAACACCCTCTGTCATTGATCTGCATTTTGCCATGAACGTTTGCAGATCTTAGAGTCACACTTCTTAGCACTTAATTCTTACTTGACTTCTGTTGTTCATTGTTGTTTCAGAATGTTTACAGCCATATGGTTGTACTTGACACCCTTCTCAGTGATTCTCATCTGTTTTTTGCATTCATGGTAAGCTTTCAAGTAGTAGGAGTTTTGGCAACTCCTTTAGAGAGGTTAAATTGCTCTCTTAGCTGTTGTGCTACTTACTTGTTCACTTTTAGCCTGTATCACTATGTGTGCAGAGAATGTAATCTTAATGGCTGGACATGACAATCTTATGATCACAAAAGGCAAAGCTCTAGTCTGTACATGACCATTTGTGGTGCTCCTTGAAAATCTGATCTTCTTCACATCTACACTCATAATCAAGGTTGTCATAGGGTGCTAGGACTTCCAAAACAGAGTACTCCTAACTTGGTGGCTTAAAACAACACAAATTACACTTCTGGAGGCCAAAAGTCCAAAATCAAGGCGTTAGCAGAGCCACGCTCTCTCTGAAGGCTCAAGGGAAGGATACTTCCTTGCTACCTCCTGGCTACTTCCTGGCTTCTAGTGGTTGCTGGCAATCCTTGGAGTTCTCTGATTTGTAAACTCATCACTCCAATCTCTGCCTCCATCATCACGTGGCTTTCTCCTGGTAAATCTCTGTATCCAAATTTGCTGCTTCTTATAAGGATGCCAGTCATATTAGATCAGGACCCACCCTAATCCAGTATGACCTCATCTTAACTTGATCATATTTTCAAATACCCTATTTCCAAATAAGGTCATCTTCACAGGTATCAGGAGTTAAGACTTCAACATACCTTTTTGAAGGGCACAATTTGACCCACAACAAAGGGATACCTTGCTCTGGTCTTAACTCTCTGACCCAGCAAAACCAATATGACAGATAATACTCATCTTCAGTTGAGTAAAGTTACTTTTATTTATTGACTGTAATCTGACACCACACCTAGGAAAAGTTCAGTGTGCAATGCATTAAATACCATTAGACCCACTTCTGTAGGCGTTGGGTCTTCCTCCTTCCCACCCCTCCACTTATTTGATCGCCTCCTCATTCGTTTATCTGACTGTACCTGCCTCTCCTTTGCCTGAGACGTGCTGGGTGCAACATTGGACAGAATTTTATAATTTCCTCTCACCTACTGTACCTTTTGTTTCATACCTTTTTTCTCCTCCTTCGCTCTTGTCCAACTTCATTGTCCTGTATCAGTCTTCAGGATTGTGGAAAATGATGAATGAGAGTCATTCTGGTAGCTCATTTTCTAAATTTTCTATGTTAACTTTTAAAATGAAAGAAATACAGAACATTAATTTAGGAAGATGTTAAGAGAGATTTTCGAAAGTGTGGGTTAGAGTTGCTCCTTGGACAAACACATTTAGGGAATATTATACACGAGGTCTCTGCTTCCAGATTCACAAGCTCTTTAGAGTATCTGGGTTATGGCAATTCCCACAAGCAAACAAAAGCAAACCAACAGAATATGTGTAGCTTGGTTTAAGTCAGCAGTTTCCAAGTGTATTTAATCATAAGGCAGACTGAGGAGAACCACATTGTGGAACTTTTTCAAAGCCTCTGTTGAGGGAAGCAAATAAAACTGTCACCATCTTGGTATGCCTCTCCACACAGGAGGCTTTTCTAGATTAGTCTATGACCCCAACTGTTTAGAGCCAGTAATGAGAATTCCAGACAGCAGCACCTGTTTCTAAGGGAAAGGCTCAGCGCCTTTTAGAATGTATTTTAGCACAGATATTAAAAATGTGGATTCCACATTGCCTGAGTTTAAATTACTTCGCTACAATTACAAGTTATGTGTCTTTGACTAAATTATCTAGTCTCTCTTAGCTCAGTTTCCTCATTTATTAAATGATTAAAATGAGGATAATGTCTGCTCACAGCATGATTGTGGAGATATCACAGCCATGTGAGACGCCTAGCAGAGTCTTCATCGCATGGTTCAATTTCACCCTGAAGACTCCACCCGCATTCTCTCTTACATGATACTCAGGCACACAGGAACATAGCATTATTGATGCTGAAATCATATTTAATCTCAGATACCTCCGCTATCGCTCTTAGAGTTGGGACTTGCTTTTGGCTTTTTGGCTTCGTAAAGGACCCTATGCCAGGAGTCAGGCTATTATAACTTGAGTTCCAATTCTGAAATTACCCATCTGATAGGTCTTGAGAAATCAGTTCTTCCCAGATTTTATTTTCTTTCCCTGTAAAATGAACACAAAATGCAAAAGATCACCTCCACTCCCAAACTTAAAAATATACTAAAAAAAAAAATTCACAACTAGATTCCAGCATAATTGGTGTTTTGCTGTCATGAATAAACACTTTGTTTTCAGATGCAGTATAACATGTACCCGTATTGTAATAGAGTTTACTTTCTGCTCATTATTGTGGCAGCTCAAAACCTGAGAGACAGTAGGATGATATTATAAGATGACTGAAAGATTTCAAAAACAGTGAAATGTTAGGAATACACCAGAGACTATCCTCACTTCACTGGGGGCTTAGGTATCAGGCAGCTCAGTGTAGGGATTCCAAGACCTATGTAATTATCTCAATTCTACCACTTTTCATTTGCCCAAGAATTCTGTGCCTCAGTTTCCTTATCTGTAAAATGGAATCTCTACCTTCATAGAGCTATTGTGAGATAATATGTGTAAAGAACTTATAAAACAATATTGTCTAGTAGGCACTCAGTATATGTATGCTTTTATTATCGATAGATGAGTCAATATTTTCACAGGTGAGAAAACTGAGGCTCAGAGATTAAAATGTGTGTCCTGGCAGTCACAGAAAAAAAATGATGTTGGAGCAGTGACGGGATTCAGGTTTTGAGCCTGATTATCCCCTTTTCCTCAACAATTGCATTCCAGCAAGGATGGCTGTAAAACCAATCTTAGTTGCTTTAGTCATCTGATTTGATTACTCGCTCAAAAGCCCTAAATCACTTTGGCTTACTTCTCAAAGTAAATTATTTTTTTTAAAGCAAAATCTTTTGATTTGGTGATTTTTCTGGTAAGTGAGGCATAACAGGATGTTTCTATAAAGTTGAAATAAAAAAAAAAGTCAACTTAATTCAATTCCAAAATATTGATTACATATCTATTATATAAATGAAGAAACTATATAAAATTTTATTTTAGATCTTGTTAGGGGACAATCTGTTTATCCCTCCCCCTGCCCTTCTTGTCTTTCATGAGGAGTCTTTGCCAGACCTCAGCGTGGGTGTGTTTATTCACGCAACAATATTTATTTAAAACCTGCTATATTCCAGGGACTGTTTTATGTGAATAGGAGAGAGTGGTGAGCAAGACTGGTAGAGTCTATTGTCATGAAGTTCATGTTCTAACACAGGGGTCAGAGAATTATGATCTCGGTCATATCTAGCCTGTTACCTATCTTGAACATAAAGTTTCATTGGAACACAGATAATTCATTTCTGTTTTGCTTATAACTACCTTCACACTACAATTACAGAGTTGAGAAGTTGCAACAGAGACCATATGGATCTCAAACCCTAAGCTATTTACTGTTTGGCCCTTTGCAGAAAACATTTGTCCAACCCAGCCAGTAGAATAAGCTATTCAATAAACAAATAGACAAGATGCTTTCAGATACTATGAATAAAATAAAACAGGATTATATAGCAGAGATAATGGAGAGAGCCTTTTTATTTGGGTGGTTGTCGAAGAACTTTCCAAGGTGTTGACCTTTGAACTGAAACTAGTCACAAGAAGGAGTGAATCTGGAAACAGGAACAGTGAGTACAAAGGACTGATCGAGGTCTGTCTTGGACAGATTGTTGTGCATGAGAGCAAAAGCAATGAGAGAGAAGGCTAGAGAACATGCAGTGGCTGAATCACCTCGGCCCCTATGTGAGGAAGAGTGGTGTTGGACTTGGAAATCTGGGGAGTACTTGACATGTTATATCAAAATTTTATTGGCTGCATAAAGGTTAGTGCTCATGCATGACCTTGGTCTTCTGTGTCTACCTCAGGGTATAGAGCAAAGTCATCTTCTCTGTATGGATGAAATATGCATATTTCTTTCTTTAACTTCTCTTGCCACTGAGTGGGTAACTCAAGGTGCTTTCGGTCTGAAATCCTAGGTTCTGAGAGTAATGTGCCCCATTCTCCAGTTTCAACAGTAATAAAGTTGCCCTATGTTTTAGCTTTGATTTGGCTTATTGTGTGATCTTAATTGACTATAATCCAGAAAGGAGAGGAAAAGGGACTCATTAGTAGCCTCATAGCTATATTTTTTCCCAGTTAAAACTAGTGGTTTTGATATCGTAACATAAAGTCTAGTGCAAATTTTCATGAATACAAAACAATTTACACACATAATAAATGATCCAGCTATGCAATACAGAATCTAACATCATATACTAAAATGCACTGAAATATTTCTGTGATCTACATTTTAAACTGTAATTAACTGTGTAAGTCAGGGTCAAATGAGCACAGAATAATTAAAATGCAGAACACCATGGAGGTAACCACAGCTGTGCTAACTACAGGGATCTCTGTTTACTTATTTTAGTTTTGCTTTCGTCTAAGGCACTTATAAGTTCCTTCACTTATATCCTCATATAATCATTGTGATACCCCTGTTATTATTAATTGTTACTAATAATGAGTAGCATTAATTATATTGGTAGCATTATTAACTAAATAAAATAATTATTATTCATTCCTACACTTGCACTTAGAGGCACAGTTGGGATCCCAATCCAGCCATCAAATTCTAGAGCCCACTCTTAAGACATGGTCCTGACAGCAATGATGAGGGTCATTGTGGAGAAGGCTGTGTGGTAGGGAAGAGGTGCATGGGTTTTGTAGTCACGTGGATCTAGATTCAAAGCCAAGGTCTGTTCCTCATAGGCTATATGGTTTGGAACATCTCATTTGCTTAGCTGTGCACTCCTGTTTCTTCATCTTTAAGTTGTGAATAAAACACATATTTCATAGGAATGTTTAGAGGATTAAATTAGTTAAAAAGAGGAGAGTATCCAGTATAGCACTGCACACAGGGTAGGCACCCTTTTGGGAACAGTCATTTTTATAGTCACTGCATTTGCATAGCAATAGAGTGAATTCCAGCTCAAAGTAGTAACATATTAACAGTCACCTGGTTAAATGTGGTTTGAGTACCTGCAATGTAAGTGATATATGCCTTAAAAGAAAAAAACAAAAACAAAACTGATGACAATAATATCAAAACCCAAAACCGAAATTCTACTAATTGCAGACACAAGAATTTAGAACCTGTGTGTATTAGTTTATCACAACTCGGATACCCATGTGGACTCATGGTAGGAGCATGTAGTATAAGTGAGTGTCACAGATGTGAATCAGTAGATGACACAGAATCACACATCAAAAGACACAGAGATCCTGAGTCAGAGCAGGGAGTTATTATACAACCGTGTTGTAAGCAGTTTATTCTCTGACGTGGAGTCACCTTTTCTTTAGTGGAAACTTCTGAAGGCTTTACACAGTGCCAAGTTAAAGAAGTCTGTCAATTACGTTTAAGACAAGAAACTTGTACTTGCTGAACCCAAGTGTTACTTGCAGTCAGTTCCTGTGTCTGGAGTAAGAAGGTCAAGTAAACAGCATCCCTAGAAACGCAGGCCAAGGCGGGGTCTGTGTTTGCTTGGGTGTTTCAGCTTTCCTTGGGGTTCTGGATAAAACAGAGATCAAAATTTGCTTCCCTATGATACAGTTTTCTTTTATTATGAGGAAGTTTCATACTGGCTATCATTCATTCAGCACCGTTACAAGCTAGATGATCCCCTGGTTCTTTTAGATGTGTTCCCAATCCTTTCAAAAAGCCCAGAGGATACTGTTGGTGAATGTGAGGGACAGGACACTACTTCACTCACAAGGATCACACGTATGGCTCTGAAGCAGCAGAGTTCAGGGTTTAGGGTCTCTGGTTCTAAAGTTCTTACCCTCTTCTCTACGTGATGCTTCTTTATACTTGCAGATGATGAATAACAAACATTTCAATCTACCAGTAAAATCTAAAGTTATCTAAAAGATACCACTTGAGTCCTCCATGGGCTGATCAAAGTTTTTGTTTCTACTTTCATAGCATATTTTTTTGGTGGTGGGTATAAGAAAGGGAATCACTGTATGCTTCCAATTTTCTGTCTCTCCATTCTCCTGCTCCCTGAATGAAACCCTTAAAACAAAAAGCCCTCATGGCCGTATCATTTGAGGAGCTAGTGTTAAAAACTCAAAGACCTTAATTGTGTTTTCTTACCATCCAGATATCTTGTCCATTTGATCAAAATTTCTATTGACCAGAAAAAATTATCTAAGCCAGCTCTTTGTCAGTTAATCATTTAAATATTTCTCAACCAGATGATGTGTTAGAAAGGTAAAGCTATAATCTCAAACATTTTTGTCATATGTCTAAACAGGTTACTTTTGTTTCTTCAAGTCAGAGTGAAAGTGGTTTAGAAGAAAGATGATAACAGTATAAGATCAAAATTTTATACAAATGTTAATTTCTTTGGTAAATTCTTTGAAGTGGAGGAAAATCTGTGGAGTGGTCTGTAGTGAAATTTATTTAGCGTGATTCTTCATTTGTGACTTGGCACCTCTGATGTATATCTGGATACTTTTTTTTTTTAATTTGGAAAAAAGCAAGAAATGGTGAGTAGTTTGAAAAAAATAAAAAAGGATAACAGAAAAACCACCTGTACCATTTAAATTAAAAAATGATAAATTTTTATGTCTATTTTTAAAACCATACAAATGGAAAAACACATGGCATGATTTTATTCATTCACTATGGAAATTTTAATGAATAGGGGTTCTGAGCATAAAAATACACAGTGCTGCTCACCTGGATTAAGCTGTGGTCTGAGCCTGTAGAGAGGATACATCACAGCACCCACCTTGGACCATTTGGAGAGTCTGGCTTATGTACAGAATTCCAGTCCACACCCTTGAAGGTTCTGCTTCTAAAACATTATGGTAGGGGGAGGAACTTTAGCCTATGAGGGAAAATAAGGCCACTGGTGAACCCAGAAAAACCATTATGGAAAGTCATCTGGGGACTTCGACTACCCAGATGTATTTTCCTTCCTCTAATTTCCCACTGAGGAACCTGTCCTTTCCATTCTGCAGAATCTTGCTAGAACTGTCAATCAAGAGGCCACTGTGCCCTGGCTGTGCTTGGGATTAGCTGCCATATGTATAATGTTAACTGCTGTGGCTCCCAGAAGAGTGTGTCTTAAGCTATGTGACCCAAACATGAATTCCATAGGCAGGTCCCTTAGGAAAATTTCATTATTTTCTGGTATACCCCATCCAATGACTGCTCTGTAAATGAATGTTTTTCATCCTTTCCTTTTTGTTCAGTGGGATACCTCAGATTCTAAACGCACTATTTTCAGTTTCTTTCTGGATCTCACTTCCACTTTTTAAAATCCATCTTTATTGAGATATAATTGACATACAGTACTGTGTAAGTTTGAGGTGTCCAGCATGATGATTCGACTTACCTGCGTCATGAAATGATTATCACAATAGGTTTAGTGAACATTCATCATCTGATATGGACACAAAATTAAAGAAACAGAAAAAAAAATTTTCCATATGATGAGAACTCTTGAGATTTACTTTCTTAACAACTTTCATACAGCAGTGTTAATTATATTTATCATGTTGTATCATGTTGTATCCTTTATTTATCTAATAACTTGAAGTTTGCACTTTTTGAGTACCTTCATCCAATTTCCCCTCCTCCCATCCCCCGGCCTCCGGTAACCACAAATCTGACCTCTTGTTCTTTGAGTCTGTTTGTATATTTATTTGTTTACTTTTGCAGTGTAATAGACCTACAACACTTCATTAGTTCCTGTTACACAACATAGTGCTTTTTTCTATACATTTTAATATGATCACCATGATAAATCTAGTTATGATATGTCACCATATAAAGAATTACTCAGTTATTGACTATATTCCCCACACTGTACATTTTATAAATTTGTTTTACAACTAGAAATTTGTACCTCTTCATCTCCCTATTTTTTTAATCAACCTATAGCTTGGCTACTGTAAATAATGCTGCAATGAAGGTACAGATGCCTGTATCTTTACTAATTTGTGTTTTTATTTTCTTCATATAAATAACCAGAAGTGGAATTGCTATTTTTATTTTTTTGAGGAACTGCCATACGGTTTTCCATAGCAGCTGCACCAACTTACATTCCTAAGTGCACAAGTGTCCCCTTTTCTCTACATCCTCACTAACACTTGTTATTTGTTCTTTTTGATAATGGCTATGTTGACAGATGTGAAGTGATATCTCCTTGTGGTTTTGACTTGCACTTCGTTGATGATTAGTGATGTTGAAGACCTTATCATGTGCTGGTTGGCCTTCTGTATGTCACCTTTGAAAAAATACCTATTCGGATCCTCTGCCCACGCTTTAATCAGTCTTTTTTTTTTTTTTATGTTGATCTGTATGAGTTTTTTGTATATTTTGGATATTATCACTTGCAAAATATCTTTTCCCATTCAGTCAGTGGCCTCTTTGTTTTGTGGATAGTTTCTTTTGCTGTGTAAAGGATTTTTATTTGATGTAGTCTCATTTGTGTCTTTGCTTTTGTTGCCCTTGCCTGACGAGAGAGCCAAAAGAATTTGGAGTAACAGACTCCTAAATCTTGATATTCATAGGACATTTTGTTCTGCCAAGTTCCTAATTTTACCTTCACTACAGTCTTAGGAATCAGATTCCTATTTGATTTTTATCTAGGGATGAAGAAACTGAGGCTAAGAATTCAGGTGAAATCCACTGAATTCCCTCAGGTGGGGAACGTAGGAGCTGAGGTTATGATCTTAGCTTTTGGGCACTAGAGCCTAAATTATGTACATTTCCCTGAACTGCCTTTCTAAATTCCTTTTAAACCAGCATGGTTCATCCCAACTTTTCAGCAACAGAGATTCTCAGCTCTCCTTCTATTCATCCCTGTCAGCCATTCCCTTCTTAAGTTTCAATTTATTTTACAGGTGAAAAGAAATTAGAGTCTTGCTTTGGAGATTTATAGCTAAAAATGCCCTATCTTTTCTTAAGATTTAATTTGTTTTATATGCGGGACATGAGCACACATGCGCCAAACTTCTAGTCTTCAAACCAACAAAACCTATAGAGGAGAGAAGAAATAAAAATATCAATTTGCATTTTCAATGAACCATAAAATTCCAAGATTGGAAGGGATCTTAAATCATCAGGTTCAAATGCTGGTATTTATGAAGTTACGCTGTGTAACCAGGTCCTGGTACAAGACTTGATGTCATTTCAGACCATCACGTGCCACATAGTCGCGGTGAAGGTGTATTCAGTGTTTCCCACTTGTGCCAGGCTCTGTTCTAGGTGAATTACCTGTGCAGCCCTGTTATATGTGTATATATGTACATAAATCATCATACAGTCTCTAGTCAAACAGTCATAACCTATAATGCTTCATTCACATAAAACAGATTGTCCTCACAATAACTCAATCAAGTATTTTCTTTTAATTATTCCACATTAGAGATGAGGAAACTGAGGCATAAGCTTATTTAACTTCCTCCAAGTCACATTGCTGACAGCAGTCAGAATTTGAACACAAGAAGTGTGGCTCCAGGACTGCTACGTGACACCTCCTCGTGGGACTGGGGAGGAGACCACTCGCCTTCCACAAGGACCCTGCCACTGCTCAGGGACTGCAGAGATGATGGCTTTGTAAATAATGTTCTTTTCATTATCTCTCCTAACTTCTTTTCCTGTTATGGAGGAAGCTATTGATTTTTATATATTTACTCTGCTATTGGGTATCTTACTGACTGCCGTTATTAGTTGTAATAGCTTTTCAGTGATGCCTTCTGAGTTTTCCAGGTGTACAATTGTGTCATTTACAAATAAGAACACTTTTTCTTCCTTTATGCCAATTGTATATATCAGTGACGTGGTTTGTTAGGTCAGGTTTAATGCAGGTTTTCTTACAAATTATTTGGAGTGATGGAAATGCTGTAGAATTTTGGAGCCTCTGTAGGCAGTTAAGAGGCTTTTCAGTTGGAAGGTAGTAATGGTCTGGCCTAAATAATGACATGGGAAAATCAATATCTATTAGAGTAGGATTTTATATTAAAAATTGACTAAACTTAGGAATACAGCCTGGGAAACGCTAAAAGATTTTGAAACTAACGCATGCAAGTCCAATTGATAATGATCAGGAAATTGACTCTATTTTAATCGCTGTTGAATTCCACTAATCTGTTCATCTGAAACAAGGTAGCTTGAAAGAAATAATCAGAACTTTCAGTTTATAAACAATTATAGGAATGTGTTTCTAAGAGAAACACACATATATTTTTAAATTTGTACAGCCTCTCCATGGTTTGATATTTGCTCTACTTACCTATAAACTATATTATATAAAGTTAGCATGATGCTTATCCAATTTATAAAGTAACTTAAAAAACAATATTCTGACTCATTTAGCCTTTTAAAATCCTGAGATGGATAATACGCTGGTTTTTGAAATTTAGTTCACTTCAGAATATTAGGATACATCTTAAGAAAGGGTGTTAAGGCAAAGTTATTGAGGTAATTAGTCCAGGGCAGAGCCTAGGAACCTACATTTTTAGCTATCAGTCCAGGTAATCAGAATTATAGATTGGCTCACAGACTACGCATTGAGAAACCCTGGGCTAGGTCTTTACAGTTTGCACCAGCACTTTGAACTTGTGTGCTGTTTGGTACACACCTCCCCGTCACTCACATTTCAAATGTCGGCACCTTCTACTATTTCTCTGAACATGGCGGGTTGTTAAAATTTTCCATATCCCTGTCTATATGGTTCTGACTGCTTAGAGTGTCATGATTTGACAAAATTAACAGTCAAATTATCCTTCTCAACTCAATTCAGGCTCAGGGGAATAATGGTTCTCTTCCCCAGGGTGAGACTGAGGGTTTATGGGTCCCTCTCCAGTAAAGAAGCAGCCAAATTGTCCTTTCGGCCTGGTGGGACTGAGCAGAGGACCACGGGTGAGGCACATTTCCTGAATGTATGTGGAAGCCTCCACGGAAGGCCTCAGCCCATGAAAATTATTCATTCTTTGGAGAGCTTGCTGTCACAACCAAATGAGGGTTAAACAAAGGCAGTTTAAAAAAATGTACTTCTGTTACTCCAACTTTTTTGCTTAGTCCCAAGGAGAGGCAGAGTAATATTTAGTATGGCCTCCTTTGTAAAAATAAAAGAAGACACTGTATACATGTAAGCTTAGGGGAAGAAAAAAATCTGAATATGCAGAGCTTTTATCTACTTCCAATAATTACTCATAAAGAAAAGGAGGAAAGGATAAAAATGCACTACCACTAAAACTGAGTGGTAATGATCAACCTGTTTCTGTAATCTAGGATGGATTTCCACTAACTGCGAGAATAGACATGGATTAAAAAACACAGTAGTGAACCAGAAACACCTAATACCTTGGTTTGTTTACTTGGAATTAGGTAGACATAACCTGCCTGTCCTTTGTTCCAAACCCAACATATGACTGGGAATGTGATTACCAGCACTCTTAGATGGCTGGAAAGGAAGGGACGAGTGATGGTGTGTCACAGGCGCTGTGCATCCCACAGATAAAGGAGCTGGGATTGAAACACCGAAAGTCCAGGTCACTGCAGTCTCTGTTGAATTCAGTCCGTCCAGCTGCCTCTGATTGCATGAGTGCCAGACAGTTGTAGACTGGCTCTAAAAGGCCATATATTCAGAATTCAATCAAAAACTCTTCATAGCATGTCACTGTAACGGCCAGTTTTAAAAATGAAATGAACAAAATAAATGAGGCGCACTACACAAACCAACAAAACAACAAACCAACCAAACAACCCTGCAGAAGAGGAAGAAAAACAGCATCCTAAAGACAATTCTCAGAGAAGATACCCCAAGCTGTGTCAATCACGGGCAGCATCTTGTAGGTGAGTTTACACTTCCAAGACCAAATCTGATAAAAGTCACCCTCATTTGAATGAGAAGTTCCCAAAATACCTGTTTAGAAACAGTCTTAGCATATTACCACATATAATTTGGAAGATATTTTGCAGTATCTTTTTTGGTGAAAGAAAGGGGGAGCCCTGTCTCTTCTTGTCCCTCCTGGGTGGTCCTGTTGTTCCTGCATAGGAGCAGAGAGTGTAATTTTTTCTTCTTTCAAAGATCCTAAGTGGAGGTTATTTCTCTGCTTTTATTGTTTGTTGCCTTCTCAGCACTGCCTCACTCCTGCTAGTTTGTGTAAGAAACCAATAGGGGGCTTTCATTATCTTTTCTCTAAGTGTTGCCTTCCCTGATTTTCCCCCCTTGTTTTCTTTCTTTCTGAAGATATCTTCATTTCCATTTTGCTAGGATGTTTCTTTGAAAAAGGAGAAACTTGTATACTTCTTTAAAAGTATACCTCATTCAAAACATGGAGAAGAGAGAGACTAATAAATTAAGAGCAAGGGCATGAATTGAGAAAGTTACAACTCCCCAAACTGCAATTGTGGGAGAAAGAAAGAGGGAAAGAACAGAAGATAGTGCGAAACAATCTCAGGCAGAACACTGAAAACCCCTATTCAGAAGTGCAACAAATTGGACATTCCCTTTAGCCTGTCAATCTCCCATTCTCAGTCCTTATACAGCATCTCTTTTTCCTGATGCTCAGTCTGAAGTATTTCCTCTCATGAAAAGAATAGAGTTTTTCAAACTCAAGAGCCTAATTAGGAACAAGGTTTTCCATCCTTTCACTATTCTAAGTTCAGCTTCTCTTTTCTGCACTATTTACAATGAAAGCATTTATAAGAAAGGATATCGCAGTAGGATACTGCCATCATTGGTAGTATCGAAATGAGAACTGTGGATAGAAAATAGACATAAGTTCAAGTACTGCCTTGTCCATTCTTTGTGAGTGTTTTTGTGTAAGGCAACGATGAGCAGGCACATACCATATTGGAACTACCCTAAGTGGATTGTGAAACACCTCGGCGCTATCATTGAGTCGCTACGGCCATATGGAATGAGCCTCAAACTCAGTATTAGAAAAAAGTTGCTCGCTTCCAAATTTTGACACCGTTCTTATAGACTACGTTTGTTTAGCCTTCAGGAAGAGGCAGAACTGGAAATAGACTTGTCAGAGATGACGGGGAGAAAAGGAAGCATTTTTATGGGAGGGATATAGAGAATATTAGTTTTAACCACATGCAACCATGCTTCTCAAACTTTAGCATGCATGAGACTCAAGTGTAGAGCCAGATTGCTGGTTCCTGCCAGAAGAAGTTCTGCCAAGGAGCCACATGATTTGCATAATTTGCACTGGCGATGCCAAGGCTTCCAGTAAATAAGTGGACCACAATCTGTGTAGCAAAGACATAAGGCATAGGTTTTGGGGGAGAAAAATCAAAACAGGAGATGTCTCAAATTTTGAAATTATGCTTGACTCTTCCTCTCACTTTTGTCCTTTCCTCCGAGCTTTCTCATTCTGTGGCCCAATTTCCAATCACTCGTAGACCGGTCTTCTAAATTCTACCCTCAGATTTCCTTTTTAGTTTACCTCCATATTTTCACCCCCACTTTAATTCAAACCATATACATATACATATACATATATATATATATATATATATACACATATATATATATATATTTGAAGTATAGTCAGTTTATAATGTTGTGTCAAACTCATATATATATTTGTTTTCATATTTTTTTCACCATAAGTTACTACAAGATACTGAATATACTCTAACCCTGTGCTATACAGTATGAACTTATTGTTTATCGCAAACCCTTTTAAAATTGCTTTTTGCCTGAATCTTTAATGGTATTTTGAGTGAACCCCCAGCCTCCAGTCTTGTTTCAATTTAATCTAACCTCCACATAACTTTCTTTTTAAAATAAAATCTGATCAAATTGTTCCTTTGATTAAAAGCTCTCCAATTCTCTACAGAGTGAAGTCCAAGCTTCTTAGCATTGCATATTAGGATTTCCTGATCTCTCCCTCACCCATCTGTCCAGTTTTCTCTCCAGCAATTCCCCCATTCCATCCCATCCGAGTAATGCTTTATTTACCTGACAGCCATGTTGAGTTACTTGTGGATTCCCTAACAGACAATGCTATAGTCTTTCCACTTGAAATGTCTTTAACTGGAAGAAATTTCCATTCATCCCTTAACATCCAACTTGGCATAACTCCTCTTTGAGATTTTTCATGACTCTTTAGATAGCCAACTGCCTAAAACCATCCCTCTCCTGTGGCCACTTGTCAGCTTGTAGTAATTATTGCTTATCTTCTCTAAAATAGTGTAATTTCCTTGAAAGCAGGGTTCAAAATGCAACTTGTGCAGCATCTAGCATAATGATGTTTGCTCACAATTAAACTGATTTTAAGAGAGATTAAATGATATTTGAAGATTTCCATTTTTCAGATATGGAAAGAAGAAAAGAAAGATGAAGAAAGTGTGTCAAAGCCTTTAAAACAGAGTTACAGAGTGATATGATGTCTTTGCTAAAATGAGACAGTTCAGTCAAATAGGATTTCTGTCTTGTTAAGAGGCTTATGCAGATCACTGTAAGGACCAGGAAACACTTAGAAACCAGTGAGTGTGTCTGTCTATCTTTGTGTTTCAAGCCTTAAGTATATTGTTTAAATACTCAGTACAAATATCACCAATTGTATATAGAGCATGCAAATTGCTAATACTTTGATGATTTTGTTCCAGCTGTGCTCTGCTTTGGAAAACTATCAAATATCCTTTACTTCATTAAACATGAAGCCTACAGCAAGTCTGGAGATTTACAAAGTGTCTATTTTCCTATTAACCAAGAGCAAAAAAAGAAACTTTGTAAAGTACAACATAACAGAACACTTTCCCCCGTCGACTGGAATAAATGCACAGCCTAAAAGTTGAGAGTTATGTTTTATTTGGCGGACATTTCTGAGGACTCAAACCCCTTTGAGTCTGGGATGACAACCTCCCAGATCTCTCTGAGGGACTGCTCCAAAGAGGTAGGAGAGGAGCAAGGATATATAGGAGCTTTACAACAAAGACCAGGTAATTGGAACTTTAAAAGGTTACTTGTGAACTAAAGAAAACCAGGCATCTCAAGTTAAAGAATGTAGCGCTTTTCTCTGTATGGGAGGAAGCCAACATTTGGGCTCACTGAATTCATTCCTTTGACAAGCCCCTCGCTATCTAGGGCCAGTATCCTGTCCTTTCTTATTCTGAGTCCCCTTAGGGTGCACCATGGTGAGTGGCTGCAGAGGCTGGGCTGCAGGCTTGTCTTCACTAGGGGGTGGCGACAGCAGCTGATGACTTGATGGTTTCAGCATTCTTTGTTTGCTGATATGGTTTGCAGTATTTCTAATTCACACCCCTTCTTCCTCTCCCATTCTCTGTATACGCCAACCAGCTCAAGGAAACCTGGGTTGCCATAAAGTTACAATAAATTCTTTCGTATCTCTCAGGCTAGGGGCAACTCTCAAAAATTTCAACTGTAAGACAGAATATGAGTCATAAAACCAAACAATTCTGTCCCCAAATACTATATGAATAGGCCAAGGAAAATTCACCAGGGTGGATGATGTAGACACGCTGATAGAAGTAGGTAGAAGAGCAGAGCCCCAGGACAGGTGGTACCTTGATAAATGTTAGTTTCTGAAATGTGTGACCAGGAGTTTTGCTTCTCCATATGTCTCTAAAGCAATCCAGGGGGAGTCCTAACACATATGCCACATTTTTTTTTTTTTTTTATATAGCCTAAATTCTCATGGAAGAGTGACTCAAGCTCTGAAGCTGGCTCAGCTTATTAAAGTACTTTGCTTTCAACGTGGGCTCTGCTCTGAGAGGGACAGAAAGGAAGAAGGGGGTTGTTGAGCTGACTCTGGACTCTCATTTCATAAGAAGCTCAGGTGTGTGCTAGCCATGATGCCACTACACAGTTTAGTTAGGGGTATATCCTGTTTGCTCTGGTTCGTTTCACTCTAGGTCCTCTTTCTAAACCTCTCCTAATCCTTACTATCGCTTAACTCAGGAGCAAATTCACACCTCTTGGATTTTTTTTTTCCTTTGATCCAGGCAGGTCCTTAAGGTAGCCCTGACATTCCCATTGGAGAATACACCAACAGTTGTAATCTTTGGAAGTATACTGAGCTCATGGTTGCCAAAGAATTCAAGAAAACAGCGCACAACTTTTTCGATTCCATTGTCTGTTTCAGGAATAATAGCCTCCAGATGGAGAAGATAAGATATAGCCTGTGGGTCATTTATGTGATAGTTTTACTCTTTCTCCCTCCAGATTCTCACCTCTAGTTTGAATCCTGTCTCTATCACCCTTGGGAAGTAACCTCCTGGTTACTCCCTTCTGAATATTTCCAAATTATAAATTTTATTACATCTTATGCAACTATGTATATTTTATGTTAATTCAATTTTTAATGATTAGAAGTTTTATTATTTTTAATTGGCAAAATATATAAAAGTTTATAGGTTTAGAAACATTTAAAATTTCCCAAATAGAATAAGTTTTAAATTCTTAGTGTATGTATCTATAAAAAATGTAATTATACATGAGTTGTTGTGCTCTGAATAGGAGAGAGAGGTATTTTGAGTGCCACACAGCAAGATTTTCAGTTCTCATATTGTAATGCAGCATAAAACTATTGAAGCCTTAAGTTGGAGTTTGTATCGTATTGTTGTGTATTAGGTTTACCATGAAAGGAACGTTATGTAATCTGTGTCCATCACTTCAGTGTCATTCTCAATCTGGCGACTTTTCATCAGAGTCCTGGTGTCTTGGCACTCTCTGCTCTGTTCCAGTCACTGATTTAACGCTGAACAGTCTACCCTGGTGAATCTTCCCAGGTTGAAAATCTGATTTTCACAAATGAAATATATGTAAATAGAATGTGTGTGTGTGTGTGTGTGTGATTGCAAAGTGCAGTCTATCCCGGGAATGTGATGTTTGTTCAGCATCTGAAAATTAATCAGTATAATTTATCACATTAATAATATATGGAAGAAAAATCATTTGATCCTCTCAGAAGATGTAAAATATGACTTTTAACAAAACCTAACATCCATTCCTAATAAAAACTCTTAACAAACGAGGGACTAAAGAAAACTTCTTCAACATGAAAATGGGCATCGACACAAAAAGATCGCTAGTTTCTTAATGGTGGAAAATTGAATGCTTGCGCACCAAGACAGAGTACAAGGCAGTGGTGTCCCGTCTTGCCAGACCTGTGAACATCATACCCTAGGTTCTAGTCATTGCACTGAGACAGAAAAAAGAAAGAAATCCATACCAACAGTTATGGAAGAAGTAAAATTATCTCCATTTTAGATAACGTAATTATCTACTTAGAAAATACCAAGAAACGTAAAAAATGCTACTAGAACTAGTAAGTTTAGCAGAGTTTCAGGTTACAAAGTCAATACACAAAAAATAACCACACATATTAAAAATTGACTATTTTGAAATTTAAAAAGTATTGTTAATAATAGCACCAAAATCATGAACCAATGTGGTACACGTATAATAAAATCTGTGCAGATTTTGTACACTGACCATTGTAAAACACTGATGAGTAAAATATTTGAGTGAATAGATATATGCCTTATTCATGGATTGGAAGGTTTAATGTTTAGAAGATGTCAGTTATCTCTGAACTGACCTTTAGTTTCAAATCAACCTAAATTAAAATTTTAGCAGAAAATCTTTGTAAAATTTGACAATCTGATTTTAAGGTTTATATGGGAAGGCAATGGAATTAGTCTAATAGCCAAACATTTTTGAAAAATTCAAGGACTACTTGCCCTATTTTAAGACATCACATAGATTTAGTATTCAAAGGAGTGTGGTATTGGTGAAGTTACAGATACATAAGGAGCAGACTAGATTCCAGAAGTAGACTCAAGGTACAGGATCGATGAAGTTTTGCCCAAGGAGTAAAGGCAATTCAATATTGATTTGGCCATCTTTCCAACAAATGTTGCCAGAACAATTGGACATCCATGTGCAAAATAAATCAAATAAAATAATAAATAAATAAACAAACAAACCAAAATAAATACAAATATTGGTTCTTGAACTCAAAATGGGTCATAAATCTAAAAATAAGACCTAAAAGTGTAAAATTCTCAGGAAATAGCACAGGTAGAAGTATTTGTGACCTTGGCTAGGGAAGGTTTTCTTTGATTAGACCACAAGAACACAATCTATTAAACAATATTATACACAGGACTTCATCAACATTAAGAATTTCAAAACTGCTGCTCTTTGAACGATACTATCAAAAAATATAAGCCATAGAATGAAAGAAAATATTTTATATTACATATTTGATAAGATATTTGTACCCAGAACCCAATGGTAAGAAAACAAACAATAACTGAAATATGTTTTTGAAGTGTTAGTACCTACCTTGGAAACAAAAGGCTAAAAAGAGGTGTGTGTGGGTGTGTGTGTGTGTAGGGTCAGAAGGAGAGAATAGTTGATGAGTTTGATTTTCGAAATACTGGGTTTGAAGAGGTACGGTATCAAATGCAAAGTTTCATTAAGCAGCTGTATATTTGGACCTGAGGTTCAGAGGAGCAGTGTAACCCTGAAGGAGATTTGTGAACTGTAAGAACACAAGTGATAGCTGTAAGTAGGGAAATAAAAGAAATCAAGTGAGTTAAATATATAAATTACACAGAGAAGGCATAACTCTAGGAAATACAAATATTTTATGTCCAGAATGAGGGATAGAGTTCCAAGATGGAAAGAAACTTATAGGGGGAGACGAGATGATTCTGACAATAAAAATGGTAAAGTTTAATTAATATTAATTGGATGTTTATTATATAATAGACACTATGCTGGGTTATGAATATATATAAAATTATTATCTCATTTTATATATGGGGAAATGAAGGCTTAGGGATAATAAATGATGTCCCAAAGCATATGTTTGTAAGTGGTGGATCTGGGTTTGAAGTCAGGAAGTCTGACTGCAGAGCCTGAATTCCTATAAAGTAAATTCGATTTAGAGAGTTGTCACAGAAGTCATGGGAAAAGAGGAATGCCAGAAGGAAGAGTTTAGCTGTGTGAAACAAACTTTGTACATTTTGCATTGGATGTAACAATTAGGAAGAGAAGTCATGAGTGATCTTGAAAGGAGACATTCCATGTATACGGCAGGAGGCAAAAGCAGATTACACACAAAGTAGAGCAGGTGGAGCCAGGACCATAGTAAAAGTGATCTTGGCATAGCCTCTTGGGTTTCTGGAATAGTTTTAAGAAGGCAAAGACCTGACTGGCTTGTAGAAATTTTGAAGATTTTTAACAATCTTTTCTTCCTTTAAGCCTGAGTATCAACCATACTGACCATTTTAAGCTTCCCAAACACACCAGATTTTCCCTTGCTTTCTTGACATTGAATAGTGTGTTCTCTCTGCCTGGGCTGTGACCACTTCATTTTATATTTGCCACATGAAAGCTAATAAGGGAAGCAAAATTATTATGTTAAATAGGTAGGACTATTTATTTGACAGCAACACGTGCTCCCTCCCGTCCCCTACTGTCCATTCAAGCCCAGTTTATGAGACTGGTTCTTCCTGTCCACCTCAATCAGCTGTTCAGTCTTAGATAACAAAAATGTCATTGTAACGCCAATCCACAAAGAAGTCTCAGTTCAATCCTAATTTTGTCCATTACAGTGTAATAATAAAAATCTTAAAACTTTGTTGGAAGGCCAGTTTTCCCATCCTGTAGTGTAGCTAGGACCTGGGTCAAGCTGATTACATGCAGGAGTGAGGCTTCAGAGATTGCTTACATTTTCCCACTACCAGCACTTCTGCTTTTCTTCCCCCATCTTGCTAGTAGATTTCTGACCAGTAGAATTGGAAAACTTTCAGCAGTAGAGGGAAGAGAGATACATGAAGCAAAATTTTTTTTTCATTAGAAAAATATGAGTTAGCTGGGTTTGGTGGTCTCTGGGTCTAGGAGGTGTTTGCAGTGACTCATTCATTCTCTGATAAGTTTCCTGGATTCTTGTGAGGCCTGTTTTTCATCACTGGGAACTCTGATTGGACAAGTGTGTTAATGTTATTGCCTGGGCAATTACGACTTCATCCTAAGCTTGTAGGTGACAAAAGTACAATTCTAGTTTCCAAGGTTTCCAAGACCCCTTGCCTCTCCACACATGGGAGAATGAGAACCTCTCATTTCACTTCGCTCTCTCATGTGTAGTCTACTTGTAGTTCATGGGAACAAGCCACGTGGGGCCCATCTACATAGGCAATGCAATTACTCCCCAAACTGCGCTTGCTATGGTGCCTTTTCCACTGGTCTCCGTAGTCAATCTATCCCTCTTTAGATTTTTCAAGGCAAAGAAACAGAAGTGAGTCCACTTTGCTTCTTGAGTCTCCAGGACATATAATAAGCACCCTGAGTGCTCATTCGAAGCCTTTTCTCAAGGTTTGAGGTGAGGCATGGGAATGCCATCCCTGACCTTCTGGCGCTAGTGGCACTCATAGAACCCAATGGATTTCTCTAAAATTCCTCCTTAACCTCTGACTCCTCAACATTTTACACTTTATATGTGGGAGAGGTGTTGAAAATTGTGAATTAGTTTTGTTACAAAGTCCTGGCTATTCTTGAACCCTAATCTGGAATATGGCTGAGTTAGAGTTAGAATCAGCTAAACTGATTCTAAAAGGATTCATTTAAATGTATTATTACTCAAAACTGAGAGAATGTTTGTTCTCATCTACATGAAAGTCCCCTCTAAAAAAAAAGCATGCTGGAGAGTTCAGAGTGCTGACCCATCCTTGGAGGTGTTGGGGTTGTATCTCTGAATGAATAAATTCGGTCGAACATTATTTAAAATAACAACACAATGAATTAACACAACTTCCTTGTGCAACATAATGATCAATAAAGGAAAGACACAGGTGCCTTAGAGAAAAATTTAATCTAAGTGCAAATCTTTTATTCATAAGTCTCAAATTAAATCTGCTTGACTTTTGAAAGCTCCATTTAAACATTAATAAATGTTTTTGTATCAAAGGGGAAAATACCACAGTTCTTTTGTAAACTAAAATGCATATGATTTTACATATTCCCAAATGAAAAACATGAGCCAAACACAGTGTATAAATGAGCAAAAAGAGTTAAAATGATTTTACCATAAGTTCCAGTGTAAGTTATGTTCACAATTGCATCCTTTGCTTATGAACAGTAATATTGTCACACGTTTATGTTTGTCAAACATAAAGAGCATTCTTGACTAAAGAATTCAATTTACTGAGGAATTAAATTATTTTATTATTGTTACTGCTGAACAGCTCTCTGTAAAATCCTCTGCCATTAAGGCAAAGTTAGCTTGGGGAAAAAATGAAAGATCACCCACTCTTATGAACAATAAATGCTCATAGAGCTGACTTGAGGATGGTCCAAAGAGACTCAGCAAAGGCCAGTACATTCTCAGATATTCACAAAGTCTGAAGCCTTATGCCTTATGGAATGATAAAATAGAACCAGGCTCTTTGGCTTGTGGTGCTTGGAACATCTGATTTTATTCTGTGAGGGCAAAGGGTCCTAGTTAAGACCATAGTCAAAATACATGCAAAAGTATTCTGTGAAGACTTCTCATTGACAAATAAACACAGAACACTTAAGAAAAAAGAATAAAATTTCCAAAGACAGCTTCAGTTTGGGAACCACTATAAATGCTGGTTTGCACTTTGGATTGTTTTAGAGATGTGCAGATTAAAATCTTGGACTCCTGGTGAATCAACAGTATTCTCTGAAGTTAAAATCACATTCATATCATGAGATGAAAGCAGAAAATAAAGTGAGATAAAATAAATTCTCTAATGATTTGTAGGGTTTTCCTCTCTTCCCATTATCACAAGGGAAATGGTAATGATATAAGGGTATTTATAGTAGACTTGATTGTGAAAGAACTGGATGGTGGTTAAAAGTGTGTGTTTTTGGAGTCCAAGCACTTGTATTCTAAATCTGAATTTACAGTTAGTGCATTTGGTTACAGGCTCAAAAAGGGGAAGGATGGTGCAAGCTCATTCCTGCCCGGGGAATGCTTCCACAGAAACCCAAACATGAGGGAGCAGATTCCAGCTGCTGCTGGAATCCTAACTTTGTTTCCTGACACACTTCCCCTTGTTGCGTCCGTTGTGTCAGGTTACACATCCTAAAATAGTATTTTGATCGTCTCAGGGTCAGTTCAGGAATCTACAATATTTCACTGTTGCTCCCCCATCTCCCCTCCCAACAAAAAAGTTATTTCATAAACTCAAGTTTAAAGTCCTTAAAATCATACTTACATCTACTTTTCAAGCTCTTTTAACATTTTACAGTCTACATAAGCTTCCCTGTCTATAAAACTAGGTATTTTACTTTCCTGCAGAGACTCTTAAACATTATTCCTTTCGCTACTCTCCTTTCCCCCTGCTATTCATGCTTGTCTTGATTTGGAAACGTGTGTGTCCCCACCCCCTAAATACCGCCTTGTATCCTGAAATCGCACCTCCTCTAGAAAGCTGTCTACAAAGTTTCATAATGAAATGAGCTCTTTAAAGAAAAAAACGTTGGCAGTGTATCCTAGATACCTTTTGATGTATTTGCATATCTACCTCTAAGGCACAGTAGAAGTGCTAGACTTAGGACGGCAAGCAGAAAACAAATTCTTTGTCACTCACTTTGCTCCATCATCCCTCCCCTTCCCAGTCCAATATCAGAGCTAATCCTATAGATTTTCTGGCCATTTTCATACAAAACAAAGTCTCATTTCTAGATTATTTAAAAAGTCCAGTCGAGCCTAAATTGAGACTCAATCTCTGACCTATTGAGTCCTCTCAGCTCCCGCTGTCCTGCCTGGGGCCCCAAAGCTGGTAGACAGCCCTTTTTTGGTTGTATTATTTTGAGAGGATCTAGCTCAGCAATATTTGCCCTTTGGTAAAACTTGTAGGCTGCCTTTGCCCCCTTTGCAATGCAATTCCAAGCAGCTCCAGCCAAGTTTTAGCTTTAAACTGTCTGAAGAGAATGTTCAACACCAAATCCTTTTGCCTTACCAAAGATGCTAGTTAAAGAAACGTTCAATATACTCTGCCCCAGTAACAGAACAGGACGGTTCTTTGAAATTCTATCGCTTAGCAAATAAAAGCCTGATGTCAGTATCTCTTCTGATAAGAACAAACGTCTCTATGAGGAGTAGCCTTCTCATCTTCTATATTTAAGATGGGTTGGGGAAACATAATAAGTAGTACTGGGGAGAAAAACCAATATGGCACCCACTTCCCAGCTCCTCCATTGGGGCAGAAAGCAGAGTGGTATCAAGCAATATAATACAGAATAAAGGAAAAGAGAACTCCCACACGATCTTCTCATTGATACAGTAAAAGCACTTGACAGAAGTCAGTACCCTTGATAGAAACACTCAACAAACCAGGAATAGAAAGAAGAAAACTACCTCAGCAGAATAAAGACTGTATTTGAAAACCATAGCTAACATCATGCTCTATGGTTAAAGACTGAAAGCTCTTTTTCTGGAAATGCCTGCTAAAATGAATCCCTGGATCCTTTCCAACATGTGTGGGTTGAAGCTTCCTTATACCAAAAGCAATTCTGGTTGGCCAGCAGGGTGGTCAAAAATTCAACTCCATTCTGATACTATCTACCCAGAGATAGAATCAGATTCCACAGATAAAGGTCTCAGTTGCAAAAAACCACCCTCCACTTCAGATGCCAGTCATAAGTCCAGGTTCTTGCCTATACTTCTGACCAACTGGCTGTAGATCAGAGACTCCCACACCCAGCTCCTTGGCTTTGATTAATTTGCTAGAATGTCCTACAGAACTCAGGAAAACTCATTTACTTACTAGATTACCAATTTATTATAGAAAGATATTAAAGGATATAGATCAACAAGCAGATGAAGAGATACACAGGAAGAGGTTCCAAATAAAAGGGCTTTTGCCCTCGTGGAGCTTGGGGCCTGGCACCTTGATGCTTGGGAGCATTCTGTTTCCCCAATAGAAGACTCTCTGAAAAGGGGACAAAAGGCTGTCTATCCTTCTGGGTGTTTATGGAGGCTTCATTACATAATTATGACTGACTAAATCATTGGCCAGTGGTGATTGATTCAACCTTCTCTCTCCCTAGAAATCAGGTGATGGGGCTGAAAGTTCCAACCCTCTAATCACATGATTGGTTTTCCTGGCAAACAGTCCTCACCTTTGGATGGGATCCCAAAGTCACTTTCCCTGAAGCATTTTCAGGAACAGGCCTAGAGAACAAATATCCTATTGCTCTTATCACTTAGGAATTCCATGTGTTTGGGGAGCTGTGAGCCAGGAACTGTGAATGGAGATCAAATTCTCAGGGTACTAAATAAGAAGTATTTCTTTGGTTGTCTGAATGATCAAATATATATATTTTCCTACAAATCATAAGATACCAGCTTTTACCACCTCCCTTCCCTGGTACTGGATGTCCTAGTCAGAGCAATTAGATAAGACAAAGAAAGAAAAATACCATATGATATCACTTATATGTGGAGTCTAAAAAATAGACAAATGAACTTATTTACAAAACAGAAATAGACTCACAGACATAGAAAACAAACTTATGGTTACCAAAGGGGACAGGAGTGGGAAGGGAAATTTGGGAGTTTGAGATTTGCAGATACTAACTAATAGGGTTCATACTGTACAGCATAGGGAACTATATTCAATATCTTGTAGTAATTGATAGTGAAAAAGAATATGAAAATGAATATGTGTATGTTCATGTATGACTGAAACATTATGCTGTACACCAGAAATTAACACAACATTGTAAACTGACTATACTTCAATAAAAACTATATATATATATACACACACACATAAACAAGAAATGGCTAAGATGGTAAATTTTAGGTTGTATTTATCTTATTACAATTAAAATTAAAAATTTTCCAGCAGTGTGCACACTTCCCACCACTGTCCATCACCAATGGATTTTAGAAAAGTTTGAGCTTTTGTATAGCTACTCTGAAAGCCATCAATGTGACCTACGTGAAAATATATTGTGTTGAAATATATTTACAATAACTGAACCTTTTAAATTCTGGTAGCTTTTGAAAAATTAAATATGTTGGAATATACCTTAATAAAATGTTTAATGAATGGAATCCATGAAGCTTAATATTTTGACAGCTTTGTTGAATTGTAATTGTATTTATTGAAAACAAAATGAGAAGTCATTGACACTAATCACAACAAAATCAAAGCAGGAGTTTAAAAAATTAAAGACCAAGTGCTCAAACAACTGAGATATAACTTTGATTTTCTCTAATTTGTGCTTTGGAACATCTTGGTAAAAAAAAAAAATCATCAGAGATGTTATTGTTATTTGGTTAAATTCATATCTAATAACATAATGAAATGAAATTGATGTGGCCTAAATTTATAGCATCTAACTTTGAAACATTAAGAAATATGAATAGAGGTATTATTTGATGAGCTTTACTGTGTCAAAATATTTGTTGAAGAAATATCGTGTAAATGAAGAAAAAAAAATACCTGTGAGAATATTTGAGTTCTGATTTATATAGGTTAACACAGAAAAATAGAATTGAGTATATTCTTCATTTAGCACAATTTTCTCTGAGTTTACCAGTTATCTCAGCACCTACAAAAAGAATAGTCTGTAAAATGTGAGTATTATGGTCTATATGTAAGCTTGAAATGTCAACAATTTCAACCTATGAGCCTTAAATTGTAACTCTGAGATAAATGTCAGGCACATCCTCTCCAATAGGTAACATTATTGAACTTTAACTTTTAATACTCTCAGGGTGTTAAACGGTATCTCAAGATAAAGAATGCTCTCCTTGGGTAACAGGGGCTGGTGATGTTCCACCTGCCACAGGAAGGACCCTCACTGCCAGGTGGGCAGCAAGCCGTCTGTTTCCAAAACCCCTCATAGACCAGCTTTCTCAGAGCATTCTCAACCACTGTTGTAGCTTGGCACCCCTAGGTGTAGATACTGAGAGGGAGTTTAGCCTGCAGGTTATTTGTTAAGAATCAGCTCCCTTGGAAGAGAAGGAAAGAAAGCAAGATTGGGTAGGAGAAGATGTTGAATCATGTTAAAAGCCTGTCAAAGCCTCTTCCAACTCCACAGGAACCTCTGGAACAAAGTCCATCATAGTTGTACAAAGTTGGCCAAAATTGTTAGGCTTTTTTACCCAAGTATTATTCAGTCAATAGATGAGGACAACCCTAGGGCGTGTGTGCCTCAGATCTCTGAAGCTTCAGCAAACCTGAAGAGACTCACGGCTGGAACAATTGAAGGAGGTTCTAGGTGAACTAGCTGTGTTTCTGCCACAAGATCTAGACTGCAACGTTCTCCTCTTTGTCTTCAGTGTTTCAGGTTTTTATATTTTGCTCTGTGCTTTTTGGTATTTTACTTATTTGCTCTTCTAGGTCAAAAATAAAGCTCTCAACAAGAATCTACAGAATTGCTTTATAGGAATATCATGGTTTTTTTTCCTAACTCTATAATGTATCTTGGGAGATACCTTTATTGTAAGTGCTCTTATATTTTTACTCAGGTTTTCATCCATTGTCTCAGCTGTCCTCTTTCGCTGGGTCAATGTTGTGGTCACTCCACATGGTTTTCTACTTCCTGAGTGCTTACTCTCTTTGAAGAATTGGTGACTTTTCTTTGTTAGATTATGGGGCATCTGGCTGGTTACCACTATATCCTAGAATGTGCTGAGGAAGAGGATCTCTTCCCCTGCGGGGCAGGAGGCAGTGTGCAAGAAGAGGCATTGCCTCCCCTGACCAGGAACTTGAAAGATGCTCTCTACACTGTCTTGGTTCCCTGGACTTTTAGAGCCACGACTCTGTCTGTTCACTTTTATTGCAGTTTCTGTCCTATCCATTGTCTAAAGCTGTTTGATGAATGTTACCTTTCTCTGATTAAAAAAAGAAAGTACAAAATAATCATAATACTTTTTCCATCCGTACTCAGTTTTCCTCCCAGTGCTGAAGCATGGGGAAGCTGTAAGGATTCTCCTAAAACTCATTTTGGCTCTTGAGACTCAGTTTCATCTTAGAAGATTTTACTTCTTGAGGAAATCGTTCTCTATTCTGATTATTTCTGGAATACCCTACACAGAACTGCCCGTCTAAGGGGAAAAGTCAGACTTGATAGAAAACCACAGCATATCATTGTCAGAGGGAGAAAGTTTTGAGTTCGAATCTCAAATGTGTCATTTACCAGATTTAAATGTTGGGCAAGTGATTTGGTTAAAGCAGAACTCAATCCGTTCTCCTTAAGCAGTGTTTTAAAGTTACCTTGAAATTTAGTTGTGTTACTTAAGAAATGATTTTATGTACTATTATTTATACTATTATTTGATGGGGTTTAAACTTGAACTCAGGACTGTCTAATTCTAAGGATCCTTTTTTTCCTACTACTTATATAACCTTATTTATTATAATGTAACTTCCAGCTTTATTCTAAAAATGTTATATATCATCATCACAGAAATTTACTTTTAATATAATTGTCATATGACACAAAGTACTATTCCTTAAAAAATTTTCCCACCATTTAAAAATGTAAGCAAATGTAGATCATCAAAAGATATTACTAAATTTACTGTATTACAACTGGATTGGAACTGAGGGTTGAGTGGAGATAAAAGAGATGGTACATGTTGGGTGGGGGCGTGAGAGGGACATAGACAGAGAGATAGAGGTAAAGACTGAGACACATGTGAGAAAGAGAGTGACGAAGGCACATACAAAGAAAAGAAAAATGAAGAGAGAGGGGAGATGTGGCCTTTGGCTTTCCACCTTACGGAATACTAGTCCAAGCCAATTAGATCTAAAAGCAAGATAAGACAACTCTAGCTGACACTTTCGGATATGAATACAAACAAAAATAATTGATCCCTTAATTCTGTCACTAACTAGTCAGTTTATAATAAGGGTCAGCAAACTATAAACCGTGAACCAAATCTAGCTTGACACCTATTTTTATATAGCCTGCAAGTTAAGAATATTTTCACATTTTAAAATTGCTAAGAATATTTTTCACATTTTAAAATTGCTAAAAAATAGAAGAATATTTTGTGGCATGTGAAAATTAAATTAAAAATTTCATGACTATATATAAACTTCTGTTGAAGCACAGGCATACCTATTTGTTTACATGTTCTTTTTGGCTGCTTTCGTGCTTGCTACAAGGCAGAGTTAAGCAGTTGTCGTGAAAACTGTATCGCCTGCTGGCCCAGTGTTTGGTATCTCCTGGTCTGTAGACATACTCTTTACAGGGATCCAAATTCTGGCTTGTAAACTTTGGGTACACGTGATCCATTTTTAGTGTTCAAGGAGAGGTTTTGATGGAAAGTGCCCATCCTCCTCTTTGAGAAGTGACATCAGTAGAGTTGTTTCCAAGTCAACAGGTCTAGAAACACACAGTATCCTGCCTCCCATGTGGATCAAGCTAATAAACATCCAAATAGGTTACACTGTTTGTCTTGCTTTGTTACTGGAACATCTTAATAATTATCAAATGACTTCATTAGGCGCACTCTTCCCATCATGCATTTCCAGCGTCTTTTTACTTGCATTTTCACTGTTCTCTATAAACATTGCTGTGGATTCATCTCCTTATCTTTTATGTCTAATATCTTGCTGAGCTATACCTGGAGGTTAACACTTAGTTGAATTACTAAGGGTGGGTTAAACCAGAATTTCAAAGGAAAATTCTCTGACAATGTTTTTCCAAGGAGCTGTGGGCTCCTCATTCAAGCCATTGTTATATCCTGAAAAAAGCTTTCTATTGCCTTGTTTCTCTCAAAGGATTTGTCCTTTCTACTGATTTCAGCATTCCATTTTTTTTTTTGTTTTTTGTTTTTGTCTGTTTGTTTTTTACCCTTCATTAATCTTATTGTTTGTTTCTTCAGGTATGTCTCTTCTTATTCTTTATAGAAATAAAAAATAGAGCAATGAAAAAAAAGAAAATAATGTTTAACTGACTTCTTTAAAATAGCTTTTTTGAGGTATAACTCATACACATAGAACTGCCATAATTAATGTATACCATTGAATAAGGCTGTATATGTACAAATATCCATGATGTCATAGCATCAATCAACATTAGAGGCATCCAACATTTTCCAGAGTTTCCTTGAGTCCCTTTGTGTTATTGTTTTTGCCTTTTTTTTTAATGGGGAGTTGTTGTTAAATGGATGTAAAGTTTTGGTTATACAGATGAATAAGACTTCTGTACAACATGAGACATACAGTTAAAAGTACAATATTGTGCACTTCAAAATACCTTAAAAGCGTAGATATCATATTAAGTGTTCTTATCATATATACATGCAAAAAACTTCTGAGATTAAACTCAGCAAGGTGATTAATGCCTATCCTTATCAAACTATTTCAAAAAATTGAAGAGGAAGGAATGCTTCCAAACTCAACCTATGATGCCAGCATTACCCTAATACAAAACAAGAAAACTACCCTACAAAAAAGAGAAATTACGGGCCAATATTCCTGATGAACACAGGTGTAAAAATCCTCAACAAAATATTAGTAACCAAATTAAACAATGCATTAAAAAGATTGTACACAATGATTAAGTGGGATTTTTTTCCAGGGATGCAAGGGTGGTTCAGTGCCTGCAAATCAAATCCATGTGATACACCACATAACATGATATAGGATAAAAATCACATGATCATCTCAATAGATACAGAAAAAGCCTTTGATAAAATTCAAGATTAATTATGATACAAAAGTCTCAACAAAGTGGGTTCAGAAGGAACGTACCTCCACATAATGAAGGCCAAACACGACAAACCCACAGCTGGCATCATACTCAATGGCTAAAGGCTAAGAGCATTTCTTCTAAGGAACAAGTCAAGGATGCCCACTACCACCAATTTTTTCAACATAGGTAAGTCCTAGTCACAGAAATCAGATGAAGAAAAGAAATAAAGGGCATCTAAATTGGAAAGGAAGAAGTAAAACTGTCACTCTATGCAGATGACATAATATTATATATAGAAAACTTTGAAGACTCCACCAAAAAACTATTCACAGTAATGAGTGGATTCAGTAAATTTGCAGGATTAAAAAAATCAATATACATAAATCTGTTGTAGTTCTATACACTAATAATGGACTATCAGAAAGAGAAATTAAGAAAAAAATCTCATTTATAATTTCATCAAAAAGAATAAAATACCTAGGAATATATTTAACCAAGGAATTGAATGACCTGTGCTCTGAAATTTATATTACATTGATGAAAGAAATTGAAGACAACACAAATGGAAAGATATACAGTGCTTACAGACTGGAAGAATTTACATTGTTAAAAGTCCGTACTGCTCAAAGCAATCTACAGATTTGATTCAGTGTCTATCAAAATACCAATGGTATTTTTCACAGAACTGAGCAAATAAATCCTAAAATTTGTATGGAACCACAAAAAATCCTGATGAGCCAAGGCAATCTTAAGAAAGAAGGACAAAGCTGATTCACTCTGATTTCAAAGTGTACTAAAAGTTGGTAACTAAAATTGTATGTTTTTTCTGGCACAAAAACAGACACGTAGATCAATGGAATAGAATAGAGAGCCCTGAAGTAAACCCACACTTACATGTTCGATTAATTTATGATGAAGGAGCCAAGAGTATATAGTGGGGAAAGACAGTCTAGACCATTTTCTCACTATACATAAAAAAAAAAACCAAAAACTAAATACCCCCCCACACACAATTATACAACCCAACTGAAAAATTGGCAGAAGACCTGAATAGAATAGCATACAGATGGCCTACTGACACATGAAAGAATGCTCAACATCATAATCATCAGGGAAATGCAAATCAGAACCACAATGAGATGTCACTTCACACCTATCAGAATGGCTATAATCAAAAAAGCAACAAAAACAAGCATTGGTGAGGGTGTGGAGAGAAGGGAACTCTCTTGCATTGTTGGTGGGAATGTAAGTTGGTGCAGCCACTATGGAAAACAGTACGGAGTTTCCTCAAAAAATAGAAAATAGGGCTACCATAAAATCCAGCAATTCCACTCCTCGGTATTTATCCAAAGAAGACAAAAACACAAATTCCAAAAACTATATGCACCTGTATGTTCATTGCAGTATTATTTACAATAGCCAAGATGGAAGCAACCTAAGTGTCTATTGATATATGAATGGATAAAGATGTGGTATGTAAACAATAGAATATTACTCATCCATAAAAAGAGTTAAATCTTCCGATTCGCAACAGTGTTAATGGACCTAGAGAGTGTTGTGGGAAGTGAAGTAAGTCAGACAGAGAAAGACAAATACCATATGATTTCATTTCTATGTGTGCCATCTAAGAAACAAAACAATAGGAAAAAAACTAAAACTGAAAGAGACTTACAGATAAGAGAATAAGCTGGTGGTTGTCAGAGGGGAGGGAGGTTAAGGGGGCTGTGCAAAATAGGTGAAGGGCATTAAGAGATACAAAATTCCAGTTATCAAATAATTAATTCACAGGGATGTAATGTATGAGTAGGGGATATAGTTAATAGTATTGTAACAACTTTTATTGTGACAGGTTACTTGACTTATCCTGGTAATCAATTTGTAATGTATATAAATGTTGAATCACTTTGTTTTACATACAAAATTAACATAACATTGCATGCCAACTGTATTTCAATAAAAATTTTAAAATATTATTCATATTAAAATAGTTACAAATAAGTTTAAACTGAATAATCACTACTTACAAATATTTGCCCCCGTTTATAAATCCTTTCAGACTTCTCTGTAAAAATTGGGTACTCTACAGAAATAAACTTTAGAAAAAGAGAACTCAGAAAGTAAGTTGAAAGAGAAGAAAGACAGAATAATTCAATTTTCCATTGTAATGTTTGAAATGACCAGCTCACCCTCATGGTTTTTTGAACTTACATTCAAGTTTTTGTATATTTGTTATATAAACTCACATCTTCTCTTTTGCAGGAGGTTATATAAGGCTCTCTTAGTCGAATCATCCTGTGCATAGCTTATAGTCAAATGGAGACTTGGTGTTATGAAACATCAAATTAGAGAAACCACGGAAAATAATTTTAGCTCTTACTGAATCTCAGCTGCATTTTGCCCTGGTCTAAATTTTTGTGGACCAGACTTTCAGGATAAATGTATGACTTCACAAGTTTGCTTGAATTGTGTGAGAAAGACAGGGCTCATCAAACTGACAGAATCTTGAAACACTCTGACATTAGTTGCTTTGACTACTTTCAGCTGAGACAATTTGTTCTATTCTGATATTAGTTGACATCATGTATGAATATATCACGGGGGAAATAGTCCACAAGCTGACATTGTCCTGACCCAGAAATTTCTCCAGGAGCAAGAACTCCACTTGAATACGTCTATTGTGATTTTTCTCAGCCTAAGAAGGAAATGTGTTGATGTGTATATGCCTGTTCACCTGGTCGACATTTACTGAGCACCAGCGATGATAAGGTCTCAGATATAAAGATGAATTAAGACATTGTTAATCCCCTCAATGTGTTCAGAGTCTAGTAGAGAGGTGTACTTGTAAATCATACTACAAGGAGACGTACCACATGCTATGGCAGAAGTACGTACATGTGGAGAAAAGGACTTAGTACGCACACTAAGAACACAGGGATGTGTAAGCGTAATCAGGACAACGAGGATATCCCATTCCAGACAGGAATGGATGATGGATGGTTTCTAAAGATCTCCTCCGGCTTCATGAACCTCGCCTCACGTATCCCTGTCCTTGTGGGGTCCCCAACACTGGAATCCGGACTAGCCCTTTGATTCACTCTTGGTCAGTAAACTGTTGCCGTGTGATTTCTGAGGCTAGAGCTTAAGAAAACCTTACAACTGCCATCTAGGCCTCTTAGGGCTCTTGCTTTTAGGATGATCTCTCTTGGAACCCATCTCAGAAGTGTACCTATTTGAGGCCCCCATGCTGTGAGAAGCCTGGGCCATGTGGAGAGTCTCAGAGGATGAGAAATCAGAGAGTCCATGAAGCCTCATGCCAAGGCACCAGGCATGTGCATGAAGAAATGGTCTGAGAAGTGTATCTTCTAGCCCCAGCTACTTTAGCTGAAGCCACTTGGAGCAAGGCCGTTTCTAAAATTCATTATCTTAAAACTATGAGCAAAATAAAGGATTGCTTTAAGCCACCAAGTTTTAGAGTAATTTCTTATACAGCAGTTATTAACTAGAATGGAGGGTAATGTACAGAACGCAGAGGTATGAAAAGGTCAATTTTAACCTAGGAATAGCAAGAAGTTTAATAGCTTATTATATAGCTGGAGAAAGAATGTTAGGGGAAATATAATAGAACATTTGCAATTACAATTGTGGGGACCCTAGCCCAGTCTGAGTCTAGAGGTGAAGCTGATTTCAAGCACTGAAAGGGACAATGATTCAAGTGAGGTCTTTAGGTCTCCTTCCACCTCCTCCTTGTTCTTCTTTATCATCATCATCTCCTCCCCCCTCCCCTCTCCCTCCCTTCCTCCTCCCTTTCCCCTCCCCCTCCCTTTCCCCTCCCTCACTCCTCCTCCTTCTCCTCCTCTCTCTCTCACACACACACAAACTATGTTTGTCACTCTACTAAAGTTTGTGATATTTTACCTCCAGTTTCAAGCTGAATAATCTAAGAGACTCTTATGACTCAGTAAGATTCATTTGTCCATCCCTGGATCAAACACAGAGGCCAGTAACTGATTCGCTAAGTCAAGATTAAATTTTCTGCCCAGGGGTGGAGGGTACTGTGGGTAGTGGGTAGGATCCTATCCAAGTCAAATAATAAAGTAAGAAAGAAGCTATTTCCTCAAGGAACAGGGTGTTAGCCAATAGTTGTTTACTACAGAGAGCGTCACAGGAAGTCAGCCTATCTCAGCAGTTGTTGGTCACAGAAGGTTTTGTATTTGGAGCGCAGGTATAGCCCGGATTTTGACCAAAGAGTGTTATAAAGTCATTTCAGTTTATGATTGATTAGATGTGTTCTCTTGACTGTTTTGTTTGCATGATGATGACGATTTTCTCTGTAGGGAAAATACTGATACCTAATAGACATTTCCTTCCAACTATACAGATGGCTTTGTGTCAAGAAAACCATATTCTCCCATTTAGTTCGTTTGCTACTAATCTGTGACATATTGTTTCAAGATACTTAGTAATGGAGTTTAGGCTATAGCTATGGTATCAATTCCTTAATTCATTCATTCACTCACTAGATATTTAATAAAACAGTCCTTTCCCAGACCAGTCTAAATAGACAGAGGCTTGATAGATAAATAGATGACAGACAGAATTGGCCTTGAGTTTCCCACTGACCAAAAGCAAGTGAGGGTGCAAAGACAGGGGGTTATACCAGTTTTGATTTTCTACAAAGGGAGATATAAATTGAAAAATTTTTAAGCAATTAAAAATACATTTTTATATGAAGCTTCATATAGAAGACCCAAAAAGCAAAAGAGGGGTACTTAGCAATGTCTTTAATTATATCTTTCTTACAGAAAAAAAAAAAAACCAACAAATTTTCTGAAACAAGTAAGAGATAGCCCCTACCCTCTGGTCACTTACCTAACAGTATAAGAAAGAGGTTTAATCATGAAGAATGGCAGTCTTCAGGATGTAACTGTCCTGAAGTGGTCGACTTGAGGTGCTGTTGTTACAGCTGGGTCCCAATGGCTTTGGTTCTCCCTATGGAAACACATGTGCTATGGAAATTCATCCACTCTGCTCTGGGATATGCTGGACACAACTCAATAGTGTGGGTAAATCATCAAAGCTGTTAAGATGTTCATTTAATGGCTTTGGATAAGGCTGTGGGAGCAGGAGAGAGAAAGTCTTATGGGAACACAGGATATGACCTAACTTACAATGCCTTAAAAAGGCTGACTTCTTCCCAGATGTCTTGGCCTGCCTCTTTGAATACAAAGTCAGGGAAGTGAAATAAAATGTTATTTTAAGGATTTCCCCTGCAAAGAAGAAACTGACATTTTCTTCCATTTTAATTGGTTACTCTCTTTGACAGCTATCAGAAATATTATTCAGTGTTACTATCCTGTGTATTGTGAGGCAAGAAAAGCAAAAGGAATATGAGTCTTTCCTGACAGTAGTAAAGGAAGGCTAATTAAGATATGCATGAGGGAGAGTATAGGGTTGTAGTTAGGAGAACAGACTCTGAAGATGGATTCAGTGGGCGTGAATCCTGACAGCATTCCTTACTAACTCTTTGACCTTGAATGAGTTACTTAATCTCTCTGTGCCTCAGCAGCTTCATTTGTAAAATGGGGATAATTACACATAACTCATGGAATTGCTGAAGGGACTAAAAGAATTCATATAAAGTGCTTGGAACATAACTGACACACAAGACACTAAATATATATGTTGATTGCCATTATTGTTTCCTTAGCATATCAGTAACAGCAGTGTCGTTAGATACCTTCTCTTATGATACCTCTACCTACCTACCTACCTACCTATTTAATCTATCTATCCAACTATCTATCTATCTATCTGTCTATCTATCTACCTACCTACCTACCTACCTACCTACCTATCTACCTACCTATCCATTTACCTATCCATCTACCTAAACTGTCTTTACACATAAATATATAATCTCCCTCATCTCAGGTGAGAAAATTAAGGTGCAAATAACTCTCAGCATCTCTGCCTGTGGACCTGGTTGCTATTTTAACTAAAAAAAAAACAAAAAACAAACAACAAAAAGAACTGGTTCAGAATAATATCAATCAAGCTTATGCTGAGTCTGCAGTTATAGGCTAAATGTGTCATTAGATATATTAAAAAAAAAATCAGTTTTTCAAATATCATCAGCAGCCACCTTGCTCACTAGTCTGTCCTTTTAAGGGGTGCACTTTTCATTTTAAAGGACTTGTACTCACGGCATTCACAAACACTCCATGTATCATTTGCCTCATTCTGTCAAGCACTGCTTTTTCATAAGGTAGGGAAAAAAGAAATCAAAATCACTTATGGAATGTTTTCAGTTTATACAAACCAAGCACCTGAAACCTCCAAGTCATGGAACACCATCTTATCGCACAATTGTTAACAGCACAGGCTCTGTGGTCAGACTGCCTAGGAATGAATCTGGTTAGAGACATCCTGGCTGTGTGATCTTCAGCAACTTAACTAACCTTTTGTTGTCCAGCTTCCTCATCTGAAAAATGGATTAATAATAGCTCCCACCTCATAGGGTTACTGTGAGGACTAAAAATTAACATATGAAAGGCATTTAGGAAAGCACCTGGCAAATACTAAGAACTCAGTTAATATTTGCTATAATATTTGCTTAATTTATTTTCTATCATTGAAACTAAATAATAGATAGGCCTTTAGCCAGGGACTCTAAGATCACAGCTCCCACCAGGCTGTCCTTTCTCCATCCTGCTCCTTTTTACCAGTCACACTGAATTCTTTTTAGGTCCTCCTACACGCCAACTACTTTCTAGTGTTATGATTTTAGTGTTGGTTGTTTTTATTGCCTGGAAATGTCTTCCCCTGGTCTCCTTATCCTCCAGGCCTAGGTCTCAGTTTAATGTCAACAACTCAAAGTAGAAGTCCCTGACCACCCCCCACCCCAAGCTCTCCCTCACCAGGACACTGTGATTCCTGACTTCAGTACCTGGTTTCCTTTGTAGCGTGTATCACAATGTGCAGTTATTTCATTATTTATTGTTCTATTTCTCCTGTCTCACCACTAAATTGTTAGCTCCATGAAGACAGATTCTATCTACCCTTTTCACTACCTTTCAAAGATGAGCTGATGAAGTCTGAGTATAAACCACATAGTAACACAGAACCTGACTATATTCCTTTTCCTTAAAGTTCACTGTCAGATTTCTGGACCTTGATATTATCTAGTTTTTAATCCAATGTCCAGAAGGTTTTATGTAATAATAGTGGCATAACTCACCTCGGGGTCTCTGATTGCATCAATTTAGATGCATAATATACAGTTTCATAAGATCTTAGAGCTAAAAGGAATCTTTGACATGTTATAGACCAACATGACCATATTGGTGATGAGAGAGTGGGGTCTTAGAGCAGAGGAATGACTTGTCCAATGCCGTAGATAATCAATGCAAGAATTGGGAAAGAAAATGTTAAATCTGCTTTCTTCTCATGGAGTACTTTTTCCAAACCACTAGAGTGTCTTTCTATTTTCACAGGTAATTGTCTTTTATTACTTCAAGCCAGAGTCATTTCACTGGCTTCCTAACCTGTTTACCCAACCACTACTCTCCAGAGATTAGAGAGGTTCCTACTCTTGAGAAACACACATTTGACAGAAATACTATTCTATGTGTAAACACTATATGGTAATCACAATTACCCAGACAGCTGTCCAAGGTCAAAGGAACAGCTCTCTTTCGAGTGCCTTCTGTGGGCTCAGTTGTCCTCTGTGAGTTACGTGCATTAGCTGGTGAAATCCTCACAACTCTTGTGTAGTAGGTACTATTGCATGCCCATCTCACAACTGTGGAAACTGAGGCACTGCTTAAGCTACATTGCCAAGGCTCTTCAGTAGCAGTAAACCTAGGTGGTTTCTCCAGAGAGTGCTCTCCTAGTTAGAGTGCTGTCTTGTTCTACTCAAAGCAGAACAGGATGGAGCTTGGGAGAAGGAGGAGGCTGCTTAGAGGGGATTGCATTGGGCTGGGCCTTGAAGGACATGAAATCCTTGGAATTCCTGCTGGCCAATCTTTCTCCTCCAATAACCTCTGTAGGAGCTCACCCTGGCTGGAAATCTCCCTTTTCTTTTTTCTGTGCACACTCATGTTTATGTCTATCAAATTAAGAGTTGCCTCCTCCTCTCTATTCTGCGTTTCACTTCCTACCTCAGATAGAATTTTAAGGTGACAGCTCAAAACATTTCTTGAGTATAAAAGATTTGCACCAGAATGTAGTTTTGACTTGGTCTGATTTATCCTGTGAGACCATATTTCTCCATTATACTTAACAACGAACTCGTTATGACAATGGCCATTCAGTCCTCACTTTTCATGGTGGCCCCCAGGGATGGTTGGAGAGCCAAGCTAGAGCCTATGTTCCTGTGTCCAGTGTGTGTAGGGCACACATTGTCCAGTGCTGGGAGCTCCTGGGACCCTCTTCCTGTTTTAGATCCCAAACACAAACCTAAGCATGAGCTCTTGCTTACCTCTGTGTGTTTCCATTCCCTTTTAGGGTTCATTGAGATGCTTATCATCACAAACTTCTTTTCTTTTTAATATCTCTTGAAATTTTGTACTTGTTGGCAATGGAGGAGGCCTGTGAAGCCAGGTTTCTCCATAAACACATTCTGCCATCTTGGCTGAAATTTACACAATTGTGATCTGCATTGTACACTGCTTTTTTTCTCAGACTTGATCTCAGTTAATTATAAAATCTGGTTAATTAGATACTACTGTTTTTGACTTACAGATGGCAAAACTAACTCAGATGTTTTATGATTAAACCTGCACAGAGGTATGAATACATGTTTTCTTACAATTATGTTTAAACTAGAATGGTCAGGAGCAAGGGATAGGAATCCAGATGATGCGGGATTGCATTTAGACTCTACAGCTTATTAGCTGTGACATCATGAACATTTCTCCTCAGCACCTCAGTTTTCTCATCTGTGAATTAGAGTAAATAACTCCTATGACAAATTATTGCTTATGTGAAGTGTAGCACAGTCAGTGCTAAGCAATTTATAAATGTTTTCCAAATGATCATTATTGTTAGCTGTTATAGTCAGCTATCTCTCCATTCATGAGTAGGTTAAATTTCCAACTCAGGCTAGAATTAAAGTATGTTAATCTGGAATGACAAATGTAAAATGCTCTTAAAATTAATATCTATTTCTTTTCATTTTCCAAAATTTTCCATTTCATTGGCTCTCAAGTATTGAGATCATTTCTAGATCTTGGGAGATGCAGATTTGCATTGGGATTGGATTTAGGGCCATTAATGGTTATTTTATGATTAATGGTGACATTCACCCCTTCCTTGCTTTCCCAAATGATTTTATGAAAACTGATCATATTTTGTATTACTAATAAATCTTCAATTTACCGTGTGGGGCAAATTGGAAAAGAGTGGTCTAATGTTGCATGTGTTTATGTAATTTCCTCTTGTTTCTTAATTAACAGTGCTGAACAAGCCTGCTGTATATTTCTAGTGGTCATTAATAGTACTCACTTCTGTGCTCTTGAAGGATTTCCTCTAGACCTGAGCAGTGCATCTTAATTTTAACATGCATGAGGAGTCACTTGGGGACCTTGTGAAATTGCAGATTCTGATTTTGTAGATTTGCAATGGAATTCTACATTTCTAGTAAGTACCCAACTTTGAGTAACAAGACTCTGAGAATTTCCTAAACTAAGAGCTTTTGAAATATATGTATTCTCGGGCCCTACTCTCAGTGATTCTGAAACAATAAGAATGAAATCAGATGTCTATATATTTCAATACTTATATAGGTAATTCTGATAATATATGTTTTGTTTTTGTAACTGCCAAAATATATTCTAGTTATGAATGTTTTGATTAATTGGGGTCCAATCTATCTTTGAAGTCTATCCTGTGACTTGTTTTCTGTCTATGCTGCAACCCCATCAAATTACTTACAATTTTCTGAATATGCTGTCTCTTTAGGTGCTGTTTCCTTGACTTAAAAATGTAGATTTTATTCTATTTATTGAGGAAATGACTATTTATCCTTAAAAATCTAGCTCTAGTATAACCCCCTCTAGGTAACCTTCTCTAGTACCTAGCTTACTAGTTCTCAAATGTGATTTTTGTCTCCTTCTTCCCTTAGGGACAATTGACAATATCTAGAGACATTTTTGGCTGTCAAAATGGGGAGAACAGGTGGGTTGTGACTGGTGTCTAGCAGGTAGAGCTCAGAGATGCTGCTCAATGTTCTACAATACCGAGAACAGCCCCACAAGAAATAATTATCTAGTCCAAAATGTCAGTAGTACTGAGGTTGAGAAACCCTGCACTAGGCTGTTGGGCATCTCTCTTTTATATTCCTCTTGATTGTTCTATACTATTACTTATTACATTGAGTCTTTATTGTCTGTTTTTCTGTTTTCCCAGTAGTCTGTTATGTTCTTGGACAAGGTATTTTTCCCTTTCATCTCTATTTCCTCACAACCAGTGGACTTGTGTGCATGTATGTATTAACATATATATTAATTACACAAATATTGAACATAATAGATGAGTAAATATCTCCTTGACTATATAACTGAACTTAAAAATAAACTCATATGCAGTGTTTTGTGGTGAGCAGATGGGCTAACCCAAGATCTAGATAGATTCATGGACTTTCACGGGGGGTGAGATATTACTCCAGTCTGAAAAGCATAATATCGAGTCATCAATCACCAACTGTAGGGTCAACCTCCAGAGGAAAAAAAAAATCCTACATTTATTGCTTGCCAATTGGGAGGAATACAATTGACTGAAACCAGCTGGTTTTGGACCATCTCAAAGGCTGTGATCCATTTAATCAGTTTGGAATGCATCCATGGCTTTGAAGGTGGATCAGGAAGGATGGCAAGCATGGACAAAATCAGCAAAGACCAGCGATCTCCTCATTTAAAATGTTTGATGTAGGAGACACAATGATTAAACAAGAAAAACTATGTAAGTAGGGTCAGGGGTAAGGGTAGGAAGATGGGTCATTCTTTATGATTTTGAAAACTGACAAAATGTGTTTAGTTTGGAAAGATCTGAAAAACCTCACATAACTCAGCCTGTACTCCATTTCATCAACAGTGTGGGGAAATAATGAAATCTGCAGTTCCTGCTTTCTATCTGTCATCCAAGTCATTCCAGGGACAGTAATCCTGGGTAGTGTCTTTCAGTTGGAGCCATTTCCCTGGAGAGATGGAATTATTAATAGGACATTGCAAGCTACTATACTTTTTCGTACCTGTTTTTGATTTTCTTTCTTTCTAATGCAATTTCACTGATCTCTTGGAAACAAGACAAACAAGGGATGTTCTTCATTGCTCACGCTTTCCAGTTTTGTGCTCCCCAGATTAAAATGCTGTACCATGTGCAAAATTCAGGGCTAGAAGATTGGAAATAATCTCTTACATTTTTTATTTGTATGTGATACTCCTGAAGATCAAATATTACATTTGCTTTATTTTATCCTCACCTTTACCAAACGGATTCACTTGCCTTTCTCTATTTTCAAAACTGGCAATTCTTCTATAATTTTCACTTCAAGCATCTTTTTTCTTCTTATGCCTCTAGTTTATTCCTGTTAATACCCAAGTTTAATATTTCTTGAAGCCCACTAAGAATTAAAATCGACTGATACTTCATTTTACTGCCACTTTTCCCCTCATGACCTCACTTAATCAGTACTGATTCCAAGGTCCATCACTCATCCCTTTTATCCCCTCTCAGCCCCTCTACCATTCTTTCCCTGTATTATATTTGCCTGGCTGAACACACACCCTGGTTAATTCCAGCTCTCTTTTTCTTATATCCATGTACCTGAACAGCTGAAGTTATCTGCAGAGAATTTTCCTTCTCATTCCCACCCCCAAGTACACACACCCATGTTTGCTAGTCTCCCTTCAAATTTATGACTATAACCTTGTGACTCAACACTGCTTCAAAATCCAGCTCAACTCTCTAAACCAGAGGTTGGCAAATATTTTCTGTAAAGGGCCAAATAGAAAGTATTTTAAGCTTTGGGGGCCATACGGTTTCTGTCACAATTTGGCCATCATAGCGGGAAAGCAGCCACAGACAGTACATAAATGAATGGGCATGGCTGTCTTCCAACTAAAGTATTTACAAAAACAAACAGTGGTCTGGATTTGGCTATAGTTTGATGACCTTGTTCCAGACCGTTCAATCTCCTACTATCTTAGATGACTATTTTATGTCTTCTCTCTTCCTCACACTTTCTACAGTTACTCCCTACCCCATGCCAATTCTTTGCTCTTAACCTTGCTTTGTTTGATTAAAACATAAAAGAAAGCAGAAAGGGAGAATCACATCTTCAGTGGATGTGAGTTCATTTACTCTGCATTCCCTCCTATCACTAGGGATGAAATATCCACATTTCTCTTTGAAGCCAGCCCCACTCCTTCTGCACTGGATCCCATCTTATCTCCTGTACTTAAGGGAAAGTTCCAGCAATCCTCTCCTCTCTTTCCTGTACTGTTAATTTTCCCCTCTTTGCTGGATTATTCATATCAGCATATAAATGTGCTGTAATACTTGCCATCTTAAAAGAGAAAGAAGGAAAGAAAGGAAGGGGGGAAGGAAGGAAGGAAGAAGAAATAAAAAAATAAAAGCCTATTCTTGACCTCATATTCCTCTTCAGCTACAGCTCCATTTCTCTGCTCCCTTTACAGCAAACCTCAGAGTTATTTATACTCATTACCCCTCTTTTCCTCTCCTTCTGCCCTTTCTTGAATCCACTCCCATCAGATTTTATCCCCACCATTCCACTACAGCAACTCATTAGAATTAACGTACCCCAGGAACTTTAACATTGTCAACTCCAACAATCATTTTAGTCCATGTCTTAGCAACATTTAAGACAATTGATAATAGTGTCCTCTTGGTCATATGGCCTTCATGTGGCTCCTAGGATCCATTCTCTCTTATTGCCTCCTGTATCTCTGTCTGCTTCTTCTCTGGCTCATAATTTCATGGTCTGCAGGTAAAAATTCACCTTTTCAGAGAACTTCTTTGACCACCCTGTGAAAAATTGCAACCCCCCCCACAGTGTTCCCTATCCTCATTTTCTACTTTATTTCCCCCATAGCACTTGGCACCATAAAACTCATTATATATATTTACATGTTTGGGTTTATTGTCTTTGATAGTGTCCCATCACTAGAACGTAACCTCCACATAGGGATATTACTCTGTTCAAGGTTGTTTTCCTAATACACAGACGACTTCTGGCATGTAGTAGACAATCAGTAAAAAGTTGCTGAATAAGTAGATGAATCTTTTAAAGTCTTTCTGCACACACAATCATGTGAGATGCTCTAAGTCTCCTATAGAGTATGTTATCCCCTTTTTATTCCTGCAAAGAAGCTTAATGTTCAAAGTGGCTAAGTGATCACATCTTAAGTGAGAAGCAAGTGCCCAAAGAAAGATACATTTCACCACATTTTTTTGAGAGATGGCCATCCAACTGCTGTTTAACACCTCAAGTATGACAGCCTGGCAGAAGCCTACCCCATTCCACTGCTGAGGAGCTCCATCTGTTAGAAGGTTCCAGGTTAGTGTTCTTTCCTTATTCCCCCAGCTTGACCTGATCAAGAATTCTATATTTCTGCCACAATCATTCAAACCCACCTTCAGAGTACATACCTGAATTTTCACAAGGTATTTCTGCTGCCTTTATTTACCTTGACTACAGTATAAACTGTTTCTTTTATTTAGTCTATTTTTTACTTTTTTTTGTCCATTTGTTTTTTTTTTTAATTTTTTAAAAATTAAAGTACAGTCAGTTTACAATGTTGTGTTAATTTCTGGTGTACAGCACAATAGTTCAGTCATACATATATATACATATATTCATTCTGATATTCTTTTTCATTATAGGTTACTATAAGATATTGAATATAGCTCCCTATGCTATACCGTATAGACTTGCTATTCATCTATTTTAATATCTAACAGATGTTACCATCTTGTTGTAACATTCACCACTTTCCTCAAGTTGTTAATTGTTTTCTGTGTTCCCAGGTCACTGTGTGATCCACATCACAGTGTTCAGCACTGCATTTTCTGTCAGCCTAATGGCAGGGGCATGTCTTACTTATCTTATCTCCTTTCAAGTCCGTAACAAATTAAAAATTAACTTCTATAGAATTAAGCATTATATTTGGCATTTTACTTAAATGATTTTATTTAATCTTCACAATGCTATGAGGTAAATACAAGTCATACCCATTTTATGGATAAAGAGAATGAGGATATAATAACATCCCCATGGAAACTAAAGCATCTATATTTTATTAAGTTTTGAAGCTTTATTGAGGAATAGTTGACAAATTTAACTGTATATAAAGTGTACAATATGATTTGATATACATATACATTGTAGAATGATTACAACAGCAAGATAGTTAACAAAGCCATCGCCTCACATAATTGGCATAGTTAACTTTTTATTTTTTGTGGTAAGAATGCTTAAGATCTACTCTTAGCAACTTTCAAGCCTGTAATATTGTATTATTAACTATAGTCACCAAGTTGTACGTCAGATCCTTGGAACTTAAGATTGAAAGCTTGTACCTTTTGCCTTACATCACCCCCAGGCCCTGGTAACCACCATTCTATTGTTTCTATGGATACCATACCATATTTGTCTGTCTTTGGCTTATTTTACTTAGCATAATGCCTTCTAGATTTGTCCATGTTGTCACAAATGACAGGATTTCCTTTTTTTAAAGATTGGATAATATTCCATTTTGTGTGTGTGTGTATCAGAATAGACATTTTTCTAAAGAAGCTATACAAATGGCCAATAGGTATATGAAAAAGTGCTCAACATCAGTAATATTCAGGGAAATGCAAATTGAAACCGTGAGATATCACTTCATACCTGTTAGAATGACTATCATCAAAAATATAAAAGATAACAACAGTTGGCAAAGATGTAGAGAAAGGGGAACCCTCTTCATTGTCAATGGGAATGCAAACTGGTAGAGGCATCATGGAAAACAGTATGGCGGTTTCTCAAAAAATCAAGAATAGAGCTACTGTATGATCCAGCAATCCCACTTCTGAGCATATATCACAAGGAAATGAAATCAGTGTCCTGAAGAGATAGCTACACACCCATCTTCATTACAGCATTACTCACAGTAGACGGTATGGAAACAACCTAAATGTCCTTTAGTAGATACATAGATATGGAAAATGCGGCAACTGAAGCTTTTAAACGTCAGAGCATGGTTCACCCACACCCAAGTCTGTTGACTCTGATGACTGTGCTCTTAACTCCTATGTTGTACCCACAGTAATTTTGAATGAAGGAAGGAAAAAATAAATTAAACAGAAGAGTGAATGAAATATCATATCCATCTTTCATCATTTGACCTAGCCTGGCCATTTCAGAAACAGAATAATTATATTCATTCTGTAAATAATGACCTGTCAATCTCTGAAAAGGGCAACTGTAATCCTACCAAATCTCTTCTGAGAAATTATCTCACTGTCTTGGCCACTGCTGGGCTCCATGACTTCCAACTGGTTAGTGTTTCCAGATCTCTGGATGTCCAAAGTGGCCTCTGTGACCTTAGGTGCATGGTCTACTATGGGTCTGAGGTTGCATGTGCAGTACAGTGGCAAGAATCTGGGTAACTTTGAGTGATTATGGCTCCAGCACCCATTCTCTGCTTCTCACTTAGTGACTTAACTTCCACATAAATCAGTTTCTTTATCTGTAAAATGGGGTTAATAATGTCCCTTGGAGTTTGTTAAGACTAATAAACTAGTTAAATTGAGTAAAATACTTAAGAAAGTGCCTAGTGCATAGTAAATTCTAACGAATTCTAAATAAAACTGATTTCTCCATGCTTCTCTTGCAACTGACTTTAGCAACGCAGCAAAAGTGTCACAGCGCTACGTGATGGGTGATTTCACCCTTTCTCGGAAGGAGTGCTGAGAAACAATTTAGGCTTTGTCTCCTGAGGGCTGGCAATTCCTTCTGACTGATTTGACCTGTCAATTCAGAGAAGAAAAAGAAAAGCCTACCAAACACCTAATCAGTTCAGTTAAACATCAATTTGGCTGATTATTTTATGTTGAGCTGACTGGCAGTCTGCCTGAGGAGATCAAAATGGCTTGTTTTGGCATCCCTTGGCACAGGCTGAGAGCTGACAAATGATTTTTGAATTTGGGGAAATAGAGTCTGTGATGATTGTCCAAGGCAAAGACTGTGCCCAAGATCATGACTCCAGGCCATGAAGAGAAAATTAACAGGCTAGTTAGACTCCTATTGGTGGCCAAACGTTATCACTCATGGATTTGGAGGCCTGAATTGACTTTGCTTTCTGCATTTTGGCAAAGTGTGCCAGATCTAGGTTTGCCTGGCTGCTGCATAGCCGTGTGGACCTGAGGGATGTGATTGCTGTTCTCTGTCTGTACCGGTGGAAAGGCTTCCCATCTGAACTTAGCCAGCTCTACACTCTTCGATTCTCCTACCCAGTGTACATGCTAAGAGCTCAGGTAATGTCTTCTGAACGAATGCCGAATGGGCTGCATAATCAATGTGCGTGAAACTGGACCAAGGCCCAGAGGTTAGACAAGATTCATTTGAGAGGCTTGGGTGACCCAGAAACAAGGCTCACTTTTTTATTTTTTGAAGTGTGAGGACAGCATATTTAAGAAGATCAGAGTTTCTTTTCTTTAGAGTTCTTCTTAGGACAAATGGCATTACCAACAACTAGGGTCCCTCACAGGGACATGTGGCAATTTCTGTCTGAGAAATGCTTGAGAGGCCAGGTGGGTGCCCCCTGAAAAGACATACTGAAGTATGTGGGTATGTTTAATGATATTTTGGACTCAAATCACTAGAACTAACTGCTATTAGGTGTTAAATGTTGACCAGCCAGTTCACCTGTGGATGAAACTCTCCAAACCTGAGAGGGCTTCATCTTTCTTCCCCAAAGTCCAATCAATGCTACTGCCCTCCTACCCACCTCCTAGGCTTTGTAGCTGCTGTGTCCCGTGACGAGAGGTGGAACTTCAGCAGCAGAACGTACAGAAGCTTGCTTCATCCATCTCCTTTCCCTTCTCTCATCTCAGTGCCTTTCTTTAAGCAAGTTCTTTATGTGTCTTTCCTTTCAATTGATGTAGAAATACCTACCAACTCTCTACTCAAGGCTTGGTCCCATGAACAGCAGCATGGGCGTCACCTGGACAATGCCTGATTTTCCAGGAATCAGGCTTTCTACACTAGTACGTGACATGGCGATGAGGTCATTCCTTTCCAGTTGTCTTTCGATCCTCCTGCTTAGAGAGAGGGAGTTCGAAGCTAGAGGTTCTAATACTTCTTCAATACTTTTACCTTTCTCTTTCCACAGAGGAAGTGCAGACTCAGGAACGTGTGGCAACCAAAAGTATCTGGCTGTAATTTGTCAGTATTGCTTACTTTTCATTATATTTTTATGTGTATTCTCTCCTTGTTGCATATTGAGCTGCTTTTTCTCCAGTGCAATTGGTATAAAGTTTAATCCATGAACCAATTTATTTCTGTTAAAGTTGTGAGTTGGATTCCTATGGAAATTTTCAGTAAATAACAGTAACTGTGATGCACGGGGATAGGAGAAAATGTGTGTGGAAGATATTTAAATGATTATAGTTGAGCAAGCATTGATTTTGAGGTCAGAAATCAAAGCGTGACTTACAGCAGTGCTTCCTAAACTTTAATATACAGTTTAACCAATGGGATATCTAGTTAAAATAAAGATCCTGACTCAAGAGACCTGGAATGGGCTGTAAGACCTGAGATTCTGTGCTTCCAGCAAGTTCCAGGATGGTGCTGGATGCCAATCGCACTGTTACTGCGGACACTTTGTAAAGCAAGGATCTAAGGGAAAAGAACCCTAGAGGCTTTCTGTTGTGTGCACAGCTCTACAGCTCTTCCTGATCCAATCATACTCACCAAGGGCTCACACTGTGCCCTGAGGTCAACACTGGTAATAGTAATCCAGGTGTTACCTGCCCATGTTCTCTGTATCAGTGGCTCCTAAAATTTCGCTTTTTTCAGAGTCACCTGGAGTGTCTGTGAAACCACAAATTGCTGGGCAGTGATGATGGTGAGAAATCATCAGATGCTGGTCATATTCTGGAGATAGTGTTGTTAGGATTTGCTGAGAGATTGCTGAGCAGTGGGAATCAAAGATGACTCTCAGGCCTAAATGAGTGAGCAAGTGGACAAGAGTGCCATTTATGGAAATGGGGAAACTCTAAAGAAGCAGGTTTGGGGAAACTAATCCATATTTTTGTTTAGCCATACAACATGTGGAATGTTTATCAGATGTATAAGAATAGATATTGAGATAGTGTAGAGTCTGGAGTTCAAGGAGTAGATCAGAGCTTGATTCACATTTGGGAACCATGAGCATCTGGGTGCTACTTAATGCCTTGTACCTGGAAGAGAGCTCGTAAAATGAGTATAGATAGAAAAGAGATTGCCTCTCAGGGAGTTCCTGCACACAAAGTGTGGAGAAGTGAATGCTGCAGGTTGAACTGAAAGGGGGATTTTGTACTCTCTAAGATAGCACCTGAGGATGTGGCAGCACCTGGGAAGGACTGGCCAAGAGGGGCACCAGGGAGAGAGGATCCTTTGCCCTGGATTTACAACTCAGTCAAAGATTCCTGTGCCAGACATGGCAGAGGAACCAAACAGATGGAATCATTCAAGGAGGGACAGCGGGCATCTGAACTGGAAGGAGTGAGGGCACCACCAAAGATGCCCAACTGATACCTCAGCATTGACTAGATCCCTGTTCTCAGCACAATGTCAAGTTGCCCTTCAGGTGCCCTTGACACCTCAAGTATGTGCAAGAATAGCAGAAATTGTCATGAGATAGACAAGGAATAAGGCAATTAATCAAAACTAAATTAATCTAATGAAAATGATAATATATTTGTTGCACGTGGCCTGAGATTTGCATCTACTACATCCTGATTCTAATCACTAGTGGTGTAAATGCAGTTTCCTAACTAACAGAGGATTTTTTTTTTCTAATCATTTCCCCCATTCCCAGAAAATGCTTGCATTTGTCTAATATACTAGTTTTGGAAGATGATCTTGAAAAAAATGTTTTTTGCATAGTGATGAGCTAAGGAAACGTATCTTTCTGCCTGGAGTCATGAACCTGACACAGTGAACACAGTGAAATTTGCTGTACATTTTATCAGAGGTAGTTAATTTGATTTTCTAAAATTAAGCAGAGCATCAGTTTGTCATTAGGTCTGAGAATTACTGTGTTTCAGAAGTCACTCTGCATACCCCAAAAGGGTTTTATTGGATGTGAATAATAACAACCTACAAATATATTGATGATAATGAGCATCTAAATGTTCTGTAAGGAGAAAAAGAAAAAAAAAATCCCTGACAAGCATGAATGGTGACTCATGATGGCCAGAATTTTTAAAATTTATGATCATTACAACATGAAAAAATAATTATGAATAATAAAAATCTGTTACAATAATTAGCTGTAATGAATGCTCATGGTGAGCCAAATGAACTGGTACAATTTAAGGCAATATCATATAATTTGCATTTTGTGTTATGTCAGATCATTCTATCATTAGTGAGAAAGGAGAAGTCCGAAGAAAGATAAAGAGACAATGGAGACAGAAAGGGTACTGATGAAGAGAAAGTAAAATAAACTGTTCAGCTTCCTCTATTCCTGTCTTCTCCAAAAAAGTGAAAAATGCGTATTGCATTTTTTTATACTTTACTTTTTACATCCATTCCAAATTCTTCTTTGAGGGTGTCAGTAGTATGAGATAGTAAAAGATAATCAGTTTAGCAGACATTTGAATCTAACAGAATTGAGTTTGAACCTCTACCTGGCTTTGCATACATTATGTAACTTAGGCAACTTCCTTAGCTGACCTGAGTCTCAGCTACACTCGTAAAACAGAGCAATAATAGATATTGCCTAAAGTTGTGGTGAGGAGTGAATATGTCACTGTAACAACTACCTCTCAGTCAGTGCTCATCACGCACCTGGCATTCTCCTAGGTACTTTCACACGAACTACGTCATTCAGTCCTCCTGACCACCCCAACCAAGAAGGGCTGCAATGATCTCTTTTGCAGATGAGAAAACAAGATCTAAAGTGATGGAATACAAATAACAAGTGACGGAGTGGGATTTGGTACCCAGATGGGCACCAGGGCGCTTAGGCGCCAGAGTTCACATCTTCCACTGCTCCTCTAAGCAGCTCTGCTGGCCGGTAGCAGCATGGTGCCTGGGACGCAGCTCAGCAAAGGTCAGGTATCTCTGTTTTTCATATCACCTTTGTGTGAGCAAAAAAGAGTGTGCATTTACATTTGTGAGTGGGCTTTACTGTAATTAATTTAACTCTACAGCATGAAGGGCAACACTTGGGGTTGGCTTTGAAATTCTCCTAGAGTAACTGGTCCTATCCGGTAGGAGCCCTGCATTGTGAGACCACAAGGTTACTGCAAAGTGACTTTCTCAGTTGGAGGGTGATGAGCAGCTTCCTGACATCTGACAGGATGGAAGCACCATCGCTCACCAGCACGTCACCCAGAGCACTTAGGGTAATCCCCCCTCCACTGACCCCAACAGGGACTTCTCTGTGACTCAGCTGAGTGAGACTTCTCTGGTGCCTGGATTCAGGGGCTCAGTATGGTAGTGAGGAGTGGAGGGAGGTTAGTTCTGTGCACCTGGAGCAGGAAGACAGGAGACTTAATTGCCCAAGTCTCCTTTTGTCTGCTTGGGCAGTATTTGCAAATGACGTTAAACAGACACTCCCAATTTGTGTCTACTTAGTTAATTTTGGAAGAGGTGCTCGTTACATCACTTCAGTTATTAAATGTGAGCATTAAAAATAGAGTCCATTTCATAATTTGATTTTGTAATTTCTTTATTTTATAGTATATCAGGAGCCTTGTCAAATGGGAAGGTCTTGGCTTTCCACATCCGGTGAGAAAGCTGGCATGGGTTACACTGAGTTAAATGTGTACAAACTGTCAGGATGCAGGTGGACTCACCCTCTCCATTGTATTGAGACAGGTAATGAACACAAAACCAAAAGGCAGAGTAAGTAAACATGAAGTGGGATTTCTCAGCCTGTAGGCTGGCCCCTTTTCCTGAATGTTCACTATTTTTCTTTCAAAAGAAATGCAAAGACAGGAACTCCAACCCCAGACCTCTGCTCTCCTGTCTCCTCCAGCTCAACTCTTTCTTGTCTTCTCTCAGGTCCCCCTGCGCACCAGCTTCCAAGCTCTCTGGTGGTCTCCCTGCTGGATGTTATGAAACCACACAGCTGGGCCTCCCTCTCTCACCCTCCCAAGCCCAGTTAGCCCCTGATCGCCTTAGGGAACCCCCCCAGGGCAAGGGGAGATGGTTTGTTTTCCTCTTTCTCCCCAGGAGGCATCAGATGAATGCCTCTAGGCTGAACAGGGGCCTGCAGGAATTTGCTTTTTAAAGAAAAGACAGAAGAAAGAAAAGAGGGAGGAAAGTTCCCTTTAGGCAGCATGTCTCCTTTGGGTGAAGTCGAAGTTCCCTGGGCAGAGCCACTGGGCTGAGTCCAAGGCATTGTTTTTAATACATGGATATCAAGTCCATTAGGAAACTTGTCTGGGATTTTGGATGGTCTCATTCACAGAAAGGGCATACTTGTTACCTAGTGGTTGCTAAAATCTCACATATGAAATGTTTTTGTTTGATTATAATCAGAAAGGATTAGTTTTTTTTTTTAGCGTGCACAGGGGTCCTTACTCAGTTGGAGTTAGCTTCAGGCAAAACAGAAACGCGGGAAAAGAGAGCAGCCCTGGGCTGCCAGTTATATCAGGTCTCTAACAAGAATTGTTTTCCTTTCATTTTCTTGTAATTTTTTGCTAAAGGAAAGAGAGAGGAGAGAGAGAGTGAGACAGAGAGAGAAAGATTGATTTAATTAATTGCTTATATTTTTTAGTTAAGTGATAAAGACATTAATCTTTGCTGAAGCAGTGGATTTTAGTGGTCTTCCAGGGCTGAAAAGAATACTTGAGCTTCAACTTCCAGTCTTGACATTTTCTCAGAGGACTTAGTGAAAACAATTTTATTCCCAGTTTACAAATTGGGGTTTCTTTAAAAAAGCAGTATATGGTCAGGTTGTTGGAACTAACTTTAATCAAAGAGTTCAAAGTCCCTTATTCCAAGGGCTGGATTTGTTGTTTTTACATTAATTGTGTGTATTTGTCATTTCTGGGTCAAAGTAAATTTTTGTTTAAACCAAATACTTTCATGTAAGACAAGGACAGTCGGACATCAAAATCGTCCCCCAGGAACGGCTTCAAACTACTTCTTTTGATAACATTCTGCATGACATGTTCAGTGCACCCATCACATCAAAGCTGATTCTGTCTTGGAAAAAAAAAAAAAAAAAGACAAGGAAGGAACTCTTTAATTTTGTTTTTCTTAGAAAATGCATGTTTCAGTTTTCTCTCCATGTGTATTTTTAAAGCCATTGATGCACTTTCAAAAGAGGATTTTCAATAACCTTGAGTAGAGATATAGAATGCACAATTCTTACTTTGAACACATAGAACCTGACAGATTTAGGAAAAGTTGTTAGAGGAGGTCACTTTGGGGGCAGTTCTATAAAATGTTTAACGCTGACCTCAGTGGCCATGAACGGAATGAAAGCCTTCAAATTACCTTCTCTTCTTGGATGATGATAAGTTGACACAATACTTAAAGTATACTGTCTTTTCTGTTATCACTGCCAGACTCCAGGATTCTGGCTTTCTGATGCACCCAAGCCTTCACAGGAAGTCTCCTACTGCATAAGAGGTGGATTGCTGAGATCAGGAGCAAATGGCATTTCTTGGAAGTACCCATAAAGAACTGATTAAAATGTTATCATTAGTAGAAACACATTATGGAAGAAAAATACGTAGGTTGAATGTAGGTTTATGGCCCTTCATAGTTCGTCTAAAGTGCTTTTTATAAAGATGGCTTGGAAATGGGATTTTAAGGCCTGCCAAAATATTTGTACTTTGATGGAACTCGTGATAATAGCTATGGTAAATTAAATAATACACTTCTAAGATTTCATGTACTTACTTATTTCATGACGATTCTTAAGTGTCCAGTAAATGACAGATGAATAGTGGGGATACTTAGAAAAATGTGATAGTTACTTTCCTTATGGTTCAAAAAATCTGCTGGGACAGATAGATAGGAAATCCTCAACTGTCCTGTCAGAGACACATGCCCAAAGGATGAACATCTAAGTAAGAGAAGAGTGATCAGTAAGGGCTTCAAGGAAGGGGGCATTATTGAGTTTACTTTTACCTGTGAAGTATCTCTGGGGAGAACAACCTACTGAAAACTCAAGAAAGTTGGTTAATCACAGCAAGTTTGCTAAAAAGCTCAGTTCTTTCTCCCTTTTAGCTAAAACTGCCCTGACCTTGGCATGGAATCTTGAAAGGAGGCCTGAGTTTTTGTTGTGTGCACTTTTTGGACTGGGATGAGCACAGAACCTGTGGTCTCTCTAACTGTTGAAAAGTTTCTCAGTTTGATCCTGGGCTCCCTTCTCTTCTCCCTCTCTGTTCTCTGTCTCTTATACATCAGTGCTTTTAGTCATTGGCTGTATTCAGTGACAAACTGTATCACCAGCTCAAACTTTTCCTCTGAGTTCCAGAGTGATATAGCCTATTGTCCACATTTCTTCTCTAGAAAGTCTTAGAAGAATCTTTGGAATCAAGCATAACTCATTTTGATGAGTATCACTATCATTCAATTAGGCTTAACCAGAAATTCCATGTTTTTACTTAACCCACTCATTTCTAAGCTCCCTTCACATCCAATCCATCACTAAATTCTGTTGATTTTACTTTCTAAACTTCTCCGGAATTTGGCAACATTCCTCTATATCTATCACCAGAAACGATTCCAAATTATAATAAACCCTTGCTGGTTCAATTACAGAATTATTTTTGTCCCCTGTATCAGCCAGGTGGTCAGGATTCTCCAGAGAATTGTATATTTCTATCTGTATCTGTATTTTTAAGGAATTGACTTACACAATTGTGGGGGCTGGTGCGTCTGAAATCTATAGGCAAGGCCAGTTGGCAGCAGGCTGGAAACTCAAGTGGAGTTGGTGTTGCAGTCTTGAGTTGAAATTTGTAGGACAGGCCATCGTGCTAGAAACTCAGGCAGTATTTCTGTGTTACAGTCTTGAGATAGAATTCCTTTTCCTCTTGAAAACCTTAGTTTTGCCTCTTAAGGTTTCAGTTGATTAGATGAGACTCTACATGGTGGAGGGTAATTTCCTTTATTTAAAGTCACCTGATTGTGGATGTTAATCACACTACAAAATCGTACTTCACAGCAGCATCTACCCTAATGTTTGACCGAATAACTGGATACCACATCCTAGCCAAGTTGACACATCATGTTTAAAAATTACACCTTCAATCCCTTTGAATCCCTTCTCAGCACTGTAGCTAGAATTATGTTTTAAAAATATAAACTGGATGGTATATTGTTGACTTACATCTTAAAAACTTTAAATGTCTTCTCATGCTACCTGTCCTACAAAGTACAGTGAAGCAAATTCTAGCTGGACTGTAACTTCATTTCTCACATGATTATACTTTGTGGATCATCTGCAGTGGCTTTCTCATATTTCTTTAGCTGAACCCCTTTCTCCTGCTACCGGGATTTTGCAAACATTTTTCCTTCTACGTGAAATGTCCTTCCTTCCTCTTCTTATTAGTTTCCTCCTGTGCATCCATATTTCAGCTCAATTGTCCCATGTTCAATGAAATTGACTTTTCAATGACTTCCTTGACAAGGTCAAGTGTGTTAGAAGCTATTAGAGTGCTATGAACTTCTCCATTATATATTCTAATCTCTATTCATGTTTGTGTGATTACTTAATTAAAGTCTGACCCACATCTGAACAGTAAACTTTAGCAGTTCCTTAAGAACAGAAGCTATGTTTGTTTCTGTTCATGGTGGTATCTTCCGCATTAGTTCATAATGGATACTCAGTAAATACTTGTCTAAAGAAAAAAATTATGAATTAATAATTCATTGGGTGCTCTTACCCAATAAGCATTGAGTTCTTTGTGAGCAGAGACCCTCTCTTGTTATGCAATTTTATCACCAGCACCCTGCATATTACTAGGAATGTAGAGGTTTTTCCCTGGAAAAATTTAGTTTGGAAATATGGAGACAATAATCATTAAATGGCTGGCCCTAAGACTGAGAGTTCCGTAAATAGAGTTGCAGTTGTTGGTCATGTATTGTCTCTAACAAGGCAATAAAGTAAGCACAGACAGCTACTGGGGAGAGGAATGAACCAACTAGCTAACACAAAAGACACCGTGTGGCCCTAAAGAGGTGAGGAGAGTGGCCTCAGTTGTTAAATTTCTGTGCTTTTATATATTTTTTATTTTTTTTTCCCTTCTTAAAGTCTGGACATACCTTTACTTCAGTCTTTGGAGTCTAAGAAATTTCTGTTTCCCATAAGAAATCTCAACACCACTGTTCCCTTTTAATATTTAAGTTATTGATAGAAGCTTTTACTCCTTGTAGCCAAAAGAACTCTAAATTAAACAACATGCTTCTAGGGAACACTCTGACAGAATCATTACCCTGCCTTTTCTTCACTATTTCCTCCTGCCCTTTTTCTCCCTTCTCTGTCCCGTCAGTATCTTAAGTGCTTATAAAGAATACCAGTGGAGGGCAAATTTTGCTGGCCTGGCATAAGAGTGAGTGACGGGAATTTGGCCAGATTTAAGTGGAAGTGCAGTCTGCTTAAAAGTCCAGAAAGCAAGTAAAACAGCAATGACACTTACTACTGTTTGTCATTTATTAGTTCCTTAGATTGCGTCAGGTGCTCTGGTAGGTTTTCCTGAAATCTTCTCTGACTATGGCCGTCCCTCTACCCGTGGTTGTCTCACGTGCCCCTCCTTAGTCTTTGTTTGCATCCTTATTATCATAATTACCATTTTGTTTTACAATTTCTCTGATCAGTCTTTCTCATTATGTGGTGAACCGTTTTGAATTTGAAGATCCTAACAATAATTTTAAATCAAAGATGTTGAATCTGTGTCTTCTATACAAATAAATATGTAGGCACAAATATATTATCTTAAATAATTTCAACATAGCTAACATGTATATAGTGCTTATTAGTTGCCAGTTACTTTTCTAAGTTCTTTTAATATTTTAAATTAATTCATAGTTTTTTTTTTTTTTTTGAATTGTAGTCTTGGGGTTTCTGGATTCCTAAAATGGTAGTCTTTCCACCAGTTCTGTCTCTGTAGGGAAGCTGGGTTTAAATTATGACTCTTTGGCTTATTTGTTTTGATATTGGGTATACTAGAGTTCTTCAGAGAAACAGAACAACAGGATACGTATATTGCTCTCTCTCTCTCTCTCTACAAGTGAATCGCTATGCTGTATACCAGGAATTAACATAATATTGTAAATGACTATACTTCAATGAAAAATAATATGTAAGGCTCTGCTTTAATAACAGCAGTCTCTAACTTGCCTATATTTGGCAATAGACAGCCAGCACACAGTAGGTCTTCAGTAAATGTTACGTGCTTTTAATTGAAGACAGATGGGATTTATATAGAATAGAATGATCTTTAAAATGAATTATAAACCTCAACCAAAACAAGCTAACATTTTCAAGTGTGAAAATAGGTATTATTTCTAAATTAATTTAATACAAGTCATAAATCAAAACTGTAGTATCTCAAATACTTTTATCTTCGGGTTTGAAGCAAGTGACAGCTATGCAAAATGCTTCTAAATGTTAAGAACATGTTTGTGTAGGATGAGTAATTTACCATGTCTGACATTGAACGGTAGTTTAACTGACCTCTCAACCCTTCAAACATCTGGTATGTTTCCAATAAATAGGGCAGCATAAAAGGTAATATAGAAGGAAAACTTGCTCAGGGTTTAGGGATATAAGTTTGTTGGGCTGTGGGATTATGGATGTATATGCTTTTAATCATGGAAGATTATGAATATACAATCAGAATTTTTTATTAAAAAATATAAATAGCTTCTGAGCAACCACTGGAATTTGAAATCGAAGCAGGGAGCTTCGAGGGCAATGTAATTTTCTTAACAATTACAGCTTCCATTCGATGAGAATTTTTATTTTGCCAGGAATGATGATAGGAAAATTGAGTTCATTACCTTTCATCCTTAAAACCATCTTAAGAGATAGGTACAGTTCTTGGTTTAATTACAAAGGAACTGAAGTGCAAAAAGTTGGACAAAGTAGCTGTAGGTTCCAAAACAGAAGCTAGCAGAACGAGATATGCCTTCAGGTCTCACGGATGCAAAGGCACATGCTCTTTTTGCTACCTACCTCTTAGAGTTGTTGTGAGACTGAGGTAATGATAATGTAAACACCTCACATATATTAACATATTTAGTCCTTACAGCAACCCTGTCAGGAAGTTGAGAAGTTATATGAACTGGCCAACAGCAAACAGCTGACTCGTGAGACCTGGCTCTGAGGCACAAACTACACTATCTTCTTTGTATAAGAGAAATCATGGATAGCAACTCGCTCAAAGCATGACACATACTAGGCACGAACCAAATGCAAGCTCCTTTCTTTCTACATATGGCTAATGCCTTCCACAGAGTGAACGCAACACATTTGTTGAATAAATCATGGAAATGATAATACATGCAGTTATGTATAGATATATTTAAAATAAAAAAAACAACAGAACAAATACTAGCTAGGTGAAGGATAGCCCCTGTGTATACTTACTACATTGTTTTATATGACATTTCAGTCCTCCCATTTACAGGAGAGTTATGATGTTCTGTATTTAGGTTTATAGAAATATCTGGCACGGTCATCACTTTTGGGTTATGTCTGTTTCATAAACTCTTGGAGCCAGGGCATTTTCATCTAAATGCCAGGCAATTTGTGATTACTCTTTGTTTTATGACCTTTCAGTTAGTATGCAATCTATTTGACAGTGCTCATCCAACACCTCTAGCAATTTTGCCTAATATAAGAGCTAGTTTTTCTGAGACACTGACTTGGGCCTGAATAAATCAAATATAACCCAATCCTTCTGCAATCCTTCTTTAATCAACTTATCTTCAAATGGTACGACAAAAAGAATCATGCTTGTTGGCATGATCTGTTTCTTTGGAAATCTATGCTAATTCCAGCTTATAGACTCTGCTTTTTCTTTACGAGACTATTTTTATGAATAGGTAGTTCATCATTCCAGTGAAGGTAGAAATAAATATGCTTAAGGAGGTTAAAGAGGTCTTACACCGCCATCAGATGGCAGGTTCTTGAACTGTATCATCTGCCTTCATTTAATTTAGATAAAATTGGTAGGGAGACTGTTTGAGGGATATTTATTTGGTTTTTGATCATCTTCTGCCTCCATCCCCCCTTCCCTGCTTTACACACACACACACACACACACACACACACACACACAGTCACACAATTGAGCATTCAAGTGTGTACTTTTTGCCTCCCTTTAAATAGAATGTTTGTTTTCGAGGGCCAGAAGTAATGATTTTTTGTAATTATTTTATTACCTTCCATGCCTATCACAATAAGAGCCCCAGAGTAGGTGATCGACAGTTCTAATTGGTTCATGTTCTTAGTCAACTGAGAAGGGATATAAAGTTGTGGTTGCTGAACCTTAGATCTAACCTTCTTTGATTCCTACTGGCTGTGTATTCTTGGGCAAGTTATTTAAACCTCAGCTTTTCATCCGTGCATTTAGGCTAATAACAGTCCTTACCACGTGGTGTCAAGTGATACAAATAGCACTGCGGTTGGCACATTGTAAAGACTAAAGTATTACTGTTATTAGTTGTTTATTTAAAATATTTATTGAACACCTACTATAAGCTAGTTATGGCCTGAGCTAAGGGGTAGGAAAGTCAAGCTGTTTTTGACTTTGAGGAGACTGAGAAATGCCAAGATACGTAATAAGATACGGTAAGTATTACAATCCATTTTGTGAAAATATGGTACAGCAGAAGTCTAAGAGAAGCAGGGAAGAATTCAGAGAGAAAATCATATTTGAATTGATACCTAAAGACGAACCAGATCAAAGCAAGGGAATTTCAGGCATTGAAATACATGATTAAATAGCTTTTCTATTTGACTAGTCCTTTCATGAAATTTTCACGTTTGCAGCCATATTAGTCAGAGTTCTTCAGAGAAACAGAACTGATAGGATCTGTATATCTATGTCTCTATCATATGAATATAGATATAAAAGATTTGTTGTGAGGAATTGACTCACATGATTATGGTTGAGAATTTTCACAGTCTGCCCTCTGCAAGCTATAGACCCAGGAAAGCAGATGGTATATTTCAGTTCAAATTAGAAGACTTGAGAATGAGAGGAGTTGATGGTATAAATCCTAGTCTGAGGGCCAGAGGCAATGAGATGAGATGACCCCGCTCAACTAGTGAGGTAGAAGAAAATAGAGGCAAATTTCTTCCTCCTTCATTTTTTGTTCTATTCTGGTCCTCAAAGATTGGATAATGCTCACCATATTGGGGAAGGCAATCTATGACGTAAATGCTGATCTCATCCAGAAACATCCTCACAGACGCACCTGAAAATAAGGTCACATTTGGGTGCCCCCATGGCCAGTCAAGTTGACACGTAAAATTAACCATCACAACAGGAAATACATTTACTGTGTATTTTTGTATTATTTACTTTGAACAAGGGGAGGTCCTTCTTTTCAACATGTCCTTTGCAATACACCTCTCTAATTATCATCCCAACAATATACACTTAAAATATTTTCTGTTGGAGAAGTATGTATGTGTGTGTGTGCATTTAATTTAAAAATTTCTTTTTAAATTTGATAGTGATAGTGGAAAAGTAACTTAACCTATTTTGAGTCCTAGTCACTCCCTGGGGTGTTTCCTTGTTCGCTTGACAAAGTTGGTTCACCACCCCAATGTACACATCCCAGCCCCAGGGAAGGAAGAAAGAGGACAGAGAAAAGGACACTAACTAGGAGTTTAACACGCCACTCCCATCACAACTCACCTGGCAGAATTTAGTCAAGGGGTTTTAACTAGTGCAAGAGTTTCTGGGATATATATGGTCTTTAACCGGGAGGCTATGTGCTCCACTGAAATTCAGATGTTTAATTATTAAGAAAGGAAGAATGGCTACTAGGGAATAATTTGCAATCTGTATCACATGCACACCATTGCAACAATTCTCTAAGGGTGATCTTGTCCACATTCAAAGGATAAGATGGTTGAAATTCAGAGAGGAAATTACTTGTCAAAAGTCACTTAAATGTGCAGATCAAAGAAGAAGGACGATTATAATCAGGGCAGCACTACTAGGTTTTCAGCTACAAAAGAGAAGGAAAAATAGCTACTTGATATTGTTTTGCAACCCACCAGAAAACAGGCAGCTGCAGTGTTCATGTGCCATTGGCAAGGCTGTGTTTTGCCGGCAATCTTGTGGGAGCTGACATAACGGAAGAAAATTAAATCATTGAAAGTAGTAGCTAGAGTTAAGCCCTTGGAGGGAGAGGGGGAGCAGGGAAAGCATGATTTGTTTCCAATTACTTGATTACACAGGTCTCAAAGATTCTCCTGTATGTCCTAGGTAGTTGAAATCTCCATTCTTTTTAACTACCAGCTTTCGGTTGAATTTTTAGTTTGAGGAAACAACCTGAGAACACCAGTAATATAAATTCACAGGCAAAACAAATTCAACCCTGAAAATACGGGGATGACAAGATAATAAAAAATGTAGAAGCTAAAAGATTGGACAAGACCTATCAATTTGCCAAAATCTTGAGGTCAGATGTCCACGAGCCATGAAATTGTTTAAAAATTGCTCCGGATAAATAAATATATGCTTGGAAGGATTGCTTACACAGTGATTTTTGAGCTTTCTAGCTAGGAAAATGATGAGAAAAGGGAGAGAAAAAAAATTCCTTAGGGCCAGTGACAACATGAATACTAGGAAATATATCCATGCATAAAGGTGATACATTCAGCAGTACATAATCACTGCCCCGTACTCCCCCTCATTCATGGGGAGAAATTTCTAAGCAACCTGAGTTATTGGGCAATCTTCAGTATTTCTTGCAGGCATTAAAAGTTTTCAGTCAGCTGTCTAATTTTATTTGGAGTTCTTACCTTTTAAAATTCGTTGACTTTTTTTTTTGTTAGATTAGAAAAACTCAATTAGATTTCACTGTTTTTCACTCTTCCTTTACTCTACCAATCTCTTAATATGTTGCCTAGAGGATTGTTACTAGATAGGTAACTTTGGAGGGAAGTGGGGAGATTTTGGCAGAAAGCAACAAGTACTTCACACTGAGAATCTAGAATTTGAGAACAGATGTTCCTATACCTTGAGCATCAAAGTTAAAAAGAGAATCTCAGATGAATTCTTTGGTGGAATAAATTGGTTCATAACAATGACCAAAAAAATGATATGATCCAGCATCTCACGTTACAGTTGCCACTTCTAAGATTCCTTCCTGTCCTCCAATGTCCCTACTTACCAAAGATTGATAAATTCAGAATCGTAGGCTAAGTAGCCTTTGGAAAATTTTCGCTCCTCATTAATCAGTCAATATCTGAGAAATATACACTCAGTGAGCCCTGTAATACATTAATTTTCTAGTGTGCAGAATTAAGCCAAACAAGCTGTGATGGGAAAATGGAGTTAGACTGTATGTAGATTGATGTTAGTAGTTTATAAAATCCACATTTTTGTTTGGTGTATTTATCCTGTCTTTGAGGATGAAGTGAAATTCCCACTATTTTATCAAGTCCTTTGAGTAAGGCTGTGTATTTGCCTTTTCAGGCTGACATGATGGAAAACCAGACTGTCTTAGAAATATATTTTTCAATATATTTATTGAAACATAGAAATTTATTTTTCAGCATCCTGGAGGCTGGAAGTCCATTATCAAGTGTTGGCAAGATCGGTGTCTGGTGAGATCTCTCTGTCCTTGGATTGCACATGATCGCCTTCTTATCATGTCTCATGACGGCTTTTCCTCTTGTGTGCACAGGAAGTGGAGAGAGACAGTGAGAGCAAGAGTGAGAGTGAGAGAGAGAAGGAGAGAGAGGACAAGGAAGAGTTCTCTCATGTCTCTCCCCTCTTCTTGCAAGGACACTAGTCCTATCACTTCAGTTCTTACCCTTAGGATCTCACTAACCTTAACTAAAGGCTAAATGTTCTATCTTCAAAAACAGTCCCGCTGAGGAGTTACGGCTTCAACACATGAATTTTGAGAGGGCACAATTCAGTCCATAAGAGACCCCCTCCAAGACACTAAGAAAAAACAAATCTATATCCTGAGTGAAGAAGGATGCCAAAGACTTTAAATGCTCCTTAACATGGACAGTTTTGGCATATTTATTAGCTATCATTTTTGAAATCACAAAGCAGGATTTTGGGAGTTTGGGGGATGGGACAAAGCCTTTTAATGGAGATGGTAAAGTGGCCTAGGAAAAGACAATACCCCATTTGCAGGTAGGAAAGGTCTTGTAGGGACACAGGTAGTTGAAAGTTGAAATGAGGAGCAGGGATGCAGAAATGGGCTTTAGAAACCGTATTTGTCCCACTTTTGGTCCTTTGTCATAACCCACCTGCCTTTCTACTCCTTGGCTAACATGTATAAGGTAAATTCCTGGTAATACTCTATCAAGATTTACTGTCACTGTCTTAATCCCCCTTCTTGGGTCTCTTTGTCTAGTTGTTCCCAATATTCTCTATCTCTTACCTTTGATCATAATCATTATTCTCACTCCTTGGGCAATTTGACCATAACTTGTATGAGATATATCAAAAATAATAATATGCTTATCTTAGTGTAAAAAGGATACTATGGTTACAAAACTTATCTATAAAACATTAGGCAACATATTCTGAAAACTTCTAAGTGCTTTACATTCCCCTTTTCCCTGTATTTTTATAACACCCTCAAATTATGGTCCTTATTATGTCCATGCTCTTCTAGAACCTGGATGCCTTACATTTTGCCCCTATCCCTGGTTAGTTTGCCTTGTTCTTGTCTCAGAATAAGAGGTTGTACCTGTCCTTTAGGTTATAACCTAGGATATAAAATTGCAGAGGCACGGAATGGAAGACTGCTTCAAATTGGAGTCCCCATGACACAAGGGCGTCACGGCAGGTGGCCAATTCAATGGTAAACATCCATCAGACCCACTTGTTTGGAGCTGAGTAACAAAGACAACTGCTTGATGAGGTGGATATTCCACTTGGTATTAGGTTATTGTTGGTTGACACTGTAAGGAAGAATGTGCATGAGTGTTTTTGCAGACCTGTCATCTCTCCTAAGGGTGCCTCTAACCTGTACAGTGCAATCTGCTCATGTGTCTTATTGTAGCAGCATATCAAGGGCTCTCTTTTTCCTGAACACCCAGGAATTTTACTGATAAGCATACCAGCTTGGAATTAAAGGGTATTTTAGACATATAATTGTGCTTTCCGATTCTCAATCTCTTTTAAACATATTTCATTACTCACGTAATGTAGCTTGAATTAGATTTTTTTAAATCAATTCAATTAAATGTAATCTACAAATCATCTAAAGGCACTATCTTATTGCATTATATTAATGTACAATAGTTATGTTGATTGTGTGCCTAATACGTGCCTGGCACTATGCTAAAATGACAGGCTATAATACCATCAACAATCTGACTGTTAAATGTTTGCTACCTCCATTTAAAGATGCAGAAGCTAAGACAGATGTTTAACAGAGAGGTTAAGTATCTTTTCCAGTGTCTCAGAGCATGAAAATGGCAGACAGACATGGGATTTGAAGCCATGGCTGGCAAACTGCAATTCAAATATGTTTTACCCTTTTTCTATGATTCCTCAAATGATTTTATCTTTTCCACACATGACCACAGCCATTATGTTAGTTTCTATTCTGGTATATAGAAAAGGTTTATTTGCTCTCACTATTTCCTCTGTTTTCTAAGGATGTGCCCAAATTGTTCTATATATTTATGATATAATTAAAAATCATTCCTTCTTTGTATGTATTAGAAGTTTCCTCTTGTCTTGAATCAAAGGACACAAGGAAAAAAAATCAGTTTAGAAATTTCTTGAACCATGTTAAGGAAAAACTAGAAGTTATTAATTTTTGTTTGGCATTTTCAATTTAAAGACATTTTTACTCTGGAAGGTTAGGGATTTGGCTTAAACCTTTGGCCCTAGGCTTGTCTGTGACCTCAGAATCACTGTACAAATTTTGTGAATGGGCATATTTGGATTTTTTGGAGAGTACTTTTTCCTGTCTTTGGGCTTCCTAGCTATGTTTCCAAATGAGTATACATTTCTATATGAGTATATGTGAGTCTATTTTTTTTTCCCCACAAAGATGAGTTTATTTCCAATGAGGTTTGTGATGGAGTTAGGGTAGCTGCTGATTATTTAAGAGAATTAAAATCCTGCTTCAAGAGAATTCAACATTAACCCTTGATATTCCACTATCCCCAGGTCCCTTTGTTCACTTATCTTCTGACTAAATCATAGGCACTCTCAGAGCCAATTTTCAAAAATTTACTTTGAAATTTTTGTTTGATCAGCAGCCTCAAGATCTGAAGAGGATTACATTTTCCCCCTTTTCTTGTTTCTCGAACTAGCATAAATAATCCTCTTTGTGATAATACCCTGTCTCCCAGAGTGCTTGTTTATCATAAGAGGACTCTTGTTTCCACGGACTAATGCACTCAGAAGCTTGGCTGACTTTCTGATGCAAATGTCAGACAGGAACCATGTCTTTGCTTTTTCAGCCAAACTGCCTCATTTTTACAACACTATGCCTGATTTATACGGGTCTTTGAAATATTTAAATTGCCCCCTGTACTAAAAGAAATGCATCGTGTAGGCATTTTAGTATAGAAACATTAATAAGAATAATTTATAGGGGAAATGGGTTGCAGGGTTTTGGAAAATACTCAACTCTTTGAGCAAAATATGGCAGAGTCAATGAACAACACTGACATTCTAAAGGAGGTACATATATTGAGGGATAACCAGAATCAGTACCAAAAGAATGTCATAATTTCTTAGTTTGGATTTAAATAACCCTTATAGAAATAGCAAAAAAAAGGAACACAAGAAATCTATTCATTTTGTTTTTTCTTATACTATGCTTCATTTTTTATTGATAAATAGTTCAAAGTGACTGTCAACCACATACTCAAAAATAGAGTTTCTATCTCAGTCAGGCATTTAACTGGGGAGCATAGCCATGTCTATATAAGAAGTGGGGAGAATGGAGAAAGAAAGTAATTTATTATACACATTCAACATGTCAGGAACAAGGACAGACAGTTTATAGTCTTGTAAAATTTCATTCCTTTCATATAACATGAGAAGTGAGTGTTAGTGTTCACATGTCACTGCTAAAAGTCAGAGAGGTAAAGAGACATGCCTAAAGTCTCATGGTTAGTAAACCTTGGGTCAAATAGGCAATTCATAGACCACATTGGTGAGGGGAAGAGAACAGAATAAAATAATTGGTTTAAAGATAAGTATATTTTGTATTGAGGTCATTAAATATCAAAATACTACTACAACCAGTGAGTGAAAATTATGTTTTTCCAAATACATGACATTATTTCAACACCAACGAGTATGTTTGGTACTGTGGGAATGGGGAGTGGATTCTGGCAACATGATTTTTATCCCTCTTCAGAGTAGTTTTGTAATGGTTTTATGTTTTAATTAAATCGTTTTCTGACCATTTAAAAGTCAAGGAATCTTTCAAAATGCTTTAAACCAGAGCTATATTTGACAATAGATAACAAGGCAATAAAAATAAAATAGGTAGAAGGGAGAGTGAGAAAAAAGTAGATATACAGTGAAGAAAACAAAGAGAACAGAAAAATTGAGGGGAAAATATTAAATCCAGTGTATTAAAGACATAGACTGCTTCTGGTTAATTTTATTATTTGCATTTGATCATTTTAAGGTGTCATTAGTTTTTGAACACTTGCTTTGAACCAGCCCTTGTTTTGGACAATAAAGATACAGAGTTCCATGACCTTACAACCTACTGCGTATAACAACCAAAGACGTGTGTGATGGAGCCAACATGGGGATAATTGGAAGTCACCATGAGAGAACAACAAAAGGTCTTTAATCTAAGATTAAAGTGTCAGGAAAAATTTCTTAAAGGAAGTAATAGACTGGGCTGAGACTTGAGAGGTGAGGAAGGGTTAGGCAAAAATAAGGAGTTTGGGCAGGGGACAAAAAAGTGCTCCAGGCACAGTATCTCATGGGGAGAGTGAAATGGGACAGTCTAGGAGATTTAAGGTGTTTGGAATTCCTGGAGTGTAGAGTGAGAGGACACAGGAAGTAGGAGGTAGGCCATCCATTCTTTTTTTCATTAAAGCAAACATCCTTATCATTGTCACATCTTGTCATTCGTTTACTATTCACAAACATTTATTATATAGCAGGTGCTTTTCCATTTAATGTGTTTTTCAATGAAGAATATTATTTGAGTTCTTAGCAGAGTTTGGGAAAACACTCCAGTGTTTCTGCTTTACTCACACACTCACAGTATTTCTGACACCAGATGTGTGGGTTTTTCTACACATCAACTAATTCTCTATGACACTAGCTGGGGGTCCCATCATTCAATTCAGTTCTGACACTGTCTACTTGGAGTTAGCATCAGATCCCACAAATTAAGTGCTCAGTTCCACAACACTACCTCCAATTCAAATGCCAATTGCAAGTCCCAAGTTGTATGTCTTCTGTATTTCTGACTGACTGACTATAAATCTGGGTTCCCGTGACAGTCTCCTTAGATTCAGTAATTTACTAGAATGGCTTGCAGAACTCAGAGAAACACTTACTTGCATTTACCAGTTTACTATCAAAGTGTAGTGAAAGATACATATGAGCAGTCAGATGAAGAGATACACAGGGCGAGTCCAGAAGAGGACCTAGTACAGGAGATCTGTCTCCATGTGCCACTTGAGGGGGGCACCGCTTTCCTGGTACATAGTTGTATTCACCAACCCAGAAGCTCTTCAAACCCTGTACTTTTGGGATTTTTATGGAGGTATCATCAATCATTAATTGAGCCAACTGTCCCTCTCTCTTCTTCCCGGAGGGTGGGAAGTGGAGTGGAAACTTCCAGGCTTCTAATCATGGCTTGGTCTTTCTGGTGAAAAGTTACCATCTTGAAATCATACAGGAGTTCAGCAAGAAACACCTCATTAGAACACCCAGGAGATTCCAAGAAATTCAGGAGCTTTGTATCAGGAACTGGGGCCAAAGGCCAAGTATTACAACAAAAGATGTTCCTGGTGTTCTTAAACCACTTAGGAAATTACAAGGGTTTTAGGGCTTTGTTCAAGTAATGGGGGCAGAGATCGATATATATTTTTTCTATGATTTCACACTAGAGAACAAGGGGAATGCTTTATTTATCCTTGTATTCTTCATGATAGCCTGAAACTTTCATTGTGCATAAAAGTTGCTAGTATATATTTTAGACTCTTGTTAAATTGCCTTGATATTATAATTGAATCTAAATTGCAGCTGAGGGTCCAAAAATATTTAAAATTCCATGATGAATTTAAGAATTCCATTTACAATGGCATCAAAAATAAGTTAATTAGAATAAATTCAACAAGAGAAGTATAAGACTTGTATATTGAAAAGTATAAAATATCACTGAAAGAAGTTTAAAATATCCTAAAAATGTGGAAAGACATTATATTCATGGATTGAAAGGTTTAATATTATTAAGATGATATTGCTCCGCAAATGAACCTATAGATTCAGGGTATTTCATATCAAAAAATTCTTTTTGATTTTCTTTTTTTTCTTTTTTTTCTTTTTTTTCTTTTTCTTTCTGTTTTTCTTTTTTTTGCAGAACTTGATCAGCTGTTCTAAAATTCATGGAAATGCAAGGAACCCAGAATAGCCAAAACAACTGTATAAAAAAAACAAAGTTAGAAGACCAACACTTTCCAATTTAAAAATTTATTACAAAGCTATAGCAATCAATAGAGTGTGATACTGGCATAAGGATAGACATAAATCAATGGAATAGAATTAAAAGTCCAGAAATAAACCCTTACATTCATGGTCAATTGATTTTTGCCATTGGTGTCAAGAAAATACGATAGGAGAAAGAATAGTTTTCAATAAATGGTTCTGAGACAACTGTACACCTACCTATGTGCAAAAGAATGTGTACCTCATACAATATAAAAAAAAAAAACTCTAAATGAATCAAAGACCTAAATGTAAAAGCTAAAACTTTAAAAACTCGTAGAAGAAAACATGAGAGTGTATCTTTATAATCCTGAATTAGGCAACAGTTTCTTAAATATTATACCAAAAGTAAAAGTAGATAAATTGGACTTTAAATTTAAAATACATGCTTCAAATGACACAACCAAGAAAATGAAAAAGCAACCTACATATGGTTGAAAGTATTTCAAGTCATATATCTGATAAGGGGCCCATTAACAATATATATATATATATAAAATCTTTTACAACCAACTATAAAAATACAAACAACCTAGAAAAAAATGAGCAAAGGACTTAGATATTTCTTCAGAAAAAATATCCAGATGGTAATAAGCATATGAGAAGAAGCTAGGCATTGCTAGTCATCAGGGAAATGTAAATCAAAGCCACAATGAGATACACTATTACCCACTAGGATGGCTGTAGTAACAAAGTTCAATAATAGCAAGTGTTGATAAGGATGTGGGGAAGTCAGAACCACATAAACTTTACTTGGGAATGTAAAATGGTATAGTTACTTTGGACAATGGTCTGGCAGTTCCTCAAACTTAAAGAATAGGTACCATATGTTCCAGTAATTCCATTCCAAGAGAAATGAAAATAAATCTAGGAAAAAAAAAAAAAACTTCTACAGGAATGTTCATAGGAGTATACAAATATATGAGAAAATGGAAAAAAATATAATTATTCATCAGTTGATAAATGGGTAAATTAAATGTAGTATAACCATACAATGGGATATTATTTGGCCATAAAAAGGGATAAAGTACTGATATATGCTATAACATGGATAATTCTTGAGAATGCTTTGCTAAATGAAATGTCAGATACACAAGGTCACATATTATATGATTCTATTATACGAAATGTCAGAATAGACAAATCCGTGTGGACAGAAAATAGTAAAAAAAAAAAAAAATTTAATTTCTTCTTGAATATTGTCTGCTCTTAATTTGTAGTTTTTGAGCTTTGAGCTTATTCTAAGTTTATTCTTTTGGGTTTTCTTTGTTGCCTAAAATATCTCTTCCTGAACTCTTTTCTCTGTCCATACAGGGCTTATTCTCATCATTTTAAGGAGCCAGCAAAGGCATCAGCTTCTGCAGGACTATTTACATTTCAGGGTGATGGAGTATTCTTCCCCTGAGACATTGTCCATAATGTTTTCATTGCACTTCCTTCTAAGTACAGAGAAGATCCTTTTATATAACGACCTCAGAAGACTTCATTCTTAGGGGATATGGACTATGCCTTATTCATCTTCCTAACCTGAAAGAATATTAAAGAGCTTTCTTCATAGTTAGCAGTCAATAAATATTTGTTGAGTGAATTTAATGAAAGGGTGATTATAGTTAAAGATATTGAGAAATAGCAGGATAAAGATACTGATTATCTTCATCTTTGTTAAGAAATAGTGGCATGTTAAGATATTGAGGTTTTTTGATCTCATAAAAGGGGAAGAAAGTGATGAGAAAAAAGAAAACTATTATTCAAATTCTTGCTTAAAGAGAGGAAAAATAAAGAATCATAGGATATGTAGGATAAATAGAAAGCAAAATACGATAATAGAATTACATCCACATATATCAGTCATCAGAATGAATGTAATCTCCAGTTAATTAGCAATGGTACTGAGCAAGAGTTTCAAAAACATTCAGCTCTAAGGTGATTATAAGAGGCACAGAATGTGGAAACTTAAAACTAGAAGAATTGGAAATGACACTAAGCAAATATATTTTAATACCCCAAAACACTTTAATACCTTTTAGTATTTATAACTTAGCGTTATTTGAAAGAATAGCTCTTTTAATAAAAACTGAGCAAATTTCCATGACAGCAAATCGAATAAATAAATTATGATAAAATAATATGACATACTAAATATGCAAAAAACAAATGAAACTTAGACACATATATCAACATGGATTATTCTCAAAAGCAAGAGGTCAAGCTTAAAAATAAGTCCAGGAAAAAAATTATGTTTTTAATATAAAATTTAAAACATACAAATCTAAGGAATCCATTCTTTAGGGAATATAAACATGGAAAAGACAAACAATAGCAAACACAGAATTTATGTCAGAAGTTATCTCTCATAAGAAGGAGGAAGACGGGGATCAGGCATACAGGGGACTTCAAATATGCTGGTCATTTTCTACTTGGTAGGCACACTAGCCGTCTATTCAATACCATTCTTTAAAGCAGCCTACAGATGTTTTATATATATACATACATAAATACACACACATATACGTATATGTACTCACAATATACATATATAGTAATTTATGTTAACGTATTTCAAAATTGAAGTTAAACACAGGGCTCAAATAAACACATTTTTGTAACTGAAGAAAGTTGAAAAACACCTGCACGTTAGAAATTTGACAAGAATCGACAGACTTCATATATCTGTGTGATGAAATCGTATGCACTCATGAAATGATTTATAAATAATCTTAATGCCAATGAAATCATTTATAATGTAATATTTAACTTAAAATGTTAGCAAGCTAGAAAATGCTGAGAATAATATGGTTTTCATTACGTAAACCATGTTTGTTTAAAAGGGCAGGAAAGAAATACACAAATATCCCAATAGTGGCTGTTTCCATGTGGTAGGATTGTACACATTTTTCTCTTGTTTCTTTATATATTTCTAAACTTTCCTGATATTGTACATACAGCATATACTGGGCTTCCTTGAGTGCAGGTGAGCATATGTTATTATCGTGATTTAAAATCACAATCAGTCAACAATCAGTGGCAAAAAGATTTTAAGAAAAAATACTAGAAAATGAACAAGCAATTTTTGCTCTACAGACTTTTGATTAATGAAGCACTTTTCTCCTGTTGCTTAGTTCGTCTGGAAATCTGATAATAGTAAATGGTTACTATTTAAAGACAATTTCTGATTGGTACATGACAAATGGACTGGGTGCATTAGAAATACATGTTGGAAACCATGCCTTGGGTTCCCTGGAATGCAGGTGAATCTTAGAATTAAGCACATCTTTTTGCAGAAACCCTTGGGCTGTAATAAGAGATTGTGAAGAATGAGGCTTCTATGACAAGGTGACTCTCATACCTGTCCAGTGTGGATCTTTTTCCTTTACATACCTGATTGCTACCTAGAGGGGACAAAAAGGATCGCTCCTGTACAACTCTGAGGACTATGTACCTCTGTGAATATTCTCGCTCAAGAGAAATGTCAAATTCTGCTTTGATGGAAAAATGGACTACCTACCCTAGATACTTGCAAATGAGTGTGATGACAAATCTGGCTACTGGGTTGACATCAGGTAAGCCATTTACAAGCATTTAATAAATTAAAAACCAAACTTTCTTTGCAACTAAAAATATAATAGCCCTAATCTGAATTTCTAATGGTGTTTTAAAATAATTACTGATGAATTTGATCCCCATCTCACTTTATCGATAATCTGAAGAATCAACAGTATTTTCCTTTTCTTGAGCCTTTATTCTAGGCAAAATTGTTGAATAGGTAATATCAATATTTAATGCCATCAATTACAACTTCTCATGAATCTTCCTTGTACCAATACTCTTCTGCTCATTTCATATATTTTAAAAATACTTTGAGTAAAAAATAATATAGCAACCATTTATAATCAAATGTTTGAGTATTAAACCTTATTTCTGATTGTGAAATATTTCCTCCCTCCCTCCCTTTCTTCCTCTTCTTTTACTTCTCTGTCCTTCCCTCCCTTATCCCCTTTTTTCCTTTAAATCAAATGGATGAACATGTTAGAGAGATAGTTGAGTGGGAAAGAGAGCCTATTGGAATCTGTAAAATCACAGCTGAACTCAGCATTAGACTTTATACATTCCATCAAATAATTGAGTGCTTATGTTTATACTAGTCTTCTTACTATGTGTATTTCTTTGGGAGAGATCATAATACTATTAAAATGGCCAAAAATGTTTAAGAAAGCCTATATTTGTTGGTTGTTGTGGCCTAGGAATGATCTTGGAGAGAAATACCATTTTCTTTTTTATCCTGTGTTTTTAAGTGACGTAAGTCAGAGTCAGAGTTAACAAAAAGATTTAAGTTTGTTTGCCTCAGGACAGCACTCAGAGGATAATCATTAATTCTTTTGCTGTGTTTCTGATTTGAAGCTCAAAGTATTAATAAACATCAGCCCAAGAAAAAAATAATTTCCTTTTTTTTATTTGAACTTTATTGAAAGGCTTAGAGTTTAAAAGCTATACACCTATAAGAACCTATAGAGTTTTTATAAGAACTTATAGAGTTTAATATTTCCAAAAGAGATTTATAGGTGGCCTTCTCTTATCTAAATTTAGATGGCTTGAAACGACAAACATAATGAATGTACTCATTGATTACAATACAATTATCTTAGGACCCTCATTATGATCTAGAGTATTTGGTTGAAATTACCATCCCCATGTAGATAAATCTGATTTAAAGTGATTAAATACATGCCTTACCCAACCTATATTCTTCTGAGAATGAACTCAATACTATATCTGGCTTCAGAAGTATATAGAATGGATATTTGGACAAGATTACCTCAGTTACCATAGGTTTTTTGAAGTGAAATTATGTTAGCCCTCAAAGAGGAGCAAATCATTGTGTTTTAGGACTGAAAACAGCATGTCTTTTGATACAGAGGTATTTCCCTTTTCCTGACTAAAACATTATCAGAAAGATCTTAGGATGAAAATGTATTGGTTTAAATTTTTGATCATCTAATTCAAATTCCTCTCTATCTGTATTTTGCATATATGTTTATTTATGTACATACATACAAATATACACATAGAGCAGTATGGTTTTTTAATAATAAACTGTGTGCTTGAAACTTTGAAATAAAGATAAATGAATCCATGCCCAGCTTTAATATATTGTCAGTAGAGAAAGAAACAAGCTTTCCCAGCCACGTCAATTTGTCACTTTTGTTGACAAGCTGGGTACAATAAATTTCCATCCAGAGCAAATCACTCAGAAACTCACCTCATCCAGGAAATTTTCACAATTCTTTTATACATAGGCTGCTTGCCATGACCTGAAGAAGAGATTTTGAATGAAATTTGCATCTTCAATTGGACCCATTTTTCTGTTGGCTCTCTTTAGGAGAGTTGCAATGAAATAGTAGCAACAGACTGGGAACAGCTAAGAAAGTATTGTTCCAAGTGCGTTTAAGCCTGAATGGGGTAGGGCAGACTGTCCCCCTTGGAGAAGTAGGAGACTTGTGTACCTGGACATCATATACCTAATAATAATGTTCAAAATAAATCATGTGTAAAATTTGATATGTAAATCAAATATTGGAAACCATCACCCGGACTTGCTTTTACTGCCTACCAGTTTCCTGAGATAAGCATAATGAGCCTGGTTTATGTTATAGCATAATAATAATTGAATACTGAAAATTCTGTATGAACTAGTAAAATGAACTCAACTTCTATAGGTGTGTGGACTGTCAATCTTAATTGAGGCACATGACTAATATAGTAGATTATGTTTCCAGTTGAGTGTCCTAGTTACTCTACGTCTTTGAGTGTATGACTTCTGAACTAAGAATGTAAAGATTAACCAGTGTGCACCACTCTTTTCTACCCATTTCCAAGTTATAAAAGTCTTCCAGAAATTATGGATTTAACATCAGTCAAGGTGTTAAGTGAAGTTTTTGTCTAAGTCTAGAACCCTGGTCTTAATTTTTAAAATTTATAATTTTACACTAAAAAGTACATAAGTTTAAAAATTATAATTTCCATGCTACTTTACAAAAATCATCCATTAATTGTTTTCATGAAAATCTTGATCACGACAGGATGTTCATAGGGTCATCATATTAAAAATGAGCAAAAAAAATGAGCACCTTTCTATCTGTATTTAATCACTCAATTCTACCTACAGAAATCAGATTGACTCAATTGATACTTTCCCCTGGATCTACATTATGTTGTTTATTTCTAGGGGAAAGTGATTAAATCACAAAATTGTATTTTGTTTTATTGAGAGGCAGTAGGGCACAGTGGATAGAACAGGCTTCATAGACAATGTTTAAAATCTAAGTTATTCCCTTCTCTTCTGTGTGATTCTGGGCAGAGTTGCTTGAATTCTCTGATCCACAGTTTTTACTTCTAAGTAAAATATCATATCTACGCTGTTGAGTTCTTTGCAATTTGAAGAATATTTGTCATGTTGTCAGTGTTCAATAGATAGTTTCTATTATTGATTTTGCACAGCATGTTGCATCCAGAAAGGGCTTAAACACTCTTTTTAGATCAATTTAGTGAAAACAAGGGCTACATGTATGATTATCTTATTCTTATAAAGAATTGGACTCAGAGAAGTGAGATTTTCTTGAGTTCACAGCTAGTAAGAACAGAGGTTAGACTTGAGCCTATCTTCTGGTGTTTAAATCTTTCAACAAATATACTGTTTTTTCTTAAGGCCCCTCTCAATCTTAAAGTCTATGATTTCTGGAAGCAGACTGCAAAGACTTTTATCCCCAAAATCTATGGGAGATGAAAAGACTTTGTAATACTGGTTACCCTGGTCTTCTTGCATTTACAGTACAATCTTATGTGAAATATCTGAGTTACATTTATATATTGCATTATTTCTAAATCTAAGTACAAGAATGCATGTTGAGATTAAAAAAAATACACATTCCATGGATCTATGTGTATGTATGTTTGTGTGTGTATGTTTAAAAATGCCAACTAATAATAATATTATCATGTCATTATCATTTTATGATACAGTTCATTTAAATCTTTAGTGAGCATAGCAGTTTGTGTACACCAAAAGAGAAGCACCCTTTTGGTAACATTTCCAATATGTAGTTTTTCTCTTGACCTTTGAATCTCAAATTCATCTGGGTAATTTATTTCAATGTCATTAAACATAGTACTCTCCTGGAAATCAGAGCTTTTTCAGCTCAATCACAGTATCCAGTTTTGGTTTCAAGATTACTATAGATATATTTTAAATATGCATGACTGATAATAGCCATTTGTCCTTCCAAACACTTGTAAGTATCCCAGAGCCAGCTAAGCCATTTTCCCTCAAAAGGAAAAAAATCTTAATAAAATCACTCCCAAATAGTTATATAATATCTAAATTTCCTATATGAAATCCATATATGTTATTTTAGCAACTAATATGATATATTAAATTGTATAAACAGCCTAGACCTTGGGTGAAAACTCCTTTTATAAACAAAGGAAATTTTGAAGTGATAATAATATGAATCATATTGAAAGGCTGACATTTCAGGTGTTAGTATTTACTTTTTTATTTTGAATTTATTATTTCCATTGTTAAATTCTTAAATGTTTTTGTACTTTATCTTGCTGAATAATTGTAATCAGTAATTTTCTTCATGTACTAAAGATTGTGTCATAGTTCTCATATTTCTACATAAACAACTGAAAATCTGGCAAATGTGTGATCTTTGAACCTTGTCTGAATGACTCATGGAATCTACATGTTCAGCTCTCCTTGTGGTAGGCTGAATAACAGTCCTCCAAAGATATATACCTCCTAGTTCCATGAACCTGCGTTATCTCATATAGCAAAAGGGACCTTGCAGTTGAAAGTTCAGAATTTTAAGGTACGGTGATTATCCTGGATTATCTGAGTGTGTCCAGTGTAGTCACAAGTATCCTTATTAGAGGGAGGCAGAGGGATATTTGACCAAAGAGGAAGATGAGAGTATGATGGGATCAGAAAAGACAGTGATGCCTTTTAAGATGAAGGAAGGAGTCATAAGTCAAGAAATGCAGGCAGCCTCTAGAAGCTGGAAAGAAACAAGAAAACAGATCTTCCTCTGAAGCCTTTAGAAGGAACACAGCCCTGTCAACACCTTGATTTCAGACTTCTGACCTCCAGAACTATGAGAATATATTTGTATCGTTTTAAGCCAATACATTTATGGTAATATGTAATGGTGTCAATATGAAACTAAGACATCACTATGATGAATAGCTGTAATTTATTGTTTAAATTCCTTTCCCCCTTAAATAAGTGTTAGTTGAAGAAATGATGAGCCTGGAATTTGACAATTTTCAAAGCAGGCAACTAGGGAATTTGAACCTTTTAAGAGCTGTGATGGCTTTAATCTGTAGGAACATGCTAAGGAGAAAGCTGGAGGAGTTGGAGTGAGAACACCCTACAGAACTGGTGGTTCCTTAGAATGGAACTGTCTTAACAAATGACGTGGTGATTGACTCTTTCTGCAAAAGTTACTGATCTCTTCAGCTGCTATTAATAAATGATACTGGCAATGATACTGGGTCATTTTTTCATGTCTGTCCCAATCTTAACATTCTCCACATCTTAGATCTTTTCACTCATTCATGAACGCTGCCTAATGCACCAGAACACTGAGTTAAGTGGCTATCTGGCTCTCTATATAAGCATTTAAAAGAGTCATCGGGAAGGAAAAAAACAGATTATAGAAGAAAGAAAGGCCTTTTGTAAATTGCTTTCCAAGAGCTAGGCACCATTCCAGGAAAATGAAGGGCACTTTTCAATGGACTTTAACCTCCCATTGGTGGTATTTAAAGTCCTTCTTTGGGACATTATATAAGCCAATGGTGAATATTTTGCCAGAAATTTTCCATTAAAATTATAATCACTTAATGCTTTGAGGTTAGCCAAGGAGATTATATTATATAGAAAATGATCTTAAAATTTGTATTGTAAGTTAATTACTATTACATGAACAAGCCTGTCAAATATTTCTCCTTCTGGGAATCATCCAACAATATATATGTATTTTTCCAGATATTTGTGCCAAAATATCAAGAATTCCCATTAAGGAAAAAAAAAGTACTTCTTTTAAGAGGAAAACCTATGTTTTCAATACTGTGATTCTGCAGAAAAAATAAATATTCCTAACAGGTAAAAAGTGATAGAAATTTAAACATGAGAATCTAAACATCCCATATTCCTTGCCTATCAGGAGCATTTAAAATTCAAGAAAAGGAAACATGAAAGAAATGGTAAATAGTGTACGACAAAGTAAGATATAAAGAGAAAAATGCAAAATATATGATTATACCACACTCAACTTGTCCATGTGGAATCAGATAAGTTTATCTATAGGTTAAGTTATATTCTGTGATCACTCTACTCACCGTCTTCTTTCTCTAATGTTAGTTTGCATGAAATCAGGTTTAGAAAAAAAGAAAGCAAGCAAGCTTGCATATTTACTATTTGCCATGCATATATATGTCATATCTATCTCTTTTATACCATTTGGGTTAATCTCATTTCGTAAATGGCAGGAAAACAGAAGCCCTGAGTTACACCTTACTTAGGGTTTCACAGGTAGCACATGACAGAGGAAATAAGAATTTAAGTCTTTTGATGTAAAAATTACATTCTTTCCTTAGATAGGGGGCATTTCTGAAAAATGAGTGTCACAAGGGGGAAGGGAATTCAGCTGAAATTTTTCTTGATGGAGTTGATGCATTTCAGGGTTTGCTGAATTATTGTATGAGTCTTTGTTCTTTGTATTTTTATGTATATGCATGTCTGTAACAACTGGTATCTATCTGCATCTGTCAATGGAGAGATTCATACACCAAAACTTCTTTTTTACAATCTCCTGGAATGATTTTGCAAAAAAGTAGTTAAAATGGATCTCTGGATCCAATGAAGATGGATCTATAACCATACTGACAGTCTGACATTTATAGAAACATAGAGCTGATAAGTAAATTACATGTACATTATTTTTGCTAGTTGCTATCTGATCTTATCTGGTAGAAAAGTCATGTAATCATCATTTCATAATGGCCAGATATTTTCATTGACCTGTAGAGACAGCATAGTGTACTGAACATTTAGAAATGATGTTAGGAAACATTTAAAAAGTGCCACATGCCTGATAAATTTCTGATTTTTTTTAACACATGCCAACATATTCTTTACAATTACTTCATGAAGTAGGTACTGTTGTGGTCGCCACTGTACAGACTGAGGAAATGAGGCACACAGAGGTAAAGTAACTTGTACAGAGTTGCTCAGATAATAAGAGGCACAATTAGGATTCAAATCCAGGTGTCCTGGTTCCAGATCCCATATGTGCTTAAACATTTAATTTCTAATAGGAGTTGAATAGATGTCTTAAGATATTCTAAGTGAAGTAATCCAGAAAGAGAAAGAAAAATACCATATGATATCACTTACATGTGGAATCTTAAAAAAAAAAAAAAGACAAACTTATTTACAAAACAGAAACAGACTCACAGATATACAAAACAAACTTATTGTTACCAGGTGGGGGAGGGGTTGGAAGGGATAAACTGGGAGTTCAAGTTTTGCAAATACTAACTACAGCATATAAAATAGATAAACAGCAAGCTTATACTGTATTGCACAGGGAACTATATTCTATATCTTGTAGCAACTTATGGTTAAAAAGAACATGAAAATGAATATATGTATGTTCCTATATGACTGAAGTATTGTGCAGTACACCAGAAATTGACACAACACTGTAAACTGACTCTAGTTCAATAAAAATATATATTAAAACTAAAGGGAAAATAAGTGGAGGAACAGAAAAATGAAATTCCCTAGAGCTAGATTATGATGTGAATCATCAGTACGGGAGTCAACAAAGCACTGAGCAGGATGAATGGAAAATGCCCACTTAGGCTCGTCCCTCATGAAGTTTCAGAACATAAAAGAAATTTTTAAAAAAGATTCCAAAAATTTACAGAAACAAAACAACAAGCTGGTTACTTACCAATAAATGAGAATTAAAATGGCATCTGACTTCTCATCAGCAAAACTGAGTATGACAGTGGAGGGGAAAAGTTATTATAAGTTCCAAAGGAAAAGGCTATTTTCTGCCAAAATATCAAGGGCAAGTGCAGGCCAGACACATATTTGGATAGACAGGGACTCACAAAGTTTACCACTCACATCCTACAGTGATTTTCTAGAACGCACTCCAACAAATTTAAGATGAAAGACAGGAAAAAGGAGGATGTGGGATTCAAAAGCCATCATGTCAAACTTGTGTAAAATTAAAAAACCCAGCTGTTGACTGTGCAGTTGGCTTAGAAACCAAATGAACTAAAGCAGAACAGGAAGTTAAGAAGTTTTAAGAAGGAAGACATTAAAGAAAAAAACATTGATTCAATGTAACAGATAAAATAATGTAGAAGTTAGATAACCTTGGTACAGTTTTTCTTAGTCTTGGCACTGTTGATATTTTGAGTAAGATCAGTTTTTGGTGGGGGAGGCTGTTTTATGAATTGTAGGATATTTAGCAGCAACTGGAAAAATGATGAAATGCCATCCTTGTGTAGTATGTGTTCAATAAATGTTTATTAACTAAACTAAGTTTACAGAGATTAAAAAGAATAAATGTCAAAAACATGGAAAAAGTAATCATGAATAAAATATAGAAGAACATGAGGCATTATATTAGTTTACATAGTGAAAAATCAAGAAATAATGTCTTAAGTTGATAGGTTATAAAACAAAACTTAAGTAAATATGCAACTCTATACATATAATGAACAGGGAAGATGAAAATAAAACTTGGCATATTTTGAGAAGAATGGAGAATATGAAAACTACAACAGAAGGTAATTGAATTGTAACCATCATCTTTTATATTAGGAATACATTATTATGAGAAGTTGAAAATCAAGAATAGATATAAGAACACTTCATGCAAGGTTTTGGAGATAATCTCTAAGATGATTAAAAAACAAATTAAAAAAAGATACAAAAATTCCAAGATGATTGAAAAAACAGATAAAAACAAAATGATACAAAAATACAAATAAACAAAACAAAACATATTAATGAGAGAAGAGTCAGCAGTTGGGGAAGTCAGTTCATTTGTGTCTTTTACTCTCTCTATTTAATTTATGTTTTAATTGACTACTTTAAAAGAAAAATTATAAATTTAATGGGAGAGCTTTGGGAAAAATAACAGAATGATCTTGCCATACAATGGACTAGTTGCTTCATATGAAACCTAATATCCTCTTTAGGATTATTGAATGGACAAGAAATTGCTAAATGATTATTGAATGGACAAGAAATTGCTAAAGGATGTAAGACATCCTTACAGAAAATTCCAGACTCAGGAATGATGCAATAAAATTTACATTTTAGATTTACCACTTTCATGGCTGAATAAATAATGAGTCAAAGAGGTAATAAAGATAAGAATTCAATTAGGAGGTTATTTTCAATTAGGAGACAAGAAGCAATGATGACTTGGACCCAGGAGCAGCTGGGGTTTGGAATGAGGACTAACAGACTGACAGGAAACTTGGGAAACAGGACGAGTAGGAGCTGGGGACAAAATATCATATGAGATGAAGAAAAAGAGAATGTCTAGGATGACCTCAGTGGTGTTCCACTGGAAGGTTCAATGAATGGTGGTGTCACTACAGCAAGTAACCTAGGAGAAGAAAGAGTTTTATTTTGGAGAATGGGAAAACAAATTTAATTTTAAAAGATGTTGACCATGAGAATTTGTTCATTCATGAAGATGTTGCAGATACAGGGCTGAGGACTCAGAGGAGTCAATGGAAATAAAGATTTGTTAAAATCTTCAGTCTAGTGCTAGTGTCTTCAAGATAATATGATCAGTATGGGAACTAGTATCCTAGTCAGGACTCTCGCACCTAGCGGTGTGAGCTTGGAGAAATTATGTCTTTTCCACACCAATAAGATGGAACAAAAGTAGGATAAGATGATATTAAAGATACCTTGAGACTTGGGGTTTTTGTCAAATCTGCTTATTGAATTAGTCTAATATTGATAGTTAGATTTGTAATGACAAGGTTATTTTACTAGGCATGGAAAAATTGAGCTGTAGTTTATGTTTCAGAGCACTGTTCTTTCTGATCAGCTTCCTGCTATATTTGATATTTTCCAAGAACCTGGGGAAAAGTGAATACTCTACTGAGGCAAGACTTTTCACAGCTGCATAATGCCACTCATCTTTTGTTTTATTATTGTGCTCGTGGATTACAGCTCATGTGGTGATGCTTAATTCCTGATTTTAAGCACAGAATTTCACTTATTTATTGTTAACCCCTTTTTAATAATCATAATTTTGTTAATTAAAAAATATCTGCAGGGAAGCTGATTGAGTTGGGAAGGGATGTGATCCAGGATTCTGGGGAATCTTTGAAAGATAATGCTTATGTTTTTGGATAGAGAAGTGGAATTTTGGCCTGAATGAATTTTTGTGGTCCAGATTGATGAGCTCTTGTTCAGTTTATATTTCTTGATTTTTATCCTGATTGTCCAAAACAGTTTATTTTCTTCCTTGTTCTTCCCCTGTGGCTTTTTGTTCTAGAATGGAAACATGTCTTCTCTAAGCATTTGGGAAATAGGTCAATATGAAACTCCTTTATCAAATCCTATGCACAGCATTTTCCTGGGAAAAATGCCAAAACTGACCACTTATGCTAGATAGGAAAACCTCAGCTGGCTTTCCAAATCTAAGCACTATGATTTTCCCAAAAAAGATCTTTGAAACTTAAGATACAGGGTGCTTGCATATTTTGGTTTACAGTACTCAAACTGAAATTTGATTCCCCTTGTTTTTCATTAAGTACCAGGAAAAGAATAAACATAGCTTTTCCTAGAATTCAGCATAATCTGCTTCCAACTGTATTCTGTGAATCTAAAAGCATTTCAAATGATTAAAAAAGTAACCTTGGATCTGTAATTCAGCCACAGTGCTCATAATCACAGCACAGCTGACTGAAATCACATGTGTTATCTTCTAGATAAATGATCCTCTATTGTGAGTAGGGAGGAGAGTATTAGATTTAGGAAACTGAATATTAAAAAGGAGCAAATTCCAGGTTCTGTTTTAAAGCTTAAGTTTTTGAAAAATACTTTCTGCTTAATGCTTATTGGCTTGTGTAGAGAGTGGCATGAGTTAAACTAGTTTAAGGATTTGTTCTTTGAATTGATAGTCTTGTTTTTTAGTAACACAATTTAATACTTTGGTCCATGTTAGAATCCATGTTATTAGTACCATAGATTAGTTGAAAATTAAATACTGCTTTTATCACTCATTATTAATATCAAGTTTTTAAACTTTACATAACATAAAAACTGATCAACTAGGGAGAGGGATGGGGTTAGTTCATTCTATTTACCACAAATTACACGTGATTCCATCTTCTTAGGTGCACCACGGAAGTTATTTTAATGAAATCTTGGAAATCCAAAAAGGAAAGAATCTAATAGACTATTCAGCCTTGTGTTAGATAAACATGAGAATAAGCCCCAGAACCTTGGGCAGTAAAAATATTCAGTTTTTGATCTGGATTCACTTATACTTCACAATCATCAGGTATTTTTAAAAAGCAGTTTAGCAAGAGTAACCATCTCTTGAACACAATAGTGTGTACTACTAAAATATGTAAAAATACAGTAAAACTTGGATTTGTTGCTCTAAATAAATCTTAAAGACAAACAGCATTTGAAAATTATTTTTCTAAAGGACATATTTCCTTTAAAATTTAATTAAAATTTTATGTGGGTAATAGTTACAAATATAAATATTCTTTTGCATTGCAGTTGATGGAGTACTTATTTGAATAGCCCAGAACCTCTTTACAAAAACAGCTATAACCACTAAGATAACATATCAGAAATATCACAGGCAGCATCTACAATAAAGTTATATGAAAAAAAATATTCCTATGTGTGGGGTCAAACCAAAAACAGCAGTAAGAACGATATAGTTTCAAAGGTTCTGCAAGAGAATGCAGAAACAGTGAATAAATAATCTTCATGTGGCTCAGAGAGCTAAAGAATCCAGAAATTGCTCCATTTGTTGTAGAAATCTTGATGAGCAAATCTTGAACAACTCAGCTAGGAGGGTGTCTACAGAGGCTTAACTTTGTAAGGAAGTTAATGGTGACCATGTTGAATTTCGGACAATGTTGAGGTATGAATCCTTGCAGTTAAGGCAATAGAACTCACTTTGGGAATAAAGCACTGGAAACAGAAAGGACACATCTCAGAAAATACAAGGCCATGCGTTTTGAGACTTATATGTTAACAATAGAGAATATTACTGTTGAGTCATGTGATTTGATAATATTTTAGCCTACTCTTTCCTTCTGAGAATCCACGAAAACCTAGTTCATTTAGAAATCCTCAACTGAAATATACTGCAACCACAGAAGAGTCGGTATGAGCTCTTCTCTGTCTGTTTGATAGAATTCCCCGGACTTCCGCTTGCAGGGAGTTGTTTTTTATTGCTGATTCTATTCCACTTCTAATGATTGGTCTGTTCAAATGATCTATTTCTTCTTGATTCAGCTTTGGTGGACTGTATGTTTCTAGAAAGTCATCCATTTCTTCTGGGTTGTCCAATTTATCGCCATATAGTTGTTCATAGTATTCTCTCTCTCTCTCTTTTTTTTTTGTATTTCTGTGGTGTTGGTTGTAATTCCTACATTTTCATTTCTTATTTTGTATATTTTGCCCTCTCTTTTTCCTTCTTGATGAGCCTGGCCAGAGGTTTGTCAATTTTGTTTACTCTTTCAAAAAAAACCAGCTGTCGGTTTGATTGATTTCTTTTATCATTTTTTAAAAAATCTCTGTTTTATTTATTTCCTCCCTGATCTTTATTATTTCTTTCATTTTGCTGACTTTAGGTTTTGTTTGTTCTTCTTTTTCTAATTCTTTTAGGTGATAGGTTAAGTCCTTTACTTGAGATTGTTCTTGTATTTTGAGGAAATTAAAGAAGACTTAAAGAAATGGAAAGATATCCCATGTTCTTGGGTTGGGAGAATTAATATTGTTAAAATGGCCCTATTACTCAAAGCAAGCTACAGATTTAGTGCAATCCCTTTCAAACTACCCAGGACATTTTTCATAGAACTTGAACAAATAATCCTAAAATTTATGTGGAATTTACAGTTTTCATTGAAATGGTCAGCCTGCACTCAGTCTTTGCTGAGCACAGTAATCAAAACAGCATGGAATTAGTACAAAAACAGACATAGAGATCAATGGAAGAGTATAGAGATTCCAGAAATAAACCCACAGACTTCTGGTCAACTAATCTTTGACAAAGGTGGCAAGAATATATAATGGAGTAAAGACAGTCTCTTCAGCAAATGGTGTTGGGAAAACTGGACAGCAGCATGTAAATCAATAAAGTTAGAATACTCCCTCACACCATACACAAAAATAAACTCAAATGGTTTAAAGATTAAAGCATAATGCAAGACACTATAAACCTCAGGAGAAACATAAGCAAAACATTCTCTGATGTAAATCTTAGCAACGTTCTCCTAGTGCAGTCTACCTAGGCAATAGAAATAAAAGCAAAAATAAACAAATGGGGCCTAATTAAACTTACAAGCTTTTATACAGCAAAAGAAACCATAAGCAAAACAAAAAGACAACCTACGGAATGGGAGAAAATATTTGCAAAAGATGAGACTGACAAGGGCTTAATTTCCAGAATAAATAAATAGCTCATACAGCTTAATAATAGTAAAATATTAACAACCCAGTCCAAAAATGAGCAATTCTCCGGTGAAGACATACCAATGGCCAATACGTGCATGAAAATATGCTCAGTATTGCTAATGATCAGAGAAACGAAAATCAAAACTACATGAGGTATCACCTCACATCAGTCAGAATGGCCATAATTAAAAAGTCTATAAATGATAAATGCTGGAGAGGGTGTGGAGAAAAGGGAACCCTCTGGTGGGAATGTAGTTTGGTGTAGCCATTATGGAAAACAGTACAGAGATTCCTCAAAAAACTAAAAATAGACTTACCATATGATACAGCAATCCCACTTCTGGGTATATATCTGGAGGGAACTCTAATTCATAAAAGATACATGCACCCCAATGTTCATAGCAGCACTATATACAATAGCCAAGACATGGAAACAACCTAAATGTCCCTCAAGAGATGACTGGATAAAGAAGTTGTGGTACATTTATGCAATGGAATACTACTCAGTCTTAAAAAATAATAAAATAATGTCATTTGCAACAACATGGATGGACTTGGAGTTTGTCATTCTAAGTGAAGTAAACCAGAAAGAGAAAGAAAAATATCAAATGATATCACTTATATGCAGAATCTAAAAAAAAAGACAAGTGAACTTATTTACAAAACAGAAACAGACATGGAAAACAAACTTATGGCTACTGTAGGGGGAAGGAGATGGGAGGGAAAAATTGGGAGTTCGAGATTTGCAGTTACTAACTACTATAAAATAAATAAACAACAAATTTATAGTGTGTAGCACAGGGGGCTATATTCAATATCTTGTAGTAACCTACAATGATAAAGAATATGAAAGTGAATATGTAGTTGATTGAACTGTTATGCTGTACGCCAGAAATTGGCACAACATTGTAAACTGACTATACTTCAATTAAAAAAAAAAACTGAAAGAAAGGAAATAATAATGCAACATATGTATAATGGCAGTAATTGCAGAAGATGACTAACAAAACAATAGAATTGAACAGATACTAGAAAATAGAATTCAAGTAAATTTTCTTAGAATTAAAAAAAGACTTGAAACGACATGTTGAAAGACCATACTACATCCCTTTGAAAATACCCAGAAAGATACCTTTTTAGCATAATTATGGACTTCAGAGAAATAAAAATCCTTCACACATCATTCCAAAAACTTGGAGTGAATTGGAAGTTCGAGATTTGCAGGTGCTAACTGCTACATACAGAATAGATAAACAAAAAGTTTATTCTGTATAACACAGGGGACTATATTCAATATCTTGGTAGTAATCTACAATGAAAAAGAATATGAAAAGAAATATATGTATGTATATGTATGACTGAAACTTTATGCTCTACACCAGAAATTGACATAACATTGTAAATTGACTATATTTCAGTTAAAAAAAATGAAAAGATATAGACATTTATAAGCAAAAGAGTATCCGATTGTTGTCTAAATTTGTGAAATTTATATTTTATGTAAGAGGACAATGTAGTAATCTATGTAAGAAAATGTAGAAAAGAAAATGTAAGCCAACAATTGCATGTCTAGCCAAACTGATGTTAAAATATAGTGACATTTTACATAACACAGACATACTATTATTAGCATACGTAATGTTAGTTAATATTTCATGAGTCCTTCATAAGAAATACACTAAGGAAGGACTATAAGATGACAAAAAGGCCTAAAAAGTCACTGTCATTAGTATTTACAGTAAGCATTAAATATAATGTTATCAATAGAACTGAAATTAGGGAGAGTGAGGAGAGGAAAAGGAAAGCAGAATGAGTTTACTGATTGCCTTCTGGATGTAAGCTGGGGTTAAAAGTGTATCTTCTCAAATGAAGTGCAAGGAGACAGAGGAGAGGGAAAAGAAAAGATTCTACCTAACAACCTCACTTATAGCAGAAAATGAATAGACTTTATCCAAAAAGACAAAGAAAATACTAATTAACAGTATTATGTAAAGAAATTAGTATAAATGCAACTATTACCAAAAAATATAGACATGTCTAAATATTAAAGATATGCAGAGAGAAGAGTGAGAACAAGGATGAAAAAGGAAGGAGAGAGAGACAGAGACAGAGACAAGGAAACACTAGTCAAATGACATTAAAGATGGAAAAAAGTAGAGAACTCAGAAGACCAAATCAGCTAACCAAGATTCAGTTAGAAGACAGAACCACTCTTTGCGCTCAGGTATAATTGTTTTCATGTAGAAAAAGGGGTTTAAATATCAGTCATAAGAGTCAGAGGGGCAGAGATCAGAGAAGCTACTGCTGAAAGTCAGAGGGTCTCCTGCAAGTCAAAATAATCAATACTCAAGCCTCAACCCAAGGTACCAAAATGGATAATTCTCAAACTGGCTGCTTCTGCAACTCTTGAGAGTCAGAGAATTCCCCACCTAATATCTCCACTTGTAGTGGAGAACCAGGTAAGTCTTAAGAGTTGTCAGGAATTTCTTACGTGCCCATATGTCTGGCTGCAGCTGCTTCAAGAGAAGAACATCTTCTCTTTCATTTTGATCTTTTAAATTCATTTAAGTTCCCCATACCTGCAGTCTTTTACCCAGAGCCATACACAGAAGGGCATTCTGGGAAATGCATTGCAGAGCTTGGGGATAAAGATGACGCTGAGGTAACAGCATATATGCCATCACAGTAAGCAAAGAAAGTCATACAGTATGCTGTACATAAGAAGTCATCTAAAACAAAGAGGTTCTTTTTCCCCCCATTTTTAAATTAAAGTCAAGTCAGTTTTCAGTGTTGCTTCCATTTCTGGCATACAGCATGATGTTTCAGTATATGTATACATACATATATTTCCTTTCATATTTTTTTTTCATTATAGGTTACTACAAGATACTGAATATAGTTCCCTGTGCTATACGGAAGAAACTTGTTGTTTATCCATTCTATATATAGCAGTTAGCGTCTACAAATCTGCAAGACATTCTTAAGTGTTTAAATTAAAATGGATACAGCTACACAAGGTAATTGCAAATTAAAAAAAAAAAGAGTCATGAGTTTGATATCTGACAAAGTTGAATTGAGCTCAAGAAACACAGAGACAAATAAGAACACTTTTACTGTTAAACTCTGTATTTAATAATAAAGATATGAGTTACTAATATGCATGCATCGAATATGTATCACAGCAATGACTCACATAAAAACAAACTATATAGCATACAAGGAAAAACGGACAAAATATAAAAATGATATAAATAGTATTCCCTCACCATAGATAGCACAAATAACATTAAAAAAGATGTCACATGGATATTTTATGTTTGAATTGCTGCTAATAATTTAGGCAAAACATAACATTTTATTGTATTTAAATTGCATGTACTTTATATGTAAAATTGTATATACATATATCCTTTTAAATTTCTAATTCTGTGAACTGTTTATTTACGTCTTTTGTGCATTTTATCTGTTGGTTTCTTTGCCTTTTTGTAAAAGGTTTATAGGAGATTTTTGACATTCCATATTGATGTCCTTTGCTGTGGTCCAAACGTGCTACAAGATCGTATCATGGAATTCGAGCAATTGTGTATGTCCAAGCCAGTCTACTAGAGCCACTGTTGAATATACTTAACCTCTTCTTATAATTGAGTTCTGGCTGCTTTGTAAGTGGGTGACTCCATTTCTATGGCTTCTGGCTGGAATTACTTTTGCAACCTAATGCATTATATATCCCTTCTAGGCGTCTTTCATTTATCACCATTACTTAATATTTACAACCAAGGTTGCAGCTAATTCCCTTCACCCCTTAATTTGATTCAGTCTTTATTTTTGCTGCCTCACTGGATTCTTTATTGTTTTCAGATTTTTCCATCTGGCACTAGGCCCCAGTTTTATGGGCATTTTATTGACATTGTTTAATTTATTTCAAAATAATTTCCACACTAGTAAAAATATATTTCCAAATGTATGTACTTCAGCTCTCAGAAATATCCCATTATGTGAATCTCATTCCTCAGTGACAGTGGAAAAATGTGTTTATGGGGTGGATGAGTTTCGTTATGACAACAATTCTATTTCTCTCCCTTAGATAAGAAAAATGAGTGAAAAAACTGAACTGTGAGTCTCAGTAAAAATGTGCAATTATCGTGTTGTCATGCAGATCCAGGCCTCTCTGCTTAAACTTATTTTAAAGAAATAGAAAATACACTGGTTAAGACTACTTTTCTTTTCTCTCTCTGTATTCTCCCTCCCCAGGAAGCCATGTCTTGTCTGGCCAATGTCTAGGGCTCTACTATACCAAGAAGAGATCTCCTGGTTGAAAACTTATCAAACAGGAGACTCATTTGGAAACACTGATGCATTTTGATGCTAGGTTATGTAGACGATATACCTTGTTGACCTAACTGTAATTTTTCAGTTGTCTTATTCACACTAATTAAGCATGATTCAGGTTACATATTATTTCTGTCTTCTCCATTCCATCCCATTAATTTAACTCTTAACTTTCATTCCGTAAGTATTCCATATTTGGCCTAGATATTATGTTTTAATCATTTTATGCTAAATTTTCTGTCTTAGGGTATAAAAACATTCAGTTCTCAAATTTCAAAGGAAAAGTGGATCTTGAAGGATAAGGAAGGTTTAGACCTGTGGGGAAAGGGGAAACAATATTTAGAGAGAATAAAATAGTTTTAAATAAGATTTGGGTGCCTGTATATATAATATTTCATACATAATGGTAATACCCTGTTTACTGCATTTTACCTTCTATTATTACTTATGCTATAATAATTTAAACTTTAAATGCATACGCCATATAATTCTATTGAACACATATTTTACCATAAGGAGTTTGGGATGAGAATTTCACTGATTGATGCTATATGATTATACGTTCTCTTTACTCTTATCTATCGGTTGTAAAGATCAGGTTAAGAACATACACCCTGGAAAAAGATTATCTGAGTTTGGGTTATGTCTCTTTCTTGCAATATAGTCTCGGTCAAGTTACTTAACCTTTCTCTGCTTCATTTGCAAATATTAATGCCGCATTTACCTCCTATGGATATTGTAATGATTAAATGAGTTTGCATATGTTAATGGCTTAGAAGTGCTTGGCATCATAGGGAGGAGTATGAAACCAAAGACACTTGGGCGGGAGGCAGATGGAAGACATAGTCTAAGGCCATTTCAAACTATTCTTAATAATTAGTTATTTGTTACACCATTTCCATTTCTAATCCTGTCTCCTACATATGAGGTTGCCTATGTCTTAAAGTAGCAAGAAGTTCTAAACTATGAACTAGTAGGTAATAGTTGGAAATCAAAACAAAAGTCTTATCATCTTTTCTTTCTGCAAGTCAAAGGAACTGCTGGAGGTTGTGTTATGAGAGTCTACAGAGCAAAACAAATCTTCAGTCAGATAATCAATACACTAATAACGTATCTTAAGGTAAAACTTAAGATAATTTCAGAGGGTTTTAGATTGGTTCAGCAAAGAAGAGGTTAAAGGAGAGGAATCTTATATTTTGATTAATGAGTCAAGAAAACATGGCATAGTTGGCTCAGAATACTCTATTTATCTTCACCCTACTTGATTCATTATCCAAAACTCTTCAAATATTTAAGCACTGTATTTAGAATCAGATATTGGGCACTTATTCCAGCAATTTTAATATTATATTTATCTTTGCTGAAAGCTGTATTTGTACATAACAATGTTTATAGAGATTAAAGAGATTTTTCACATCTCTGAGGGTTTATGCTGTGTAATCATGTTAACAACATTAAGCAGGCATTTAAGTGCCAAAGATATCTGCTGTTATAAAGAAAACAGTTCTCTTATCTATTGTACTGTGATCCTAGTCTTGTTTTAAGTACTGAAGATAAAATTGATAAAAATGAATGAACTGACAATAGATCAATGGAACAGAATAGAAAGCCCCCAGATAGTTCCACATAAATATGGCCAGTTGATTTGTGACAAAAGTGTAAAAATTTTTGATGAGAGAAAAAATTGCCTTTTAAAAAAATGGTTTTGAAACAAGTAGTCATTCATTTGCAAAATGAAAAGAAGGAAAGGAAGGAAGGAAGGAAGGAAGGGAGAGAGAGAGAGAGAGAGAGAGAGAGAGAGAGAAAGAAAGAAAGAAAGAAAGAAAGAAAGAAAGAAAGAAAGAAAGAAAGAAAGAAAGAGAAAAAGAAAAAGAAATTCAAACTATACCTTTCTCTTTATATCTATGAACTACAAATAATAATGCTGGAGAGGATGTGGGGAAAAGGAAAGCCTCCTACACTGTTGGGGGGAATGTAAATTGATGCAGCCACTATGGAAAATAGTAGGAAGATTCCTTAAAAATTAAAAATAAAGCTACCACATGATCCAGCAAATCTACTCCTGGGCATATGTCCAGAAAAGATGAAAAACTCTAATTAAAAAAGATACATGCACCCCAATGTTTATATCAGCACTATTTATAGTAGCCAAGACATGGAAACAGCCCAGGTGTCCATCAACAGAAATTGGCTTAAGAAGATGTGGTGTTAAGAAAGAAAGAAAGAAAGAGAGAGAGAGAAAGGAAGAAAGAGAGAAAGGAAGAAAGAGAGAAAGAAAGAAAGAAAGAAAAGAAAGAAAGAAAGAAAGAAAGAAAGAAAGAAAGAAAGAAAGAAAGAAAGAAAGAAAGAAAGAAAAAAAGATTACTCAGCCATAAAAATAATGAAATACTGCCTTTTGCAGCAACATGGATGGACCTACAGACTATCATACTAAGTGAAGTAAATCAGACAGAGAAAGACAAATATAGGATATCACTTATATGTGAAATCTGAAAAATAATACAAATGAATCTATATACAAAACAGAAGCAGACTCACAGACAGAAAACTAAATTATGCTTACCAAATGGGAAAGGTAGAAATAATAAAGATCAGGGAGTAAATAAATAAAACAGGGACCAAAAAAAAAAAAAAAAGAAAAGATTAATATAACCAAGAGTTTGTTATTTGAAAGGATAAATCAAATTGATAAGCTTTTAGGCAGGTTCATTAAGAAAAAAAGAGAGAAGAGCCAAATAAAATAATAAACAAAAGAGGAGAATTTACAACCAATATCACAGCATTACCAAAAATCATAAGGGAATTCTGTGGATGGTTATATGCCAACAAATTGGACAACTTAGAAGACATGGATAATCCTAGAAGCATACAATCTTTCAAAACTGAATCAGGAAGAAATAGACAATCTACACGGACAGTTCATTAGTACTGAAATTCAGTTGGTAATGAAAACACTTCCAGGAAGAAAAGGCCAGGACCTGATGGCTGGCTTCACAATGGAATTCTACCAAATGTGTAATGAAGAGCTAGTACTTATTCTTCTCAAACTATTCCAAAAAATTGAAGAGGAGGGAAACACTTCCAAATTTATTCTATGAGGCCACAATTACCCTGATACCAAAACCAGACAAAACACTACCAAAGAAAAAAGGAAATTACACACCAATATCTCTAATGAACACAGGTGCAAAAATCCTCAACAAAACATTAGCAAACCAAAGTCAACAATATATAAAAAGTGTCATACACCATGATGGAGTGAGGTTTATTCTAGGGATGAAAAGATGATTCAGTATCTATAAAACAATCAATGTGATATAGCACATTAACCAAACGAAGGATTAAAAATCACATCACCATCTCAATAGAAGCAGAATAAGCATTTCACAAAATTCAACATCTACTTATGATAAACACCCTCATCAGTGTTGGTATAAACACCCTCAATGTAATAAAGGCCACTTTTGACAAACACACAGCCAACCTTATACTCAGTGGTGAATAGCTAAAAGTTTTTTTTCTAAAATCAGGAACAAGGCAATGATGCCCACTTGATATAATGTTGGAAGTCTTAGCCACAGCAATCAGAAAAGAAAAAGAAATAAAAGGGATCCAAATTGGAAGGGAAGAGGTAAAGTTGTCACTATATGCAGATGACATGATACTATATATAGAAAACCCTAAAGGCTCCACACAAAAACTACTAGAACTGATAAATGAATTCAGCAAGGTAGCAGGAAACATTTAACAATCTAAATATTAAGACTGGAAGCCATAGCACTCCTAAAAGAAAACTTAGGCAATACATCCTTTGACTTAAGTTGTAGTTATATTTTTTTGTGTCAGTCTCCTCAGGCAAAAGATACAAAAGCAAAACTAAACAAATGAAACCTAATTAAATTAAAAGCTTTTGCAAAGCCAATGAAAGTACTGACAAAACAAAAAAGACAACCAACTGAATGGGAGAAATTATTTGCAAAAGATGTGTTTGATAAGGGATTAATATCCAAAATATATAAAAACTTATATAACTTAATATCAAAAACCAAAACAACCCAATAAAAAAATAGGCAGAAGACCTGCTTAGACATTTTTTTCCAAAGAAGACATTCAAATAGCTATGAAGCACATGAAAAGATGCTCAACATTATTAATCACCTGAGAAGTGCAAATCAAAACTACAATGAAATATCACCTCACACATGTCAGAATGGCTATCATCAAAAAGACCACAAACAACAAATGTTACCAAGGATGTGAAGAAGAGGAAACCTTAATACACTGTTGGTGACATTGTAAACTGGTGCAGTCATTATGGAAAACAATGTAAACTGGTACAGTCATGGAAAATGGCATGGAGTGTCCCCAAAAAACTAAAAATAGAACTATCATATGATCCAAGATTTCCACTCCTGAGTACATATTGAAATAAAAAAGGAAACACTAATTCAAAAATATATATGCACCTCAATATTCATAGCAGCAGCATTAAAATCGCAAATATATGGAAGCAACCCAAGTGTCCATCAAAGATGAATGAATAAAAGAGAAGTAGTACATATATATTTATTATATATGTAATTATAATAATTATTATTATAATGTATAAAAAGAAGACTAAATATCTAATTTTCTTCCTATAATTAAGATGTAAGACAAATTAAAGGGAGGGTTTGCCAAGCACACTCCCACCTTTCTGCATTTCAAGCAGAAGTAGCAGGAAGTGCTTAACTGGATCAGGACAGGTACTTGGCAGACTTTAGAGGAAGGAAAAGGTAGTGAGACAGGAGCACACTGAGTATATTGGGGGCGTTGTAGGACATGATGTAATAGAGCCAATGGGGACCAGATCATATGGTACCTTCTAGGCTACTGTAAAGATACTGGCTTTTATTTTGAGCAAGATGGAGTGTCATTGGAAAATCTGAGAATAAGAGTGCTAGGATCACTCTAGCTTTGGGTGAAAGTAGACCCTATTATGGCAAGCATGTAGCAGAGAGGAAAATTAGAAGGGTATGGAAAGAATCCAGATGAGATATGATAGTGGCTTAAACAAGTGTGTAATGGCAATGGCATTGAAAAGTGGTTCAGTTCTATATATTTTTAGAGGAAATTTGCTTTGGTGTGGGGCATAAGAGAAATAAGGGATTCAGGGATGGTTTGGCCTGAGCAACTGGAAAGTTTGAATTGTCATTAAACAAGATGAAGAAGACTACAAGGGAAGCAATTCTGTGTTGGGGGGAGAAATGAGGTTACCACTTATAGAAATACTAGTTTTGAGGTCTTTATTAGTCATTCAAGTGAAGGTGTCTAGTAGGTAGTTGTGTCTGCAAGTCTAGGGTCCTAGGGAGAGACTTGGACTGAAGATATGAATGTATACGTTGTCAGACAACTGTTGACATTTAAAACGCTGGGTTTGGAAGAGATGACTTAGAGATTGAGTATAGATGGAACAGAAGTGTGAGGATTGACACTCAAGAATTTCCATTGCCTAGAGATCAGGATACATGGAGAAATTGACAAAGGAAAATAAAAAGAAGCTGTCAGTGATGTAGAAGGAGGACCAACTGAGGGAGATACCCCATCAGCTAAGCTGAATAAGTAAGTTTCATGAAGCGGCTGATGATTGTGTCAGATATTGTTGGTAGGTGAGGTAAGGTGTGGGCTTATCATTGAAAAGAGCAGTTTCAGTGGAAAAAAGAGTTGAATGCTTGATCTGTTAGGTTCAAGAGAGAATGCGAGAAGATCACTTGGGGACATAATGTACAGATACCTGGTTTGAGGAGATTTTTTCTATAAAGGATAATGGAAGCTAGGTGGGGTTATGAGGTCAAAGGAGAATTTCCTGTTGGTTTTTAACTTGAGAATAATTGCAGGATATTTATGTGCTAATGAACAGAATCCAATAAAAAGTAAAAGGTGATGATTTTCAAATGCGCAAACAACCACTACCTTAGTCGATGAGAAAGGAAGAATTCTAGAACACCACAGTTGGGACTGGCTTTCGGTGCATGAAGAGTACATTCCTCATTAAATGGGGTGAAGAATAACTCTGTGATATAAAAAAGTAGTTTTGTAGTAGATATTTTGGTCAGAGCCTGTCAATTTACCTTCTGATTTTTTTTTTTTTTATTTTATCAGTGAGGTAGATCCTGAGCCATAAGCTGAGAATAAGGTGTTGAATGTTCGAGGAGAGAGAACTTGTGAAATAGTAATCTAGGAATAGAGAAGGGAATAAATCTGTGCTAGGACTTTTGGGCATAATGGCCTGTGTAAAGTTAAAGTGGAGGCATTTAAAGTGTATGCCTAGCATGGTTTTATCTAACCGAATTTATTTGAACAAGTATAGGTGGGGCATACATAGTGAGCTGGAATTTTGCGAGGTAAATACAACACAGTGAGAGATGGGCAAGGAAGTTTATGGTATAAACAAGAACGTCATTAAAATCTTAGCCCTTATTTGAAGGCAAATCCATAAATGCTTTGTTGTATGCCCCCTCAATCTGACCTTGACCAATGAAAGCTTCTAACACAAATGGCACTGGCATTGTTATTGCTATGGATGAATATGCATTAAAATATGTCTACATTTCTCACTGATAGTCTAACTACGGAAATAGTCATGTTGACTCCTGTTATAACTAACCAGAGGGCATCCAGTGATACCTAATGTAAAGTAGACAGCTTCCCAATAAGGTTAAGGGAATTGAAGTCAGAGAGAAGTGCCTTGCCCCAGGCTCCAGACGGTGGCTGAGCTGGGATGAGACCTGTTGCATCCTTTTCTACGAGCCTTCTCTGCCCTCTAAAACACGCTGCATCAGCCTGTGCCTCGGGTCACAATTTAATTCCATGTTTTAGTTTTTGGTCAGGTTTGGAATGACTGTTATCTGACTTGCAATTTCCTTTGTCCTCATTAGTGAAAAGGTCAAAATGTTTGACTATAACCAAAACCCACCTCTAGTAAACGGCAGGCCTTCTTTGTCACTTTCCTCAGTCTCAAAGCTGTAGGACAGAAAACTAAAAGCCTCTCGTATGCAATACAAATTAGATATGGCATTAGAGGACTGAGAAAGTTTTGGAAACTAAATCTCAAAGGGTCATTAAATAACTTATTTTTAGGTCAGTGTTCATTTTCTCATAAAATGTGGATCACCCAAGGAAATAAAAATTAAAAAAAAATCTTTTATCAAAACGCTAGTGGAAATTTAATTTTAAAAGGAAGAGCTTGCTCTGTTTTCCACCATGGAGGCTAAGCTCTGGAGAATTGCTGTGTTGAATCTGTGCTGTGTTCCTCATATAGGCAGTGCCTTCTAACAGAGAACACAAACGGAAGCATTTGTCTGCACTTTGCTTATTAAACCACTTAGAAGTAAGTTATTTTGATTTGGAACTACTGAGGTTCAGTTATAAAAACTCGGAAAGCATGCTGTTTGGTAATGTGCTGACATTTGTTTACTATGCTAATGTCTGAACTTTCTCATTCACGCTCACATGACATTCTGAGAGTGTTGTAAATGACGGCATTTTAAATGCATCATCATCCAACTTCATACCTGCCGTGCAACTGCATGTTCTGTAAGCATCTGAAGTGAAACAATTTAATATTGATCTTATTTTTTTCCCAACAAACAACGCCCTCTCTGGGCTTTCCTGTAATCTACTAGAAAGTCCAAGCAAGAAACCTGGAGTTTATCCTCGGCCCCATGACCCAGTGGGTAAGAATTCAGGCCCTGGAGCCAGACGTGCATTCACATCTTGACTCTGCATCTTATTAAGGCTGTTTTACCATGCTATTTCTTCCCGAAGTACTATGTTGCTTATCTTTAAAAATAATAAGATAACAACGGCTAACTCACAGGGTTATTTTGGAGATTAAATAAGGTAATACACTTAACAAAGTGTAAGAGTACACTTTGTGTACATATTTACTGAATGTGTACATTTACTGAACTCCTACTGTCCAGCTTTGTGTGGATATACCAGTGAGCAAAATATGTAAGATTAATCCTACAACAGACTAGACATTTTAGTTGGGAAAATATGTTAAATCAACAAAGCAATACACAAGCATGATTATGTCAAGTAACAAATGCTATAACAGAAATAAAAGTGGATTATATGACAAAGATTCGGGAATCAGATTGACAGAAAGAGAAAGATCTTTGCAGGCAGGTGAAAATAAAAACCCAGCAACGTAGGGATCCGAAGGCAGAGGCTTTAGTCCAAGAGAAGGGAATAATTATTGAAAAAGTACTAGAGTAGGGTAGTGTCCTTGAGACATGTTCAACAACATAAAATAAGCCTCAGAGAGGAATGAATAAGAAGCAGAAGAGTGCAGATGACATCAAGCAGGCTGGCAGAAAACAGATCATACAGCATTTGAATACTTTAACATTGATGACAATGAAAAACAAAACATATCAAGATTTGTGGGTTGAAGGTAAAGCCGTTCTTAGGGCAAATTCATACTTAAAGTGCTTATATTTATAAAAGAAGGAAGATATAAAATTAAAGACATAAATTTTCACCTTAAAAAGCTGCAGGAAGAAGAGCAAATTGACCCAAATTAAGTAGAAGAAAAACAATAATAAAGAGCAGAAATCAAAGAAATAAAAAAGCAGGCAGACAGTGGAGAAAATTAAAGCCAATACACAGTCATTTTAAAAGATCAAACAAATTAATTAATCTCCAGTTAGACTGATTAAGCGATGCAGAGAGAGAGAGCGATAGCAGGGATATGCAGGAGAAATACATCACAAATATCAGGAATGAAAAAGAAGTTTTCATCTCAGGTCCTAGACATTAAGATAGCAAGAGAATTCAATTAACAAATTGATGAAAACAACTTTGACAACTTGGATAATACATAAAAATTTATTGGAAAATACAAAATAGCTATACCCTCCCCTTGAAAAATCTGAATACCTCTATACCTATTCAATAAATCAGATTTGTTGTCTATACAAGCCTCAAAAGTAAATATTCAGGCCCAGATGCTTAACTGGTGAAATGTATCAAACATTCAATGAAGAAATAATATCAACTTTTCACATACATTTTCTGAATGTAGGAGAGCAGTACCCAAATCATTTTATGAGGTCAATGATAACCCTAATACATGAAAAAATATTGCAAAAAAATTAAATATCCCTCATGAAGATAGATATTAACTTCTTAGAAACATATCAGCAAATCAAGTCTGATAATAAGAAAGATGACACATCATGAGGAGGTAGGGTTTATCCCAGGTATATGAGATTGGTTTATCCTTTGAAAATCAATCAGTATAATTCATCACATTAGCAACAACAAAAAAATCAAAACTTAAAAAAGAAATAATTAAATTGTGAAAATGAAATATGATTCTTTCAATTGTTGCAGAAAAACATTTGACAAAACTGAATATTCATTTGAGATAAAAACTATCATGAAATTAGGAATAATATGAAATTTTCTCAAAGACAAGGGACATCAATTAAAATTCCACAACCAACATAATGCTCACTAATGGAAAACTTAAATGCTTCCCCTTGAGATAGGGAACGAGATAGGAATGTCTACTATTGCCATGACTGTTCAATGTTGTGCTGGAGTTGCTAGGCATAGCAACAAGGCAAGACAAATAATAGAAATTACAAGGATTGGAAAAGAAGCTAAGCTCTCCTTATTTGTAGAGAATTGCAGAAAATCCCAAGGAACTTACAAATAAGACTTATTAAGACTACAAAATAAATTTAGCAAGGTTTCAGATATGAGGTTAATACAGAATATAAAGCAGATTTGTATATACTAGAAGCAAACAATTGGTATTAAAAATTAAATTCCTTTTACAGTGGCACCAAAACCAAAAAAATACTTAGTAATTTATTTAATGAAACATAGCGAAACAACAAAACATTAATGAAATGAAAGAAAAGCTATATAAGTATAGAGATATATGTTAATCATGAGTTGGAATGCTCATTAGTGTTAAGATGTCAAATTTTAAAATTATTCTAGGATTCAACATAGTTACAGTCAATGTTTCAGCACCCTTTTTAAATAAATTGAGAAGATTTTATACGTTGATTCTAAAATATATAGAGAAATACAAAGTATTTAAAATAGCCAGGACAAATAAAGGCCTTACCATAACTGAGTTATAAATGAATCATGAACTTCACTGTAAATCTAAAAGAATAAAACATATAAAAGAAAACAAAGAAGAAAATTTTTGCTTCCCCAACATAGATACAATCCAAAAAGCATGAAGTATACATAATATGAAAAAATAATTAGTTGGATCTATCTAAAATTTAAAAGTTGCCATTGAAATACTTATTTTAAAAGATAAAAATAAAAACAACATACTGGTAGAAAATATTTACAACCCATATATAAGACCAAAGTCTTTTTCCCAGAATATATAAAGAATGCTTACAACTCAGTAAAAAATTGGGCAAGAGGTTTGGACACTTTACAAAAGAAAGGATTGAAATGACAAATAAGCACATGAAAATACACTCAATAGCATTAATTATCAGAGAAATAAAAATTAAATCACAATGAGATACCACTACATACCCACTTCATTTTAGATTTGCTAAAATCAAAGAGACTGAGACTACAAAGAATTAGCAAGGATGTGGAGCTTCTGGGACTTTACATACTGCTGGTAGGAATATAAAATGGTACAACTACTTAGCAAAATAATTTGGCTGTTTCTTAAAACATTAAATGTACACCTACCTTGTGACTTAGGAGTTCTCCCCCTAGTCATTTACAATGAGAAAGGAAAACTCAAAAATATGTACAAATAATGACTTCTATATGAATATTACTAGTAGCTTAATTTGTAAAGGTCCCAAACTGGAAACAACTCAAATGTCCAAGAGTAGGTGAATGGATACTTGAACTTTAAAAGGAATAAAGTATTGATACCCAGGAGATGAATCTCAAAATCATCATTCTGAGTGAGAAAAGCAAGGGAAGAGTTTACACTCTATGGTTCCATGGATATATATTTTTAGACAGAATAAACTAATTTATATTGTCATAAAGCAGGTCAATTGTTTCTTGGAGAAGGGGTTGGAATAAAGAATGTATTGTTTATGGACACAGGGAAAGTTTTGGTGATGATAGAAATATTCATTATCTTGATTCTATGGTTGATTTCATATGCATATAAAAATGTCAAAGCCATTTAAATTATACTATTCAAATACATGCTATTTACTTCAATAATATCCCAATAATGTCATGAAATTAAAAAAAGTGACAGTAACAAATATTCAGAGAAATAGGATCATCATTTATTTTCAGCTGCTGAGAATTTAAACAGACACACTTTGAAAGTAACCTGACATAGTCTGATAAAATTGGAAATAACCATATCCAAACTCATATATTTCAATTCTGCAAAGGAAAACTTTCTCACATTTGTATAGAAATATTTAGAAAGATTCTCACTGCAGCATTATTTATAATAGATAAGGTGTTTAATAAAATATTCATCAGTAGGTGGATGATTGAATAAAATATGGTACAGTCAGATAGGACACTATATGATGATTTTAACACAAATAAACTAGATCTTTAAATGGAAATATGGGTAGATGTACAAAATATCATAATTGAGTAAAAAACATAATAAAGAATTATATATACAATATGACATGATTCAAGGAAATTTAACATATATCAAAACTATATTTTATGTATATGCACCTAAATATTTTGTGTACATCTACATGTACATTTACAATTAATATATAGTATTGCTAGTATATAAAAATGAACCAAACTCATTCTGTATTTTTTCTTGAAGGTCCAGATAGTATACAGGGAACTGAAATTGGAGGGATCTCACAATAGAAGGACATTTCACCCTTATCTTTAATGCATCATTTCCTGAAAACTCTTAAACAAATATATTAATAGACATTAATTCTAGGTGTTTGAGATATGAGCATTTGTTACATTATTCCTGATCATTTTAAAAGCTTCCCACACAGAGGCAATACCTTATATATGTTTATGTGTGTATGTGTGTGTGTGTGTGTGTGTGTGTAAATGTCTAAAATAGATCTAAAACTGTACAAACAAAAATCATAATAGATGTTACTTTAGAAGAAGAGAATGAGATTTAGGATGGACAATTTGTGGTGATGGGTGGGGGTCAAGTAGTTAACAGGGTCTTTGCCTTTATCTAAGTTCAAATTTTGACAATGAGAACATATTTGTATCTTATTGAGTGTCCAAAATAAGTACTTCATGAACTTAAATTAATGATAAAATGGCAGTGCATTGAACTAAGTTCTTTGGTACAGGCAAGCATATGTTACTTTCAGAATACTGAGAGAGGATGGTTATGGATGTGGAGAATGGTTTCCCAAAAGCAGTTTTTTCATGAGTAGGTGACTCCTGAATAAAATCTAGAATTTAACCTAGATGTTTAATCAGGAGTCCATTGGTTCGTATTGGAAAAATATAAAGGCTTAGTTTCACTAGCATCTAACTAAAATTCAGCCTTTCTATTAACTACGAATCGTAGCAACAGGTCTCATTGATATTGACAGACCTGTGGCTTGGGGGCCAATAAAAGCCATAGCATTTTCTTCTAGTTACTACAGTTATTATTGATATATTAAAATATTATTGAACTTATTACTAATTGAAAATTATGGAAGTAATGAGATTTCATGCACTATCTTATTATTTAATGTGTTAATAAGAAGGATACACATACATTTTTGTTTCAAATTTGTTATTTTTAAAAGTTTCGATAACTGGCTTCATTTGTGATCCTATGTATGTTTATTATGGGTTTAAACACATTAGTCTGGGGTGGGGTAAATAAGCTTCACGAGTCTGCTAAAGGAGTCTGTAACATACACAAAGATGTTAAGAACCTCTGTGCAGAAGGATGAGTCAAGCAAGGATTGGTGGTGGGCAGGGTGCACTGGGGGGGAGGAGCAGAGCGGGCCAAGGAAACTGGATGTGGAGCGTAAGACCATGAGGAAATACGGCACCATTGGGCTCAGCTCATAAGTAACTTTCTACGTTGCAAATACAATTTTCCTTCCATAGTTACCCTTCGGGAGGATAGTTCTATTCTTATCAATCTAATCAGCAGATGTTTTGGTTCAGGAAGTGAATAACTTTGAAGCACGAAAGCATATCATGAAAAAAAATGCTTCCCAGGTTTTACAGTTCATGTCACTTTACACGAGAAAGTTGTTATCTTCAAAGTTCCAACTATGAGTTCATAGTTTATAAATAATTACTTGTCACAAGACATATTGTTGGAAAAGAATCCTCTGATACGTCCATGACCAATCTTGGCCTGATTAGCAAATCTGGACATCTCCATGACTACCAACATCCAAGTGAAAACAAAAAATCCAGACATTGTACATTTTGTCTGGATCAGTAGAATTATTGTATTCAAATAAATTTGTACTTGGATTATAATTTTGATTAAAAATAAAAATAAAACTGCCCTGCTTGGTGAGCTAATGGAAGGACAGGGACTCTGCCCACTGTTTTGTCCACCTTGTCCATCACAGCGGCCCAGGAGGCTGCTTTACCGAAACTAAAGCTCCACATACATCAACATCTAGATATTCAGAGGCATCTGTATTTCTCCCTGGAATGTCTCCTCAGTTCTGTGCCTTTAAAATAGTAACATCATCATAATGTATTTCATATTTGTCTGTATATCTAAAATGTTCAATGTTGGCATTGTGATTTCCATCTCATCCAAATAGCATAGGGACACTATTCAGAAGAGGAGGAAGGTAAAAAATCCTTTGTTCCCTCTCCTACTGTTCACTTTACCTTCTGGGTCATTGCCTTTGAAAAAGTTCTAAGAGATCTTTGGTAAGCACATCTTCAGTTTTATTTCAATAATGTTTTACTCAGTTTATTAGCATGCTCTCGGCCACAGCACAGGTTTTTCTTAACTTTAATATGTTCAAGTCTAGAACGATCATTCCTTTATACATTAGAGACTGACAGCAGCAAACTGGGCTTCATATACTGAATTCCAACCTTGCTATTACAAATCACAAATAAAAAATTAAAAATATTCCACGGTGGCATTAGTTATCAGTCAACAGTTCTACTTGGGCAACTTCACAAATATGTATTTAATTACATAACTTTGATACTAAATTTTATTGTATTTTGCTTTGTTACTTTATAAAAAAAATAATCGGGGAGGAAAACAAAGAAGTCCTATTGTGTTAAAATTAAATACAGTTAAAGATAATTTGTAGCTATGTCCAAAGTACCACTCTCATTGTTCTGGATTGGCTGGATACTTACTGGAGATAAGTCTGTTCATATTGGTTCAATAATAATAGAAGGAACACTTTAATAAAATAATAGAAATAAATTTTATTATTAAAGATATTTAATTAGGAATGCAAAACTTTTCCTTATCTCCCACCCCATAGCATATCTGTCACTCAGCTTTGACAAATTCTGCTTTTTCACAAGTTTTAGAGATAGCAAAGTGGGTTGACTTCTTTTGTAATTTCTTGCTTCGGAAGTCTGCATACAACAGTGGTCCTGCTCTCTGATAGCACTTTAAGCTCTGTAACTCTGAGCAAATCACATAAACCTTCTGAACCTGTTTCCTCATTCATGAAATGACAAGAGTTTGACTAGCTGATCTTTATAAAGTCCCTTCCAGAGCCATTGTTATAAGACAATATTTGCTGGATTGAGGAAAGATAACAGTCCTGGCTCCCAGCCATTACATAAGCCTGGAATTAACCTGCACCTCCAGCCAGCTGCCTGTGATGTCTCATGCACCATATTTTACTGTATTGATTGGATAATAACCTTTTCAAAACAAGGCATTGAGTGGGTTGCTCTTTTATATCACAAGTTGTCTTTACTTTGATGCTTTCAAATCCATGTATTCGCTTTAGATAAAGTATAAACTTATTTCATTATAGCTGAAGAATTCTGACATTAAAGTAAAAGGATGCCAGAATAAAACCAATGGGCATCCACTTTCCTTCAATACATTGCTTCAAAATTAAATGTCAGCTGATAATTTAGTCTCAGATCTGTTCATGACTTTACCATAACTGAAAGTAGCTTCAGATGATTTCTTTCTTCCAGCTAGGAAATTGATCTCATACATTACATCTAAATAGTTTAAATCTGTGCACTATTAGTAAACTGGCCAAGGAAGTCTCCAGTCTGTATAATATTAATTCAGAAAAGCTTGAGATTTGTTAGCTCAATAATGAGGTAATAGTTTGTCTAATTTAATCTCGACACAGTGATATGTGACACTTCAATAATAGCCTATGTGACCTTAAAGGTTAATGATGGCATAGCTCATCTGAAGTGACAGCCTACTCTAAGTTCTCCTACAGTCGATCTTAATTCTTTTTTTTTTTTTTTTAATTAGGTTACTGGTGTAGTAATGAAGCTTTAGTGGCTGTTATCTGGAATTGCAGACTTGGCCAAATTAGTTCCAGGGGTTGCATGATGAGACATTCTGTTGAAGTTCATACTGTATAACACAGGGAACTATATTCAATATCTTGTAGTAATTTGTGAAAAAGAATATGAAAACGAATATATGTACATTCCTATATGACTAAAGCATTGTGCTGTACACCAGAAATTGACACAACATTGTAAACTCACTATGCTTCAATAAAAATATTAAAGAAAAAAGAAAGGCAAATGGCAGTGCCATTAAGATAGTGGATGCAAGGAGGTAGCAATGTTTCTGTGCAGAGCAAAGGATGCAGGAAGGCCTCAGCTATGCTCCTGTGTGTGGTGCTTTCTCATCTAAAAGATGGAGTTTTCTCAGGATACTGTGGTATCTTTTATCCTCCTCTCTCACTTGGCGCAACAACCATATATGTGGTTGTTGCCGTGTATAAAACACAGTGCTTGGCTACAGGAAGAAAACTGACGTCAACCAGAATGTGATCCAGGCTGTAAGGAGTTTAAAACCCATTCAAGGGAGGACAACAGATAGACAAATCAGCGTAACAGAAGGTAACGAGCACCACGCCTTGTGAGAGAACACGTGGTGCTTTCAGATTCACAGGAGGACGGGGTGGGGGGCAGTTCTCCCAACTAGAGGCTGAGAACGGCTATTTCCTGGGTCACCTTCAGAAGCAGGATAATTCAAAAATGCTCTGATTAAAATATATCTTACTTTCTGCAGCCTCCCCCACCTTCTGTATCTTCTGTTGACATGAAGGAGAAGGGGGTTGGGCAGGGGAGAAAGAGAGGGAGAGAGAGAGAGAGAATGAGATTTGTCATGGGGTTGAGAAAGGTGGGTTTTGGCCATGAAGAGGTAGAGGGACTCTACCTTCAAAAATATAGCTAAGGCAACGTGAAAAAGGAAATGTAAGTGAATAATCTTGAATGTTGTGACAAGCGTGTAGACTTCTCTGGCCCATACATACGAGATGTAATATATACAGAGAGAAACTCTTCAGTGTGAGAAGCTTAGAAACACATAGAAAGTCAGATTAGTTTTATACTTCAGATGCTCTCTTTTTAACCTCTCTTAGTTTAGTTTTTGAAAATTCAGTATGTCTCTTCAATGTCAATAAAGCCAAGGAAAGATTTGTGTTGGGTCAAGAAACAGTGTCTCTTAAGTCTCCCACTCTGTTTATTTGTCAGGTTTGGGAAAGTCCTGCCCTGGGAGACACAGACCCTCGTTTACTCATTGGGATTCCCCTCACACACATCGCTCCCTCCTGTACAGTCCTGCATGATTGAAAGTATTCAACAAGGTGTTGATTCAAGAGAGATGAATTGATTGGACTGGATTATCCCATATGGCTGCCATGTGACCTTCAAGTCACTGTTGAATGCATTTTTGTAGGAAACTCAATTCGTTTGTATAATGTATCAGCTCCCCCTTGTGACTGTCCAGCAGCCGATTTGACAAAGAGGAAATAAAGACATATTTTCTTTACCTATTTCCATTTCCTGAGTAGAGTGTTTAGAAGAGAGTCACTGCTCAGAGATATTCACACTCCCATGCAAAGAAAAAGCCGAGACATTGAAATCAGTGAGACGAGGACCCTTTATGCTGTGACTCCAACATGTTCTTGCCCATTTGATACATTCTGTAAAGACCCCTTATAATTCTTAGTGGAGTGAGTGCTCTACCAACCTGCAGACACTAAATGTATAATGCAGCTCAGAGTAAGGCAGGTGAGCTCAGATAAATATTATCTCAACAATATGATGACATTCCAGACAGTTTCCAGTGCTAATAGCTTCTATAGCCCATTAGTACTATCTCAAGACATTTTCTCTAAACATCAAAAATGAAAACAACAGAGAAGCCGTTCAAATCGTCAGCTCTTATGCTGTTTCCCTATCATCTGACTACATCTTTTAAATCATCCATCTCATCTTACCGGACCTTAATCCTTTCTATTTTGTTAAATAACTATAGCTAATTTTGCAGTCTGTGAATCGTTTTTGTGTGCCTTTTCTCATGCCTTTTCTTGTTTGCCTCTCATTTGTAGCCCGGGAGATCCATGCTGTTGCCACTCTCCTTTGGGTCAGGCAAGGGCTGTGGAAGTGGGACTCAGGGAAGTTCATTTTCAACCAGGAAATGGTGGAACTGAACTTGAGTCCCAGCCTTGAGACCTGATTTTGTGACTCTGGGTTGAGCCTTTTTTGTTCACACAAGTGTTCTCAAAGAGTTTAGAGCTGTCTACTACCATTCACATGACGGTCAGCCAGACTCTTGTAAACTGCACAATCTGGTACCCATATCAGCCTTATTAAAGCAGACCTCTGGCTTCTGGTACTGTCTCTCTAACACTTTAGTTTTCTACACATGTTTCTTCTTTATGCACATTTTCATGTCTTTTACTTTCTTTTAAAATCCTTAAACTAAGTTTAGTGCCATTATTAAATATTCATCCATATACCTATGGTATAAATATTTACTGAACTCCTACAAAGCACCACACAGAGCCCCAAGATCCAGCGACAGATGAGTAAGTTATAATAGTTGACATCCTAGCTTGCATTGTCACTAGGGAAGTCAGCCATCAGGCTGATCAGTCGTACCATTGGCTTTGGACATGCAGGAGGGATTCAAATTGAGATGAATGATTCAGTCCTTTTAAAACAGACAGTCTCTTAAAAGAGAGAGTAAAGAGAACAAAAGGAAACCACTGGTATTCACAACCCAGTGGGGAGTGCGAGAAAGACCTCAGGTAGTCCTGGTACAGTGCGTAGGGAGGCTTAAGAGGAAAGAGGACAGGTCCAAAATCCACTTGAAATCATCTCACTGTGCATCCGACTACCCAGCCCACCCCTTTCAGCCCCCACTGGTTCCCTTTGAAAGGAACTCCTGGCATAAGCAGGTGAGGGAATTTGTAACAGAGCATGATCAAAAGCAAATTGGGTAAGCGAGGGAAAGCAATTACACAGGGAGATCATTAATTGGACGGCTTGTCTCGTCAGTGAGTTTGGAATGTGTAAGCCGCGCCGTTGTGAATTGAATTTCATGCACTCCTATTGTTTGCGAAGTGCTGGCTGTGTGTGGGAGGCACCGGGTGATTTGCCAAAAGCATTGTAAGAACACCGGCAATCAAAAAGCCACCGGGCTCTAAAAAAGCCCCGAACTGAGTGAAGGCACAAAGGCATGAAGGCTGAAGGGAACTGGGACTTTTTACTGAAGCAGAGCTTGAGGCTGCGGAAGCCCAAGCAGTGACGCAGGGCGGAGAAGGGGAAGGCGGGGCGGGGAGGAGGGGGCAAAGGTCGTGCTGTGACCCCGCTTCGTCCGTCAAATTTAGGCTCCTGCTGGGACGAAGTCTACCTGCACCTGAGGCTGAGACCCCTTGAATTCATACAGCTTATAAAGAAGGGCCTGTTAGGGCTCATTTTCACGTATCTTGAGGGGAAATAAGAAGTCATTTTAAACCATTCGTGTGCCTGGACAGGACGCAAAGAGACACGAGGAAGCAGGCACTCGGTTACTCTGACGCTCGCGTCCCGTTCCCGCCTCCCACACGCTTACCTGCGCAGACCCCGGAGCCCTCGTCACTCCCCCAGCAAGTCCTGCCGCCTCCAACCGCCGTCCCCGTCGCCTGGGTTTTCTTCCCCCGCCTAATTCACTCGGGCTCCACTTTCAAATCCCAGCCCTGACGTTCACTTCTCTTTGAAATGAGCCCAGGTTAGGGAGACTCGAGGATGGCAGAATAGCGTTCTAATACCGCCCCTGGCTAAGCTCGGCAGCCTCGCCGCCTGCCTTTCTACATTTCCTCCGGTTTTTCTCTGCCGGGCACCTTCCTACATACAATGACGTCTTTCACCAAGATTGGGAATCCCTCTTCGCACGTTAGAACTTCTCAAATGTCAGTTCTTTCGGGCTACCTTTTCCAGTCCTCGAGTTAAATAGTCTTGCAGCCCCTCCCCTTCGAAACACCGATTATTTGATGTCTCTCTCCAAAAGGAGCCTGGCATTCATGAGGCCCAGACAACTATGTGTTGCCTTTATTCTTTCTTCTCAGCGGAATGTGAAATCCTGGAGGCCAAGGACCTTGTCTTTGATTTGTTTTCCTATGTCATAACAAAACACCTGGGGCATAGCAGGTATTAAGCAAACGTGTGTTAAAAGCATAAAACTTAAAAGAAAATAACCTAGAGCAGCGTTTCTCAATCTAGGCACCACTGGCATTTTGGGTCGTATGATTCTTTGTTGCGGAGGGCCATCCAATAAGGTGCTTAGTGGTGTCCCTGGCCTCTACCCACCAGATGCCAGTAGCATCACTACAGTTGTGAAAACCAAAATTGTCTCCAGACATTGCTAAAAATTCCCAAGGTGGGTGGGACAGGGGGCAGCAGTGTGCAAAATCACCCCAAGCTGAGAATCACTGATCTAGAGTACACATTTCTAAATCACTCAAACTGTAAACATGAGCTGCCAGCTTTCACAAAAGAAAAGTGATCCAGGAGCGATGGATAACAATTATAAACCTTATTTAGGATTATTTGAAGATTCATTTAATTTATGCAAGGTATCATCCAAAGCTTCTTGGCGGATCAACTTTTATGTAGGCAGATAAAGGAGTCAATAAATATTCTGAGAATATTCTTACAAGAATTAAATCAGATAATGCACACAGAAGTATCTTAGATCAGTGTTCATAGTTAGCACTTCAGTTATTTTCTTTCCTTCATCTAATCAAAGCATTTGGTGTAAAACACTCACAGCTAGGAATGATTAGTCAAATGAAAACACACACACACACATAAACACATGCACAAACTATTAAGTTTTTTTTAAGGCAAGACATTTTGATCAGTTGATTGACTGAGTTCTTTGTTAGGGGACCAGTGTGTTGACACAAAGAGTTGGTTAGTTTCTTTCCTGCTGGGGAACACTAAATTACATCCCACCAACTTATGTCCCCTGGAGTGACTCACACAGTGGTTGACTTTAGAGTTCATCAAAGGTGAGGGTTTTGGTTATATGAGCTCAGATTTTCTCCATGAAGCAGGACAAACAAAAATTCATAATGCCAGATTTCTTGATATATAATTTCTAAAAGTAGAAGGCTACTGGTTTTTCCCTCCCTCAACTCGTTCCTGGAAAGAAAGTATAGGAATTATCCCCAGAGGTGCTGGTTGATGCAGAGTTACTGGGAAAGCAAATTTTTTCCTTTCATACCCAGGGGAATTCATGGCTGGCTGGGTAGTAAATTCAGTCCCGGTGTTTTAGCTCACAAATAAAGTAATCAGAGAAGCTCTGCATGTGTATTGGCTGAAACAGAAAATGGACAATGAGCAACAGGAGTTTTTAAGACAACACATCCTGCTGGAAAAACGTGATTGCTATTTTGGAAAGAATTGCAAAATTGGAAGGTACAGGGAAGTGTCGATGTCATGCACTTTAAATTGAGGTAAATGTTAGAGACAACAATTTATGAAATGAGATTTGAAAGAACAAACAGTCTAGTTAGATTGCAGTGTGGCTGCAAACCCGGGAGGGAGTGTGAGGATGTTGCCGGGCAGGGGAGGGAGGTTTGTAGGTATGTCTGCAGAAAACCTAGGATTATTATTGCTGCAGTTTAGTGAGCTTTATTTCTATATTTGGGCTTTGACTAAAATTATTTGCTAGGCTACAGCTGCCCTAAGTGAAATACTTCACTTGGTACACAGAAATTCCTCAGTGCTTTTTGTTTCCTGTGATTTATGCACTGAAAATTTTTTTCATGATTCTAAATTAAAACCTAAACAGAACATCAGTTTCATACATCTTGCCTTTTTTTCCAGCTTAAGATTCCTTTCCTGTAAGACACATGCTTACAAATATGTTTTTAGGTAGCTACGTGATTCTAGGAGAGTCCTAATCACTCTGGCCTCAGTTTCCATATTTGGAGAAGGATGGATTTGTTGTCTTCAACAAAGTATGACTTCTTCTACTTGATTCCCTTCTGCTTTGAATCCAAATCCATTGTCTTTTGCCTTCTTCAGGTTAAGATGAATTCAGACTGAAAAAAAATGAGTGTTTGGGCTTCCTGGGATCACCCCAATCTGATTATGACTTGGAATTTAATGAAAGGGCATTGACTCCTACTTTATGAGTGAGAAATGTTAGAGATCAATTTCCATCCACAGTTAGAAACCTATGAATCAACATCAGGGTTGTAAACAGGAACAAACAGGCTAGGAAACTGAGGGAGGCAATGAAGGAGATGTCTAATACTTATTAGCTCTGTGACTTTGGACAGCTTACTCCTTTTTCTGTGAAGTGGAGTTTGCCATTTCTTCTGTGAAAATGTTCTAGAAAGATTTAAGGGTCTGTTCATAGTGGCCTCAGACTGAGACGAAGAAGAGGAGACTATGAGAAGATTCATAGTGGAAAATGAGGATCAGAGTCATTCTTCTTCTGTGTCATGAAATCTCTCAAAGATTTATTTCATCACATTTAGTCTGGCCCACTGGCCAGGCAGCTAACGTGTGGGTAAACCAATGTCATCGTGATGCGTTGCAGTGCTCCCTCTGTAACGTGACTATTGCATTATACACAAACTAATCACTGCTGGTCTCCTTACGTGATTGTATTAGTCTGCTCAAGCTGCCATAACAAAACGCCAGATTGGACGGCTTAAACAACAGAAAGTTATTTCAGCACAGCTCTAGAGGCTAGAAGTTCAAGATCAAGGTGCCAGCAAGGCTGACTCCTGGTGAAGTTGCTCTCCTTGGGATGTAGATGGTACCTTCTTGCTTTCCTTCAAGTAGCCTCTCCTCCGAGCATGCGCATGGAGAGAGCTCTCTGAGGTCTTCCTCTTCTTATAAGGGTACCATTTCTATCAGATTAGGACCTCACATTTTGACTTCATTTAACCTTAATTACTTCCCAAAAGGCCTTATCTCCAAATACAGGTTAAAGCCTAACATAGGAATTTTGGTTGGGTTAGGGGGGAGTGAAAAATTCAGCCCATAACATGAACTATCTATTCAGTCTCCTTGGTAGCTATGGGCTCTGTGGGAGAGATGCTTAAGGAAAGGTAGAGTAGCAGGAGTTTCTTGAATGAGTTGTTTGTAGATGCCATGTTGGGGAACTTTACTTTTTTTGGTGATTCCCTTTTTATGAATCCATCTATCAAGAGTGATACTTACATCAGAAATTCCCAAACAACCACGTGGAGACAGCACTGGACTTTGGGTTATACATCTTAATTTTGATACTATTCACTCTGTAGCATTGGAACTTATTGAGGCTCAGTTTTCCCCTCCACAAGTAGGAACAATAAGGTACTATCCCCATTTGAATACAGATAAACTACTGTTGAATTAGCTACTTACCACTCACATTGGCCCTATGTCTTTCTGTTACTCTTTATTTTTTCTAATATTCCTTTCCTTATGTCAAGATCAGCCTCTGGTCCAACCCTTCCATGAAGGCTTCCATGATATCCTCAAATAGTCTCTCCCATTAGTAATCCAACAAGGTTTCCATGGTGCCTCAAATTAACAGCTTGTCCTGGAATTCTTCGTGAAAATCCCCACCATATTTTGAGAGCTGAGTCTCTGTAACTTAAAATTTTATTCCTATTATTTTCTTTCTCTGCATTTTATAAGGGCAATTATTGTTTCTTAAATTAAACTGACTGAATCTTGTTAAAAGGACAAGTGTTATAGAAAGAAGCAGAAACCATCCCCAGAAAGCCTTCAAAGATACCCTTCGCTGATTTTTGTGCCTTGTTACTGAGGCATCCGTCATGAAACCTAACACACACTTCTCTAATCACTCGTTTACTTATATTTCTCTCCACTCTATTCTGAGATCGTAGAGGGCAGGGACTCTACCTAATTCTTCTCCGTGCCCTTAGTGGTGTTACGCTGCCTATTAGATCACAGGTTTTCAGTACATTGAGTGGAAAAGGTAAACAACCGAAAGCCAGGGATTTAACTCAACTACTATATTTTTCCAGCAGTTCAATATTTATTCTACCAGGACCTTACACCAGAGGTTAGTGCCTCTTCACTGGTTAAACCTTTACAGAGTATCTACAGTGTGTTAGGGTCTGTAAGAGGCAACGTGAATTTACAGAGAAGACAGACCCAGTTTCTAACTTCGATAATTCAGTCCCGTAGAAGAGATGCCACAGTGGACGGAAAATTATACCACAGTGTGAGAAGCTCTGTGATAGAAGCAAGTGCAGAGGCTTCGGCGCCCGGAGGAAGCCCAACTGTTCCAGGCACTTGCCTCTCTTCTTCCTCATACACACCAGCTTCTCTTCCACCACAAGGTCTCCACATGCATTCTACAATCTGCCTAGAACGTGCTTTTCCCTTCTGTCCATACAGTGGGCTCCTATTAATTATTTTTCAGTTTCAGTGTCCCCTCAAAAGAAGTCAGCCTCCCTTATTATTATTATTTTTTACATTACCTTTGGCTCATTTATAACATTTGTGAAATTCCTCATTGGAATTATGTAATTGGCTTATTTGCTTGTGTGGTGTCTTTCTTCTCCCTTAGACTGTGCACTCTATGAGGGGAGAAACTATATCTTTTGTTCAATACTATTCAAGGCACAGAGAACACAGTCCCTGGAATAATGTAAGAGCTCAGTAAACATCAGATGACTGAACAAATGCAAGAATGAATGAGCAGAGAATGGCCAGCTCCAGGGGAACCAGTGAGCAGAAGGCGCAAGCACAGCCAGCCAGTAATGTTTGTTTAGGATTACTCCATGATTGAATGCGTTTTGGTCTTCCCCGCTGCACAGTGTTATAAGCAAATATAAGCATTTGGCAGATGAGAAAATTTAAAACACAGAGCTAAGTCCCTCTTCCAGAGATAAGCAAGTAATACACAGTGGAATAAATGCTATTCCATAGTCAGGTTTATCTTGAACCCAAATTCTCTACTTTTCCACGAATTATGACAGTACCTCAAGCAACTGCAGGAATTGCTGCTCTGACCATTCATTTCCTTCTGGGAAAGCAAATAGTTTAGTACTCTAGAGTATTTTACAAACACAGTATACCCAGGATTCAGAGAGATGGATAAAGGAATTTCGATCGTTTCTTTATAAATCCTATAGACGCCTTAATTTCTGCCTCTGGAATCTCTCCTCTTATGTTACTGTTCACGATATTTCATCTGACATTACTTTTTGGTCCTGTTGTCATCTAGATAAGGAATATTAAATTTATGATAACATCTTGCATCTCCATGCACTTTGCATACTTTGCAGCAATTGCTTTGTTCACCATTAATTCTTTGCTTCACCAGAGTTAATTCTTTTATTAACAACTGCAGGTTTTCAATGCTCTGTCTCGCCGACGTTTCCTAATTTCTTCTTCCCATTCCCTTTATGTATTATTGAATTCTCTAAGTGAATTATTTAACTCTGCATAGCATTTTGGGATGTGATTTGCATGAAACACGTTGTACAAAATAAAAGCATATCATATTAAAATGTCTATAATAACTTGAAGGAAAAGCCCCCAGGGAATGCATTTGCTATATATAATGGCTGTGGGGAAATTTTGAGCTCTAATGTGACAGCAACATGAGACAAACAAAAGAAGTGACATAGTTAGATGTGGAGATATGACTTGCATTTAAGTTGATAAAATGTGTTTATGTGCCAACTAGGCTTTTTTGGTTTTGTTTTAAACTTTCTTTTTCTCTCTGACTTTAAAGGCAATTAAAACAGAAAAAAAGGAATTCTCCCCTTAATTAATCCCTACAAGAATTTTGTGGAGTGAGTAGTATTATCTCCATTTTTTATAGATAAATCAAAGATTTACCTGTAACAGAAAGTCAAAGATGTTAGTTGACTTAAAGGTCTTTCCAATTCGAAAGTTTCTGGCTTTTCTCTAGATTCTTGCTTATTTAAAGAATACTTGACAGTGCACATAGTGTAACTGAGTGGATTGAACTCTGCACTTAATGGCCTTTGTCGTAGAGCGGAGTAAAAGTTGTGTTCGGGATTTTAAGGGAACAGACTCGTTGGTGAGTCAGAGTGCTTTCTTCTAGAACATTCCTCTGTAACTTGAGCCTGGGAGTCAGGGCTTTCTAACTATCCCATCTCTCAAGTGCTAGCAACTCCACCTGTTGCCCAACGGCTTACATTCAGACATCTCTGCTCCACCATAAAAGCCCTTGGTAATCTAGAGCCACCTCTGACTCCAACCAAATTCCCGTTACTTTCTCATTTTTCTCTAGTCAGAGGACTTATCACTGTCTTTGAAACACTTCTTTCAATCACACTTATATGTATTTCTAGATGATGAAATGAATTAGTGATTATTTCTTACCCCATTTTCTCAGAGAAGATGGGGATGGGGAGAAAAAGGTCTTATCCAGCAAAGCTGATGTTATTCTTCTGGAGGGAAAAAAAAAAGATAACTTTGATGGCAAATGTTGATTGTCGTGGTCTTAGTCAGATCAGGCTACTGTAACAAAATACCACAAATACCGGTGACTTAACAACCTAGTTATTTCTCACAGTTCTAGAGGCTGGAAGTTCAAGGTGAAGGCACCAGCAGATTCGATGCCTGGTGAGGGTCCACTTCTTAAATGACCGTCTTCCTGCTGTGTCCTCAGCATAGTGGGGTGAGAAGGAGCAGATTCTCCTGTGACTCTTACAAGGGCACTAATCCCACTCATGAGGGCTCTACTCTCATGACCACATCTGATCCTAATTCCTTTCCAAAAGACCGCCCTCCTAATACCATCTCACTAGAGACAGGGTTTCAAGATACGAATTTTAGGGGAGCACAAGCGTTCAGTTTGTAGCAGTGTTTCACTGCCTCTAAGCCACAGAGTACATCTCAGCTGAGAGAAGAAGTGCACTTTCATCAATGTGCGATCGAACTGTGCTGGAGGAAAGTTCACAGAGTTGGCTCATCTCATGGGCGATATAGTCAGCAGATTTGGGGAGGCTCATATTCAGGCCAGTTCATGTTGTTAGAACACATTCCTTCTCCAGAAACTGAGATATGAATTGCACAAGCCCAGGCTCTGGTAATGTTTGAATTTGCAAACCTAGAAGCACTAAGGGATGAAATCTCCTCCTACGGGGAGAGAGGAAGTTGAATATGAGAGAGAGAGGCTTCCCTGATCTGAAAAGTTTGAACTGAATTTTAAAGAGACATGTATGAAATTGAGTGGTGGTGGCAGAGGTGGTGGTGGTGGTGGTGGTGATCTTGAGTGAGAGATGAGTGGAAGGGGTGTCGTTGCAGGACAAACCTTTGGCAAAGGCATATGTGAAATAAGCCGTAACACCAACACAGACACAGACACAGATACAGATAGTTACACACACACACACATGCACACACACACGCACAGAAAGATTTGTTTGGTTCCATGTGAATCTGTTCTCACAAATAATTTGCACATATGCATCTTAGACCAGAGTGACTCTGGATGCCCTGTGGAGGGTCAAGTATGAACCTAATATAAGGAGATATAACCTTTAACCTAGGTGGCCCACAGAAGACACCAGGAACTATAGAGGGCAGAGTTGACTGTGAAACCATTCTATATAATTTCATAATATAATTAGACATCACTGTTTGAGGACTAAAATGTGCCACATAAATTACGTTAGCTTTCAAAGCCTATGTGAAATGACAGTTTTTCTTGAAGTAATTCTAATTCTCTCTAGTCAAGAATGAGTATTTTGGTATTTTTAACCACTGTGATCATTTACATAAGATTCATTGAATTTGTACTCAGTGACAAGAAATGGGTGAGACTTTAAATACGCCGAAATGTGTAGGACGACATGAACACATGCATCAGGATTCCACGTAGAAGGATGACCATTTCTAAGCCTGGAGGTAAAAGCCCCCTTTTTGAATAGGCATCTCAATTTCTAGACTAGATTTTTAGCATTTGGTGCACCACATGACGCGTTTGTTGAATGTAATGCAAAATGATCTCTTTTTCAAAAATTACGCTCTACTCTTTAAGGAATAATTTTATACAACTAATTTGCCCAGTCCATGGAGAAACTGAGTACCATCAGGAATTAATCTTGCTTTGCCTGTCTTGGTCCTGGCTGTTGACATTCAAATGCTACTATAAAAATAGTGTAGATATTCCTTTGTTCTGTTCTTAAGAAACTTTATATTGTAAAAATTGCTTTGTAAAATTTTTAAAATATTGTACAAATTGCTTTGTGAAAGCAATTTTTTTAATATGGGAGAATTGGTGTGAGGTTTAGATTCCCATTAAAAAAAATCCAACCATACTGCAGAGATTTCAATTTAAAATTTTTAAAATATAATGTAAATGCTTAGCTATAAAATCTTAAGATGACAAAAAAAATTCAGAATTTGGTTTCATCTTGATCTTGACAAATATTAATGATTTCACAATATTTATAATCACTAGCATCATTGTGTGCACATTACTATTATACAGTCATATAATTCTTAATATTTATCTCCTATTATTACTATGTAAAATGCAAAAAGCCACTGGAACCATTGGTCATGAAGAATAACTTCTTCTTTATGATCATGTCACCAGTCTGTGATCATAATCAGCATGATACAATGCATGTTCTCAAAAACAATGACAGCTAACATTTATTAAACTCTTAACTCTTTTCCAGATAACTCTTAAGTACCTTTATGTAAAATATTTAATTTACTGTTACAGTAGCCCTGTGAGATTGGTACTGATTTTTATTCCACATTAGTAAAGATAAAGTGGCTTCCAGGTTGGTAAATAGCTGCACTGGGATTTGAGCCCTGGTAATGGTGTTTCCACAGCTCGTGGTCTTAACCAATCCACCTCAATAGTGCTCCTCATTAATCCAATGGCATTTTGAAAATGAAAGGTGTAGCAATACTTTACTATCAAGACAATGGAAGTTGTAAGGGGAAATGAGTAAAATGAGTATATGTTGCTATATAATAAGTTTGGACATAGTATATATAAAATAAATATATATGTTAATGGAGTTCTGTTATAAACTTCCAATGACTTCATACTCAAGTATTGACCATTTTGACCAGCCATGTCTTTCATGGCTTAAATTACCTTTCTCCACTAAGTCTGATGCTCTTTTTCAATTTATTTCATAATTTCTGTGCTGTGTCATATACTTGTTGTTTTGGTACTCTTTTTACCATCAGCAGAAAAAAATACTTTTTGTTCATGAACTAGACTAAATTGTTTTCTTTAAATAGTATTTCTTTTTATTAGTTGATAGTTGTTTTCTAAGAAGGACTTTGCTTCTTAATAATAGGTCATGCACAGTACTGGTGGGTTGCCTGCATTATTGGTTAAGGAACACAAGCATATGTTGTAATTCCTTTTCTCAGCTGAGTACTCAGGGCTAGAATTCTCTATGTTGATGTCAGATATTTGTATACTTATTGCCAATGACTATGGGAGGGGGCTTTTTAAACTTTTATTTAAAAAGATACAAACACTTTCAATTTGTAGTCTCAGCTAAAAATGGATTTTCCCATGAGTTAGCACCATGACATAGCCTATGCAAAAAAATTTAATGGCATCTCACTCTCTCACAGTTGTACCTCAAGCTATGACAGTTTAATTTGTGTCCGACATTATGTAGACTATTGTTCAACTTATCGTGCAATGGATGAGTGTAAGATCTCTGTAATCACACTATGGTCCAGCTAGGCTGCATTACTGCAAATAAGCTACATAACCTCTTTAAAACCCAGTTTATTAACCTAATGTGACTTGGACGTAACTCACAGAACAGTACCTGCAGCAGAGTATTGCTGTGTACATGTTAAATTGCCTTTATTAAGTTAAGGACGATCCTTTGTCATCCTAGTTTGCTGAGATTTTTCCTTATGAATGGATGATAAATTTTGTCAATTTTATTTTCTGTACCTATTGACAGGATCATATGGTTTCTTTTCTTCAGACCGTTAGTATGGTGTATTAGCTGAGGTCCTATATGAGCTATGCTCTCCAGCTAACATTCCAGTGTTGTCCCTTACTATTCTCTCCTTCTCTCTCTGCTTCAGGCACATTGTTTCCTTCCTATTTCCTGGCTACTTCATGCCTTTGGACTGTTGTATTTGTTGTTTCAACCAGTTTTCTCCCAAGACATCCACATGGGTAATATCTTAACTTCCCTAAAGTCTCTGCTCAGATTTTATCTTCTCAATGAGTCATACTCTGACCGTTCTATTGAATTATGTTAACTTGAACCTGGCAGTTCTGATTCCCTGTAATTTGGCTTGATTTTTATGTAGCATTTTTACTTTCTAAGGTATTATGTAACTTACTTTACATTGTGTTCATTGAATATTTTTCTGTTCCCCCCTTCTGTGCAAACTCTTCCTCTCTTCTTCTGCCTCCCTCCCCTACAAAAATGTAAGCTCTGTGAAGGCAAGGAGTTTTATTTCTTTTGTTTTTAGATGTACTTCAAGTACCTAGAACTGGTTCATAGTAGCTACTATGTACATATTAGTTGAATGAATGACATTAACAGAATGGATACTTAAGTGGGTTCTGCTTTCCTTTCTGTTGGCCTCATTCTCACCTATTGCAGGTAGGTTTCCACATGTGACTGAGGGACAAGCGGGGTATAGTCATAGGGAGCTCCATCCTTACATCAGACCACTTTAGGGAATCTAGAGGAAAGAGAGGTACAATAGATAGAAAGCTAGATAGGTGCAGACACCAAAAAGCAGTGTGAGAATTGTGATTGGTGAAACTTGGATAGTGTTTCTAAACTTATTTTCTTGGGTAGCGTGAGTGAAAGGGTCTCTCTCCATAATCAGAACCATGTGGATCTTGGGTTAGGGTGAGGTCCAGTCATTGGTCCAGAAAAAGTAATGGTTTTACTCTAAGAAAGGGCTATGGAGATGTTGGGCAAACAAAATCCACAGCTGTTCACCACTGTCGTTATTTCAATGTGACACTTCCATGACACATTTTTATTTGACTAGAGGGCTCAAATTTCCAGATATATCAGTCAACCTTAAATCATCTTGAAGGAGGAGTTACTCAAAAGTTGGCACAAGCTCACTCTTCCAAGTTACTTTGTTAACCATTGAAAATTCAGAAAATTCTGTTTACATTGTTCTTTGCTTCCAAACCTTTTCAACTAACCACATTGTTAGTGCTTTCTAAATACATACCAAGATGGATCTTGGCTAGCCACAAAGTTTATGTTTATTTTAAAGAAAGTGGCTTTAGTCAGCAAAGATAACTTTTCCATATTGGCAAAGGCCTCCACAGCTTACAGAGTTGAGAAAGGATACTAAAAATAACAAACATGAGATTTTATAATGGATGGAAAAAGTAAAGTCAAGAAAACATTGCAAAAAGGAAAGTTATTCAAAATACTAGGTTTCCTATAGCATCTTAGCCTCTGTCTGAGAAGTAAAATTTTGTAGAATGAAACAAAATATCAGTTACATTATTTTATTTGATTAATGTCTTTTAGCATTTAAATAATTCTATTTACTAATATTATTTAACACTTAATACGTTATTTAATACTCATCACAACACAGAGAGATGGGATTTGTTGCCCCATTTTATAGATGAGGAAACCAAATTCTCAATGGTTTAAGTAATTTATTCAGTTTCATCCATGGCAAAGTGGAGAATCAGACGAACCTAGGATTATCTGATTCTAAACTTCAATTTTCTACATTAGGCAACAACTATTCTCCTAAGAGACTTAAGACTATTTTCTTCTAAATCATAATATTGTACAGTTTACTAAGCTAAGTAAGTTGATCATTGCAAGACTGAACCAGGTACATTAGATTCAAAAGCTCTGTGCATTATTTTTGTATCCATCCAAAATGCAAACCATTGAAATGAAGGAAAATTCATGCACGGATTCTTTCCCTTATTATTAACACAGGCCTAGAGTTAAGGATAAAGGTCTATTAGTGAAGCGCATAAATGAAAATGCATATTTAAGCCAATCTTTATTATTGGAAAGTTGATTCCTATAATAAGAATGATTAATTACTACCTAGCAAAGTATTCCAGATGAAAAGCATTTCATTGACTATACCATAAGTACAACATCTTGTAGTGAACCTAGGAACTATTATGCTGTCATTTATAGCAAAGATTTCAAGTAGTTAAAAACTCAGTTTATTTTTATAACAATAAACTGTTCAAGAAAATTGTTGTTATTTTCTATTACTTGAACTAAAAATAATACCAGAAACCGTGGGACCTAATAAAGCAAAGGGCAACAGCAACCTATTATTTTTGAAGAATGGTCATATACTTAACTAAAAGAAATATTCCCATGGTATCTGCCTATACTGTGATATGCATGACTGCTCTCACCTCTGATGGTAAACAGTACTGGAATTCCAGTTAGACTAATTATGAGATCTTGTTGGCTGATACTTTTCTACTAATTTGTTGGGTGAACTTGGGCAAGTCTTTTAAGTTCCCCGAGTCATTGTATCTTCATTTATTAAATTTTTCAGTTTTATAAATATTTTACCGGACTACAGTAGAACTACACACACACACACACACACACACACACACACACACAAATACATACTAAATTGTAAAATCCTAAACATAAAAGGGATTGTTCTTAATGCATCATTAAGTGCTCTAAAATGTGTTTTGATATTTTTGTCACTGCTGTCATTGGCCAGAATTCTTGTTACCAAAACTTGTCTTACTAAACAGAAAGTTACGGTGGGAAGTGGGGGTGGGTGAAAGGATGGCTTTATTTGTACAACATCCTTAAAGTGTTTTAGCCAGCTAGAAACTTGAACACTTCTCTTTAAAGATGTAGCAATTAATGAGAACATTTTATGTCTGTGTGTGTGTGAGTGTATTTCAAGGGAAGAGTTGGTAATGGTAAGAAATGTGTAGTTGTAGCATTGGGACTTTTATTATAAAATTACTAACTGGAAACATCCAAAGGAATTTATTTTCTAAGTTAACTTCGAATAGTATATTCAATGTTTATTTAAAGAAATAGTTACCATAGCATCCTTGCAGGAAAACCCACCAGTACCTGAAAACAAAAACAGCAATTTTAGTATTGTTCTTTAGAATGAAAAAGAGTACATGCAGCTAATATTATAAAATCATGATTATATATGCCCCAAAATATACGTTCCAATGGGAAGACTTTTCAGGAAAAAAATGAATTAAATAAGTTTTTTTTTTAATAAATGATATCACTTTTATTTATACAGCTAGGTAATTACATTTATGTAAATTAAAATGATATATTTTTTCTGAACAAATAAAATTACATTTCTCTTGATAAATCACCTGCGTTTATCTTTAGTCCTATGACTTCCCTATAGGCACTGCGGCCTCTAACTTGCCACATTGCTTATATTTCTCAGCATATGAGCCCCTCCCCCCCAGGCAAAGTTCTTTCATGGACTTTTGTTCTATACAATGACAATGACATGCCGTTTCTATAGCTCACAACACTTCTCAGTGTGCTCTGCTCCATTGTTTAAGATGTAGCTAAAAAGTTTTCATAGTTTGAACTGTCCTCTGCCATCTGGTAAAATGAACAGTTTTTGTGTCTTTATAATTACTTTCATTTACTTCTGTAATAATGCTGTGTCACTATAATTTACATGCCTGTCTCATCAAGCTAACATGAGCTCCTTAAGAGAAGTGTCCACAGAGAAAAGGATGAACAAATTTAGGCTTATTTATTTACTTTTTCACTCATTGTTCATTTAAACAAATATTTCTGGAGCATTTGTCATACGTCAAGTTAGGAACCATCAGTGAAAATTTACACAGTCCTTGCCCCAATCAAACTTACGTGGACCTATCTCCCAGTAGGAAGGCTGATGTTGATCGAACAATCTTACAAGCAAGTTCATTATTACAATCATTTTTAAATTCTTTGGAGGTGACCTGCTATATAGGCTATATTTAGGCTACCTGTGATAGAGCAATTTGGTCTAACTCAACATATCAGAAAAGCACCCATAAGAAAAGATCTTATGATGGGTTAGAGAATTGAAACAGAGAAAGCAAAGAGGAATCTTGCAGGAGAGGAGCCGAGAGAGAGGTCAGGACCAGACCTACTGGAGTACTGTCTCTATCCCAAAAGAAATAGAAAATGGCTAGAAGTTTTAAAGGGAGGTGGCAACATCAGCAAAGAACAAAATCATATTGTCTTCAGTTTGTGTGAGGCAAATGTCAGATGTCACGTGGTGCCCGGTGAGAGGTAATGGTAATTTGGGTTAGATGCAGAGAACAAGCCAGATTCAAGATATACTTAGCAGGTGACACTAATGAGACTTTTTGATGGATTAAGGGATTGAGGGATTGAGGGAGCTCCAGATGCCAGGGATGCTGTCCAGCCTTCTGGCTTGAGTCCCGCTGACAGCCTTAGACTGAGGGCACCTAAAGGCAGAAAGTGGCTCTGATTCAGCCTCACAACTTCTTTATAAGCCTTGCTCTTGCTCGGTGCCTTGGACATTATTTTGACTGTTTATTTTTAGTGTTTACAGCAACTACTGTGGTCACGCACTGTATCTGGTAATTTTTCTTTTTTCAACTTGAAAATAGGGCAGATTCCTTCCCTTAAGATACTTATTATGGTTTAATGAGGTACAGAACTTTTACATATGGCCTCTAATTCTCTCATGGTGTAGTATTCTAGGTATGATCATTAAAGATGGTATCTTGGAGGGTCACAAGGGCATAAGAGACTTACTACAAACAAGAAAATGTGAGAAGAAAAGTATAATGGACGTAATGAAATGTAAGTATGGCCTTGAGGGATAAATATGATTTTGAAAGGCAGCTGCAAGTGTTCTGGCAAAGTGAACATCTTGAACAATGTCATGGAGGAGAGAATACAGGGGCCAACCCAAGAGTAAGGAACAGTCTAATTTGGTGGGGACACAGTGTTTGAGATAAAAAAGAGACCACTAGAAGTATTGATGTGGGTTTTGACTGATAACATGAGGCTTGTTTACTTAATTTAGTAGGTGGAACGTGTTTTGAGTTAGATAGAATAATCAGAATTGGGATGGAGGAGACACAAGATATTGGAAGATATTAGATACAAACAAAAATATTTACTTGGTGTGTGGCCAATATAATTTTTTTGATGGAATTTGAGGATCAGAGAGGAAGAAATGCAGAAATATTAGTAAAAATGATGCTAGATGCTGTCACAAATAACCTGCAAATTCATATGGTTTGATAAAATAGAACTCTTATTTCTCGCACAACTTTCCAAAGCAGCTGATTGTGGCTGATGAGTGTCTTTGAGCCATGTGGTGACATAGGGATCCCAAAAGTGCCATCTTGTGGCTCTGCAGTACCCTAATGCCTTGGAATCACTGCATCCAGTTGGCAGAAGGGGAAATAAAGCATTAAGGTATATTTTCTAAAAGCTCCATCCTGAAAATTATACATATAACTTCCACTTACATTGCATTATCTGGTAGTCCCACAGCCAAATCTGAATACAAAGGTAATGAAATATAATTGAGTCACACATCTAGGCAAAGAAGAAGAAAACAGGTTCAAAGAGACTGCTAGCTCTCCCTTCAAGATAATCTCAAAGATTCTAGCATGTGTCTGTCGCATTGATGTTGGTGTCCCTAGTTACTGTAAACAACACACAAGAACAGTGGGGTGCATGTATCTTTTCGAATTTTAGTTTTCTATGAATATATGCCCAGGAGTGGGATTGCTGGATCTTATGGCAGCTCTATTTTTGTTTTTTAAGGAGTTTGTTAGTTTTTTAAGGAACCTCTATACTGTTTTCCATACTGGATGTACCAATTTACATTCTCATCAACAGTATAGGAGGGTTCCCTTTTCACATACCCTCTCCAGAATTTATTTGTAGACTTTTTAATGATGGCCATTCTGACTGGTTCGAGGATAAATTAGGAATTGGAGATAAGTAGACACTAACTACTATATATAAAACAAATAATCAAGACCCTACTGTATAGTGCAGGAACTCTATTCAATATCCTGTAATAAGCCATAATAGAAAAGAATATGGAATTGTATATATATACATATAAAATATATACATACACACATATGTAATTGAATTGCTTTGCTGTACACCAGAAATTAACACAACATTGTAAATCAACTATAATTCAATTAGAAAATACACAACAAGAAGAGTGGTGCTAGGATGCCAAATATGTTTAATATGAAGTTTTGTAGGAATTTTATTGGAGATTTCCAGCAGAAATTTGGTTGATAAGTCTGAAACTTGGGAAACACATTTGGGCTGCTTTTTGAATATGGGGGAGAATATCTAGGCTAAGCTGACTCTTGTAGAATTTAGTCAATCAATAACAGTATGTTGGTGCTACAAATAAAGTGATGGATGAAATAGACAAGATCTCATCTTTTTAGTGAAAAAGGAAATTGACAAGAGAGCAGTTTAAGTCAGCACTGTCCAATAGAAGCCTCTGTGATGATGAATGTGTTTTATTTCTTTTTTTTTTGTTTTGATTTTTTTCTTTTTTTAAACTTTTTTATTGAGTTATAGTCATTTTACAATGTTGTGTCAAATTCCAGCGTAGAGCACAATTTTTCAGTTATACATGAACATACATATATTCATTGTCACATTTTTCTTCTCTGTGAGCTACAAGATCTTGTAGATATTTCCCTGTGCTGTACAGTATAATCTTGTTTATCTATTCTACATATGCCTATATTCTATTTCTGTTTTGTTCAGTATGGTAACCACTAGCCACCTGTAGCTCTTGAAGACTTGAAATATGACCAATGTGACTAAGGATGCAAATGTTAAATTTTATTTAATTTTAATTAATTTAAACTTAAAATCTCAATAGATTGAAATCCCAAATGGACAAAGACTATATTTCAGCTCACGTGAACAATAACAATCTACAGCAATGACAACGAACATCTCTGGAGCGCTTACCATATGCCAAGTGCAATTCAAAGCACTTTGTATGTATTAACCAACTTAACCTTCATAACAACCCTGTGAGGTTAGTGATATTATTATAATTATCTTTTTTTTTTTTTTGGCAAGGGAACTAAAGCACAGAGTTGTGAGATCGATTACCTGCTCTTAGAAAATACACAGTCCAATGCAGGAACTAGACAAACAGATAATTCTTTTGCAATGTTGCTAAGAGTGGTGAAAGAAACCAGCAGGCACCCATAATAAATTGGGAAGCAAAAACTGGAATTCACCCAGTGAAGGAGTTGTAGAGGCTAAGACGAAAAGTGGAATATACTAGGTATGAACTAAGCCTACTGCATAAAATCTTTACAAAGACCCAGTCAGTGTTCTTCCTTCTTTTCTCTATCCTAGAATTACAGGATGTTCACAATACTCCTTTACCCATTGGCAAATGCCCAGTTGTTTTTGACTTTAATCCGACTTTGGAATGCAGTATGTAGAGCCCCCGGCAACACGGAAATACTGGAATATCAGAACAGAAAGTTCTTTCGCCTCTCCTGCCCTCTGCCTTCAGTTGGTCGGACTCTCAGTCTGCTTAAAGCTGGAAGTAGCTACCATGGCCCAGCTGCCCTTTCCTCGGAATAGGTCATCTTGCCTGGAGCTGAGCTCAGCCCATTTCCATGCATCATTAAGACTGGATAATGATTAGCTAAATTATTCCTTCTCTAAGCTTAATGAGCTGTGAGGTGATACATTTGTAGTTCATTCTAAAACATATAAAAGTAGATGAAGTTTTTGTTCAGAAAATCTTCCTCTAGAAACCATTCACTTGGCTCCTCCTTTGTCATCTTAGAGAAGTGTTGCCCACATGGTAACCCAAATCTTTGATGAACTATTATTAACTTTGAGATGATAACAGGTGACTTTTTTAGTTTACACTGTATGTGTGTGTGTGTGTGTGTGTACATATGTGTACATTCATTTTACGAAAATGTGACAATGTAGGGTCCTGGAGGTCTCTCTCCTGGGATAGTAATAAATAACTTTCTTTTTTGTTGTTGTTCTTTTCACGTTCCCTTTGAATTAGTCTTTTGTTTATGCCTTGCTGGTATGTTCAATGTAAATTTTTCTTCTATCTCAATTTATGCAATATATTTCTGAAGAGTTAGATTCCCATCTTGTCTTTGCAAATGAGTGAAGAAACTTAGTCTTTAAGTGAGTTATATGTGTATTATCACGTATGACTGTGTGTGTTTAAATTTGCATAGAGTTTGACATTATTTAAAGAAAAGTGACAACTGGATTTGCAAATGTCACATTTAGTGCCAGAAACTTTATGTGTTTGTTAGGGTAGGCTCAGCTATGGAAACAAAAATATCATTGGCTTGACAAAGCAGAAGTGTGTTTCTTCTTCATGTAATGGTCTTGGGAGGTTGTTCCAGTAGATAGAGTAACTCTCCTCCCCTGTGCCCTCTAGCTTGGGGCCCTGTCACTTCACAGGGCAAAAGAGGAAAGGAAGTATGGATGTGGAACACTAACTTGCTTAAGAATTCTGGCCAAGAATTTTCCCACATCATTTGTGCTCACATTCTAATGCTGAGAGCTGAAGTTTATGATCTAAATGCAAGGGAGTTTGGGAAATTCGGCCTAGATTTGCCTCCAGCTAAGATCCCCATTTGATGGAAGGAGAATATTGATTTTGGTGAGCAGTTGAGTTTCTGCCACATTCTGGATATGTAAAACATGGTACAGATCCAATTGGCATGGCTTCTGCTTTTTTAAAAATAAAAATATTACCTTCACCTTTCAGATGTTCCAAACTTATACTGTCTGATTGTCTCCCCCATTCCTCTGGCTTCTCTCTCTACACACACACACACACACACACACACACACATATATATATATATAAAATTTTATATAATTAAATATATCTGTTTAATTTATCTGCCCTTGAAATGCTTTGATTTCTCTAATTTACTCTAGGCTCCAAACCTCACACACAGAAGTAGATCAATCTTTATAAAGTTTATCCCATTCCTCTCTTATGACTATTCTTTCTACCACTTCCTTTCAGACTTTGAGTCCATCTTAACTGAACTCTGCTTTCAGTCTCCCGGGGAGACTTCCTGACTCCTACTTTCTTCTCCTCCAATCCATCCTGCACGCTGCTTCTGGATTAAATCTGCACAATTCCCCAACACCCCAAATCCCTAGTTCAAAATGCATGGTGATTTCTCATCATAGTTTTGAATTTGGATTTGCCTCACCCTAAAAGTCAAGGTGCTTCTCAGCATGGAACCAATCTGCCTTCCATGTACTGCCTTAAATTCTATAGAATACACTGTGATGCAGTAATTTACCATAATCCATGTTTATTGTTTTTTTTAAAATCACAGCTCTTGCAAATTACCTGAAATTTAGTAGCTTAGGACTAGATAAATTTATTTCCTTGTAGTTCCGGAGGTCAAAATTCAAATGAGTCTAACTGGGCTAAAATCAAAGTGCCATCCTGTCTGTGTTTCTTTCTTGGAGGCTAGAGAAGAGGGTCTATTTCCTGCCTTTTTAGCTTTTAGAAACTGCCCCTGTGCCTTGGCTTGTGGTCTCCTTCCTCCATCCTCAAAACCTACGAATTCATCACTCTAACCTTGTTTATTTTGTAATCACTTTCTCTGTTTCTCTCTTTTGATTACACTGAGACCATCCAGATAATCTAGGATAATATCCCTGTCTTAAAGACAGGTGATCAGTAACATTAATTTCATCTACAGCCTTAATTCCCCTTTGCCATGCAACCTGACGTATTCACATATTCTGGGGATTGGGACATGGGTACCTTTTGGAAGAGGCATTATAATTCTGTCTACCATACCATGTTTCCCCTGTTTCTTGACTCCTGCTTACTCTGGCCCCTCCTTTCTTCCCTTCCCCCCACCTCAGAATGTTCTCTCTAAGCCACTATACCTTTTGAAACCCTATCCATCCTCCATCCTCAAATTTCACTTCATATTTAGCTTCCTCTCCAAATTCTACTCACTGGGAGAAAGTCCATCCTTTTATTTTGTTATCTTTTAAACACATTTCCTGCTTTACTTAGAATTTTAACTTTTAAAAAATTGAGTGCATTTTGAGTTATCGCCGTGGGTCGATTGCAGTCTTCTCAGAGGGAAGGCATTATGCTTTGTTCACTTTTTATAGGCTTCATAGACTTTGAGAAAATTCTTGCACATAATAACCACACATGTAATTTTTGTCACATCGAATAGAATTTGCTCATTTACCACAAGCAACACAGGGGCACAGTAGCATTAAGCAATCCTTTAAGAGCAGGGAACCCGTAAGTAACTTGCATGTGTTTAAGGAATGCTTCTGATGTGGCTTTTGCAAGAGATGTCTACTTAAATTTTTCTCCTCATAGTGATTTGATTTCATGTCGCTCCTCTCCTGTATGGACTCACGAGTAGACATGAAGATATCATCTTTGACAGCATTTATTTGCCGTCTCCTTAAAATGGATTCTCTGGGGAAATAGGATTTAGACATTAGTCTGAAGATTTTCTCACAACAGAAGTGCTTACAGAGTTTCCCCCTGTGTGAGTTCCCTGGTGAATGACAAAGTCGATTTCCAAACTCATTTTTTCTGTAAGTATCCAAAGTATAGATTTCTTCCCACGGGGACCCCTTGGTTGGCCTTTTGACAAACTAGCTTCTCAGTCTTTCAGCCTGTTGTGGATTTTGCCTTATACTTTGATCAAATGTTGACTTGGCTTACCTAAATCTTATTTTAAATCACACTCTTAAATTATTTTTCTTTGCTTTAGGGATTTCCTGTAAATACTAGGTTATCTATATCTCTCAGATTTTGAGGCTCAATATAATTAATTTCTTTAACTGAGTTTTTATTGAAAGTCTTAAACTTTATTTAACTCTTTAATTCAAAACTAAACTTCACATTTATATATGATCTCATGAGAGTATGTGTTTTGTGAACCCAGTTGCTTCCTCTTGTTTAAGTGGGGTAGGGACCATGGAATTCATTGTCTAAGCAACATTAATTGGGCTAGATAATTGGTTCTCCAATGAGTTTGCATCACATGCATTAGAATCACCCAGGCAACTCGTCAGATCTGAGAGTTAAGGGGTTTTACCCCTAGAGTTTCTGGGATTGGCTGAGAATTGGCATTTTTATCAAGTTCTCAGGTACTGTTGATGCTGCAGGTTGGGGACCACAGTTTAAGAAACACTGACATAGTTAACATGCCTCAGGAAGAGCCATTTAAAGATGAGTAAGAAAATGTATTAATTTACTTATTAACTTATTCATTCATTCATTCTTTTAAGAAATATTGATTGTGTACCTACTATATCTGATTCCAAAGTTTATATTCTTTGCTTTATATTCATTTCATCTATTTGGAAGGCAATATGGAAGTGTCTATATTTTACATAAATTAAATATTTAAGGTAGTTTATGTATATAAATTCATACATTAACATCTAAATTGATTATATGCTTTTTACAAAATGTAACTCAACTCAATGATTATTTATTGAGTGCTTACGTTAGGTAAGGCTTGTACTAGCAACAGAGAACAAAATAAGAAATTAAAAATATTAGCTATATTGACATGCCTCTCCACTTCTCTGAATTCTCCCATGTGTCATGTATAGATTTGTGAATTTGGCTGTTGACCTCATTATAATAAAATCTAATTATTAGTCTATATCTGTTATATTATTGTTATGAATTGTGCTAATTGAGTTTTATTTGCCTTTCTTTTTTGTTCTAGCTTTTGCTGCTAGAGCTAACTAGAGAAAGAAACACTGCTGGGTGCAAAAATATGAAGTGTATGAAAATGCTGTATTAAATCTATACTAATTTTAGTTTATTTTTGTTGTATTTATATCCATAGGCTTTTATTTATTATTCAAGCATCATAGTAAAATAAAAAGAAAGAATCTTTGAGAAGAAAATAAATGACTCAAAACCCAAGTTCATTAATAGCTTTGTGTGCATATGTGTATGTATATGTGTGTGTTTGTGTGTGTGTACACTTGAATGTTGCCTGCTGGTACTTGTCTGTATGCATATTTCTTTCTTATAATCTTGAGGTATTCATAGTTTTTATTTTTCATTTTTACTTATATTATAAACTATTTCATTTTCTATGATTTTCATAATTATTTAAATGGCTCCATAAATTTTTATTTAGATAAAATTGAACAGCATTTCATTTCCCTTTGCTTCAAACATATAAATCCTTCTATTTCTCTAATTTAGAAAAAATAGAAAATATTCTTATAAATATTGCTAGTAGACAGGTTCTATGATCAAAGTTATGAATATTTTTATGACTTTTTAAATGGGAATCTTATTATATATAATATAGACACTGGCTTATAAAGATAATTTTAAAAGTTTATCATCATTGTAAATTTATGATTTTTAGTCAATTGATAGAATTTAAATGTGCTTTTTATTTTTAATTTATGTGCATTTCATTACCAATGAATTTAATCATTATGCTATGTTGATTTATAATTTTTTACTATTCTTAGACAAAGAGCTCATTTAAATTAATAGAATATGCTTTATTTATTTATCTATTTATTTTTGGATTAGACTGCTTTTCATAGTTGTGGATTCCCATTATAAACCTTAACCTCATTTCAAGTTTATATAAGCACTAAATAGAAAGTGCATATTCAACTATAAATTGAAACTACATTTTCAAATTAAAATGAATATTTTTCTTATCAACCATTTAGCGTTCAAAAAGCAAAAATATCTATAATGAGTCACTCCAAGAAAGAGTTCACTTTAGTAGTAATGTAAGAAATTAATTAAAAGAAAACTCTTATAAGGTAAAAATGCATGCAAAATAGCATTACTGTGAGGTTTTTCTATTGTCTGATAGATGACTGCATAAAACTACAGTGGGAATGTTTGAAAAAGAAACATTTTTAATTGTATTAATCCCCTGTGTGACTGTATTTGGAGACAGGGGTTTTAGGAACAAATTAAGGTTAAATGAGGTCATAAGGGTGGGGTCTTAATCCAATAGGATTGATGGTCTTATAGGAAAAGAATGAGATCTCTCTGTCTCTGTGTCTGTCTTTTTACACGTGTGCACTGAGTAACGGCCATGTGAGGACATGTTGTAAGGTGGCTGTCTGCAAGCCAGGTTAAAGAGCCCTCCTCAGAACTGGACCTTGCTGGCACCCTGATCTCGGACTCCCAGTCTCCAAAACTGGGAGATTTATTTCTGTAGTTAAAACCACTCAGGCTATGGTATTGCATTATGACAACCTGAGCAAACAAACACAGTAACCAATAATTATTGTACTCACATAACTAAAATATATACTACATATAATAATAATAACAATACATATGCTTATAAGAATACTTCTTTTCCTACTCCTCGATTAGAGACTAATGCAGAACTTCATTTTGGAACAGCCCAGAAAGTGTGATTACAAGTTCTGTTAGTATTTCCCCAATTGTATACTAGAAATGATAATATTTGTCTTATTTTTTCTTTTTCCCCCTAAAAATCATTATGTTATTGTGTATGGAAATGGCTTGCAAACAGAAAGCTCTAAGAGATAAAAAGAGATTATTGAGTGATAAAATCCATAGGTATCTATTGAACCACATGCTATATTGCCTGGGCTGTACTTTTTTGATCATAATCTACATAGTCAGATCATCTGCTCTAATGGAAGTGACAAAACAATAAAGAAAAAATAAACTGAATGCATATTGGATATATCTATGAGCAGGTACTACATGGCCAGCAGTGTCTGAAGTCCTAGGCTGATTCTTAAATTAAGGAATCTGGCATTTTTAATAAGACTTATTCTGAATATACTTAGAGACTCTTCATCACCCTTATATCACGGAGAGTTGGGGAATACTTTCAAAGACAAGATTTTCTGAAATGATGACTTGTTTGTAATTTGTTCTATTTAAGAGGAAGAAGCAAGGGCTGGTTAATCTGAATCATCACTTTGCTCTATGCCTGACATGGAACCACAAGAACCTTGCAAAGCATGAGTTTTTCACCTTCCCCACCCCTCCCAGCCTCTCAGCATGCTCTGTCAATTTTGCTACATAAATAAACTTAGCAAAGTATGTCATTTCTGGGAAAGGTTGTTATCCGAGATGGAGAAAAAAAAAATGTCCGCCAAACTAGGGACAAAAATCTCGTAGCTTCTAGTCCCAGATTTATGGTCTAGAATCACTACCAAAAACTATTTCATCTGTATTAGCAAGACTTTCTATCCCTGGAGGTAGACGGGTACAATGAATATTTATTATGGCCCAGGGTCTTGTTCTCATTTTTTATGGCTGCTTGCTTTTGTTCCTCTTATGTAACAGGGAAAGTTTTCTGGAACAGACAGCCAGGCCAGGACACTGCATGTATGGTGGGCTCTTAAGACCTATTTGTTGAACTGGATGCATTTCCTTGTTATCAAAACTTCAGATAAAATCCTGGATTTACTTGTTTATTAACCTTGTAACCTTGTACCATTTATTTTTATTCTCGAAATCTCATCTGACAAATGCGCATAGTAATAGTTACCCAGGTTGATACACAGATTAAATAAGTAAGTAAGTATAAAATAATATTCATGAGGTGGATGACCTGGTTCTGGAACATATTAGTTACTCCCTTTATGTTATTTATCCTATCCTATCCCCCTCTACTTTAAAAAGAGAACTAAAAAATCTATTGCCATTTCTGTTAAATCATCTTATTTAAGAAACTCTCATGAGTCAAAGGTAAATTTCACAAAATTAAAAGATGGGGGCAGTTTTTCACCTCTAAGATCTGTAGATAATTCGGAACAAGAATGAGTTACTTTTCCTTTCTATGACATGGATACTTGCCTCACTGAAGAGTTGGTATTTTCAGAAGGCTTGCCACTTTTCCAAGGTACTTTTCCATAGAATATCTTATTTGGTTCTTACGGTAAAACTTGGGGGACAGAGCCATTATCAGTCCATTTTTTAAAATTTGAAGATAATAAATATAAGTAAACACTCACTTACCCCCTCAAACCTGTTCCTCCCCAGCCTTTACTGTTTCAATTGATCATAATTTTGTAATTAATCAGAGCTACCATCCAGGAGGTGTCTTTCCCTATTTCTTCTTTCTCACATCCAATACCTCTGCCAGTTCCATGGCTCCTGCTTCTAAAATATATTCTAAATTCATCAATTTTTCACCCTTGCACTTTGACGCCCTTAATCATTGCCACCACTGTGTGTTATCTTGTACAGTTGTGATAAGATAAATATGGAAAAAATTAACTCAAATGTTTAAAATCTATGTAAGTTATTTTTATTATTGAGGTTCCGATAAATAATACTCTTTCTCCACCTAAATTCTTCCCTAGTAGGAGGAAAGATGAAAGAATTTGGCAGACAGAGATAAAAGTATCATCTTTATCACTTCCATGAGTGCAGTTCAACTCTTCAGTTCTTCATTAGTGAAATGTGTGACCCTTCTCTGGATGAATTCATGTCTTGAGTCTGTGAATTCTCTCTTATTCCATCCATAAATAAGCCTGGGTGTTCTAAATTGGCCTCACCGTTTGATTATCCCTTAAGCATGAACGACCAGGTTAGAGTTATTCTACTTTATCCTAATTGGAGAGCTGAGAGCAAATTTAACTGCCAAACCAAGACAATGCCTACCAGGCTTCCTTTGGGTCTCTTTGCCTTTTCCCAGATTGAAACTTGCAGCACAGCATCCCTGTCCCACCCAAGGAAGCTGCTTTTCTCTCCTGTCGGCTATGTGGATGACTTACAGTCAGACGTGCCAGAGAGCTTTTCAGCTTTACACTTTTTCACTGGCTTTTGTAGAGGTCAAGCCATGCTCTTGTAGTTCAAGATCAAGCTGTACCTTTACACAGTCATGGCCAACATGGACTGACTGCTCAATAAGGTAGAGCTGTCCCAGTTTGCTGAGGTCCTTGCAAGAATTGTTTGCTAAAGGTCTGTATTCTCTATGAGCTATGCCTGCTAAAAATAGCCCTACCTCTATCAATGAAGCCACTTGCCTGTGAACGAAGCTGCCATAAACCATAATGATCCACCAAGGACAAAATTCTACTTAGGCCACACTTAACTAAAGCCTTAAGAATAAAGCTGTCAGATGATCTCTCCCTCCCCCGCCTTCCCTCTCTCTCTCTCCCTCTCTCTCTCTCTGGCATTTTGTTCTTCAAAGCTACTTCTTGACTTTTATCAAGTTTCCTAACTATCACAAGCATATATTAGAGTTTGGGAGAACTTAAATAACTTTTCTTCCTAGCCTTAGTCCAAAGCAAAATGAAATCCAGGAGACAGAGAGACGGTAAATCAGAGTATCTGCTTTATTGGCATTAAGGTAAATGTAGACCCTGGTTATGCCCCTAGGGAAGGGAGATTGCTATTACTTTACTCTTAAAATGAGTAGACAAATCCGCCTTGACACAGGCAGTACTGCTTGACTGAAGACTTCACGCAAAATGGCAGAGTCCACCCGCTGAGTTATTTGCTCCATGGAAGAGCAGAATGCAGTTCTATGTGAGCAGAAAGACCCCAAAGGGAACAGAGGAGGAGACTGAGAAAGCAATGTTCACCTTCTGTTCCTGTCAACACCAGTCAGCTGGCTGACTTCTCCCAGCACCGGGAGGAATAAGGGCAGTGGGTGGGGACAGAGCCAAGACAGCTTGTTTGGCTGAAGTTTCTCTACCTGGAAGAATGAGGAGTGGAGAATTACTGTTCTTCTACCAAAAAATATCATCATGATTCTGAATTTCATTTAATAAGTGAAGAGATAAGCACTGAGAACTTAAATGATCTGAAGGAACTAATGTTCATTAATTACATGCTAATACCAAAGAGAGAAAGAGATGCTCTTATAAATATGCAGCTGGTATAATTTTTCATTCCACTTATTTGATGGCAATAATGATGATTATAATATGATGGTTGCTTAGGATAATGAACAGAACCTTCCCTAGGAAGTATTATCTTTTTGAGATGCTTGGTGCCTATTTTGGACCAATGCTTCTAAATGTGTGGTAGTAAGGAATATTGTCACACATCAGAATGAGGGGAAGGAGAGGGCTCTTTTCAGACTAAATTACTCGGATAAAGATTCTGATACCCAACTTCACCATCTCTACTTGAAAAATCTCTTCTCAAGCGGGCTACAGAGTAATAGTTTTCAAGATCAGCATGTTTTAAACCTCAGGTCACTGAGCCTGAAAAGAACTGAAGACTGCTGCTTTGGAATCATGTTAATTTCCCATCATCATGCCCATTTGTGGCCCCTCCAGACCCTCCATTGGCCTGATGCTCGGACCCTTTGCTCAGTATCTTATCATTACCTTCCAGCTACCCAAGCTGTTGCTTCTTGTGAATCTTTCCTCCCATACCATTCCATCTTCTCTCCTCACCCTACATGAGGATACTCTTCTCAACCTATTAGGAAAGGTACCTACTTGTAAAGCTTATCAGAGCAAGGCTTTCAAGTGAGCCACTCTTTCATACACCCGTTTAATCCTAAAATAATTGTGGGCATCTCCATGTGCCAGACCCTGCATAAGAGCTCAAGTTACCAATGTTGGGAAGCCACAAGAATGGCTATGAGGGATTTTAGGTTGCTGTTGGAGCTGAATTTCTCAAAGTACTCTATTTACAACTTCACTACCTAACGTGTGCTTCTGGGACATCGTGTTAGAGATGCCGAAACTTAGACCCCCACACCTGACCTATTGAATCAAAAATCTTTATTTCAACAAGAAACATAGTTTTTGGGTATATGAATTAAACTTTAGGAAGTACTGCTTTGAAACACATTCTGTAATATGTCCTGTGTCTTAGTCTGCTTTGCTCCTATAACAAAATGTCATGGACTAGAGAGTTTAAACAACGGACATTTATTCCTCACCATTCTGGAGGCTGGGAAGTCCCAGATCAGGGTGCCAGCAGGCTTGGTTTCTGATGAGAACCCTCTTCTTCTCTTGCCTTTTTGCTGTATCCTCACATGGTGGGGAGAAGGAAAGCATACTCTAGTCTCTAGTTTATAAGGGCACTAATCCCATAAAGAGGACCCCACCCTCATTACTTCGTCTAAATCCAATTTCCTCTCAAAGGCCTCATCTTTTAATAGTCTCACATCAGGAGTAAGAGCTTCAACATATAAATATTGAGGTCACAAACATTTTGTCCATAACATTCTACTATTACAAATATTTCATATTCTATTCAAATTCAAAAATTTTGAGTTAAGTGATGTTAAACAGCTTTTTGTATTGGATAACTTTCCAGAGGCTTTATATTGTAGTCTGCCATTTTTATCTCCAAGAAGCACATATAGAGCATTGGGTTTCCAAAATTTTTGACCAGGGAGCCACATTTAATCTAAAATATTTAATGAACTAGGGTTTTAGAGAATGTCTTTTGAAAAACTTGGGGTTGCATAATTTTTTTTCTCCTTTTCTTTTTTAAATTTCATACTTCCAGAAAAGTTTTCATCTCATTAATTTTATGCTCTGTTGTAACAAACTCTTCTCTACAGCATACGTTCTTCTAGTAATAGAAATCATGTCTAGTATTTAAAACCACCACCTCCTGTCTTAGTCCATGTGTTGGGTAGGATTAACCCAAAGCCTAGGTATGGGTGAGCATGTGACTCAGGACTGGCTAACCAATCACCATGATTTTTGCTCAAGGATAGGTATATCAACGATGCTGGGCCAGTGAACTTAGTTGAAGGACGACATTAGTTGAGACAGTGGGGGGAGGGCTGGGCCATGAGGGAGAGAGATCATGAGATAACTCCCGTTTTGAGATCATGAGACAACTCATACGGAATCATGTGAGCATGCTGATTGCAATCTGGACTTCCACTGTTTTAAATTTAAATTATTTAGAGTTAGGATTCTATTGTTTTCAATAATAAGATCCCCTTTTCATGCATCTGGATATTTGATACAATATCGGGGCAGCTATTGAGTCTTTTCAAAGGTGTTGTGCCGTGGATGGCAGGTAGCGAAGACATGTGGGGCAGGCTCTCTCGTCGGCCAGTGCCCCTCAAGTGTGTGATGAAGCTGCTGGGGTTGGGACCCATCTTGGGAAAAGGGTTTACTAATCATGGTCACTGTCAGGGGTCACTAGTGCTCTCGAGAAAAGCATCTGGTATCCCCGAAAACCTCTTTAAAAGTGGTTGCCAAATCTGGCTGCTTCTCAGAATCATCTGGAAACCTTGCTGAACGTATAGAATTCTGGACCAATAAAGAGTTACACATCAGAGTTCCTGGAGCAGGATCTACGAAGATGTACCTGAAACCACATCTCGCCTTGTAATTCCTACTGCAGCCAGCTTGGCATTTGTTGATGGATGATACTAAAAGACCCCTACCTTCGAGGATCTTTGGCTCCTATCCGGCTTTGAGTGTTCTCTGGCTGAGAATCAATTCTTTTCCAAAGTGGCCACAAATAAAGCCCTCTACCTAGTAAGCAACAATCCTTGGGAGTTAAACATTAGAACCCTGTATTAAATCCACTCAGAGTATTTTTTTTCCCCTATTTTGGAGAGATCAGCCATACTTACCATCTCAGTGTCTTGTGTCAGAACTTCAAAATGTTTTACATGCATTATCTCACTTGATCCTCTTGTAGACCCTCCCAATAGAATAAATAATGCTCAGTTAAATTTGAATTTCAGTTAATTAGTGTGGTTTTAGTATAAATATGTCCCAAATATTGAATGGGGCATGTGCTAACAACGTATTAGTTTTTTATCTGAAATCCGAATTTAACTGGGCTTCCTGTATTCTTATTTGCTAAATCTGGTAATCCTACGACCTCACAAACTGGGAAGGAGGCAAGCAAGTATTTGTCTTATTCAATTTTATAGATGAGAAAACTGATATTCTGCAATATCCAAAACTGATATTCTGCAAACCTGTGACTTTCTCCAAGTCATGCAATCACTGAGCTATAGAGCAGAAACCATACCTTGGTTTTCTAGTTTCTGATCCAGGACTCTAGCTTTCACTGTTTTAGCTTGAGGGGTAAGTGAAAAATGTTGATATTGTGTTCCTAACTACCATAGTTCATTTCAGCATACATTATTTCAGCATGTTTTGGGGACAGAGGGATTACCTGACTTTAAATTGATGTTTGAATTACTATAAATATTTTGGGAGAGAAAACTATGCAGTCTTGTAAACTAGGGGATTCACATATAATTGGAAGAATGTATATTTCTTTAAATATTGGTTAAATAGGAGCCTCTATGAGTCTAGAGAAAGTCCAGTGAACACAGCATAATCCATAACATGAATAAGAACTAAATGTAAATCTTCATGAAATTAAAGAATAGGAGATTACCTTCCTTGATTCAATTGGGGAACTAGAAATTAATACTATGGTCCAGGGGTTTAAACCTTTGACTCTGAATTCAAATTATCTGGGTTAAATTTGGATCTAGCTCTCCTACTCTGTGCCCTTTGGCAAGTTGCTTAACTTATTTGTGACTCGGTTTTTCCCCTGTAAAATGGATCTAATCCTTGTAAACAGCTCATATGGTGGTTATGAGGATTAATTAATTTAAGGCAAGTAAAGTGCTTTACAACAGTGACTGGCAGGTAGTAAACACTCAATAAACTTAAGCTGCTATGATTATTATTATTTTCCTTCTGCAGCTGCTGCTACCGGCTTGTGCCATTGTTATTCCAAGTTTCCTCTTGCCCCAAATTGCTTTCTTACTGGTTCCATCAACAGCAACAATAAATCACATAACTTCAAACAAAGGTTTGCAGGTTTGCATCAAATGCTCCATCTGTTAGTAGACTGCAGTTAGTATAAATGGTGAAAGCTTAGAATGGTGCCTAAGCTGTCCAATTCTGCCAAATGCTAAGAATTAAGCTAAATATTTTGCTTAGATTCCCCTACAATGTAGTATTGTATGATGATCTCTTAGATTTTCAAGGTAGAGATAATTCAGGTCAGGAATCACTTTGAAAACATAAATTTGTCCTAAATCAACCTTTATTTCTAATCTTCATTTAATCAGTGGAAGAATGTTGGAAATTAGAAGCAATAAGATATACAGACAATTTGGAGTTAGTGAGTCTGAGCACGTCAGACTAAGGTTTAAATCCTTTGGACACGTACTTTAAATGAGTCTGGTTATCATAGCCAACTGCTGCAGTCCAGCATATTTTCCTCCATCTGCCAAGAGTTTGAGCATTTGGTAGGTCTGTGCCCTTTCTTCAGCTGATTGCACGGCCCCATTGCTGCTGACTTTAAAATATTCAAACCGCTAATGTAATATGCAGCACCTGCAAATACTGTGAAATATTAGCACAGTGGTAATGAGAATTGACTGCAAGTATAATGACAACAGGTGAAATTATTCATAGCCTGCTCATGTAGCAAACTTAAGATATAAACTCAATGAGCATAAATGGAATAAGTTCATGACAAATATGAAAATATCCCAAACTGCTAAAGTAATAAAAGTAAATACAATAAATCTTTCCTACAAATATAGTAAGGTCCCTAACTGCAAATGTAATAAAACCTATCAACAGCTGCAATGTATTTGGAACATATTATATAGCTTTACAAAGAATTATACCCCCTGCTGGTATGACTTCAACAATGTCATGCTTTGTCTTTTTCCAGTGAGTCCAAATCTAGCAGACTACACGTTGCCCAGTGTATATTAAATATGACAGAGTGTTAATACAACCAGGTTTGGATTGAAAATGAAATGCTCAATCCAGATGTGCTCTTTGGCCATTCTGCAAGCAAAGCCAAAGGCTGTGGATCTCCCAGCAGGGGCTGAAATGCAGCCAGGAAAGCTAAGCACGGGAGGTGAGGAATTGATGAATCACTGGATAACCTTTTTGTTGCTTGGATATGGTATCTGAATCAGGAAAAGTGAGCAGTATGTGGACCAAGGGGATGGGGGCAGAGGGATTGAAGTGAGAAAGAGACGGGCCGGGGGGCGGGTGATGACATTCTGTGAAGATTATTCAGGTGCCAGGCTATTTGCTAGATATTTTGTCTCTTCTTTCCCTTTCTCCTTTTATTTCCTTCTTTCCTCCCACAATTCAGCACATATCTGTTGACTACCTAGTAGTTTATAGTTACTAATTATATCCAGGGAGAAAAGAGTAAATAAACTCATTGTCCCTGGCCATTTGAGGACCTGAAGTCCTGTGGGAGATTTAGAAAATGACAATACTAGTACAGTCACAATATTAATACTAACACAATTCTAATACAAGGCAGATACATCTGTCACTGGGCAAGAAGAGGATCTGGGACAGAAGCCTAAAGAATACCAACATTTAAGGGATGGGCAGGGTTACTTACACACTTGTAAGTGTCTTCCAGGTTTTTTTATACACGTACACATCACTGCTCATCTTGCTTCACCCACTTAATAATACAGCAGGATTATTTCTTTAGGTCCACAAAAACAAAACAAACTCATTATTTTTAAATACTACAAAATATTTCATGCACTGAACTCCCTAAATTAACCAACATTTGGGTTATTTTCAGGGTTTTTTCCTCTCTATTTCTAATTGTTGGTTTGCTGTTTTGCTAGCCCACCCCTCGCCACCATACTACAACAGGTATCTCCATACACATTGCTTTGCATGCCGGAGCTTTCATTCTGTAATCTGATCATCGAAAGCGAAAATGTGCAGGCTATGGGATTTTTGTTTCTAATAGATATTGTGAGACTTTGCTCCAAAGTGCAGTAGCAATTGAGAGTCTTACCAGAAAACATGTGGCTACCCATTTCCCACATCTGGTCACTAGACTAGATTTATTTTACTTTACATTTTTTTTTGTTATTGTTGTGTTACAATTTGAGAGGTAAAATATAGTTTTTCATCATGTCTTCAACTTCCAACTGCCAGTGAGGCTGATGATTTTGTGTTTATTGGCCATTTGGATTTCTTATTCTGTGGACTGCCTATGCATGTAATTTCCTTACATTTTAATTTTTCATATTTTTTCTTATCAGAGTATTTTATGTATATTTGAGATAGTAATCGTTTATGTATCATATGAGTTGTAAGTATTTTGTTTTATTTGATTCCATTTGTGAAATTATTTTTTATGTCCATTTTCCTTTATGATATCTAGATTTCCTCTCACTTCAATGGGTCTGTTCTTTCCTAAAAAAGCTATATGAGAGCTCTTAAATTTTTCTAATATATTGTTTTATTGTAAAAATTACTTTATGTACGAAGCTATAAAATATATTACATATGAATATCATTATTTATTAATGACTTTATTTGCATGTATTTATATAGCATAATTATTTTATATTAGATAATTCTATACTAAATTCTTCTGCAAGGAATTTACTTTTTGTTTTGTGTGCTTTGTTTTCTTATGGATGGTTACCCACTTGTGCTGGCTATGAAATAAACTTCCATTTTGCTGCTTTATTGAACTATAAGTTGTCATAACTTCAACCACACTTTCAGGTGGGTCTATTTTGAACTAGTTTTTCTGACCAGTTTGTCTATCCCTATTCAGTTGCTATACTATTTTTATTATAATGGGTTTATTATAAATTTTGGTATCCACTTAGGCAAAGTTCTCTTTATTATTCCTTTTTGTTTTGGTTTATTTTGTTTGCCATATCAGGCATTCAGTTTTTAATATGAATTTCAACATCATCATATTCAGTATTAAAATAATAAGTCAGTAATATAATTTTTTTAATTTCTATTTTTTTTTGCTTTTTAATAGACTGTATTTTTCACAGCACAATTAAACAGAGGTACATAAATTTCCCAATTTCTAATTTTTAATTTAGAAATTGTGCATTGTTACTCAAAACATGTCTGATGAAAGTTTTTTTTTCATCTTGACAAATTTAGATTTAAAAGTTTCATTAATTTCTAAAAATACGATAAGGAGATTTTAATCTTTTGTGATCTGTAAAAATTTTTAATAGTACTGGATTATATGTTATTTAAAGATTATATAGAACTCATCTTTAAAAAGAATCTGGGCTAGTAACTTTATAAATGTTAAAAAATTTCACTAATTCCACTATCTTTTTATAGTTATTTGTCTATTTAAATTTTTTACATCCTTTGGGATCAATTTTAATAATTTATAATTGCTAGGTTATCATCCATATTTCTTCCATTATTCCAATTAGTTGCCCAAGCTTTACACACAATTTTTGTCTTTAAATATTTTTAAGCTCTTTTGAATATATGATTATTTCTTCTTTCTTACTCATTATTAAAATGTATTTTTGTTTTCTCCTTTTTTCTTAGAATTTTTTCAACATTGCGATCCTTAAAAAAGTCACACTGTAGAGTTTTAAAAAATCATTTCTACAGTTTACTTCTGCTTTCTATATTTCAGTAATCTCATGTTTTTATAACTAACTTTTCTTTGATTTAAAAAAAAAATAAGTAGACAATAGCTAATAAAGACGTGTGTTTCCTGGGAAATATTGCCATGCAGCAATAGGAATACAGTAGTATTGTCAAGTCATATGGTAACTTCACAGCTCTAGTGAGACATTAAAAATTTCTCTCCAGAAAGACTGCATGCTCTAAGTGCAATCAAAATATATCAGCTCTATCTAAATACATCTATTTCACCACACTCTTTGAAGATGTTGAGTATTTCCACTTGCTAATTTTTTGCTATTGTTTGTTCCTTTAATTTGTATGTATATATACACATATGTGCGTGGATACATATAGCATGTGTGTATAAACAAATCAAATGGTGTGTGTATATATATGTATACACATACACATGCTTGTTTATTAATAAGGCTGAACAATTGCCAAAGTTTCATCTCTCATTTGTCTTATACCTTGTGTGAACTGTCAGCTCCTATAGTCTGCCTACTGGCTACTGAAGTTTGGGAATTAACTTAGTATAAAACTTTTTTATCAGTTCTGGTATATTTTGTATTGCAAACTTTGTCACAACAATGACAAACTTTCTTCTACTCTGTCCAAGCAATTAGTAAGTGATGCAAATCTTTTTTAACTTTCAGTAGCCTCTCTGCATGTACCCACCAAATATGGAATCCAATTTAAAAAAAAGTAAAATTAACATTTATTGAGCACCTACTATGTGCCAGATAGTTTCTGCATGACACAGGGTCCTTCTGTGTCATGCCCATGATTTGATCCTCAGCATTGAACATAGTGATTGGCATATAAAATTTGCTCAATAAATCATTATTGGATAGAAATAACCAATTGCATTTAATTAAGTGTTTAGTAAGTGTAGTCAAAGAACCCAACTTGAAAGCGAATGAAAAAGAGAACTCAAGTAGAAACTTCTGAGGATGTGGTCCACTAAAATGCCATTCCTTGCTCAGAAATTACCATGCATCAAAGCCTATGTGTTCTTTTGTAATCATAGAATAACTTTTTTACTTTATCCTTTCCAAAATCTAGTGAAGTTGGCATAACCTGTATATTTATCTGAACTCAAAATTCAGACAGTTTAAGTCACTTGCTGTATGTCATCATATGTCAGAATTGGAACAAGAACCCAGACTTCTAACTCCAGTGCTTTTTCCATCTTTCATAAGCCATCTAAAAGTTCTCATTTTAATAGATTTTTCCTGTGGAATTGAAGTCTCTTATATTGCTATTCTACATTATTATTTATATTCCATGTATTATGTTTTGTCCTCTATGCAAGATCATAAGTTTAATTATGGTGGGCACTTGGTTTTATGTCTCTATTTTAGGCAAATGGAAGTTTGTAGGTCCTCAGTACATAGCTATGGAAGGATAGCATAAATGACATCACACCTGTGATTAAGCTGTCCATATGCTCACATCTTTGAACATCTCTACTCCCTGTCCACCTTCAGGCATAGACATCATGCTGCTGAATCTGCTGTTTGACTATGCTAATGATGTGGAACGTGGAAAGTACACCATTTGCAATCTCCGTGTGACAGAACAGAAATGAATGGGTCATGCTTTGATTTGTATGGTGCCTTTGGCCAGACCATACATGCTATTTTCTAAGTACCTAGATTATAAAATACAGACACAGAAAATTCAGAGACAGCCATACATCAGTGGAAATGACTATACTTCCCAATTGGACCAGTTAAAGGAAAATATATCTTTTTATTATACACCCTCAGGAAGTTATCTTAATCACCTTATGGAAGATTACATCTCTTATATGAGCTTTGGTTAAATATCACATATTTTGATGTTTCCATAGTCATTCTTTTTGAAAGTGAACACTCATTGTTTGAGAATATAGCTTGGTGAATAAAATTAGCATGAAATTTTGCTTCATTCCGGGTGCTGGGGAATAAATATGTATTTTCCAGGGATCCAGGTAAATGTGAAGTGGGGGAGGGCTTTTGAACAAAGTGAAACAGCTCGTGAATGATACAGAGACATATTCAGGGAAATTCAAGTGGTTATGTGTATCTAGGGTATAGGATGGGTGTAGATAAATTGAGATGAAGGAAGAGAAAAACATAAGCAACCACGAAAGCCACATGAAGAAGTCTGAACCCCTACAAAGACAAAGGTAAACCATCAAAAGCCAGAACGACATACTGTCTTGGCGACTGGATGTGAGTAAAATTACAAGCAAAATTGTCTGTCAATAAGCTAAAGACACTTTAGGGAAAGGTAGGAATGAGAAAGAAATGATGTGGTTGCAGATCATACTTGAATATGAATGCATCAGGATCAGTTAGACACTCCACTAACATCAGAATCTTAAGTCTGTAAAATGGAAATAATGCCTTTCAAAAATACAGCTGTTGTGATAAAACGCGAAAGTATATGGTCATCGTTGGGGGTACAATAGGCGTTTAGTAACCGAGAACATCACTGTTGCTGCTGAACAGGGCACACCGATTTTGCATGACTTGGCCTCTTCCTTCCTCTGTCCCTTTGCCTCTCATCATTTCCTGCTCCCCAGATGTGAAGTTTCAGCAACACTGAATACAACTCATTGCATCTTATATCCACGTCATTGCTGATTCTATTGTCTTTGGAATAATTTCTCTGTTGTGTTTCCTTCTCATCTCAGCTTCTCATTACAGGATTTTAATCCACCTGGAAGGCTTTCCGCCTTCTTCTCAGATCTTCATATTTTCTGTGTGTGCCTTTAATATCTTCAGTGGGGAGGGTATATCTCAATGGTAGAGCACATGCTTAGCATGCACAAGGTCCTGGGTTCAATCCCCTGTGCCTCCATTAAATAAATAAATAAATAAATAAATAAATAAATAAATAAACCTTATTACTTATGCCCCCTTCCAAAATACCTTGTATTAAAGTTATCTCTTTATGTCTCTATCTCTGCCGTGATCCCGTTGGAGTCTGTGGCTCTATCATACTCTGTGACAGCCCCAATGCTTCACACATACCTTACCGTAACTGCCAACGATGGCTGAATTTAAAAGGTAGACAATTATTTAATGAAAGCTGGCCATAGCAGTTGTCCAGATTAAAGAGAAACAGGCGTTTAAATAAGTAAATAGTACTGGAGATGAAGAGGAGGTGTAAGCTTAAATAAACACCTAGCAGACGGAATAGAGAACATTCGGTGCTTCCTTTAATATTTTAGTTGACGGAGAGGGAAGAGTTGAATTGAACTCATGCTTTCTGGAATGTAGAAATAGTTACTCACAGTGCTCTTGCCCGAGATGGGGAATCCAGATGGAAGCGCACATGTGCGGGGCTGCCGATGAGGGATGCCCACGAGACATCTGAGAAAGCACAAGGTTTAGACGGAAATGCATCATAATCAGACTTCAGTAATGTGATTTGCATCCACCTCTCATTCTGCCTGAGAAGTCCTTCCTCCCATTCTTCATCCTGGTAATTGCTGCCTCTTTTCAAAATTTGACCCCGGCTCCTATTCTCTTGGGGAGCTTTGCCTGATTTGCGGGTTGGATGAAAGTTCTCTCTTGCCTGCTCATCTCACTTCTCTCTGGTACAGGACTTATCACACTGTCTCAGAGGAGATGCTCAACACTTATTCATTCATTTTTTTAAATGAAGACTTATGGAATCAATAAGACTGATCTCTTTAAAAATAAAATAAATTGTTTAGTTCCACAGCACTAAAAATTAGCCCTCACTGTAAAAACGTAAAGGAAACAATACACCCCAACAACCTGGAAAGCTCACGTCTTTATTAAGGCCAGATGGATTTTTTCCCCCCTCAAATCAAGGCCTGCCACAGCACAACATTAGGGAAGATATCATTTTACTTTTAATTTGTATTCCCTATTTCAGAATTATGAGAGTGCAGTCTTCTTCAGATTATGTTAGACTGAATTTGTTTTGCATTTTTTAAAAAATATTCTTGCCTAAGGGGTTCACTGTGTTGGTCAAAAGGAAATTCAGGGCTCCAAACCAGCATAACCCTTCTCACCTTCAGAGGAAATGGTTGTACTTCTTGAAAAATTTTAGTAAAAATTGTGTCAGGTGGCCATCACATTAGGAAACAACCCTTATGGGAAAAAAAATTGTGAAAAATCAAACGCTAAAATTCCACTCAGTAAAAGATGTTGTCCACTCTGGACCTGAGAATTTCACTGTCATAGTTTTGAGTGCATGTGTATGGTTTCAAGGTCTTTATAGAATAGGCAGGGAGGTGTTGCTCAAAGGGGCTTGAGGAAGATGAAAGGGTTGCTTAAGAAAACTGAACACTCATTCAAGCCATATTCAGTTTAACATACATGGAGGTAGAGGTATATATATAGCTGTAAGGAATACATTATAGGGATTTGAGGCAAGCATCCTTTTTTAAAAAAAAAAATTCACTAAATATAGCTGGGTAATTATTCTGCTATGGTTCAGATTCATTTTCTTTCCTTTTAGTTTCATGTATCCTAATGAGGGTAATTCAGGCATTTTCCTCCCACACATATGTGCTACCAGTAAGAATCATAATTCGAATCCTGTAAATCAAATATGTCATGCATTGCAGTGCCTGGCCAAAAGGAGCTATTCAGCAAATATTCTCCCCTACACTTTTCCGCTTAACTCTCTGAAGATACAATAGTGACTGCTTTGTGAATGTGACAACGTGCTAATTTAGCTTTTGGTAAGCACATTTTTCACACGGTGGTTTTCCTTTCATTGTAGTATCACTAGAAGATGTGAGAGGATTTAAGTTCTAGCCAGCATGGAGATCTATGTATCTGCTAGCTATCGATCCAGCTTACAGAAAGGCACAGAGAGCCTAAATTGTGCTGAGCAAGGGTTGTTTTTTTTAACCACAATTACATTTCTTTGACTAGGGGCTCTGGTACGTAATTACTTTTCTTCAAAAAAAAAAACTTCTTAGCCCATCACAATAGCAACAGACCTAATAGAGCCAAATAGATCCCCGAAGTTACTGGAGCTGATCTTCTAGCTGATAGAAGCTATTTCTTTCAGTTGAAAAGGAACGCACCTCTGGCCTTTATTTTCTTGTTATAAAATTCAAATAAAGTATTTAGTAGCATTTTGCCGTATCTCTTTGAAGCAACTCTAAGTGTGCCTACAAGTTCTTTGATTTAGGAGTAAATTTCCACTGAACTTTAATTTGTCATCATCATTGTTTAGGGGACTGAAAGTGTCTGAGGCTATCTTATAAACTGAATGGGACTGAGTATAAGGTATATGGGAATATTGTTACCATCTTGCTGGCAAAGGCAGTGTTGGACACCAAAAATGCCCATACACCCGAGTAGGAACGTAAGCTCAGGAATTCCACCTGCTATAAAGGCTGATAATGGAAAAGGAACTTGGTAAATGAGACACAAAGGTTGAAAGGTTTTTCACGTTTATTGGCACTAGGACTAAAGCAGAGTGAAGGCTAGGGTGCAATATTTAAGGAGGTGTTCCCTCTCAGGGTCATGCAAGTCCTTCATTCCTTCACCCCAGTCCCAAGCAATGTCTCAAGCTCTTTTGTGATTCAGTCAGTCAGTGGGACAGAGCATTCCAATCCAGAAGTTATAATAATGAAAATTAATATTCCTTTAGGTGTTCACTGTAAACCTCTAATGTGTTTTATTTTTCATTATCTCATTTTCTCCTCACTACACCACTATGAGATAGATATAGATAATATCTTCATGTTAAAGATGAGAAAACTGAGGCTCAAAGAAGCGATTTGCCCAAGGTCTCACAGCAAATGTAAGATAGAACTAGGATTAAAACTCAAACACAACATAACAGAGAGCTGGGATTCAAGCCCGGGTGGGAGGACTCACTATACTTTGAATGAAACTCTCAAGCGCCTTCCCCGTGCAAACAGGAGGCCAGAGTGCCAGCCTGGGAGGAGGCCGGAGCAAGGCTTGTCTGTGGTAGCTGAGTATATAATTAAAAGAAGTTGAAAAGACTATTGTAAAGATGGTGGGACTGGGACTGTATTTCTTAGGGCTGCCATAACAAAATGTCACATTCTGAACGGCTTAACCAACAGATACTTATTTACTCATAATTCCAGCGGCTGAAAATACAAGATCGGTGTGGAGGCAGGTGTGACATCTCCTGAGGCCTCTCTCCTTGGCTTTTCCCTTCCTTCCTTCCTTTCCTTCCTTTCCTTTCTTCCTTCCTTTCCTTCCTTCCTTTCTCCCTCCCTTCCTTTCTCCCTCCCTTCCTTCCTTTCTCCCTCCCTTCCTTCCTTTCTCCCTCCCTTCCTTCCTTTCTCCCTCCCTTCCTTCCTTTCTCCCTCCCTTTCTTCCTTTCTCCCTCTCTCCCTCTCTCCCTCCCTTCCTCTCTCCCTCCCTTCCTCTCTCCCTCCCTTCCTCCCTCTCTCCCTCTCTCCCTCCCTTCCTCTCTCTCTTTCTTTCTTTCTTTCTTTCTTTCTTTCTTTCTTTCTTTCTTTCTTTCTTTCTTTCTTTCTTCCTTCCTTCCTTCCTTCCTTCCTTCCTTCCTTCCTTTCTTTCTTTCTTTCTTTCTTTCTTTCTTCCTTCCTTCCTTCCTTCCTTCCTTCCTTCCTTCCTTCCTTCCTTCCTTCCTTCCTTTCTTTCTTTCTTTCTTTCTTTCTTTCTTTCTTTCTTTCTTTCTTTCTTTCTTTCTTTCTTTCTTTCTTTTTCTTTCCTTCTTTTTTTCGTCCTTCCTTCCTTCCTTTCTTTCTGCCTTTTCTCTTTGTTTTCATGTCCCAGGTGTCTCCACTTCTTACAAAGACAGCAGTCCTGCTGGACTCGGATGGCACCCTTATGACCTCATTTCACCTAATTACCTTTCTAAAGATCCTATCTCCAGATACAGTCACAGTGGGGGTCAGGGCTTCAGTCTATGAATTTGGGGTGGGTACGGTACAGTCTATGAGAAGTACATAGTGGCAATCCTACTCCTATTATCCAACACTATCTAGCATCAGTCAAGACAGGCCAGGCTCTAATGTAATAATGAGCCAACTTGAAATCTCAGTAACTTAATGCCATAAATGCTTTTTTATTTTTCCTTGTTCACGCTATAGGCACAGCATGGCTTGGCAGGGGCTCTGTTCATGTGCTTTCCCAGGGACCCAGGATGTCAGAGTCTTATCTTGGCACATGCTTCATCAGATTACAGAATGGAAAAAGAAAAGCTGGAGAATTGTGTGCTGGTTTTAAACCTTCTGCATGCATGTGACATATCTCAGTTTCTTTCACATTTTAAGAGCCAGAACAAACCACATAGCTCTGCTTAAATTGAACGGAGACAGAAAGCACAATCCTAGCGCTATACGTGTGAAAGATGCTCAGGGTGCTAGGCTGAGAAGCAAGAGCCAGATCTTGAACAAATGTATGTTATTTCTTGGTGGGGAGGCAGCTTTAAGGATGGAAGCTGTCTCAGATATTTTTTATTTGTTTATTTACTTTGGTTTTGGTTTCAGTGTGGAGGGGCAATTTATACTTTGTATTGCAAGATATCTGGCATTTTCACTATGCCAAATAAAAACCAGTAACTTCTCCCCACCTCTTGATGAGAACAAAAAACACCTCCTACACCCTGAAAGAGTGAGCTGTGGGCTGGAAGGACCAGCCACTGGGCCACAAAGTGCTGCAATTTAGGAATAGCCAATAATATTCAAGGTTCAGTCCTCAATCCCACACCCTTAGATCAGTAAAAGCAACACAGAATTCACTTGCTCATAAATGTCATTCATTTTTGAACTCAAGAAATGGAAATGGAATGAAGACATTGCAATCTATCCACCAAGGGTCAGACAGTAGGATGGAAATAATTCTGCAAGAGATATAATGTCAAGGAAACCAGTAAGAGGAAGGGAGAGAATATAGACCAAAGGAAATAAAGTACGGTTTGTTATAGCCCTGACATCTGCAGAATTTGCAAGGAGAAATTTGCCTAAATGCCTGCAGTGTTTGGAGTTAAGAAGCAGACAAATATTAATTGCAACAAATCGTAAATACAACAATTTGTAGAAGCCATGTGGAAGTATTCGGTTGGGTATATTATGGTCTGCATGCATAAGTTGGGAAACATATTGCTGACTATGGCCAACATCAAAACTAGTGAAATGTGCAGATTTTAATACCTCATTTCACTGTTGTTTTGCAGCAGTAAAATACTTTTGCAATTATGTAGCTTTGAATATTTCTTATGGAAAATTACTTTTTCTTAATAGAATGACCTTTTCAGTTGTGGTAATACTTCATTTTAATTTCAAAACTATTTATACCACTTACAGTTAGTGTCATATGATCTACAACTTTTAATTTATGGCCTCTTATTCTCTAGATTTTTTGTTGTATAAATATTTCCCACTTAATATAATTTTCTAAGAATGATGCTGTTATAAATATGTCAAACGAGGAGACAAAATTAATATCATTTGTGTTTCTATACATTGTAAAACATGACAATGAACAAAAAGACAAAAAAATTAGAAAAGTTAAGGAAAATCACTTAGGTAGTTTAACAATTAATATATACAACATTAACATCTTTTCTATATAAAAATAATAACCAGATAAGAATCATAATTGATGGAAAGTTTCCACATACAATAACAATAAAAAAAGATAAACTGCCTAGGAATAGACTTAAGAAATATGCATGATTTATATAAAGTTTCCACATACAATAACAATAAAAAAAGATAAACTGCCTAGGAATAGACTTAAGAAATATGCATGCTTTACATAAAGATAAATTGAAAACATATTTAAATTATTTAATGAGCCAAAATAAAATTTTAAGTAATTGACCACTCTTATTAGGAGACTCAATGTAGTAAACATTTAAATTCATACAAAATTCATCTAAAAATGCAGTGCAATCCCAATTAAAACACAATTAGATTTTATTGAAAATAAACATTGGATAACAGCTATGAAGATAGTGGGAAAAAAGAATAAGGAGAATGTATCACGCCAGATACTGAAATCACTACGGTAATTAAAACAGCTTTCTAAGGATTAGTGTATCAGTCGGGACGTACTAGGATATTCTGAAGCAACAGACTACCTCGAGATCGTCACGACCTACAACAAAGGCTTAGCTTCTTGCTCATTCTACAGTCCACTGCAGGTCGCCTCAGAATACTGTCCACGACTCCCAGCTCTAGGATTCAAGCTGACAAAACAGCATCACCTTGAGCTTTACAGGTTACCATGGCAGATAGAGAAAGAGCCCTGAAGTATCGTGCGTTATTAATGAAACGCTCCAGCACCTGCTACGTCTCTTCGCAGCTCACTGCACAGAGATGGCCCCATCTATCTACAAGGAGGCCTGGGAAATGGAATCCTGTCGTGTGTCTGGAAGACAGGGAGCCCGAAATCTTTGGTGATCAGCGCCAATGACCAGTGCTATTAGAAATAAGCAGATAAATAAAGCAGACAGAAGCATCCAAAGTAGAGTATAAGAATGAAGTTTCTAATAAGGTTGGAAATATAATATTGAGACTGTGTGTTTGCATGTGTGTGTGTGTGTGTCTTCTTTATTAAGTAGCTAACCCTCCATTCAAGAAGGATTTACCCTTTTATGTTTGTGCCTACAATATGCTAAGTGTGGTTATAAGTCCTTGGGATATACTGGTGAAGAACAAAACCAACAAAAAAAACCCTTACTTTGTTTATCAGAGATACAGTTCTGAGGGATACATGATTCATGTCCTCACAGATCACGATGTTCCCAGGGAAAAAGTAGATGTTCCTGATTACACACACAATTTTACAAGAACGCTTTCATTACATGTACATTATGCTTCCGAGTAGATTGTTTGGATATTTGTTTAAATTCTCCATTTCCTTTCGGGCTTTAATAACCAATTCTCATTAAACTATTTCTTATAACACAGATATGTATGCCTTGGTTTGTACTCTTAAAAAAAATTTTAGTCCATAGATTTTATATTAAATGATTCTACCTATATGTTTTAATTTCAAAATTTCAAAAAATATTCATTATTTTATATAAATGCATCATTATGTGCATTAATTGCATACACATTTAATAAAACACTGAACTAGAAAGAAGAAAATATTTTCTTCTAAGCTGCCACCTGTAGATGTCCACTTTTATTCTTTTGAAATGACTTTATTCCTTTTTTACATGGCAACTACCATATAGAAACTGGAAGTTCTTTAAAGCTTGAAAAATCTGAGAAAAAAGAAAACCCATGATTTCGCGTGAGTTTTTAATCTTAATATCAAATAGTCTTTTAATAACCTGTTCAAATTGCTGCCATGCATTTTTCTACTAAGGTCTTCTATTTTTTCTTCCTGGATAAATTTTGCTGTATATTATCTTAAATATAATGCTATGTATTATCTTAAAAATAATATGAGTATATGAAACTTGTATTATCTTCCATATTAGTCATATTCTTCTTCTTTAACTTTTAAATACACTCTATTTTTAGAGTAGTTTTAGATTCATAGCAAAACTGGGGAGAAAGTATACTCCCTGAACTCACATATGCACAGCCTCTCTCACTATTAACATCCTTCACCAGAGTGGTACATTTATTACAATCAGAAAACCTATATTGACACATTATTATCATCCAAAGTCTGTAGTTTATATTAGGGTTCAGTTTTGGTGTTATATATTCTATGGGTTTTGACAAATGTATGATGACAGGTATCCCACAGAGCAGTTTGATACCCTTAAAGTCCTTCTATTCAGCTGGAATCGTACAGTATGCAGCCTTTTCAAATTGGCTTCCTTCACTTAGTAACATGCATTTGAATTTCCTTCGTGTGTGTCCAGGCCCTGATAGCTCATTTCTTTTTATTGTTAAATTAATATCCCTTTGTTTGGACATATCATAGATTATCCGTTCGCTTACTGGAGGGCATTTTGTTTCCAAATTCTAGCAATTATGAATAAAGCTGCTATAAACATTCGTGTGGATATTTTTGTGTGGGCATACATTTTTAACTCCTTTGGGTAAAAATGTGAAGAAGCATATTGCTGGATGGTATGGTAAGAGTATGTTTAATTTTGTAAGAAATTGCCAAACCGTCTTCCAAAGTAGCTATTACCACTTTGCACTCCCGCTGGCTATGTATGAGAGCTCTTGTTGCTCCGCATCCTCACCAGCATTTGGGTTGTCAATGTTCTGAATTTTGGCCATTCTAATAGGCATGTGGTGGTATCTCGTTGTTTTACTTTTTAATTAACTAACATGAGTTCCCCAATGATAGATGATGTTGAACACCTTTTCATCTGTTTATTTTCCATCTGTATATGTTCTTTGGTAAGATCTCTGTTCAGGTCTTTTGCCCATTTTTTAGTTGGGTTGTTCATTTTTCTATTGTTGATCTTAAGAGTTGTTTGCATATGTTGAGTAATTGTCCTTTATAAAATATCAGACATATTTGCAAATGTTTTTTTCCCAGTCTGTGGCTTGCCTTAATCTCTTGAGCGTCTTTACAGAGCAGAGTTCTTTTCATTTTAATAAATTCCAACTTATCAATGATTTATTTCATGGACTGTGTCTTTGGTGTTGTAACTAAGTTCACTGCCATACCCCAAAACATCTAGATGTTCTTCTATGTTATCTTCGAGGCATTTTAGATTTTCGTACTTAAACATTTAGGTCTGTGATCCATTTTGAGTTGGTTTTTGTGTGGGGGGGAATGTCTGTGTCTAGATTCATTTGCTTGCAGGTGGATATCTAGTTGTTTCCATTTGTTGAGAAAGGACTATTTTTCTCCATCCTATTGCTTTTGATTCTCTGTTAAAGATCTGTTGGATATATTTATGCAGTCTATCTCTAGGCTCTCTATTTTGTTGTATTTATCTATTTGTCTATTCTTTTGTCAGTACCACAGTGTCTTGGTTAGTGTAGTTTTATAGGAAGACTTAATGTCAGATAGTGTCAGTCTTCTAATGTGGTTGTTGATGGCTCTAGAACTTTCGTCTCTCCATATCAACTTTAGAATCAGTTTATTGATAGTCACAAAATAACTTGCTGGTATTTTGATTGAAATTGCATTGAATCTATACATCAAGCTGAAAAGAACTGACATTTTCACAATATCTAGTCTTTTTATTTATATGGGTCATCTCTCAGTTTATTTAGCTTTTCTTTGATTCCATTCATCATATTTTTATAGTTTCCCTCATATATATCTTACACATATTTTATTTTATTTATACTTAAGCATTTCACGTTTTGCAGTGCTAATATAGATGATATTATGGTTTAAATTTCAAATTCCGGTTCTTTAATGCTGAAAAGTGATTATATTTTGATTATTAATCTTATATCCTGTCATTTTGCTAGAATCCCTTATTAGTTCCAGGAATCATATCCCTTTTTACTAAATTTGTATTTTTTCTTTTTGGTTTTCTCAGAGTTACTGAAATTGTAACTATGTTCTTTCTTTAATCTAAAAATTTGGCACTAGGCATATAGAAAGTTTATTCAATTTTTGGATTCACTAATTTCTGGTTTTTTTTTCCTTGAAAATATTTACTTCATTTTTACATTGATTTTATGCTAATTTTACTTAAATTTTGAGCTGAATGATTATAGCCATTTGAGCTGAATGATTACTATTCTCTTCCTGTCCTTTTAATCACAAAAGTATTTATGCAATTTGATTTAACACTGAGTACTTTGTATGTATCTTATGCCTAAGCTATCATAGGAGATTAACTATGGATTCATATGGCTGAAAAAATTACTAGCTCTGTGACACTGAACATGTAAAATGAGACAGCAACATCTTCCACAGAAGACAGTTGTAATGATTAAATAAAATGATCAATGGAAAAGACAGAGCAGAATATCAGGTACATAGTACACACACATGGTGGGTTGTTACTCAGCCATTAAAAAGAATGAAATCTTGCTTTTACAACAACATAGATGAACCTAGAGGGTACTATGCTAAGTAAAAAAGGTTAAATGGAGAAAGACAAGAGACAAATACCATATGATTTCGCTTATATGTGGAATCTAAAAAATCAAAAATAAATTTTAACAAACTTAAAACAGAAACAAACTCATAGAGAACAAACAGGTGATTGCCATAGGAGAGGGGGTCAGGGGACTGAGTGTATATATTTGATAGGTATTTTTTGATATATATTTACTTAGGTTCAAAATTTTAGAAACCTCTACTAAAACATACTTACAAGTTATTTTATTCAAGTTAATTGTCCTTATTTTTATTCTCTAATCTGTCAGTGACAAATGGAGGTAGTCTATAAAAATATAAGCTACCTCATAAGGTCTGAATTTCTTCCAGTGTAATCATTCTATTTGCAGGGCACTTTGGTTTTCTATATCCAGGTGCTATGAAATTTATGACACATTTGGCATAATTTCATTATGGAGTGTACAGAATACAGCCACACCCACTTCCTTGCATATTATCTATGGCTACTTTCACACTACAATGCCAAATTTGAGTAGGTGAGACAGATAAATGGCCTATAAAACCTAAAATATTTACTATTTGTTCCTTTATGGGGGAAAAAAGTCTCTACATTGTATATCACTTCGGAAACAGTAGCAATTGGCACTTTCTGTATGATATATTGCATTCTTTATCTTGCTAAACTAGGGTAAGATTTTTTTTTTTATGGCATAAAATATATAGGCTCAGATGGAACCAGGGATGGTAAAAGAGTAGAGGTCCACAAGAAGAACAATTACTATAAGGAAATTTATCTGTCTGTCTGTCTGTCTGTCTGTCTGTCTGTCTGTCTGTCTATCTATCTATCTATCTATCTATCTATCTATCTATCTTTCTATCTATCTTTCTATCTATCTATCTATCTATCTATCTATCTATCTATCTATCTATCTATCTAGATCTAGATCTAGAAATATGTCAGAATGAGAGCTGTCTGGATTGTTTCCACTCAGATCATTTTCTTGAGGATGGAAGGCTTCTCAACATATTTTTAAAACAGGGACTGAGTCTGTTAAGGGACGGGGTTACAGACTAAATTTATGGAAATGGTTTAAATAAATTTTAGGATTAATTGACTTTTCACAATAATTTTTAACGATAAACTACAATGCTATGAAAAGAAATATGATAAACAGGCCATATAAACCACTTTCTTTGCATCCTTCTAAAAGTGAAGATTTTCCCAAGCAGGCAGCCACTATGGGGATTCCCTGCTCCCCCGACCACAAAGCTGATTTTGAAATACCACCAGTGTTGTATCTCCATTTATTTCAGGGGGTTTTGGAACACTTTAAAAAATGCTCAAGGGAAAGTTGATTTGAAATAACTTTAATTTACAAAATAAATACATGAAATATAGCAATTTTAGGAAACCCTAGGTTATGACATTCAGTTAAACAAACAAAAATTAAATAACCACAGAATCAAGAAACATGAACTCCAAGAACAATAGATAATATTTACTGTAGAAAATACCCCACAATTCTTGTAACATGCTTTTTTAAACTGTCTATGCAGAATACGAGCACTTACTCTCTCTGATTATTTTGGCACATAATCATATTCAGTCTTACTACATTATAGTATTAGTGTTGTCTTACAGAATAACTCCTGGATCATTACTATTGATGAGATAATATCTTGTTTTAAGACCTAGATTCCGACTCCTTGAGACAAGGGGCTATTTATAACTCCCTTTACTTGCATAAGTCAATAACCTCTCAGTGGCTGGTTTCTCTGTGTGACCGATACGTCGATAAGAAAGCACAATCTCTTCTTACATTCTAGTGAAGCTAGACTCTCAATGAGTACACAAGTGGACAACATTTTTGTAAGTAATGATAAAGAGCTGGGGAAAACAAACAACAAATAGTGACACTGTAGTGTGATAGCTTCTGTAGAGAGAGGGGGCAACTTTGGAAGGAATGCTCAAAAAGGGTAAGATCCAATGAATGAGACAGAGACAACCTCAAAAGGATGAGACAAAAACATGTTTCAGACACAGTGAAGAGTCACCATGAAGTTCCTGAGGCAAGAACCAGATCTGCCTGCTCCAGCAACAGCCAAGTTTGCTGTGGCTTGAGCATGGTTGGCAAGGACAGGGAGTAGCTATTGGACACAATGTTGGAAAGGTATATGGAGAAGGCATTGAGAGGTTTTAAACAAGGGAGAAAACTGATCTCTCACTTTGAAGAATAATTTAACTGCTAGTAGAAATGGATCTTAGGATGCAAAAAGTGAAAACACAGTGACCAGTTAAGGGCCTGTTACTGAGAATCTTGCCCTAGGAATAAAGATGGCTTGAGTGTTGGCGATTTGAGTAAGTTTGGAGCAAAATGGGGGGGCCCATGATATGTTTCAAAAAAAGGAGCTTTGTAAATCTTATTGCACTTTAGAAATGTACTATTATTATAGTTAATACGTATTTTAAAAATTCAACTCAAAAATTAATTACTTAAGCCCCTTCCCATTTTTAAAAAATAACAGCTCACCACTATGCACACTGCTATTTCATAGCGATCTTTTTATTTTTTCCTGGTCTTTTTTTTGATGTAAGAAACTAGCATCTGATAAAATATGATCCAGGTACATAGTTGCTATGATAAATATTTGCCATATTAATGACTGCATAAATAAAATATGGCAGACTTGCTTCAAGACGGTCGGGTCAAGGAGATATTTGAATGAGTGAAATGTAGATTGAAGGAGCTTATTGCTACAAGATAAAATCAGTGGACAATCTCCTCATTTCAGAATGGGAATTTTACTGTATCACTGACCCTGGGTATATTTTTACACGAAATTTCTTGGCAGCATTGAGCTTAGTCTGTTAGCATGAAATAATGTATATAAATGAGCTTTGAAAAGAACAAAGCTTTGTGTCAATAGTATTAAGAATTGCTGTCATTTATTTTCTGACCCCTATGAGTCAGGTCTCATGCTAGGCATTTGCACATACATTACCTTGTTTAATTCTCACAAAAATCATGGAGGAAAGACATTATCCCTTTGTTTTAAAATTGAGGGATCTGCTACTCAGAAATGTTATTTAACAGCTGGAGGAAGGATAAAGCTTTCAAATCCTGATCTGATTCATTTCATTGCCTCAATAAAGGGGGACGTTACCATCTTGATTTTGAAATAAATATTAACACGCAAATATCTATTACATTGTTGATTTCTTTGAAGAGTGTCTTAGAAATTTTGCTACATAAGCTTCTAAAATAATCACAGAATTACAGATTTTAGAGGTTTAGGGGTAGATCTCTATGTGACCAGATAGTTCTTTATATGTAATTCCTTGCTTGACTTTCAGATGCTCAAGGTCATTGGAAAGCAAAGCTAGGATTCAAATCCAATTTGGTGCTCTTCAGACCATAGCATACTGATTCAGAATTTGACATTTTGTTCATCTCTATGTTTATAAGAAGACTAAGATAAAAGACCCAGAGAAATCTATGAAAGGACTCATTTTTGCCATTGGTGAAAAGAATTTGTGGTTTACTTGAAAGAAAAAAATGACACGATAGAAGTAACAAATAGCTTTGGCTTAAAAAAAAAAAAGTGTATGCCCTACAAAATGCCTAAAAATAATGAAACAATAGTGCTGAGCACTGTCATGAGAGTGCAGTGCTTTGATGTACAGAAATACAGCAATGAAACGGATGCTGTTGGATGTCAAAGGCAAACTTTGCCGATGTCAGCAGTGTCAGTAACATAAACATCTAGAATGCATGGCAGGGAAAGTAGGAGAACACAGTAAGCAATAGAAAGAAAGATCATTGCCTTCAGCATTTTAGACATTTCACAAGTGTAGAAGAGGTCTTCATATCCCTGATCCATCTGGTTCAAACTGTCCCCCAGATATGAATACTCAGGCTGCTTTTTTCAGTCACCTACACTGTGATCTCTGAGCCAAAAGGAACACCTATGGAGAAACACAAATCCTGGGGAGGGTGGGTTCATGCAGTCAGGATGCATAAATAATCCAAATGTTTACTCTGAACTCATCCATAACAACAAATTCAGAATGTCTCCCACCCCCACCAAATTCCCCAGAAGTGACCAAAGTCTGGGCTATGTAATTAAGACAACTGATTTCTCAGAAAATTGTGGTTGCATTGAGCCCATCAATTACAATTTTCTTTAAATGAGGGTTAGTCCTTATCTCTCTCAAATATGCAAAACCTCAGGTTCTTCGTGGGTTTTAAATGAATCCAGAGTATCTGCTGACATCACCGGAAGCTCTGGATATCGATTACACCCACGGTGATATAAAAGAATGAGGCAGAAAAATATGAGAAATAAGGTCACATAGACAGGCTATAATTTATCATGGGCCACCCACAGCATTACCAGGAGGTTAGAACCCTAGGTTGGCACCTCCTTTTTTTGGTTTTCCATGCTATTTGCCACATGGATGGTTAAAAGCGAGTTGCAGCTCCTCAGCTGGAGGTAGAATAAGGTGTCATGGACAGTTGTATACATTAATGTTTGGGAGGCTCGGGTTAAAATGACCATAGAAGTTTACGTGTTTATACTGACTTAACCGTTTCCCCATTGTATTGGGATCCAATCACAACTCAATGTTTACTTTGTTCCACTGACTCATAGGACTTGGAGAGCCTTCAACCCACTGTGAGAAGAAATGTCAAGGTGTTTTCAAATAAATGAATTTAATATAGGAGAAAATTATAGAAATTAGAGCCAGAAAAAATTAAGACCCAAAGCAGAAGTTTTCAATGGAAGATATATCTAAATCATCTCAAGGTACTGCCTGCAAATTATTTTATGGCTCCTTTGCCTGGTCTATAGAATATATCTTATGTTTTTCTATGTAACGTCTATCACATTGTGATTGGATAATTGTTTATGTAATTTCTTTGCTTGGTATCAGAGCCAATTCTAGACTATAAGAAAGTTGAGAGAGCAACTTTTGTCTGTATTGTTTTCCATCAGAATCCATCACCTAGTAAGACCCTTCATGCCCAGGAGGTTTGGAGTAGACATTTGTTGAATGAATGCATATTCTTGAACTTTGCTCTCTCAGTGGGATAGTCTAATGTTGAGTTTGGTTGGATGGAATCCTACATATTTTCATAAGCTTTTAGAATTGCTGGTCTCCTTGCCCTGATTTCTTTAAGCTTGTGCCTGTAAGAGCATGTCTGGATCATTGTTTGCCTGAACTTGACAGGGCCAAAGTATTAATAATAAATCCCAGCATTCTCTTCTTCATATATTTTTCAGAAAGTTATTTACTGGTGCTTACTACGTTCTAATGTCCTGCTAGCACAAGGTGAATGATCTGAGCCTTTTATACGAGGACCTCTATTCTGTCTGGTGGATGAGACAGATGAACAGAAAGTCTGCAGTTAGCACTACAGCCAGTAGAGGAGGGCACAGAAACCTCTAGGAGCACAGAGCAAAGCCCCAAGTCTAGCTTTGCAGGTTGGCCTCCATCAAGACCTCTTCTGTCCTTGCTCCCACCCCTCACCATCCTTTTACAGTTGTGCTTGGGATGAATTACACTCAAATGCATTATTTTCCGGCCCAACCGTGAGTCTTAAGTATCTATGCCCCCTTTTCACCTTCTTCCCCTCCTCATCTTAAGTACCGACCATACTAGGTATCTCTTGCAAGTTTCCTGTTTATTCTGTCCTACATCTGACACTTACATCGTCTAGGCCTCTTTTATGCTTCAACCTGACTCCCTTTCCTTGGCTTGTACCCTAATTCACAGTGCTTCACCCAGTGAGTGTTTAATAAAAAAAAATATTGTTCAGAACATGGACTTCCAAGTGTGCAGCTACCCACATTTCTTCTTGTTGGGACACACACCTGAGAGCCAAACTCTCCCATCCTTCTAACCTTTGGAATTTTAAACTTACTATATCAAAAGGGATAGAGGCTAACAATTTTGGGTTATACAGATTTTCATATGACTTTAAATGTAAATAATACACAAGGATTTAATAAATCCTTTAAGTAAATACTAATATTTATTTGGGAAGGAATTATCTGGAAAAATAAAATCTTATACAAGATTTTCCCCAATAACCTCACTAATAATTCCTTCCAAGAGCAAAGCAAGGGTTTTGTCAGTATTTCCAGGCGACCTGAAAACGGAGCACCTTTCACTGTGAATGGCAAAAGGAACTTAAAACTCTCTTCAAATCTTTACTTGTTTCCTGTAATTTAACTATTATGATTCTTCTCATTATAGATGAGGAAACTAAGTTTAACAGAATTCTGATGATTTGTCCAAGACCATATAGCTAGTAAGCCACAGAGTGAGGGATTTTGCGTTGGTTTTGACTCTCCCCCAAAGCTCCTCTTAGAAAAGTAGAACCAAATAGTTGAGAAACTTGTTGCCTTTGGATCCAGCTGGCTATGGTTTGAGTCCCAGCTCTTCCATGTGACCCTGTGTAGATTGTGGAGATTCCTTGAGCACTCATTTCATTATTAATAATATAGGAATTAAAAAGACTAAATAATTAAATTAGCACTGGAATGTGCTAAATAAGTCATAGTAAAGAGCTAATATTTATCCAGCAGTTATCATACGCTGAGCACTTTTTGATGCATATGACTTGTATTAGCTCATTTAACAACAACCGTATGGCTTAGGGGCAAATATTGTACCCATTTTACAGTTCCAGAAACTGAGGCATACAGAGTTTAAAGGGTTTCTTTGTCCCAATGACTTCATGATTTTATTTATCTTTATGCGTTATAGTCTGTGCTAGTTTGCAGTTTGACATATTAAACCATGATAAGCCCTCAAAAACTGTTAGTCTCCCTTCTTCTGTTTATTTGTTGCTGTAGATTTTAAGCAATAAATAAACCACCTGATGTCAACTTATAGCAAGTCAAGTAAAGATAGTCAAATCACTGGTGGTGGATTAGAAATCATAAAATGTTTGCACTCTAGGGGATGTGGATATTCACAGTTTATTTCTGTTTATTTGGGTTTTATTTTTCAGAGTAGCACTTTGTGCATGGTGTGCAAAAGTAACAATCACTTTTTGTCTTGGCAAATACCCCACCTTCCTGTCTAACTTGAGGAAATCCACACTCTACCTAGGTTTCTCCTACTCCTTGGTTCATGGATTGCAAGTTAGTTCTGATGCAAGTTAGCTGGAGGATCTGATTGCAAGTAAGATATTTGGAGGGTCCCATGGAGCCATTCATTACAAATGGAGCCACCATGGCTAACAGGGACGACCTGACAACCATTTCATGGTGAGTCTCCAAGGAGCGACAGCTTGAGCTATAGCATATGTGCTTGGAGAGCTTTCGAGGGACAGCAGACTGCATTTTTGGTCTTATTGTTTCAGAATGCCAGGGCGTTATGGGGACATGACTGTTAACAATAGAGCCTGCCATTGTTTTGCTGTTATTTTTTTCTCAAGGCTTTCTGAGTGACAGTCCCTGGGGAGGGTGAATTATCATCCTTAACTTGTAACTTAACTGCTCCTTTTGTCATTCTGCATAATTGCTGTCACCCAGGTAAAACTAAATGGTTTTTCTCCCTGGTAAATTCTCCCACACTCAGCTTGGAGCCCTTCAGGCAAGACAGGCAGTGGGGAACCTGGGCAGATAATGTACTGATCTAAAATGAGTCCTAGAAAAGGAGAGTCTTGGAAAGGCTTTGTCTCTGAAAACAAATGTCAAGCACAGTGAAGACACTGGCTTAAATAACTAAAGTTGCCATTTATTTAGCAATTACAAAAATAGGTATTAGAGTAGCATGTGCCCCATCGAGCAGTTGTGACGATTAAACTGTTAATACATTAAAAGCGTTCAGCCCAGTGTGTGGCATAAAATAAGAGCTCAGTCAGTGTTAGCTTGTACTGTTTTGTGACATTGTGTGTTTAATCATCACAACCATCTTTCAATGTATTTATTATTAGCCCCATTTTCCAGATGAGAAAACTGAATTATTATTATTGGGGCTGGAACTTAGAAGTAAGTAGGCTAAGCTCTAAAGCTGAAATGTGCTCCACTTCCAAAACGCTCTTTGATTCACCCAGTGACTTGTGTCAAGTGAGAGGCTGAGACAATCGGTCATCCAACGAAAATGAATAATCTCGGGGGCTGATCACAGGCTATAAGGTTTACCAGTTAGTCTCATTATTTGAATGAATTATTTCATTTTTTCATAAATCTATATTTTCATTAAACTCATATAGTAGGCTAAATATAATCATCTATTTTGAAATAGTGACTGCTTTGGTACCATTTTTTTGTTTTCATGAAAACCTTGAGACTGATCATAGCTGTTGATGATAGTATTTACCACAATAGTAATAGTAATCACAGTAGTATCAGCAATGATAACAATGATAATATGAATAGCAATGGCGACCATTTATGGTTTACTTACTGTGTGGCAAGTGTGGTTCTAAGAATTTACCATCAATTATCTCATTTAATCCTCATCAGGCAGGTACTGTTATTATCCCTGATTTATATGCTATAAGACTGAGATTCAGAGAGGTAAAGGAACACACTGAAAGTCACAGTTATTAAATGGATGAGACAGGATTTGAACCCACGCCGTCAGACTTCTGAGTTGTGCTGTTTCACCCACATAGGAAATGATAAACTGAGATGCAAACCCCACATGTCCCCATCCTTTCCTTCTCATTCAAATCCATGATAGTACGGGTGCCTGTTGAATCCACTGTCTACTGTACTCACAGCCGTTTGATTTTAGGAGGCAAAATTTTCTTAGACTTGGGTATATTACGTATTAGTAGTGCTAAAATGAATAAACCAGAGTAATTGCAACACAAGGACTGATTTCACTGACTATACAGGTGACTCTCAGCTGGGTCTGGGAGGGCAGGGGAAGCAATGCAGGGGATATGGATAGAGATGGGGATTGGAGCCTGGGGAGTGAATGAAGTCTCTTTGGAGCCATGGTAGCATTTCTAGAAAAGGGATCCATCAAAAAGCACATTCATATGAGTATGGTTTTCATTATGTACAAACTATAGAAAGCAAAGTTCAGCAAAATCTTTGCTGGCAGGTATAGGGCATGGGTTACAAAGAGAGGCTGAACAACACTGACCTACCTGACAGTGTGTCTAGTTTTCACTAATGCGTACCTTAGGCTGAGACAGACCTATGCTTAAAGACTGCACACGTATTTGAATAGGTTATTTCAACTGAGCCTCAATTTAATCACATTTAAAAAAGGGATTCTGATACTCTTCTTGCAGGCACAGTTCCTAGCACATGGTAGGGACTCTGTAACTGGGACCTATGATTATTTTCATCTTGATCATCCATCTTAATAAGAAGGTTAAAGTAAGATTCGTTCAATGGCAAAATGATCAGTAGTTCTGAAAATTCATGTCCACATTAATTTATTCTTGATGCCCTATAGTTGACTTAATATCTTTCTATAAGCACTGACAAAGGTAAATATACTCCACTTTATGCTCTATTTCTCTCCATCTCTTTCTCTTTCTTTTTTCCATGCTCTCTCTGAACCCCCTTCCAAAACAGTGTATCTCTTCAGTTTATGCTTTGTGACTTCTCTCTCTAAGGGGAACTCAGAACAACAGATTCCAGTTTCATAGCACACATAATGCATTCTGCATTAAAACAAAAAACAAAGAACAATTTTAACTCTTGACCATGCTCACTGAGGGAAAGCTGGTATTGTAGTCTGTCCACTTCTTGGTGAAATTCCTCATAAAGAATTGGAAAATGCACAAAGTCTTGGTTCCATGTTAATGAAAACATATTTAGAAATAACGTGAAGACCAGCCTGTCTCCTAGAGATAGACTGAGTTGCAAATTCCAGCTACATTCTCTGAGTGGTAAAGTTGTCCTGAGGAGTACCCCTGGGAACAGATCACCCCAGCGATCAGGTGGTGGTCACACTGCTACCTCCTTGTGATCTGGACGAGATATATTACAGGTCAGATCTATCACAGCTGTCCTGGCAGTCATAGGGAGGAGCTGGAGATCTTTAACCTAGGACACCAGCCAAGGATTATTTATCCGTCAAAACTTTTCAAATATAAGCCAGCGGTACTGAGCCTGTGGGCCCTAGACTGTCTTACTGTCTGATTTCCATGAGGAAGATCTTCAGATAATTTTGGTAAAGGCTGGAAAGAGCAGCCTCATTGCCAAAAGGCAAAAGGAAAGAGACATAAGACTCTATTTTGTCTCTTTCTTCTCTTCCACGAAAAACAAACGAGCGTCCCTTGATTTTGAATGCATTGTCTCCACAAGCAGCAGCCCTGAATTTTGAGTCAGGAAAAGCAACGCTTTCCATTCCCTGGCTCCCCCCACAGGACCTTCAGATTTCAAAAGTCAGCTTTGAAGCACCTGGTTTTCTAGGAGTTCGAAATGTGTCAGATTGACTTAACTCAGACTTGCCTGCACACTCCTTTCAAGTGTAGGAACAATGACCTCGTCCAGGCCACCTTCCAAGTTTCTTTTTCAGGCTTGGATCCCCTGAGTTGCAGCCCAGACTGGACCAGTTGTTGCTCTCTCTCAACCCCTCAGTTAAAATGGCACGTTGGGTTTGCAGAAGATGGCAGCAGATCGCTTGTCTTGGATTCAGTTCTGTTAAAATTTTCTTTGAGAATAAGTTTGTCTGGGGGAAGGAGGAGAAAAAAAAAAACGTGTGTGTGTGTGTGTGTGTGTGTGGTGGGAGGTGAGGGTATGCTTACAGCCCTGCTGATAAAAAAACTGCAGATATTTGGAAGCACATTATGTTTTTATTTTTCAACCAAACCACAGTGCTGAGGGATTTGACTGCTGGGAGAAAAGAGGGCACATTTGTCAGACTTTCGCTTCGGTGCATGCTTGGGCAATTAGTAAATAAAATATCTGAGAGGATATGAATTGCTCTGCTGTCCAGTGGCTAAGGTTTACCTTATGGTTTTGCAAGTCCTCCCTCTGGCTTATAACAGTTTCGTATTGAGTGAAGATATTTGATACCCATCACCCTATAGAAATGCAGGTGAAAAATTAATTTGCCTACTGAAAAGTAAGCTCACAGGTATGAGGAGCAAAACTTAGTCAATGTCAATAAATGTGTTTTGGAGAAATTCTGCATTTCTGCCTCCTGTGTGATTTCAGCACAGACTTTAGGACATGGTAAGTGCTTGATAAGTGATTTGAATGAAACCAGGTAGGATGCTACGTTTACAGAATACATATTACATAATTCTTTAATATTCTACCCCTGATCTAAGTAATAGGCTAGTAATGGGTTTATGTGATTTTTAACACACAATGCTACTTAGAAAGGATACCAACTCAACTGGGGTGTTTAATACATGTTGGTTGGATAAATTTTAAATTCACTACTGAAAACTATTGCCAGTAAAATAATTTTATGCTACCTGACCCCAGGCATAAGCAGAACATATATTAAACATGTATTTATGGCAGACTCTATAATTTCTTTTAGAGAAAGTAATTCCCATGGCAATCCATTTCTAGATTTGCCCAGAACAGTTGTTGAAATCACAATTAAAATGTTTTCTTTGGCTTGGAAGGGGGGAGGGATTGGGCCCTTGGTTGTCCAGCTGAGAGAAACAGCCCTTTATGGAGGAGGAGGTAACATTCTTTCTGTCCATAATTCAGTGGCTTAATCCTTAGCAACAGACCTAATCATTGCTTCAGGCTTTCCAGCTGAGTTAAACCAACATCGTGCTACAAAGACCACTAAGGAAAGGCTTGCTTGTTCATATATTGATTAAATCCTATACATCATCACCTCATTTTTAAGGTCGAAATGAATAGAAGTTAGGAAACTCTCCCAGCATCCTCAGATGACTAAATGTTTAATTATTGAGAGAAGGAGTAGCCTAACTCTGCTGCAAAACCTGCAGCCTGATGTGTCTGTTTAACTGGCCTTCACCTTACCTTGAACGACTGCCTCCCTTAAGATGCACTCCTTTCAGAAAACGGTTCTTTGGGATATTTGCCACCTCTTGAACAACATCAGTTGACTTCCTTTTATCAGACCATAATACCTGTGTACTTAATGATGTTGCCCCCTTACTTGAGCTTGGAAGGAGCACAGGGTCAAACCTCTCACTCTGCTACAGACTTCATAAAGACAAAGGATTTTTCATACTATTTGTGTCCGTCTGCTTGTTGAAAGCTTGGTGTGTATAACACTTAAACACCGTGTTCCCCTTTCTATTTTAACAGTCTTATTTGTGTGTGTATGTGTATTGTAAACCATAGGACACTTATTTTTGTATTGTGCGACCTATAAATAATACATTTTGAATTATAAATGTAACCACAAGCTATCCTAAAATCAATGCTAGCTGTGCCATCTTTGGCAAGTTTTCTTATCTGTAAAATGGGGATTACAATGTTTATCTTATAGTGTTGTGATGAGGACCAAATGAATTAATAATGCAAAGTATGAATTGTAAAGTACAAACTTTACCATTGGCTCTAAGCTCCATGATACCATAGGAAGTAATTTAACCAGTTGTAGATTCCCAAGGCTTCAGACCACACCTAGCATTCATTGTCAAGGCTTTTGGACATGGGATCTCACAGGCCTGGGATATCTTCACCTTTATAATGTCTTCCTGCTTCCTGCCAACCCAGATAGAACTGATTCCCTGGTCCTTGATGCTACTCTGCTATTTTGGATATATTAGCATTTCTCAGCCTTGCTGTCATTGACATCTGGGGCTGGATAATTCTTTGTTGCGGGTGTCTGTCCTGTTCATTGTAGGGCATTTATCAGAATCCCTAACCTCTACCCATTAGATGCCAGTAACATCCTCCTAGTGTGGCAACCAGAAAAGTCTCCAGGTATTGCTAAGTATCCCCTGGTTGGCCAAACAGTCCTAGTTGAGAAATACTGATTTACAACATTTTATGGTACTTATTTTATTTAATGAACGTTTATTATAGTACCTATAATATGTCAGAGATTTTTCTAAAAGCAATGCATATGTCAATATTAGTACTTGTAAATTAGGTGCTAGTATCATATCTGGTTCACAGCTGGGAGATCTAGATAGGGGGAGGTTAGAGCTGAGGAATCTGAAGCACAGAGAAGCTACGTGACTTGTCCCAGCTCGTAAGTGGAGAGTGGGGCTTCACACTCCATTCACATGCTCTATCCGCCATGCTGTGCTCTGCCCCCCCGGGGCTGTGCAAGCCCTGGAGTCTGGGGGGGTGGTGGTCAGAGGCTGGAATTATCTTTGGTTCCAGAACAGCAAGCCTGGTATAAATGTTAAGCTAGGTGAACCAGTGCCTGTCAGTAATTCTACCTCTTTACCAAGAAATGCTTTACATCAAAAGGGAAGTAAACAATTTCTACTCTAGTGTATTAAATAACTTCTAGATGAGGAGACTGAGACTTAGGGGGAGTAAAAGATCCCCCAAGGTCACAAGGCTGGTGAATGGCAGAGAGAGGCCATGATTCAGGGTCTTCTGACATGCAGTTCAATGCCCTTTATTTTTCCACATCACTCTCCTTTCTTTGTTTACTTTATCAAAATTAACATCGTCACCATCACCATGATCATCACCATCACCACCCACGTTCCGGTGCCTGTTTCTCTTTCCTGTGACTATTTTGTATGTTCATTAAAACCCCCCAGGTTATGACTTCACTGCACTTCTTTTCCCATCCATGACAGAGAAATTCAAAGCTCAAAATATTTAATACCTCCACGAATAACTCCCTGCTCAGTAACACTAGTCTTCAAATCATCCTAGTCAATTATATCTCAGTAGAGCTGGGGGTGGGGGGGGGATTCTAAGCTCTTTAATTCTCATCACTAGGTTTTATTCCTTTCACAGTCAAGATTCTTGAAGTTCTGCATAAATGATGTTGTTTTTATGTATAGGAATTATTAATTGTTGACTTTTAAGGTTTGGGATATAGTGGTAGGATTATTATAGAATTATCAGAGCTTTCCAAGCGTTCAAATTACTCCCCACTCCCCTCCTTGGTCCTTAATATCACTGTTCTCTGGTCCGCCAGTGATCTCTAGGCAGAAGGTAATGGTACAGCCCCTGTTCTGACTTCTGATTACTGGAGCCAGAAAAGAATCTTCAATTATTTAGGAATTTAAATATGTACAATATTATTAACAAGGCAGGGTCATAGTTGAATGATATCATCAAAATAAATCTTACACGCAAGAAGGTATTTTTCACCTTTATTTTATGTGATTTGTGAAACACCCAGAAGGTCCTTTGGCTTCCTCTAAATACCTACTTACTCAAAGGCTATAAGGTCTTAAATATTAGCATTAATAAATGAATCCTTTTGCATGCTATGTTCTTTTAAAAGTCAAAAGCCCTCAGAAGGAAGTGCTAATTAAAATTAATTCACACTGAGGTATTAATAGCAAGGTAGAGTGAAGAAAATTTGTAGACACAGAGTTAAAAGACTTACTGACTTACCTTGCTACTTTGAACAAGTCACTTAACCTCTCTCAGTTTGAGTTTCTTCATCTGGAAAATGGAAATGATAAAATTGACCCACAGAATTCTATTGTGAGCATTAAATAATGTAATGCAAGTAAAAACACTTTTTAAAGGCTAATATTGCTGTTTTTTTCCAGCTTTTTGTGACATTCTTCTAACTAAAAGCCCAGGATATAAGACCATTGAATGGCTAAGACGGAGACATTTAAAATAAATTCCCTGGACTTCAAAGTTTTAGTCACAGTAATCTTTGCATATTGAAAAAAAAATTAATAATGAGCTTACAGGATTTCTGGAGTATCAGAGAAAATTGAAGGCCAACTGACTAAAAAGGGAACAGCAAAAAGATTTCTCAAATGACCATCTGCTTTCTAGATATTACACTCCCTACTCATCACCCCTGGCCCTTCCAGACTTCTGGCTGTCCCCTTTGCATTTGAAAAAATAAAAGTCATTATTCAGCTTCTGACTGGACTTTTAAAATCCAAAGTGGAAGTTATATTCCTATATTAAGTCAGGGAAGTGCTATTGAAAACCATCTGATACATGTATAAAACCAAGGTTTAATATCAACCAGCCTAAGGGGGGAGACTAATCTATGCTTTTGGAAACCAATATATGAGGGTCTTGGTAGCCACCAATTTCAATCTGAACAATAGAGAAAAATATCTTGTTGCATTTGGGGCTGGTCACCTGAACTCTATGCTTATCAAGAGTCTGAGACAGTCCTACCTGCTCTGTCTCTGAAGTCACACTGTTAGAGATGGTGTAGTCCCAGCAGGCATCATCAAAATGCCATTGCTACCTTGTGGGGAGGTTACAGCAAACAAATGATTGCCCACCTAGACTAGGGACGCGAGCTGCTAGTTTCTCTCCTCTCTCCAGATTCATAGTCACTGGCTATTCCTAGCCGCTCTGCTCTGCCACATATTTTTACAAACTTTGTCTAATTTAATTTTCCCAGCAAAGCAGGGGGAGGGAGAAGTGTTCTTGCCCTCTGCATGCTGCCGTTGTAGTTCCTGCAGCCGGAGGAGTTAAGTGCGTGAGGGTCAGGTGTGGAACGGAGATTCAAACTTTGATGTTCTTGTTTTAAGTGAGCACTTTTTCTCTACCTCACAACCCAGGGAATAAATAAACCTTAACATATCACATGGTCAGTTCCTGACAAGCCCAGCACAAATAGCAGGACTGTACCTAATCCTGAATTAAAACCTCAATCCTCTGAATCCTATGCTTCTTTATTATACCTGTTAGTGCTTGTATTACATTTTTTATATCAAAAATCATGAGACTCTCCCATACTAGAATTAACATTGAAGTATTTCCTACAATTCCAATCTTTCCAACACATTCATTCATTCATTCATTCATCCATTCATTCATACCTCCCATGTTTGGGGCCCCAGGAACACAGAAATACATATAACAAGCAAAATCCAGAGGTTCTCATTCCAACTTTTGTTGAATGAATGAAATACAGCCTCTCTTGACTATTTTAGTTACTCCCCTAAATCCCTGGAGATATAAATTATCCTTTCATAGCTCTTCACTCACACATGTTTTTTATTTTAGGATTTTTTCCCCCCACCAAGTATGTATATCTAGCAAGTGATACTTAAGGTCTGGAAAATAAGTTCTCACGTGGTAGGACCTTTTGTCACCTATTTCAAAAACAAAGTCCACATTTCTCCTTCATCTTACTTTTGCTTTTACAGCCATAAACTTGTCTGTATTCATTATAATCATAGTCACTGACACAGATAATCAGCCCAGTATGTGGAGGGGATTTTCAGAATTTTCACAAGGCTGGAGAAGGGTTCCTTGGGTGAAATTTAACCAGGTCCACATTAAATTTTTGTGCTTGCATGGAATACATTTTCAGGTTTTTACTTTCTAATGTATCCACTCTTGTGAATAGTACCTCCACACCTGCATTTGTTTTTTTTTTTTTTTTAAATATTTCCTGGCATTTTTCATTTAAAAATAATTTTATAATGCTTTTAGATTAAAAAAAAAACATTTGCAAAGATTATAAATATAGAGTTCCCATATTTATTTTGCCCCACTTTCCCCATTGTCAACATCTTATATTTCCATGGTTCATTTGACAAAATTAAGAAATTGACATTGGTACATTACTATTACCTAAAGCCCAGTCTTAATTTTGATTTCACCAGTTTTTCCATTAACATCCTCTTTCCCAGTATCTAGTTTGTACCACATGGCACTGTCCTATCTCCACAGTGCTTCTAGTCTGTGACACTCTTCTCTTAGTTTTCGTGGCTTTGACAGTCTTGAGGATTGTTAACATTCTTAGAATTTCCCTCAATCTGCATTTGTCCGAGGGTTTCCTCATGATTAGATGAGGGATATAGGTTTGGGGAAGAACACCACAGAAGTGAAGTGCCTTTCTCATCTCATCAGGTCTGCTACATGACGTCCACGTGCTATCACTGACGATGTTGAATTTCACCAGTTGGTTAATGCAGTGTTTGGGGAGCTTTCCTCACTGTGCAGTTGTTATTTTCCCCTTCCCTGTGCTATTCTTTGGAAGGAACCACCAATTCTAGCATGTTTTCAGGGGAGACAGAGAGAATCTATACTCTGCCATCCTGACAGTTGGAATTAGTATTAGTCCATAACAAAGCTTTGCTACTTCATAACTATTTGGAAATTCGTTGTTTAAGATCACAATATCCCCTTAAATTGCTTGATAAAAACTCTCTCTATATACAGATAAGTATTCTCATCCTCTGCATGCTACTGATGAAGGTACTTGTAGCTGGAGGAGTTAAGTGTGTGAGGGTCAGGTGTGGAACTGAGATTCAAATTTTGATGTTCTTGCTTTAAGTAAGCACTTTGTCGCTATATCACAACCCAGGGAATAAATAAACCTTAACATATCACATGGTCAAGTCCTGACAAGCTCACTACAAATAGCAAGACTGTATCTAACCTTGAATTAAAAAAATACACAGGTATGTATATACATATATATGTAACTGAATCACTGCTGTACTCCTGAAACGAATACAACATTGTAAATCAACTATACATCAATTAAAAAAATATTAAATTCCTTTAAAGGTTGTTGAGTGACTTTCCAATAACATAGCTGGACAGTTCTTTCCCAGGGGATAGCAAGCCAAAGTGTTTTGTTGCATTCCTGCCCTTCCACCAGCCTCCAAGGAACAACATTCCTTTTACATCTTGTTTTATATTATCAAAAACTTAGGAGTCTAGCCTCAATCCTTTCAAAAGTCTCTTCCAAAACGAAGAGCTTCCAAAAGCTAAAAATTTATATTTTCTAATGAGAACAGTCATGCTGAATCAATAGACAGATGTGAATTCTGATCACATTGTTTTAGGCAAATTACCTAACGTCTCTGAGACTCAGTTTCTTTCTTTCTCTTTTTTTTAATTTTAACTTTAACAACCTTTATTGGTTTTCTTTGATTGCTTCTGGCCCGGCATTGGAAGGGCTGTCTGGGTTCTTCTGGCTTTGTTTCTGGGCTTCTACAGCTGCAACTTTTAAGGCTCTTTTTTGCTCCTTTAGCTTTTGAACCTTCTGGAAAAGCCACATGCACAGAGCATTCTTGGTCACCAAGCAGCGGTGGGGTTTTTGATAGAACAGAGCGGGAAAGGTGTACTCAGTCCTCAGTTCCCTGCTTGTCTGCTCAAAGACAGCATAGTTGGTCTTACTGAGTTATTTGAGCATCTTTTTCCTCACCGCTCATCAGCAAATAGCATTTGTGGCTTGGTTCTTTCGATATCTCTGCATATGTTCTTTCTAATTGTGGAACTTGACCGTCAAGGTAACAATTTGAGCATGCAGAGAGCTGGCGTTCTCAGAGTTTTCCACCACCTTGTTCATCAGCAGAGTTTTCTTGATTTTTAGGTTCTCCTTCTGTTATTTCCAAAGACAACAAGGAGATAAATAGCAGATTATGGGTAAATAGATATATTTCTTTTTACTCTGGAAAAGGCACTTCTAATAAGCATGTCTGTTCACAACATCATCAACCTTCTCAATTTCAGGGATGTTCTGGTAGTCCTTGAGCAGCACGGAAAGAGGCAGGACATCTATTTGGCTGGCAGCCTGAGGATGAGACCTCCAGGAGGTGAGGGAAGGCCCCACTGGCTGGAGGGAAGCCTGGCGCATGCTCCGCCCAGCAGTGGGAGTACTGGAGCCGGGGTCACTGTTTGGGTTCAGTTGAGCTCCACGTCTTCCATGCCACCCTCACCATGGTGACCGAGACTCAGTTTCTTGATCAGTACAAACTGATTAAATATAATAATGTCTCACGTGGTTTTGAAATATATAAAATTTCTAATTTAAATATGCATACATTAAATGCTGTTTTCCTCCTTGAATTGAGACTTCTCATGGTCTAAAGAAAACTTCGAATTATTAGATGTGGTCTTAAATTCTGATCCTATCCTTAGGAAAATTACTTACATTTTTTGAGATTCAGTTTCCTCATCTATAAAGAGTAGCTGATATAATGATTTTCTTATCATTTGTTGATGTTCAAATGAGGTTATGTATAGGAAATATCTGATTCAAATATGTCACCATATAGACTTTGTTCTTTTCTCTCTTTGGATTCCATCCTGATTTTAGTTGTATTTGCCCAAAAGAAGAGACAGCATTAAGATAGCAATCTGTTCCAATGAAGAGAGAACATAAGCTTTCAAGTCAGGGAGACCCAGGAGTGAATTCTGGCTCACCGACTCATTAATGCTTGCAATGTACCTTTCAGCTTCTCCAATTTCCTCATTTGTGAAATAGTACAAATAGTGTTGGGAAGGTTAAACCAAGTAATGTATTCAAAAATGGTGTTGTTTATTTTTTGAGGTATGAGTGCTAAAAAAAATAATGCTTTTAATATATAAGTAAAGTGAATCAGATTTTTACCTTATTATAGAAAATTTATTTTCAATGAATATTTCTGAAACTATAACTAGATTAACCTCAGTCTGAATTACAGCTCTGAGAAATCATCAGGAGAAATGTTCTGGGTAACAATGGCATTAAACCCCTTTATGGATTAGCCACCTATTCAATACTCAACTAATATTGACTGAGCACCTACTGTGTGCTGGTGTCTTTTCTGGTCACTATCTATTCTAGGCTGTTTGAAAGCATTCTTTCCCACATAGTTTAAGATGGTGTCAGTAAAAAGTCTTCAAACTAACTACATAATTATAAACATTTGGTTATCACATCATTACATCATGAGCTATATTCAATAAAAAAATGAAACATAAAAAAGACATTTCAGAAATGTCCATCAACAGATGACTGGATAAAGAAGATGTGGTATATTTATACAGTGGAATACTATTCAGCCATAAAAAATGACAACATAACACCATTTGCAGAAACATGATGTCCCTGGAGAATGTCATTCTAAGTGAAGTAAGCCAGAAAGAGAAAGAAAAATACCATATGAGATCGCCCATATGTAGAATCTAAAAACACACACACACACAGACACACACACACACACACACAAAACATAAATACAAAACAGAAACAGACTTATTGACATAGAATACAAATTTGTGATTGCCAAAGGGGCGGGGGGTGGGAAGGGACAGACTAGGAGTTCAAAATTTGTAGATACTGACAGACATATGTAGAATAGATAAACAAAATTATACTGTATAGCACAGGGAAATATATACAAGATATTGTGGTACAGCTCACAGTGAAAAAAATTGTGACAATGAATATATGTATGTTCATGTATAACTGAAAAATTGGGTTCTACACTGGAATTTGACACATTTTAAAATGACTATAACTCAATAAAAAAAATTAAAAAAAAAAGACATTTCAGGACAGTAAATGTTATATTTGCAAGAATGCTAGCCAGGGGTTGAGTGTTGCTTTCTGTATCTAAGGTGATACTTCATAGATGACAATACAATGTGCCTCAGGTAAGTCGGATTAGCACTGAGACCCTCTCTGAAGAGCACCTGAATATTACGGGGGTTTTCTATAAACTTCATGGATATTTCCCCGAGTTTGGAAAGAAAAAAAAAAGGCTCTAATTCTGGAGCAGAGCAATTCTAGCAGAAGGCTGATGTAGATCTTACCTCTGCTGTCAGTTAAAATATTTTTTTCTCATGGACTCCTGGAACACTGAGGCCATGGATTTGCTCCAAAAGAGATCAAATTGTGCACTTTTTATTAACACTGTACATATGTCAATAATAATTCTTTGGAAAATTAACCTAAACTGGGCTTGATATATGAGTATCAGAGGGCTTTTAAGCTCTCAGTGTAGGATTATTTATCTGCTAGGTAATGTTACAGCTAGAGAAAGGTAAACATATGTGCATAGGGCAAAGAGTCATGATCTATATAATAAGGTATTTTAATTAGTGATACATGACATATTAGCATGACTATCAGAAGTGCCTTCTCCAGATTAAAAAAAAAAAATTACCCATGATCTACTACTTCCTTATTGTGTGGCCCTGGGAGACTTTCTCTAACTCCTTTACAGCTGGGTTTCCACCTTTATGCAACAGAACTGAGTCAATTCTCTAACTTAGGGGTTAACGTAATGATTAACTTAAACTGATGAGTCTAACGTGCCTGGTGCAGAGTTTTGTGCACCTTAAGTGCTCAATGAATAACGTTCAGTATTTTTGTCATTTTAGTACCATTATTATTGTAATTTATGATAGTAGTAATGATGGCCTGACACCAATGAGAAGAAAGATCTCCCAAATATTCTCCACTATGTTAATTTTGCACCTTGCTTATTCCACAGCCATTTCCAGGGTATTCTACCTTCCTATGGTCGTTTCCATTCTCTATTTCTTACTGCAATGTGACTCACACTGAGGTTGTTCTTTGCAGAGAATCTAGGGGGAGCTTGTGGTACAGAAATTAACAAAGCACCAGCTAAAATAAAGAAGTTTGTTTACTGGAAGCTACCTGAGCTTTGAAGTAAAACAGAGCTGGGTTTGGCTTGCCCTCTGTCATTTGCTATCTCTGTAACCTTGCACATGTCTCTTAGTTTCTTACTCCTCAAATTCCCATCTGTAAAGGAAATAAATCATATCCATCTCCCAGGGTAGTATGAAAGTTCAGAAGATAAAGAACATGTAAAAATGAAGAAAGTGAAATACAAAAAATTCAAATAGAAAAATGAATAAGAGACATAAACTTTTCACAAAAGAAGAAACATAACTGACTGTTAAATATATGGCAAGATTTTCATTTTCAATAGTAATATGGAAAATGCAAGTAATACCATAATGAGATACCATTTTACCTATCAGATTGACATTAAAAAAATCTGACAACATTAAATACTGGTGGCAGAATAGAAACTCTGATTCATGGTGGCCAGAGAATAGTACAACTATTTTGGAAAACAACTTATCATTAACCAGTGGAGCTGAAAGTTTGCATACACTAGGACCTAACCATTTTGCTACCCAGTCTTTACAGAGAGGAACTATTTTAGGAAAAGAAGAGAACATGAAGATGATTGACATTTTTATCACCATTTATATGCCCAGGGCTTTACAATGTCTTTTATTCTCTCAGACGTTCTGTAAATGTGGCTCTTAACTCCAGATAAAATATTCATGTGGAGCAATCCTTACAGATCATACTCTAGAGCATCATTTATAATTTCTTGATTTAATTAAGTACTGGCCCCTGTACAGACATATGTACAATGTGTCAGTTATTCATCCGGGGGACTGATTAGACATCATGTCAGAAGGATAGGGTGGGGAAATCAGTGGAGATACCTGCTTTGCATCCTGTCTGAGGTCTACACGAAATCTGAGTTTTAGCCTCTGCTGTCACTTAGCCAGTAGTTAGCCTTTCCAACAGGGTTCATAAATTACTCTTCAAATAAACTTTACTCATAAATCACTAGTTTCTAGTAATGTATTATAGGATTTTTACACTAGATCCCAGACATTTTCCTCCTCTCGTTACAAGACACCATTCTGCTTGGTGATAGGAGACGGGCACGCATGATGAGCAATATGCCACCGTATAATTCCATAGCAGAACACTTTGAAACAAGCCCTCTTAATCAAGTGCTGCATAATAGATTCACCAGGCAGACAAAGCTCCTGCTTCATGGGGTAAAACATATTGACATGGACACACTTTCAGTCTCAGGGTCTCAAGTCTCCTTTTTCAGTTTGTTAGCATATTAGTTCTCTGATTTGCTGAGTGGTATTTTTATCCAGAGCCAGCTTTCTATGCTTCCCAGGGTGATTGTGTCAATATTCCTTGTCTTTATACTGATGGAATTTTACTTAATATTGCATAAATTTGTTAAATAAAAAATGTGAAAGGAGTTTTTGTAAGAAAACTATGTGTAAAGAGTCAATAAAGAGAATTCCTTAAAATACCGTGGAATTAGGTGTAGGTGAGACAATTAAGATAAGGAGAACAATTAAAAGTCTAAGGCAAATACAAAGGACTGATGTATTTCATGAGTCGTTCTAAACCCTTGCTTCAGTTTAAAGAACCTGGAACTGGTAATTGTGTAAGATGCATTAGGGGTGAAATTTATGTAAGAAAGATAAAGGAAATGCAAAGATGGACATTGGCATGTCGTCTTTGTATGTTTTAAGTTTTAAATGTTATGTTTCCCTGCTGCATCAACCTTTACAATTAATTGATCAATTGTCTTTTCTGGTCAGGTTTGATAAAGGGGATTCTACAGTAGTGATAAAGTTTCATCATCTAATACAGGTAATTAGAAGAAAAGAGCCTGCTTTAGGCAGGATTGTATGTGCAGACAGTATACAAGGACATTTTCTCAGCTAATTCTAAAATAACGAGCACCTGTATATTAGTGTAGAGCCCCTTTTCTGGAGATGTTTTAAACTCAGGACCCCTCCCTCCTGGTTACTGGGTAAGTTACTTTTTGTTTGGGGACCAGATTTGATTTATGCCAAGGACCTTATGCATTCAATAAAAATTTGTTCATCTGAAACCCTAAATTCAAGAATTTTGTTTTTCTAAGAGTCAAACACCATGATGTTGTAGGCTCAATGTTAAAGCTCATACTTGTCCCGGGATATACTTTTCTGGGTTAATGTAGTCGTGGGGGTGTGTGATTGCCCAGAGCCCTCTTGTGGGTTCCTCATGGTGTCCAGCAGTAAGCTGGAGGAAAGATCTTCCTTCTTCTCTAGCTCTGGGAGGTGAACAGCACAGATTACCTAATTCAGGCTACAATGGAGGTAACAGTGGGAGTGGCCACCAGTCATCCTTGTCAAGTTAAACACAGTGCCTGTAGCAATTCTCAAAAATTCTTGGCATTCAGTTTCCTGGTGCCAAGACAGATTGATTAGCAGCTCTGCTCCTTCCAAAACACCGTTATTCAGGGATGCTTGTCTCTTCCACCACTCCCAGTGTTCAGGTGACTCACACTGCCATATAAGCATGGACTTAAACCTTACAAATCAGTCGTGTTTTCCATTACGGAAATGTAATGGTGGTACCTAAGGAGGTAGAGGATGGTTGTGGCTTAGAATGGATTATCACCACAGGGAATAAAAAAAAAAAAATCTTAAAAATGCAATGGAGATCTTAAAAAGTGAAAGGAAGAGGCAGAGCTATGACCCCCTTCCTATTAGTCTGCAACTTGCTGGTGTCTTTACTAGCAGTTCACTTGGAGCCACCTGAGCTCCTGAATCATTGATCAAAAAGTCAAAGCTTCATTCTAATAAAAATAACAGTTAGCATATGCTGAGATCGTATTGTGTTCCAGGGGTCTTAATAAGGGCTTCTTGTTTTATTTAATGTTTTAATCAGTGGTTATTGAACATTAGTGTGTGTAAGAGTTTCCCGGTGAGCTGCTAAAATGCAGATTCACAGCTAACACCTCCCATCCGCTAGTTCAGATTCAGAGTCCTGGGGCAGGATCCCCAAATTTGCATTTTCAGCAAGCTCACTCGGTGCTACAAGCCTAATAGACAAAGGCTGAGTAGCTCTGCTGATGATTCTCTGAGTCAGCTGCTGCTGAAATTATCCCTACTTCACCCATTAGCAAATCTAGTCAGAGAAAGGGGGTAAGTCACTTTCCCAAGATTAAAACATAGGAAAATGTGGAACCAGGATTTGAGTTTGACAACAAAATCCACTATCTTAGCTTCTGTGTATACTATACCTTGACCCTGGGTTCTACTTCCTTTTCAGTTTGATTACTGAATTAGGTCCTTGTCGTGCCTGGATGAGTTTGATCGGCACACCGCAAGCTCCTATGGTGAACAGAGCTGTGGGGGAAATATTCTCACTGGTTTCTATTTCACCAAAAGAAGCAGAGTGGCTACTGGGACTAGAGGAATGATATCCTGGTAACATTTTCTGGTAATCTAAAAGTATAGAGTTCCAGACTCAGGTTGCCAGGGTTTGTGAATAGCAGCTAAACCTCTGGCAACATTCCAGGCTCTCAGCAGGACTGGAGATTTTGAATGGACCATATTTCTTTGTTGACTTTCTCAAAGTAAAATTAATCATGGCTGGACATTGTTTAGAAATGTCTGGGTGTATATTCACCAATAATTGATTTGTTTCCACATGAACACCTTGTTTTCCATGCAAATAGTTCTCCTTGATGGGTGATTTTATTCCTTTTCGTGCATGCCAGGGGGCAGTGTGGTTTAACGGTAGTGATTATGTGTTTCTTGAGACCTTGTTCTTGTTCTCCGAAATCTGTGCTTATAATCTATAGACGGATGGGGTATGAGTCTTTCTACGACTCTCAGTTAAGCCTAATTTCTAAAATTGAGAAGCAGAGAGCTTCTCAAATATTACACTATTTCTCCAGCCCAGGAACCCTAAGCAAATCTAACTTTTTGAGGATAGCTTTATCAACAGGAATGTAGCTCAACAGTAATACAGAGTATAAATTTTACAGAGTTAGTGTTGAATACCTATTTAAACATCAGACTAAAATAAAGGCATAGCTAAGTGGAATCTAGCATTTATATAAATATCATTCATTAGCAGAGTGCTGAGCCAAGAGACGTTGTAGAGTGGGATTAAGAGGAATTTAGTGACCTTTCAGGACTTTGGGATAACCATTGAGGACAATATGTCTTGACTATTTTTGACACTTCAAGGACTCAATCCTTGAAATGCAGGGGCATCATGGCAAGAAAGACATTTGTCTTATGGATTGAGAGCTCCATATACAGCTGATGTGTTTTATCATGATTGTAGCTATCTTTCTATGAGCCCTCAAGTGTACATATACAAAGCAAATCTATTTGTTATTATTACTATTTGGCCTTGAGGAACTTCCTAGCCAATGAGTTTAAATTTATGTGAGTACAGAGGGCTTTTTTATGTTCAATAACATGATGTGATGGTTGAGTGTACTCCTGAAGTCAGATGCCAGGGTTTGAACACCATCTCACCATTTACAAAGTGTGTGATGTGATCTTGGGTGAGTGAACCATCCTCTCATCTGTACAATGAGCTCCATAGGGCCAATGAAAGGGTTAAGTGAGTTAATGTATGTAAAACATTTAGAAAGTGCCTGGTACCTAGTAAATGCTACATCAAATATAAGTGTTAATTATTGCAATTTGTGTCCACAAAGTCAAGAATAAGAGCAGGTGGATGAGCCACTGTGACCTCTTTTGCCAGGTCTTTACCCTGATTGCCCTTGCAGTCTTTTCATGAAAAGAACCACAAATTATTCTACGGAAAGATAGCAGCTCTTCTATGCACTCTATTCCGGATCTTCTTTGCTCTGGGCTTCACACTAGTTTCTGGCTGGAAATGGGTCCCTCTAAAGGGAAGTCAGTTCCAGGCCTGTCTTGCTGCAGCAACTCTGAAAGAGACGCATTGCAAAAAGGAAAGAAGCTATTCATGGAAAAGGGTTTTTAAAACCTTATACCTCCTTCTAAATATTTGGCTCCCCCAAAGTCTTGGTTCATTTTTTTTTCTCCTAAGAATAAATTTGTCTGTAACAGATTCGTCTTTCCTATCTCCTTTTGGATAAAGGCAGAGACTCAGAAGCAGCACCATGTGAAGTCACCTTTACGTGTGAAGTCACCTTTATGTTAGAGTACAGACGCTAAAGGGGACAGTCTAAAGCATGTTGTGTGCTGCACTAAATGCATCACTGTGGCCGCTTCGCTGTCAGATCTTGGTCACCCTACTTTTGATTTTGTTTTGATGATAAAGGTTTTAATTATTATAATCCCACAGCATATATTTCAGAAACTTTTTTCTTTTGTTTTATTACATTTTATCCACCCCCTAGAAAATTCAAATGTTAAATCTTTAGTTTCGCAGACATATATTGTCATTGTCTTTTTTTTTCAGCTTTATTGAGATATAATTGACATACAACATTGTGTAAGTTTAAACTGTGCACCATGTTGATTTGATACACATATATTGCAAAATGATTACCACCTCTATTACATCATAAAATTACCATTTCTTTTTTGTGATTAAAATATTAAAATACTTACTCTCTTAGCAACTTTTAATATAGAAGGCAGTATCCTTAGCTATAATCACCATGCTGCACATTAGATCCTCAGAACTTATCTTGCAGCTGGAAGTTTGTACCTTTTGAGCAATATCCCATTTCTCTCATACTCCAGCCCCTGGTAACTACCATTCTACTCTCTGTTTTTATAAGTTGGGCTTTTTAAAAAATTTAGATTGCACATATAACATATATTATACACTATTTGTCTTTCTCTGTCTGACTTACTTCACTTAGCATAATGTCCTCAAGTTTCATCAATTTTATTGTGAACTGCAGGATCTCCTTCTTTCTCATGGTTGAATAATATTCCCTTGCATACACACACACACACACACACACACACACACACTACATCACCTTTAGTTGTATGTTGATGGACAAAAGTTGTTTCTGTAATTAGGTTATTGTAAACGATGTGGCAATCAATATGGGAATGCAGATATATTTTTGAGGCCCTTTTTTAATTCCCTTTGGATATATACCCAGAAGTAGAATTGTTGGATCACATGGCAGTTCTAATTTTAATGTTTTGAACAACCTCCATGCTGTTTTCCACAGTGGATGCACCAATTTGCATTCCCAGTAACAGTGCAAAAGAGTGCCCTTTTCTTCACATTCTTATCCATGATTTGTTATCTCTTGTTTTTCTGATGATAGTCATTCTAAGGTGATATCTCATGGTAGTTTTGATATACATTTTCCTTATGATAAGTGTTGTTAAGCATATTTTCATGTACTTGTCAGCCATTTGTATGTGTCTTCTTTAGGAAAATACCTATCTAGTTCCTCTGCAGATTTTACAAATGAATTGTTTGTTTAATTTCTATTAAGTTGCATGAGTTCTTTATATATATTGGATATTAATCCCTTATCAGATATGTGATTTACAAGTATTTTCTCCTTTCCATAGATTGATTTTTCTTTTTGTTGACTGTTTCTTTTGCTCTGCAGAAGTTTTTTAGTTTGCTGTAGTTCCATTTATTAATTTTTGCTTTTGTTGTAAAATTAGCTTTTTCCCTAAGTTTTTTTCTAGGAGTTTTATTGTTTCAGCTCTTATATTTACATCTGTAACCCATTTTGTGTTAATTTTTGTGAATGGTGTAAGTAGGGGCTCTGATTTCATTCTTCCACATATGGTTATCCAGTTTTACCAACACCTTGATTAAAGAGACTATCTTTCCCTATTGCATATTCTTGGCTTTCTTGTCAAATATTAATTGACCTTATATTTGAGGGTTTATTTCTGGGCTCTTGATTTTGTTCCACTGGAATATGTATTTATTTTTTGCAAGTACCATACTCTTTTGATTACTTTATCTTTCTGGGATAGATTGAAACCAGGAAGTGTGCTGCCTCTAGCTTTGTTCTTCTTTCACAAGATTGCTTTGGCTATTCTGGATCTTTTGTGGATCCATATGAATTTTAGGATTGTGTTTTCTAATTCTGTGAAAATGTCATTGGGATTTTGATAGGGATTGCATTGACTGTATAGATGACTTTCAGTAGTATGGACATTTTAACAATATGAATTCTTTTGATTCATAAACATAAGCTACCTTTCCATGCACTTGTGTCTTCAATAATTTCTTTCATTAAAATCTTGTGGTTTTCAGTGTACAAAGCTTTCATCTCCTTGGTTAAATTTATTCCCAGGTATTTTATTGTTTTTGATGCTATCAAGAATGCAATTTTTAAAAATTTCTTTTTCAGATGTCTTAGTGTATAGAAAAACAGTTGTTTTCTGTATGTTGGTTTTGTATTCTACAACTTTATTGAATTGCTTCTAAAAGTTTTTTGATGGAGTCTTTAGGAGTTTCTATACATAAAACCATAGAATCTGCAAGCAAAGACAATTTTACTTCTTCTTCTCCTATTTGGATGTTTTTTATTTCTTTATATTGATTGCTCTGGCTGTGCCTTCTAATATTGTGTTGAATAGGTGTGGTGAGAGTGGGCACTTTTGTCTTGTTTCTAATCTTACAGGAAACTCTTTCAATCTCTCACTGTTGAGAGTGATGCTGCCTGTGGGCTTATCATGTGTGCCCTTTATTATGTTGACGTATATTCTACATCCAATTTGTTGAGTATTTTTAATCATAAAGGATATTATATTTTGTCAAATGGCTTCTCTACATCTGTTGAGATGATCACATGAATTTTCTTCCTATTAATGTGATGTATAACATTTTGTGTGTGTGTTGATCATCTTTGCATTCCAGGGATAAATCCCACCTCATCATGGTTTATGAAACTTTTAATGTGTTGTTGAATACAGTTTGCTAATACTTTGTTAAGAATTTTTGCAGCTATATTCATCAAGAATGTTGGTCTGTAGTTTTCTTTTCTTGTAGTGCCCTTATTGGGCTTTAGTATTCAGGTAATGCTGGCCTCATAAAATGATTTTGGGAGTCTACCATCTCTTCTATTTTTGGGGAAGTGTTTGAGCAGGATTGTGATTAATTCTTCTTTAAATGTTTGGTAGAATTCCGCAGTGAAAATTGCCTAACCCTGGGCTCTTCTTGGTTGGTTGGCTACCCTACTTTGAGTTCGGCAGGGTCAAGTCCTTTTCCAGGCATATCTAGGTTCCAGGAATCTGTTTTTCTTTCATCTTGAGGGAAACTTAACTAACTCAGAGGTCTAAGAGACTGAAGAAGGTATGAAACCCTGCTTGTCCTATGCTCTTGTGCATGTAAAAAGAAACTGTTGAATGCAAGATAATATTAGGGAAGCAGTTGATTGACATTTTGGGTGTCCCATATATACTTTGTGAATACCACCAAGTTAAGGATCGGATACCATGGTTTCAGGATTATAGTAAAGGATATAGTGCCCATGGCTAACTCATCAGTGATGCTGCAAATTAAATTTATGGGATTCAATCCAACTCAAGGTACTGGATCCCATCCCAGTGATAAAATGTCTGTTACAACCATCAATGACACCCACTTTTAGTTATTCAGAGCACTTCTTTTCATATGATCAAATGATCTAAAAATAAGAAAGACTGGAAGCATTTGAAAAGGACAAATGTTTCTCAATTGCAATTTATGAGTTAAATGCATTCTGATCAATTAGAAGCCGTACACAACATGGTATCCCTTTTCTCCTCTAAAACGACCTGATGAAGATTGAGGGATAGAATAATTTTGTAACTAGAGAAATCATTGCATTGACTGTAGAACCTATTAAAACTGTTTTTCTTTCTTAAATTTTTCATCAAAGTGTGTGTGTGTGTGTGTGTGTAGAATGAAACCAAGGAAGCAGTGTGACCTAGTGTTTTATTTAACAGACATTCTAAACAAGATCAAAGCAGCATCTCTGTTCCACATGGGATAGAATCTTTCTTGTGACTGGGCCGTATTTTGTTTTTAATAGGTTTTGAGTAAAACTACATCAATAATTTCAAAAAATAGAAATGATGGAATAAAGAAGATTCAAGGATGATTGAAAGCAATCTTTCAAAGGCACTGTTATAAATATTTAGTGTTTTCTGTTTCTATCTAATTCATAAATCTATGACTCAGAAATTTTTACTAAAATTCAAAAATGACTTTTCCAAATGCCATAGTTTTTGATAATAGTGCCTGAGTCAGTGTCCAAGTAAACACATTGTCTCCCACTACACAGAGGAAATAGAGCATTAACATATGTTCTGCCAAGCAGGTTTCATAACCAGAGCCACCATCTTTTCCAATGAAATGAAACCCTAAAATGTCAATATGAATAAATTACAAATAACGAACTCTTCACTTATCTTTAATGCTTTGCCAAATACCAACTTGATTGAAATGCTGATATTTAGTAGAAAGAAGAAAGGGGATATCTTGAGGAAGAATCAAACGAACAAGGGTAGTAGGCTAGAATGTTTCTGTGTCAAATTCCATCCGAACAATCCTGTTTTTTTAAAGGTCGGAAGCCCATACATACTTGGAATTTTTGCTCTCTGCCTTTGATTTAAAGCGCAAAATCAAAAGCCTATTCTATGAAAAGAAGTGCACTTGAGCAACCCAGGAATGTGCTGAAGCCTTTCTACAAATTAATCTCTTCTTTAGTGAAGTGAAACATCGGGACCATTCAGGGACACTGGGAGGGGCTCAGGGGCTTGAATTTGAGCCAGGCTTAATGAGAAGAGTTGGAGGCGAAATGGAATTGAACTGTACCTTATTAACTGGTGAAAGCTGTGAACGAGGTGGACTTACTGGCCAAGAATTCTTTCCCTTTGTTGCAGATAACTACAGGGGATATTTTGAGGTAGTTTTCATGCTCTTTAAAGATCATGGTATATTTTAAAATTTTGTATGTTTTTAAAATTTTGAGATAATTCCTGAATTCTGGTTTCCAAGTTTCCCACTGCCTTGAAGAGACACCAGTTTGTGTTTCAGTTGAGTAAACATTTATTTACTTGGCCCTTTTGTTAGAAATCCATATTGCTAGCCACTGTGTCAGGTGCTGGGGAAAACGTGATGATAATTGCAGTCCTGTCTCAGAGTGACTCACATTCCTGTGAGAAATGCTGGAATCTCTCAGTCCCCGCAGGAAAAGCAGAAGCCATGAGGCCAACATACATCAGACATTCAGTTTAAGCCTCTGAGCAAATCATTTCTCTTAGGGACCATGACATATCTTTCCCAGAGAGACCCTTCCGTGGTGAAATACTAGTGTATTCCATAAATTTCTTCTGTAGAAAAGTTGCTAGATAGGAAGCCTGGTATTATGAGAGTGAATGTCCAAATAGGGTTCAGGAAACCTGGATTTTCTGAGAAAGATCATCAGAAACCAGTTCCTAAAACATTCTGTGTAAATGCTCAGTGGATTGTTTTTTAAAATGGAGATGAGAACTGTTCTTCAGAGTTACCATGAAGGGAGTGCTGACTACATGTAGCAACAGCTTAGCATTGCAAATTATTTGTTTAACAACTTCTGATCTTTCAGAAAATCCTAATTTTGATGGCCCTGTTCTCTCTTAAGAGCCTGACTGTTAAAATGTATATGGGGGTGAAATAATACTGTGCCTAGAAGGGCCATTAGATTGAGTGTGGAGTCATAGTTGTCACTTAAGAGGCTCTCCAGAGTGAAGGAGTGTCCAGAGCTTGAGCAAACTTGGTTAGTAAGATGTGCACTGGGGTAGGGGAAGAAAAGCCTCTATGTTTGCTTTGTTTTCTCTGCTATTACTTTCCACTTCTACCTTTACCTCATCCTTAATGATGCATATATTAGAATAGTCAATTTATATATAGACTTTATTAATAAGTACACATATATTAGGAGTGCATGCTCAATTTTTCTTTATTGACAGAGTTTATAGTCAATATAGTTAGGAGATTCCTGTTTTAGCAAAGAAACAACTAAACCAGTGGGAATATATTTCTCTTCAATCAAAAGCAATAGAATATCAAAACTAGTTTAATTAAAATTCTCTTTAACATGAGCCTAGAAAATCCTTCAGATATAAAGGCAGAACTAATCTCTGTGGTTACTTGTCTATTTTGCTTGTATGGTCGGAAACCCTGATTTGAAGAAGTTCTCTGAAAGCTGGAAGCCTGTTTTTAACACCAGCTTTCAGACAGAAGTGAAACCCATCAATGCATTCTTCAGAGTGTTTCTTGACTTTGTAGGATGTTTGTAACTCCAGATCTTCTTTCCTTTCTTTCCACCTTATTGTGAGCTTTTGGGATGCTGCCCACTGTGACTGCATCATCTAAAGTGCTTTGGCTTCTGGCTTCTGTTTGCAATTTGCCAATGAGAAGCCCTGGCAAGGCCGAGTGGAAGAAGACAAAGTATGGGATATTTATGACCTCAACTCCCTCCTGATAAGGTGATGAGTTGGCAATGGCTGATTGGCCACAGCCTCCATCCTGTAGGCCTCTCCTACAGGCAAAACTTGCCTGGTTCCTTGTGCTTGTCCCTCCCTTTGCTTCTTCAGGTTGAGAGAGGCTAAGAGCAATCTTGCCATTGCTGTATCATCTCTTGTTGGTTTCCTGAATCTTGCCCCTGGGTTCTAAGTAGATATATCATTAAATTCTTCTTAATTGCCCCTTTTTGATTTACATCAGTTCCCTCTCAGGACCCTGATTGAGTTTCTAGTTCAATTCAACTTATATCTCTTACTAAACTTTTAGCAAATGATACATAGATGGATAACACACAGACCTGAATCTGCCAAATCTGGTTATGCCCCAAGTTTATTAGTTCTTATATTCAAAGAGAGTTTTTGATGTTGTTCTTGTTAAAGCAGAGTTTTTTTTTTTTTAAAGAAAACATATGAAAGCAATCTCTAAGCGGAAAATATTATGTCCCTGGTTTTCCTTACCCATGCAAACATATCCCTAGAAAATGGGCAAGTAACCGCTCAGACAGTTGCCTTTCAGGAGGTCACATAACAAGAAAGGGTATTATCCCATAAAGAAAAAATACAAACCTATAGTGAAAACATACTTAGAAAAATAAGAGTGTATGTTTATTTAGAAACCAAGTGCCAGCCAGGTCCTGGTGGAGTGAGCAGACCAATTTATTACATTATAATTTAAATACAAAGAAATACAAATTTAGAAGAAAAATATGCCTTGTGTTAAAATCAGACTTTCGAACAAGTCTAATAATGCTACTATCAATGATACTTCACATTTATTGAGTATTTATAATGTGCTTTATGTGTATTAACATACTTAGTTCTCATAACAACCCATAAAATATTATTTTTAATTCTCATTTTTTGTCAAAAAAACTGAAGACTAGAAGAGGAAATTCACTCAAGATAGGAAACTATACAATCTAGCTCCACATATAAGCTGATGATTTTACAAGATCAACAGAAAAAAATAACGGTGACTTAACAAAAACTATTTCATGTTTAAAAATATTTTTTTCCTCCTGCCCATCATGTGATACATTTGCCTTATTGTTAGAGTAACTCAAAAAGAGTGTTATGACTAGACTTCCTCTCGACTTTTAGAACATTTTTTTTTCCAGCAGTTAAACAGTTGGATTATTTCAGAAAGAGAGAAAAAGGAATTCTACACTTCCTCTGAGATGTATTAAATGAATACATTTTTAAAAAGAGAGGTTTTGGCTTTTCAATAATTAGGATGTTAGTATAAAATTCATTTTTGAAGGAAATAAATGTACTCTTTCAAAGAAAAGACCCAATTTTCCAAAGCTACTCCCAGTCTGGCCACATATCAGTGTCCAGGATGTCAACTGATAGTCTGGAATGCTTAAGAAGCAGAGACAAATATTTCAACCTAAGATTGCAATTGGAACTCAGCTTGAAGATTTACTCCATTTGAGAAGTTGTAAAGTCTCCTGGATGTTTAAAATATGTCACACTGACATTTTTTTTAAATCACATTCAACTATGAGTTTCATCCAGGAGAAAACAGATCTAGTTGGGAAACGGTGGCCCCAACTATGGTTGGATTATGTGATTTATCCTGCATGGAGTAAATAGGAGGGGCCAGATTGCTCTGGGTCTGGTCTGTTCTGATGCTGAGCAGGCCTTTGCCTTGCTCCTGATATCTGGCTTTGGACGTCTTTTGGCCAGGCTTTATTGTAGATCAAATACATTCCATCAGAAGATGTCTCACTAACTTTCTAGGATTACCCTGCATTTCTAAGACTGAAGTTCAGAATCTGTGGAAATAGCATTTCCCATAGAATGCCGAGTGTAAGATCTATCAAAAGAAAAAAACCAAACCAAAACAAAAACAGGAATGCATGTCACATGAGATCATTATTAAGAAGGAAAACCATTTCTGATGGAAAATTCCAAGCTCCCTTTGAACAACTGCCTTGGGAAATGTCCTTAGGAAACAGAAGTCTTGCTTCTAATATGTCATTAACTGTGCTTATGATTTCCTTTGAGTGTTTATAGGTAGAAGTCAGGGTGTGGAATGTACAAATATTACACAAAAATTACAGTACAGTAATTGCTTCCTTTGCTAATCCACTCTGCAGAAAATCATGAAACACTGCAGTGGCATCTCTGGTATGCACGGAAACTTAAGCTTTTACCTTTATTTAACCTCACAGTCTAGGTCTGACCCAGAATCTGCATCCAATGTATATTAAGACAAGCTTTTTGAGTGAATTTCGAAATGTGGGACACTTGTGGACAAGTTTGGAATCTCTCTGTTCCAGAAAGATCTTCCTCAGCCCTACTCATGCTTGACAATAGGAAGAGATATTGTCTACAGAAAAGAAGCCCAAAGTAATGTCCAGTTGTCCCCTGGGCTGTGCTCTACATGACCCATTGCTGATTTGTTGACTGAAGCTGTGTGCTGAGTTGGTGGAAGTGCAGCACTGATGGGGCCAAAGGTCACTGGTCTGGTTTATCTCTCGGGGCTGTTATTACTCCACCCCATCTGGCACAGTTACGCCCTTTCCCATCAGTGTTATGGGGCTCTCAGAACTGACACGTGGCTTAAGGCGTGAACTTGAAGCTCCAATCAGGTGGCTGAACTCTGGTGGTCATCTCAGCTGCTCTTTGCTCTGAGACCGTGAACAAAATATTTAGGTTCTATCTCAGCCTCTATGTCCTTTTCCAAAGGGCTTTTGGAAACATTTATGGTAATTTCATCAGCTAAATTCTTAGCCCATTGGTGGTGATGAATACAGTTTACAGTTCCTCTCGTCCCCATGCAGTGTCTTACCTACTGTCAGATATAAAGGCAGAATTAGAGAAATCCTTATTGATTTATACTGGGACCCAGAAGACTGAGTGGTGGCAAGTCTCTTCCATAATGGCAAATAATAATGGGAATAGTGGTAGTAGCAATAGAAGTAATATAGTAGTGGTAGAGCAGCTAATGTATGCCGACTGCATGACGTTTCTTTAAAGGTTATTAGCTATTCTGATCCTCATCACAACCTTCCTAATCAGGTATTATTACTGTATCCAGTTCATGGCTAAGGAAATCAAAGGTAAGAACCCTGATGTTACTTGACCAAGGTCAACAGCAAAGAAGTGCCAGAACTAAGAGTTGCTTAAGATTGGTTCCAAAGTTATTGTCATTAACCATTCCAAGGCTGTCTGAATGTGGGCATTTCTAATATACAACTGTCTATTATTCAACCTGTTTGACTATTGTAGAGTATTTGACAATGAAGATGTGTCTAGTTTAGAAAATCATGGGTTAAATAACTGAAGAGTAGAAAAAGTAGAATACAATTCTACTTAAGTATTTTCCTTATCACTGGCCTCCTACCATGAAAGAGTTTCAGAAATTAAGAAAATATAAAACTGTCTAGCACCTATTTTCTTGGTTTCCTTTATGAACAAAATAAATCAGATTGCCCTTGGTTAATTTATACTCTTTGGGAAAAGATCTAGTTTGCTCCTGTTCAGATTTTCTGGTTAAAGCTCGTTTCCATCCAAAGGTAGATTGATAAATTAACAAACCAAGACTACACACAACCCTTAAACTAACGCCATTCTTGAGTAAAAACACAGATGCTTCGAGCTCCTTTCCTTTCATTTGGTGAGGATCAATTTCACCGACAGTTCTTCATACCTTTAGGGTATTATGGATCCAGCTTCCAGCTCCACCAGATTTTTACTCAAAGCTGCCTAAAAAAAAAAAAAAAAAAAAAAAAATCCGTCTGTCATTATAACTGGGACACCAGGAAGGAGGCAATTTATTGGGAAATTTTTGTGATTTTTTTTGTTTTTTTGTTTGTTTCGGTACCAACAACAGAGATTTATTACACACACTTGTACTTTATGGTTAAAGGCATGCACTTCGATTTTCTAAACTCCTCCACCATTTGGCTTCCATTTTTTTTCTCATACAGCCATGAAAATTCCCCCACAATCAAGACATCTTTAAAATCAATACTATTGGTGCTATAGACCAAATTTTGTGTCACCAAAATACATATGTTGAAGTCCTAACCTTCAATGTAACAGTGTTTAGAGATAGGAGCTTTTAGGAGAGCATAAAGGTCAAAAGAGGTAATAAGGGTGGAGTTTTAATCCTGCATTGGTGGCTTTATAAGAAGAGGAAGAATGATTTCTTCCTCTCCCCCTCCTGCTCCTCCCCTCTCTTTACTGCCCCCACCCCAGCTCTGTACTCACCTAGGAAAGGCCCCATGTGAGCCCTGGGAGTGACATTAGCCATGCACAAGCCAGGAAGAGAGCCTTCACCAGTACCTGACTGTGCTGGACTTGGACTCCTTGGACTGATCTTGGACTTCTAGCCTCCAGAACTGTGGAAAATAGATCTGTGCTGTTTAAGCCACATAGGCTATGAAGTTTCATTATGGCAATCCTAGAAAATTAATACACATTCTTTTAGGCATTGGGGTGAGAGATGGGTGTAATTTTTGAGCACAAAATAAACCTTCTTAATACATTGATAGTACATTAGTAAACAATAATCTATTCAAAATGTTGATGAGCAAGTAGGATCTAATTCTCATTTCACTTACAACAATAAAATCTTGTGAACCATAGATATTATCTATCAGTCTCTTCATTTGATGTGTTAGAAAACTGAGGCACAGATAAGGGTACTGACTTGCCCAAGGCTCACCTCTGTTAGTTACAAAGTCTGTGCTAGAGATCAAATACTTCAATTTTCTCTGTTCCTTCTACTGTATAAGGTATTTTATCTTGTTCTTAAATTTTTACAGTCAATTCAGTTTGTATATTTTTGTTTCCTAGACTTCAACATCAATGTGTCTACCTTTTCAAAATATTTTGTTTGTTCCTGTAAGTAATTATTTTGGAATATATTTTCTCTACCTGTTTTTATTACCTTATAAACTATTTGGTTTTCAGGGAATACAATAACAAGAATTTCCACTTCTTGGATGCTTTACTCAGTTAATAAGTTACAGTGGTTTTCACCAATGCTTTTCAGCTCCATTTAAAAGTTGGTTTTACTGAAATGAACATGCAAATTTTTCTTTATTAGATGTACTGAATTTGTAATTACAAACCTTAATTAGATTATGGTCACTGTCCTTGAATTTTCTTTACTTCTGTATTACTAGACTTTTTTTTTTCCTCTTCTACATAAAAGAAGGTCTCTGGCTGTTTCCATTTTTAATTCTGCTTTCCTGAACTACAAAAGAGCTTTTGTTATGCCCTCACGGGGAGTGTTGATGCCTTGTGAAGTCTAAGGATGGCTTTGTCAGATAAAGTCTTGGCACAGACTCAAATAAGTACTCAATCTTCATATGTTGATGCTATGTATAGACATGCGTGGTACTTTGTAAGCGTTTTGAAGACCATTTCTGATCTTTTTCAAATAAGGTAGTCTAATCTCAACATCAGATTGAAGTGGTGTAGGATCCCCTTTTCAATGGTTAAAAGTGGATTTTAATCAAAGGGCTATCAGGATGATTAAAGCAGATGTTTCTAGGGAACTTAGACGTTTACAAAGCAATTTCGCATACGTGAGTCCACAAACTCTTCACATGAAGTGCGTGAGAATTTTACAAGATGAATAATATTACATTCATTTTGCAGATGATGGAACGGATAATGAGAAATCTTAAATGACTAACTCAAGACAAACCACTTTTGAGAGCTGAAATCCATAGTTTTTTGTCTTCAGTCTTTTCATTTTTAACCACTATTTTCTTCCTTGCATGTTGCATCTCTACATCATTAGAATATTATTTTATTTACAAAATGTTTTGATAAATTTATTCTAAGCTATGAGGCTAGAAGCATACATTTGGTTTAAGTAAAATTTAGCTATTAGTTCCAGTTATCCATCAGGTTTTTTTAATCACTAAGCACTTGACTTAGTTTCATTTTCAAAGTAAAGTTGATACTGTTGGCTCTAGATTTAGTTAGTCATGACCTAGACCTGTTGAAACCTAATTCTGAACCACAGCTCTCTACTAAGATATATGGTGCCTGCAGCATGTCTGAGTCTCTGTTACTGTTTATGAAGACCCATTTGACAATACAATCCAGTTTAGAAACTTGGAAAGAGATTGTTACTATAGAGGTTAGTAGCTTTTCAGACCTGGTTTTGGAGCTGGTCTTTTACAGCTTAGGCAAGATACTTAACTTCTACAAGGCTCATCTTCAATTTTTTTAAAAAAGTGGAAATAAATATACTATCTCTACAGTGAGTTTGGTATAAACCTTTAATAAAATAGTACTTGAAAATTGCTTTGCACAGTGCAACACCTTGCCCTCAGATGTTTACTTTGTTAAAATCGAGGCTAACCAAAATCAAAGTTTCAAAAGTCTCTTGCTTCCATTATGAAGCCTAAATTCTTTAGCTTAATACTCAGAGTCCTTCACAATCTCCAACTGTCTTACCAGTTCAATTGCATCCTCCTCTATTTCTACCCAACTTTCATTCCAGCCCCACTGAAATGACCACCATCCTTCACCATCTGCTCTGCCCTATCCTTCCTGTTTCACCAAGTGTTTGTGTTTTCTTTGTTTTTTAATTGAGATATAGTTGATTTACAATGTTATATTAGTTTCTGGTGTACAGGAAAGTGGATTAGTTATATATATATATATATATATATATATATATATATATATATATATATATATATATACACACACATAGATATATTTTTCATATTCTTTGTCATTTTGCCACTTGTTAGAAACTCTTCTCCTCCTTTTTCAAAATAAAGTGCATAAAGAATTTACCATTTACTTCTCTGCCCTCTGTTTCCAAGTTACTTTCCTCTTTATATCGATAGTAATAGCACTTTCTGTACTTAACTGTACTTTCTTACCCCTTGACTCTTTCACTAGACTTCAAGGCCATGAGAGGAGGTACTTAATTCATCTTTACATTTCAGTGTCAGGCACAGAGCAGATAGTCAATAACTGTTGGATTGAATTTAATTGGTCAATTAATCCATAACTTATGACAGAATGTTTACTATATCAGGTGTCTGGAAGAATGCCTTCGACAATGAAACTTTGTGACATATTTAAAGTTTATTGAGTAAAACCTCAAAAGATAAAGTACTTAGTGAGCTTTTGCTTAATTAAGTGAGATGAATACTGTGCAGTACCAGCACAGTGTCTGAAATATCACAGGTGCTCACAGACTTGAATCCTTCCACCCACAGGAGGAAACGTGTTCAAATCTGAAACGATCTCAACAGCGCTTTCTCTCTGTGACGATTATCCTAAAATTGATGAGAAACCATATGAGTCATTGAAATTAGTGTTTAGATAGACAGCTTGTTCAGTGAGTTTTACTCTGGTGATTTTGATGTCTTCTGAAAATGTTTCCAAATGAATTTTAAGTAGAAAATGTTCAACGCGTCCAGGCAATCCATATCCCACTAGCCTTCAGTTAATGGATAAATAATGTCAAACTTTGTTTTGTTTTCAGTTTGAGCTGTTCTAACAAATTGGTAACTATGGAAGAGCAATTATCATAGAATAAATTCAAAATATGTTTATATAGGTGGAACTAATTCTTTATTTGCATATTTTTGCTTTTCTTTATTTCGAGAATACAATTTGAATTTGACTAAATAAAATGTATAAATTTAAATAGTTCCTTTGGAGCCTATTTGTCCATCACTCTTAAATAATTGAAGATGCACTAAACTGGCTATGACCTCTTTGTTGCTTTTGATCAGATATCTCACATCTAACCAAACTGGTTTTATACTTATGTTCTTGGTTCTGAAATTCAGAATAATCCATCCAGCTCTCTGCTTTGGCGTTGGTGTGTAGGATGACATTACCTTAGGGAATTGATCACATCTATTAGTAAGATTACTCAGGAGATGAGCAGTACTTTTTGGATATCAGATTATAAAGGCCAACATTAGGAAAAAGTAAATTCTGCCTCAATAATCCTAAAACAAAACTGAATTCTTATCCTTTAGTAGAAAGAATAAAAATACTTTCCCATGTTTCATATATTTATAAAATTATATGTTATGAAAACTAGAAAGAGATAAATATCTGGGATTAGAATTTCTGCCTCCTCTGCTATTGCTCCTTCGTGGACATAACCACCAGACCTGCTTTCTGACACACACATCCTCATCCCTGACAGATGTTCCTAAAAGAAGTAGAATCACCAAAGACTATGTGAAGAAATATTTTCATATTTAACCTCTCCAAGCTTTAGTTTTCATATGTTAAACGGGGATGACATTAATCCCTACCTCATCAGTTGTTGTGAAAATTAAATTAGATCATTAATGTGACCAAGTACATGCTTGGAAATGGTTAGCTATTAACATTGAAGCTAGACCTTTAACTGCAAACTTTGAATCAACCTCCTGTTAATATTTAATCTTAATATATGTTAATTCTAATAATAATTATGCGTTGTTTTCATAGAACACATATGATTTGAATCAGTGATAAGGCATTTACAAAGAAGATTGGCAAAGAAATAGCCTTTGGCAAGAATGCAGAGACCTATGCATTTATTCATGCATCCACCTGTCCGTCTATCAGCCCTGCCCAGATGTGCAACCATTTACTCAGTACACACTGGATTTGTAACTCTATCGTGCCAAACAAATTATGTTGGCTTTGGAAATGTGTCAACTTGCCTAAACTGAACTTCATTTTTTGGAATTTCTGTTCCTATACGTTTTCCATCAGTGTGAACCACAAGAGAGAATTTTATGTGAAACTTGAAAGGTGCAAGTGAAGCAGTACCCCTTTTGTAGCTCACCTACAATGTCTTATTTGCTGGTGCACTCATTTACGCAAGGCAGTGGCCAGTTCTGCAAATACTCCACCACCCCCTGGATCGGTCTTCTTCTGGTCAGCATCCTGGACCAGGTATATGCAATTAGCTCTATGATGAAGAATTCCGGCTTCTGCAAGACATCTAGACCATGAAGGTCAGAGTCAGAAAGAACTGATAAAAGTTTCAGCCTGTCCTCCTGGGCTCCAGTCGCTGCTTGTCCTCCCAGTTCATTCTTGTTCTCCCTAACTTTACATTATCTTCCCTTCCCAATTATATGCCCTACAGACTTCAAGTTTTAGCATCAGGCATGAATTCAGTTTGGTTATAGAAACTACTTAACCTGCTCCCACAACTGTATATAGTCAAATTTCTAGAACAAATCCTGTCATATAAATATATATCCTAGAGATTTTGTTTCCCTGATTGAACCTGGAGTGATACACAAACTTAGTCTTAGATCTGCCATCACTGAATCATATTCTTTTACAAGAATTCTAGATAAACCTACTTGAACACTCCTTTCCCTTGATCATAGAGAATATATTGCTTGATCCAGAAATGCTTTACTTGACCTCAGTGTTTTTTAAATGTGTTTTTATCTGACAGACACTGTCAACCTTAAAACTGATGATTCTATCTTTGAACTGACTTTTTAAATGCACTTTTCCACATATTTCTTTGCCTTTTGGTGAGCTGTGAAACTAGTGACTATTTACTAGACTGAAACTTTATTTTGTTTATTAATACTTAAATGATATCTTCTCTGATTTCCTCATCTGCTTCAAAGTATACTGTATCCTCTTATTGTATTGACCTGTTTGCTAGGTTAAATTACTTTTTTTGGAGGGTAGGGGAAGCAGGGCACAAATGACACATAAAAATGAATGTTAAGTATTTTCTTCAGCTCATGATTTGTTTTAATAAGAGAACTTACGTACTTAATAATTTTAACTATTAAGAAGAATTTAGAAGTTTATAATGTCTCACAAACATATTATAAACTTTCAAAAGCAGAACCCAAACTATTAAAGCAAAACTAATATTATATTATGCTCAAGAATATGTAGATGTTTAACTATTTTTGTATTTTTCACTTATCTAACATTTGTTCATTTATGTCTTAATTGATTTATTCAACCAACAGCATCAGATATTTAATACTATAAGAAATAGTGTAAAATGCTGAAAATATAATTTTCCTGTACCTCAGCTAACTAGGAAAACAGATGAAGATTGGAAAAAATATAATCCACAATGTATAGATCATAATGTTAGAGAGAAATAGAAAGAACACAGGCTGAGGGCAGGGTATTCTCAACCCAAAGTGGGACAAAAATCAACTCAGGGCATCATTATCAAGAAAGGTCTGGGAAGGGTAAAACCAGAACTAAGTTTGGAAGAAAGAGAGTGCATAAGAAAGAACAGAAAGATGTTGCAGGGAGGCATATGGAGGAATAAACAGAGTGGCATTTTGAGAACAGCAAATGGATACCAATGTGGCTGAATATTAGAATATGCAGGTGGATGTAAGAGCATTGGATGTTTTGTGAGCACTGGATATGTCCTACCAACAGGTTAGGATTTGACTCCAAGGGCAGGTAGAGGTCTAGAAGGATTTTGAAGTGGAAGGGTAATAATTTCGTACGTGAGTTTGACATCTCCTCATGCATGCCTAGCAATCATCTCAAATTTAACACGAGTCAGCAGAAACCCACTATTTCCTCCTGAGATTCATTCTTCCTCCAAGCTTCCCCATCTTAAAAATGGCAATGCCATCTACTGAGTGCTCAAATCAGCAGTTAAGCATCTTCTTTGTTTTCCTTTTCCTTGCCTTCCCATCCAGTTCACAGTCGTTCCACTGACTCTAAGTCTTAAACGTATTGTGAATCCATCCACTCCTCTCCGTACCCATTCCTAGTGACTTCAATTAAATCATTTGTTTCTTTTTTTCTCTGAAATAGCCTTCTAAATAATTTAGAGTGCCCAACCAATCTCTTTTCACATATGCATTTTCATTCTCTGCATAAGATTTGCCACTCTCTGATACTATTTTTTTCTGCTTCCTTGCTTTTTTTTTTCTTGTCTCCTTTTAGAATGTAAATTCTCTGACATTAAAAACTAGACTTGTTCACCAACAGGTAAGAACATGCCTGACAAAGACAATATGCTTAAGAAATGTTTGCCAAATTAATGAAAGAAAATGTGAGAAAGCTTATTCTGGAGACGATGTAAAGAGGGGCCAGCCTAGGGAGAAGAGTGGTTAAAAGGCCTCCTTTGCTCAGGACACTGGCTTCAGCTGCAGCTCTGTTGGGCAGTTCTGTGCACACTGACAACATGCTACCACAAGGGCCTCACTTATCCCTGCTTTTCTGTCTCCGGGCGTATTTGCAGGTTAGCCCAGAAGTTCGGGAGAGTGAACTCCTGGGGCCTTTAGAACTGATAGGGGAAGTGAGACAGAGGAAACAGACTCACTTCCCATCCTGCAGAGGGGAAACTCGGAGGCACGTTCTACATGATTCTGCAGACATGCCCCAGCACCGGAGTGCTCCATCACTCACAGCAGGAACCAGCACACTAACACAACTTTGATCACCTTTTCTTCCCTCCCGGGCTCACTTTTCCAGCTCTCTTGTTCCTGCTCCCGGTGGTCACCTCATCAATCAACTACCAGTACTCAAGTGCCTGTCTTAGATTTTGCTGTAGCAAGAAACTCAAACTAATACAAGCCTTTTGTATCAATCTGTGCAAGGGGAGTTGAAGATTTTCAAGCTCTTTGGGTGAGGAAAGTTACAGGGTTCTGGGACTCTTTTAACGGGATGATGGGGATTAAAAATAAGAGAGAGAATTGAAGGATGAACCCCAGGTTTGTGTAGTCCATTCTGGTGGAAAAGAGGGGGAGGGCATCAGATGACTAGATAAGTTTTCTAGTATATCAATTAAGTACAAAAATTGAGAAAGTAGTTAAATGTAAAAGTACGGAGATCAGAAAAATTCTTGCAAGCAACTAATATTTCTTGGAGTCAACTTCAGCTTGGTGTGATAAATAGTTGAAACAAAAGCAAACAGAAGAACCCACAGGGAAGATGGGTAGAATGAGAAATCAAGAGAAAAAAGAACAGATCCTTGTGCTAATGACCCCTTTAAGTCCTGAACTAAAGAGAACAGATGACCATACCTGGATGGTTTTGACTATTCAGTGGTACAGTAGTTCCACTGCTTATTAATGGATATTTTACCCATAAAATGGTCTATGGTCAAATATATTTGAACGCTGGCTTAGATATACATAAATGCAATTTTCATTCCAGAAGAGTTTTGACAGATGTTAACATGCTTTGAGAAATTTCATAAAGGGAGATTTATTAGGTGGCATTTCACAGCATTATTCAATGTTTTCTTCTTGAAGAACCCCAGCATATAGTTTTGGGCAAACATTAGCTTAGTTGCACTTAAAGTTTCTTTCTAGTTATAGTATCTGATAATTACAGTGTCTAAAGTGACATAATATCTAAGAATGGTCTTCTTGACCCCAGAAACAATGAGTCTCCAGAATTCAGGGACTCCGTAAATTGTCATTACATATAAACAAAGCAGAATTTAATTTTGTCAGAACAAACCATTGCATTAAAACTGTCTTAGCAATTAAAGGTTACAGGGAACATGAGGAAATATCCCAGCCCTAGGGAGACTCAGCTACTGCAGGTCCCCAGGCCTGCAGACTTGACCCCATCCAGTGCCCAAACCTAATGGTCAGAAAAAATCTTAGAGCGCTGATCTTAGTCCAGCAGTGTTCGTGAGGCTATGCCTGACCAAGCTGTAGCCTGACTCCCTGGTCCTGCTCTGACCGCTCTCTCTGGCTGGTTGTGCCATTTTCTGATTGACATTTCTATTTTCATCCAGGTAAGGAGTCTTGCCCGAAATTCCACCCTGTTTGATTGTGACTCTGAGGACCTGAGAAACTCCTGTTGGTCTGTGTTGAGGGCAGGAATAGAGTAGTGAATAGAGAGTGATGGGCTTCACACCAGATGGATTCTCCTATACCCAAGATTCTAGCATTCCACTGAGTTTAACTGTGCAACTACTCTGTTCCTCCACTTTAATAGTTACTCCAAAAGAAGCATGAACCAAGACCGACTGCCAGTTCTCTCAAGGGCATTGTGATGTGGGTGCTATTACAGAGGAGGCATAAAATCTATATAAATATAAAAACATGCATACACTATAGTGTATTCTCATCAGAGCTGAATCTCCTATGCAGATTTTACTAATTGAAACAAAGGAAAAGGCAGAGGGAGAGGAAAAAATAAAAAGAACACTTGAGGGCATAGTGTTCCCAAACTTAAGACTGAAAGAGGATAAGGAAACCAAAGACACATGTTCACTCATTGATTCATTCAACAGATATTCCCTGAGAAACACTATATGTCAGACACTGTTCTATATACAGGAAGTACAATTATAAAAAGCCATAAAAATTACCTCTCTACATGGCCATTCACTTTGTGCATCCCTAGCACATCTGCTCTTAAAGTAAATTCAACTTACTTGGAAAGACCCAATTAAGGACAATTTGTTCAAGTACCAGATTCGAAGCTTATTTTCCTGTAGTAGATAAGAAGGCTAAATAAGCCAAAGGTAGTTTGTCAGGGAAAAGAACTGTGACCACATGATTAGTTTTATTTACCTTTATACATATTTAATAAGAATTTAATAGAGTTTTAATATGGGAACTTTAGAGACAAAGAAAAAAATTTAAAAATTTTAAAACACTGTATTTTCTAAGGAATTAATTTGCTCACAAGCATGACTACTTGTCATATAAATAATCACAGATAACTTTTACTTAATCACAAATATAATTCTACAAGAAATTGAAATAGAGAATAGTCAGCTCAGGTGGGTGCAGGAAATGTTTTAAGCACCAACTTGGGGCTTGTCTCTATTTTCTTCTCCTTTTCTCTCTTATTCCCCCCTTTTTTTTCCCTTTCTAGATACTTTTCAGTATCTGGGAAGCTTTCTCTTTCTCTTAAAGTTTGCTCTCTGCAAACCTCTCAGATTCCTGTGGCACAACCATCACTCTAATTGCTTAGAAGGAAAATTCACTCAGCCTGATTCTGCTAATGGTCATCTAACCTAATTGATATGTCTCCGGTATTCGATACTGTTTGCCACTTCCTCTTTCATAAACTCAGTATCTTATTTTGCTTTAATAACACCATTATTTCCTGTTCCCCTTTTATTCCTCTTTCTTCTCAGCTTACTCTTTATTTAACTACATCTTAAGTATTTATATTACCCATGCTCTTTAATTCTGTCCCTGTGTTACTCATCAATGAAAGATGATTTCAAGATGCTTAGCTGGCATAGGGGAATATGTACTCTGTAGCTATAAGATCCACTCTGTCATTAATTAACTCATTCATTAATTGACCAAATCTTTAATGAAATGATTCTTTCCTATACATGATAATTCCTGGTCCAAAATGTGGCCTCATTATTCTACCATTATAGTTGGAAGATAGTTACGATTAAAGTATCTCAGAAGAATTGTGTGATAAAATTCAACAGGTGACAAATAACAGAAATCGCTCTACTCTGCTTAAGAAAACAAGAAAAAAGGACTGATTGAAGTAATTTTGTGGCTGCTCAGAGAATCCGAGGGTAAGGAGATAGCTGGGCATTGGAAACAAGTTGGAACTAGATATTTAAACGTTGCTGTTTCTGTCTGTTTGCATCAGTGGACTATTGCCACTATAATGCTGAATAAAAAACTATTTCAAGAGGGAAAACAAACAGCAAGAATTTATTTATTTCTCTTGCTTGTTAAGTCTATTACTGTTCAGTTTGGAAAGCTTGCTTCAGGCTGACGCTTGGCTGGGTTTGGCTGGCATTTTCTCCAGGCTGTGGATTGGATATAGGTATTCTCTATGGGCTTCCTCATTCTTCTTGGACCCCAAGCTACCTGGAGCATGTACTTCTCCTAGTGCATCCCTGGAGTATATGAGTCTGGGCAGAAATAAGTTATTCCTATTAAAGCCTCCTCTTGCAACTGGCATACTGAAAATTCAATCCATATTTCCAAATTTCATTGGCCAAAACATGTCATATAACCAAGACCAACATCAATGAGACAAGGAAAGATACTCTATGTCCAGTGGGAGGCGCTGCAAAGTCACCTGGCAAAGGGTTTTGATATATGGGGTGGCAATAAAGAACTGGAGAATAATGATCCAATTTACCACACTCCTTCATTCTGTCTATTCATTGTGAATTATGTGTAATCATTAAGAGGATCACAAATCACTCAGTCTCCCAGGTTAAATGCCTCCAAAATGCCTTTGACATACCCAGATTCATAATTCCTGACGTCCAGTTAACCATACAGTTTCCTCTAATCTTCTCTCTCCCTTCTAGTCCTTCTTTCATTTTTATCATCACTGCTTGACTTTAGTTTTTTTGCTTTTATATTTTTATATAAATATAGGCTCTATTGTATTTATATTATTATACAAATTTATATTACTGTATGGTAATATAAACATAAGTTTATTTTTTTTACTGAAGTATAGTTGGTTTACAATATAGTGATAATTTCTGGTGTATAGCATAGTGATGCAGTTACACACATATATATTCCTTTTTCTATTCTTTTTCATTACAGGCTATTACAAGGTACTATGTGGTTCCCTGTGCTATGCAGTAGGGCTTTGTTGTTTATCTGTTCTGTATATAGTAGTTAGTATCTGTAAATTCCTATAATTTTTAAATATATATGTATATAACTTAAATATAAATATTATGTACAGATAATTATTATATCCTCTGAACTGGTTTTCCTGTTCTCAGTCTCTCCTTACTGTTATCTGCACAGCTCCTAGAATTCCACATTTCACTTTTTAAAGTATGATTCTGAGGTATTATTTCTCTTCTGTTAGATTTTTAATTATTCCTTATTTTCAGAGGTTAAAATTCCTTACCGTGGAATAGAAGGCCATTCACAATCTTCTCCCAACTCATTTTTCAAGTCTCATTTTCTTCTATCACTCAGCGTGAACCCACACTCTAATCACAAATAATTATTGGTCATTCCAGTGTAGTTCTGTGTACTTGTATATAGGTTTCATTTTTAGGACTTCCAAGTTACCCACCTCTTGAATCTCTGCCTGTGATTTCCCTTTTAGATCCCACCTCAAATTTCACATCTTCTGAGGAGCCTTAACTAAATTAGTGCTTCCTTCCTGTGTCTCACCACAGTACTTCATTTATCTAACATACTTTAGGCTACATTAGTTGAATGTTTACTAGTAAGCATTTTATAGACCACATTTATTCTCATCGTTGCTTTGAGTCCTTTGAGGTAGGCATTTTTTCCATTTTACTGATGAAATCAGAGTTCAGAAACTTAACCAAGGTCAACGTACTCAGTCAGTGAAAAAGCCGGTTTTCAACGCCATGTACATTTCACCTCATGGATTTCCTACATTCTGACTCACTTCCATTCCTCCTTTCATTTTTATCACCAATGCCTGACTTTAGGTTTTATTGCTTTTATATTTATATAAAATATAGATTTCTATTGCTTTTATATTTATAATGTTTTCAAATGCTGTATTATAATGCTACACAGTGCATAATTGACAGATTTTATGTCTATTTTTCTACTGATGTGATTTAATCAAGCCAGGGACCTGGTTACATTCTTTTTTGTGTAGCTACTAGCCAGTACACTTGTCCCCAGGTACCTGTCGGACAAATTTAGAGCATGAACCAATAAACACTAAAGTCAAGTGTAGTAAAACAACCGACTGTCCATCGGCAGGTACCTAGGGATGTGCTAGGAAAGCGAGGGAGAGGTATAAAGAAAAGACCTGGAACTGGTTAGAGTAGAACTGAGAGAGAACTTGGAGGGGGAGAAATTGTAAGCTTTTTACTAGCCAATAGCAAAGGAAATTGCCTTATGGATCCAAACATACGCCCTTCAGAATTTCCCACAGGCTAGAGACGGCAATCTCTGCAGATTATAGTGTATGTTTTATTTCATTTTCTTCCTGTTATAAAAATGACTCACTTCTGCTTGGAGAAGGAAAGTGTTTACTTTTGCTTTTTGAATAATTTCCTGGGGAGAACTGCTATGTTTATTGGGGGGAGGGGGCTGGGAAACTTCAAAATTGGCTTTATTATGCAGAGCATTTTGAAAGTGCTGTAAAGACATCATAAAATAGCTTACTTTATAGAGGTCTCATTCCTACCCCTCAGACTGTAATTATTAACATAACCCTCTAGGCATTCTCTTGTCATCTCCACCTGAATATCCTATCTTGTTTTATCTGTGATCTTTCTCTTGCTTTATTAGTTTAAAGAGCCCTTGGCTACTCTCTAATGAGAAGAAACTGGATTTCTGTAGCCTAGGTCACCCTCTATTGCTTGAAGGAAAAAAAGAATAAAGTTCACTGGAAGGTAAAGAGGGAAAAAAAACAAAAAAACAAAAAACAAAAAACCAAACCTGGCAGACCTTATCTCCTTAACATCTTTTTGTATCTACTAAGAACAACTTGCCCAATACTGAATTTTTGCTTTTGCTTGACCAAAGTTTAAAAAAAAGAGAGAGAGATAAAAGGAAAAAGGAATCACACCACAAACCTACAATATTTCCCCTTGGGGGAATTAGCCTTATCTTGGTGTTCTCTCTCTCTCCTGTGATCTCTAAATGCTGACAAATCTGCTGAACAACAAGCACGGGTATTTCCTTCTGGACCCTCAAGTCCTCTCCTTACAGCAGTTGGCTGCGGGTGAGGTTTTTCAATCAGTGTCAGCTTCAAGCCAGCAGCTTGCATCCTACTGCAAAATTTATGGAGCATGCTGATGAGAACAATGTGGCTCCCTGGGAAGATGACTGGGAATTGGCAGAGGCGTTTTGTAAGTCTGAGCACCACAGCTGGGCCATCGATTGTTCCTTCATCTGGTTGGACTTCAAAAGGTTACGTGCCTTGTTATCTGTTTTGCACCCCTAACCAAAAGCTACTTTGGGAGCATGCGATGCTTCGTAGAATATGTCAAAGCATTTTCCACAACCTCATCTCCCACTTAGCTAAGGCCAATCCTTATCCAGTCTTCACGTTTCTAGGGTGGTGAGGGAGAGAAAAAGGGAGTGATGTGTTAGACTGGTCAGCTATCTGATCTGTCTTAAAAGCAAGTGGTCAGGAGGAGGAAAAAAAAATGAATGGTTGCATTAAATGATAGTGAAATCATCTGGCACAGAGCTTACTCTGTAGTATGTGCCAAGTGAGTACTTAAGAGGGAATCAAGGACAGACTTTGAAGCCAGATGCCTGGATTTAAATCCTGGTTCTATTCCTTATCAGCTGCATGAATACAGTTACTTAACCTATTAATGCCTCAGTTTCTTCATCTACAGCATGGGTACAATGGTCGTAATGTCTCCTAGGGATGGTCTAAAGACTGTGTGAGAAAATACATGCACATTCTTATAAGCATTTCTGGCTCATAGCAAGTGCTTAATTAATATTAGTTATTTGTTAAATAAGAATAGTAAATAAATGGAGAAAATGGATCTCAACCACTTCCAAGGTCTACTTTCTCTCATTCTTCAAATAGTATCTGAGATATGACTGAAAACAGCCATACTTTTTCACAGCTGTTGCATTTCTGAAAGTGATGTAAGGAGTAGAAAGATCTGTCCAATATAATATACATTTATATACACATATATATAATCTCTCATATTATATACTATTTGCATAGTATATACATTACATATACTGTAATATATATTTATGTGTTTATATATAAATCTTTCTATTTTGACATATAGTATATGTAAATCTGATTTATATATGTAGAGGTATATGACATTATATCATATTATATTACATATAATCTTGTTTTTAATCCCAGTTCTGATACTACTGCTAAATTTCATATTAGTATGTAGAGAGAACAACTATTTTGAAATTTGAGTGTCTAGATTGTGATTGTATTTGTATTAGCTGCCTGATGTTCTTACAGTACTTGGTTTAGAGAGTGTTTGCTTCATCAGATTTTGGGGATACTATTTCATCTGGGCCAAAATAGTCTCTTCAGAGAAGCACGTTTTGACCTGCTAATGTAGGATGGGGAGGCAAAGTCCCAGTGGAGTCCAAATGTAAAGTTGGTGGGGTGGTGTTGGAAGAGTTTACTGTGTAATTTTCCTGGCTCATACTGTCACTCAGTGTGAACTTCCATGTCATTTTTCTGGTTGGTTTATTTAAATGCAGTTCTTCCCAAAAAGAAGCTGATGAAAAACTGAAAATTTTGATCATCTTTAGTGATGTATACAAGAAAGCAATCCAAAGGACCATCAGATGTGTTCAGATGCGCTCAATTCCAATTAGGGACAGGCTTGGCCAAATTACAAATTAAAAGAGGCATCTAGATGTGGTAGAAAGAACATGGGTTTGGGAATTTAACAGAGATGCGTTTGATTCTTAACTCCACCACTTGCTAGCTAAACTCTGAAGTTTTAGATTTCTGAGTTTCCTCACTTATGCTTGGAGATCTCTGTATTATCCCTTGGAACCTCACTTTCTATACAGGGTAATTATACCTCCTTGTTGTTGAGTATTGAATGAAGTACTGCTAGAGAATTCAATCAACCAACTTGCCTCAGTTTTTTTAGTAATGATTCGTATTTTTAAGTGATATAGTTTCTTCCCCTAATGTAGTGTCAGTTAGAATTGTCAAATCCTAACCCAAATTTTGATGAGGTCAAAATATTATATGTTTTAGAAATAAGGTTAAGTGGATCTGAATTTTAGGCTTTTTAAAATTTTGAGTTTATTACTTTTTAGAGCAGTTTTCAGTTCACAGCAAAGTTGAGGGGAAGTACAGAGAATTCCCATATACTCCCCTGCTCCCACATGTGCAGAGGCCCCCCTGTTATCAACAGCCCATACAGAGAAGTACATGTGTTAGTTGATGAACCCACATTGACATATCATAATCACCCAAAGTCCATAGTTTATATTTAACTCATGGTGTTGTACACTTTATGGATTTGAACAAAGGTAGAATGACAAGTATCCATCATAATGGTGTCATAAAGAGCATTTTCACTGCCCTAAAACATCACTGTGCTCTGCCTATTCAAATTCCACCCCTACCCCACCAATCTCTTGCAGATACTGATTTTTTTTTTTTTTTGCTTGAAACAAAGGAAATGAATCGCTAAGTCACTGATCTCATGGTGTCGAGGCTTTGGGCTTTTGCATCTTTTTTTCTTCTGCCCTAGAATATTCTTCTTCCCTTTCTTTTTAACCTAGTAAACCTTTATTATTTTTCTTTGTTAAGACCCTTCTTAAGTATCACAGATCTAGAATATTACCCACCTCCCCTAGTATAAATATGATAAAGAACTAACATCTTGGGGAATATATTCTATCAGAAGCCATTTCAGCTGTGTGCATAGATTATTCTTTTTATTTCTCACAACACCCTGTATTTTGATTACCTCCATGAGATTGGAGATGTAAAGTGATGAACACACGATCACTTCATTCATAGGTGACAGAGAGGTAGAGGGTCTGGGATTCTAACTTGTATGTTTATATAACCCTAAACTTTCAAGCAGATTTCCTTTTTTCCCCTCCTATCTTTTGCCGCTTCCAGGGGACTTTGTACTCATTTTCCTTCTAACACTTATGCAAATTCTGTAGAATCATTTTCACATACTCATCTTCCCTATTAAGTTACGAATATCTCAAAGTCAAGGGCCTTAGTTGGTTGATCACTGCATCCCAGCTCCTACAGTACTCTTTGGCAGGTACTAGAAATACAGTCAGTGCTTCAGTTAACATATGTTCAAATATTGACATCCCGTTTCCAAACAATTAATTTGTCATACAATGGAGTTATTAGTCAAATGATGCTTTGCAGAATGCAGTCCTTCCTGTGTCATTCAGAAGATTCTATAGAACAAATAAGAGCTTTAGGAGAAATACATTATTAGGAATATCAGTTATCAACAGCCAGTAAGAATAAACACATGCTTTATTTAAGGTAATACCTTTCCTGTAACTGTCTATTAATTTCCAAGTAATCTAGTGATAGTCACATTTCTTGACAGCTGTCAGTATTTGAAATCTGTCTGGACCACGCAGACTTATGCACATTATTCATTAGTCTCCCCAGTGCAGTATTTGCAGAGAGATCAATGAAAAGATGGTTTGTGGGATTTACATAAATAAGTTTTAAAAGATTCTACATATTCCAGTATCCTATTATTACACAGAAAATTAATTAAATCAGGTTAATAAGGAGCCATATTTTTCTATTAATGCCAGCAATTTAAAACTTTAAAAATAACACCTTTTCAACCAAATATAGAATAAGCAAAATTTACTGACCTCATTTGATTGGTTATCTATTTTTGTAAGTCCCTGAAGTAGCAGACAATTACTCTTGTCAGTTTTTGTTACAGTCTTGGAAAGATCTTGGGCAACCCTTTTTCATTTTTTCTTTCTTCATCATGTTTAACTGCAGACAACAAGGACAGTTCACAAGCGTATGCCAAAGACATCAATCGCTTTTTAATGAGGCCATAACCCTGAGTAGGTCATGGAATATTAAAAATAAATGAACATATTGCTGTCACTGGGGATTGAACTCTCTTGGCTGAAGGGTATCGATGAGGAAACACAATACCAGGACACAATACACTGCACTGCCTACATTTCAAAAGGCAGTTAATTAGCAGAAGCTATATGAACGACCCTTGCCCATGTCCTTGGTGCACTCAAGTTATGTCTGTGTCAGTGCGAGAACCGTGCACTGCTCTTCTCAATAGAGGGCCAATTGGCTGAGACACATGACCAGGCTTTATCTACACAGTCAATTGTGAGAATTAAAAGGTCAGTCATTCAATAGGGAAGATTTCCCTTTTAGTGGCCCTGTCTGGCAAGGAGATTATCCTCTTGAATGAGCAAGAATGAGAACAATGGTTTGTGAAGACCCAGACCCAATCAAAGAAAAATCTGAGGGGAAGAGGGAGTTGAATGAGAAGATAGGGTGTTACTATAATGACATTTAGGCTCTTCATCTATCCCAGTACACTCATCCTCCACTGCTCACTACCACATTGTTAATGCAGAAGCAAGGTGGAGCCCCCTTATCTTCCTGTTTACATCTGCAGTCATCGTGCATGTTTTTGCTTCACCTGGGACGATCCTTCTTGCCTATCCTTCTGGATAATGCTTATTTGTTATTCTAGCCTCAGCTCATGTGCCACCACTTCTCTGAAGACGTCTAGACTCTTATAAGCAAGGAGTTGTCTCTGGGAAGCACCTTCTTAGGCAGGGATTTCATTTTCCAGATTCCTTATCATCTAGGCAAAATCCTTTATCTAGCTTTTGCTGTGGTCTGTGGACGGAAACGGCGTGCCTCACTTTCCAGCTAAGATTTTTAAGAAGTGATTGTGTCCTCCTCTGCCTCTCTTCCCACATCCTGAAGCTGAACACAGATATTTAATAACTCTGAAAGATAGCTGAGGAAGAAGATGGCTGAGTAACACAGGGAAGAAAACCACCTTTTGGCCATATGGAACATCTGTATTGAAATTTGGAATTCATTAGCCAACTATGATTTCTTTTAATAATGAAATATCCAAGAATAGTTTAACTTATTGACTCTCTGCCATGGAACTTACATTTTGAAACTCTAATTATAGTATAATAAAAATCACTATTTGCACATCATTCCTAGTGGACTTAGGAAAAATGCCTTGTCACCTTTTTAGCTTTGCTGCCTAGTAAACTGGTCACACAATGATGGGAATGCAATAAAATAGGATGAATGAATGATAATCTCAAAACTACTCTTTAATGAGTACCTTCTTTGCAAAGTAATACATGTCATTTATCTCCTTCAATCTGCAACATCTGTATAATGAGTATTAATACCTATGTTTTCCAGAAGATCATAATCTTTTATTCTCTCATTGAGTGTATGTTGATTCCTCATTCCTGTATCACAGATTTTGCAAGGAACTAGAGAAAATACTGTGAAAATACAGACTTTTTTGTTCTTTTAATGTCTATAGTTAGTGTAGTGCATTTGTTTCCAAATGTTATCTTCAATGTCACTGTGGAAGCTTTTGAAAAAATGGATCCCAACTGGTCTATAGGTCCAGAGTCCCAAGGACAGTCACACAGCCTAGTAGAGCTGGAATGTTAACCAGATTTTTCTACTCCCAAACCAGTGCTTTTTCTGAATTAAAGAATCATCAGATTGTTTTTTGTTCCATGAATAGTATTGATAGTGAGATCAGTGGGCTAGGCTTGCTTTGACTGTCATAATTTTGTTAATTGTTAAGAGGAGACATAAGGTAATATAACCTTTCAGTTCATTGAGATTTGGCAAGAAACTGAATCACAATTGTTCTGGCCATTTGGCTACTTTGGAAGAACAGCTAGGTGCTCTTTACCAATGATCTAGCCCTCTCTCCATAGTCGTGGTCCTAGAGCTGGAAGGGAAACCAGAGAAAGAGGTTAAGTAATTTCTCCAAAGGTAGAGCAGGCATTTGAACCCTGAACTCTTCAGTACTATACAATAAAAGAAACCACATTTCACACCTTTTAATAATGGAAAAGCTATCCTTCCCCATTGTTTTACACTGAGAAATTTGTATCCTTCCAAATATATTAAGCTTTTATGATGAGGAGCAGTCTAAAAAACACAATCTCTTTAGATTGAATTAAAAAATTAACTTTCTTAGTACAGCATTAGGAATACCAACTATCAGATGTCTTATGAATAGGGAGACATTTCTGGCCAATGCCAGATGAGTTAAAGGATAGTTACTGCATTAGTTTGTTAGTATTGCCCTAAGGGGATGCCACAGATTGGGTGGCTTAAACAATAATATTTTATTTTGTTCACATTTTGAGAAGCAACTTCAAGGTGTTGGAAGGTTTAGTTTCTTCTGAGACCTGGGTTCTTAGTTTGTAGATGACCCTCATCACTATGTCCTCAAAAAGTGCTAGGTCTTTTTTCTGCATATGTGCACTCTGATGCCTTTCTGTGAGTCCAAATTTCCTCTTCTTATAGTGGCACCGGTCATGTTGGATTAAGGCACATCCTGATGATCTCATTTTAACCTAATCACCCCTTTAAAGGTTCTGTCTCCAAATATAGTCATATTCTGAAGAACTGGGAGTTAGAGTTCAACAATGAGTTGGGGGTGGTGGTGGTCATAATCATCCCATAACAGTTGCTGAGTGGTATTGAGTAAAATCAATAAAGATGTCATAGACAAGTGTCTTTCTTATGAAATCTACTAAATAAAGATGGCTTTTTTTTTCTGTAAAAGAAAATGAAGTAAAAATAAACATCAGTCTGCATTTAGCTCCCACATAAAAATGTTATATCCATGATGATGCCATAACATTATTATCATTGAAATAAACTATGTTTTTTTTTCTGCGAGTGGCTCCAAAATGCATGAAGTCATTGTCATATATTGATATACCGAAATGAGTCCTTGATGCATTTGTCTCAGTGTCTACTGAAACAGTCTATTAACTAATTGCATTCTTTCTGGGTAAATAAACTTTTACAGAAGACTTATATGCCTACCAAAATAATGATGGTATAAAGTCAAATTTCCTTCTTGCCCAGGTATATGCAACCTTTTAATTCTATCCATATACCCATGTAACAATCTTACGCTTGCTTGGAGTCTGAAGTTCAATTGCTCAATAGTAAAAATTCACAGTACAAGGTCAATCATTATGGATGATACTAGCTTGGAGCTAAGCCTCCTCCTTGTCTTTGTTTGAGTGTCAGCTGGATTTCTCTGCGAGTGTAAACCCCATCAATATCCATCCAAGGAAACCGGCTTGAAGAATAATTGAGAGTACACATGGGCAATGATCAAACAAAGGTTTTTGTTCTTTCAGAATGCATTTCAGGAAATGTACAGCAAACGCCCTCGTTCAGCAGTTAAATGCAAATGTTTGTACAGTAGGGTAGACTGCAGATATGGACTCTCTTATCAAATGTCAGCAAAGGTAGTTCTAATGGTTGATGTTCTCCAGGAGAAACAATATAGTATAACTATAATTATCACAGGTAACCTAACAGTTTCTCTCACAACCCTGCCTCTGGTATTTCTTAGCTGGGTGCTTTCTGTTGTTTTGTTTTTGTTGACTGTACCTCCACTTCTTATATAATCCACATTCCTTCTTTTTTTCAAAGGAAAATAGCAAAGAGACAAGATTGTAAGAACAAAGACAAAGACTCCTTTTCTCTATTCATTGTCGTAAAAACAATCTTTTTAAAATTTTTATATTTGCTTTCTTCCTAATTTAGAACCACAAAGGCGGGCTTGAGGCTTTGTGCACAGATGATATTAACTTTCTGATATTTAACCAAAGCCCATATCAATCTACTTGGATCACTAATATATATATTGTATTTGCACTGAAAATCTGTTAAATATATTGTAATTGCACTGAAAATCTGTTAAAATATGAATTTTCCTTGAAAGTTCAAGTGCCTCTTGGTTACAAATAAACCAGAAACATTTAACCTGAACACTTTTGGAACAAAAGAATGACAAATTGACTTTCCTCCTGAAAATAAACAAAACCAAAACTATCTTTCATCATATCCATAAAGAAAGAAGATAAATACAGAGAAAAAAATACACTGGCACATATTTACAACACAGAAATCATAATCCATGCTTACTCTTCCCCATGAAGGGAAATGTATATATATTTCTTTCTCCTTTATCTATTTATTACTGGAACAATTTACTCATGATTTTTCATGTACTTCCACAAATTCCTCATTTCTAGGGGAAATCTCCATTTATCTGTCTCTGACTGTAAAACTCTTGACATCCCCTTTATGCCTAACTTCATAAACTATGACCATATTTTCCAAATAATATGACTCTTTGACATTTGACTTTGCCATTTATCTTCTTTGACATTTTCTTTGATTTATACATTTTCTTTTTTGTTATCCATTCTGAAACTACTCTTAAGAAGACCAGATTTCTCTTATGAATGGATTCTTTTTTTATTGAAGTATACTCAGTCATAATATGTCAATTTCTGATGTACAGCATAATGTTCCAGTCATGCATATATATATATATATATACATATATTCACTTTCATATTTTTTTCATTAAAGATTATAAAATACTGAATATAGTTTCCTGGGCTATTTAGAAGAAATTTGTTTTTTTAAATCTATTTTTATATATAATGTTTAACATTTGCAAATCTCAAACTCCCAAGTTTATCCCTTCCCACCCCTTTGCCCTCAGCAATCATAAGATTGTTTACTATGTCTGCAAGTCTGTTTCTGTTTTGTTGATGAGTTCATTTGTGTCCTCTTTTTTCTTTTTTTTTTTTTTCTTTTTAGATTCCACATACAAGTGATATCATGTTTTTTTTTTTTTTTCTTTTTCTGGCTTACTTCACTTAGAATAATAACCTTCAGGTCCATCCATGTTGCTGCAAGTGACATAATTTTATTCTTTTTATGGTTGAGTAGTATTCCTTTGTATAAATATGCCATAACTTCTTTATCCAGTCATCTGTTGATGGATATTTAGGTGCTTCCATGTTTTGGGTCTTGGTTATTGTATATAGTGTTACTATGGACACGGGGGTGCATGTATCTTTTCGAATTAGTCTTCCCTCTGGATATGTACCCAGGAGTGGAATTGCTGGATCATATGGTAAGCCTATTTTTAGTTTTCTGAGGAATCTCCATACTATTTTCCTCATGAATGGATTCTAATCCTAATCATTCAGTAATCTTCCTGTTTTTAATGTCTCCCATTTGCCTATCCTACTTACTGTCCCAAATAAATTCCCAAATCAATCCTTTTTCACCTCTTTGCTCAGAAGCCCGTTCTTTCCCCAAGCTTGCTCCACCTATAGTCATCCAATCATTTATTTGGTAGCAATTCTCACCCACCTTTCTATTATTTGAGTAAAACCTTGCATAGTCAACCTTAATTCTTGCCTTTTCTCAAGTTCACTTATACATCAATCACTCAGATGATCCAATGAAACTCCAGCTATTCTCACTCCTCTGTTACTTCCCTATGGATTAAGCAATAGCCTATGCTTTATTTATCTATAACTGCATAGATTAGTCCAAATTACTCTAAAGCTTTTTTTTGTGTGTGTGATTTAAAACAATATATTACTTTTCTCCATTGTGCTCTGGGTTGAGTGATTCTCACTTTAGGTCTTTCATGCATTCAATGTCTGATGACACATGTGACTGGATGTCCAAGACCGTTTGCTCACTTGGCTGGCAGTTGATGCTGCCTATTGACTAGAGCTCAATTGTGTCTGTCAGCTGGACCATCTACATATAGACTTTCAATGTAGCTTGTGTTTCTTACAGCATTGGAACTAAGTTCTAAACTGGAGTTTCTCAGTTATGAACATCAAGAAAATTAGTTCAAAGCTGTGGGATTTATGAAGTCTTTCTATTACTCCCATATCATTTTGTTACTCAGGCAAGTCACTAAGTCTACCCTAGATTCAAGGGAAGAGGGTTGAATGAGCCTTCAACTTTCATGCTGAGAAGCAGCAAGTACATAACCCAGGGAGAAAAGGAATTGATGAAAATCATCTTGGGGACTCTGGACCATAGGCTCTTGTTTTTGTTTCCATCTTTGTCACCCTTCACTTAATTATTGCTGAATCGGCAGGAGTAATTCTTTATAAATGTATGTCAGAATATGTTAGTCCTCTGCTCAGAACGCTATAATAGCTCCCCATATAATTCAGAGTAAAAGCCAAAGCCCTTACAGTGACCTACAAAACCCTACACAATTTGGCTCTCTGTTACCCCTTTAAACTTAGTTTCTACAACCATTTCCATTGCTACTCTGCTTTAGCCACACTGGTTTCCTCAAACACTCCAGGCATATTCCTGACCTAGGGCATTTGCACTGGTTGTCCCCATTGCCTAAAATGTTCTTTACTCAGATATCCACATGGTTACATCCTTCATGTGTTACAAGTCTTTGTTTAAATCTGAGCTTCTCAATCAGGTCTAACATGAATATCTAATTTAGTATTACAACTCCACTCCAGTTTAGGGCTCCTAAGTAAGGTAAGTGCTTCATTCATTTCTGTTTTGAGAGGGATCTTGATTTATTGAACAGTCTGGTGCATACTTATTTCTCTACAATCTGTTGGAGATGAGTTTTGGAAAACAATAATCTTGGCATGGATTTTGGAGAACATTGTCTTATCTGGGAGTGTGTATACCTGGGAGGTACATCTTAGACTGTTCCTTCACTGAAGCAGGTCATTACCACACTTGAAGAGGCGTGGGTCTTCTGGAATAACATATTCCATACTAATTATTTTCTTTCCTCCGTTCGTTTTCTTGTTCTTTTCCTGGTGTAAGAAATGTCTTCCACCCTTTTCAGCAATTTATCCATATTCAGATATCAGCTTCTAACCCTGCTTCACCTCTTCCATATGGATCCAAACTCCAAATTCTTACTGTAAATATAGTTAATTTCAGGAGAATATCTTTTAATTCAATGGTTTTCAAAGCATGGTCCAGAATGGTTTCTGAATCTCTTTCAAGAAGTCTTTGGTATCAAAATACTTCAAAATAAAACTGAAAACTTATTTGCCTTTTTCACTCTCTTGCTCTGCAAAAAAGTAGCATTAAACCCATACCTACTGAGGAATTAGGTTCTGCAATGCAGCTCGGAATGTCATACACTATGGCTTCCAAATAGGATAGAAAGAAGCAAAAAATAATACACTCATGTTTTCCAAATAGAATAAACAAAAGAAGAAAAAGAATGTGATTGCAGAACTGGGTTAAAAAGTGTAATTGTGAAGTCAGATAGGAAAAATCTATTATGACATGTTGAGAAACAGACTACCAAAATGTTTGTTTCAGTCAAAGGAATTCCAGCCCTAATTATTAGCACCTAATCATGATGCCTCAGTCTTTGGCTACATTTCCTGGTTGGCCCATTGTCAATGATATATGAGGTGCTAGACTGAGAACAAAGTTAAGACAAGGTGTCAACTACCACATCTGGAATGGATTGAACCCTCCTTCTAGCCCTATTGTTAACACCCTCTTAACACATTTCTTTTTATACTGCCTAGGCCAGGAAGGGGTAAATTGGTGGGCAGGTAAGACAGTACAGCTGGAAGTACTTGCCTATGTGTTCATAACCTTGATGGGAAGGATTATTCCATACTATGAGTAGATTTAATTCCTGCTAGTGTAGGGAGATTCATTTGCTTAATTGACAGCTCACTCTCCTTTGGTGCACACATTCCCAAATAATTTAAGGAGACAATTGAGTCAAATTAAATACATTGATTGAGTACTTCTTTTATAGATAGAACAAAAGATCTTATATTAAAATCATCCTGAGAGATTAAACAAAGGTAGGACCAAGATTTTAGATAACTTTCCAGAAAGGATAATGAAATTATGTTTAGTAAGCCACATTTTCTTTTGAAGTTCTCCTTATACATCAGCTGTTCATGTTATCCAGGCAGCTTGGTGGTGTGAGAGGAGGGCGGTGTTCTAAAAAGAGAGAAACCCTCTTCACACCGACGATGTGCCTGTTTCCAGCTGTCCTGGTCCCGGGTTGTGAAAAATGTAACATTAGAGACTATGGAAAGAGACTGATTTTTAGGCATCCTGAGAGCCGGTAGACACAAATTCAAGTCCGAGTCATGACATTTACCAGGCAAAAGTGTCCTGTCGCTTCTGTAGGTGCCATTTTCTTCAAGTATAAAGTAGGAAGGACTCTAAGCTCCTATGCAGATCTGAAAATCCTATGGCTTTAAGTAAATATGCACTTTTAAGCCCACGGATGTGGTGGAAATGCCAGCAGCAGGCGCTTGTCCTCTGAAGCACATCTGTCTGTGATGAGGGGTCTGTTTTGAGCTCAGTTGTCACTCTGAGTTCTGACTGTCTCCCAGGCTCTGTCCCTGCAGTCACTCAAAGGACAGACCCACTCAGCTGTGCAAAATGAACCAAAGAGAAGCGACAAGCATGCAGAGGTCTCAGCCACCAACGCATTCTTGCAGGGCATTGCCATCAGCATTTAACCCTTGCAGCCACAAGGGCAACAAACTAAGTCAATAGAGGCAGATGCATCTACTTAAAAAGACAGCTGGCTGACACTTTTATAGGAGATGCTGAAGGAAAGATAAATTCAGTGACCTAAAATGACGGCAGAATGGATACCTAAAGGCTCATAGATTCTTTGGATGCTTATGGTTTTACTATATGTCACTAATATTCAAAATAAGCAAAAAAATAATTGGTATTTACTTCCTTTGTCTTTCAATAGATTCATATTAATCAAATGAATTCTTCAAAATGCATTTTGACATAACCTGACTCCACAGAAACTTTATTGCAACTTGGCCTTCCTTTAAATGTTTGTATGCAATACGTGACTGATATTCTAAATCAAAACCACATACATTTGTGTACCCTAAATCCCCTACAGCCCTCATTAAAAATGAAAAGTCTCCTGTCTAATAGCTCCTGAGGCTGTTGAATTTCACAAACTCACCGTTACCCCTTCCTGAATTTTATTTTACTACTTGGTCAACAGGAACTGTTTGCTGCGTTTGGAGATTTTAGGTTTTATTTGTCCAGTGTAAAAGTTGGCACTGAATCCTCAGCTCGATTTGCCACATGGGCTTCATGGGGAGATTCTGGGTGAAATGAAATACTCTGTGAAGATAATAATACTCTCATAATCTCTTCTTATTAAATTGTCAAGCATGGTGACAGTCTTTATTAACATCTGCTTTTACTTTTTTAGCAGTCAGCAATAAAACTTTCCTCTTGCCCCCAACACACACATATGAGTTGTTCATTATTTCTGTTTTCTGATGGGAGGGATTTGCTTTGCTTAGACACACAAAGCATTATAAATTATATATATATATATATATATATATATATATATATATATATATATATATATATATATATCCTATACACAGCTCTTATCTCTATGTCATGGTGTAAACTGGTAACTGTTTTCCTTATAATCTTCTGTGTTTTCCAAAGAATTTTCACTTAATATACATTACTTACAGAGCTTTCTGTAGAGAGGATTCTTCAGAAGTTACACACGTTTACGCACATCCACTGCTGAACATTTCTCCGAATAGCAATGGATGATACTAAGGTATTTTTGACAGTTGGCATAGATCGTCCCAAGGAGCTGAGAGTGGATGGAAGCATTTGGGATCCAGAGGTGAAATAATTGGCATCCAAAAGCAGCACTAAAGATGTTTTCTTAGATACCCATGATTAGGAACATTTTTCCCCTTCCTTTGCCTTCCAACTCATAGCAGGTTAATGGCATTGTCTCCATAGGGAAGCTTGTGCCTGCCATCTCAACAGTTGGAAGAATGAGCTTGATTTCCAAGGGAAGCTGCACAGTAGTACCAAACATAAAGAGCCAGGAGCCCAGGAATGAGAAACAATTAAGGACCACTTGATTAATGCTTAATGATGCAGAGCAGGCATGCAGCAAAGCTGACTGTGTGTTCTGTCTTGGCCAGCGATGCTCACATAATGCCAGTGTGCTGCTGTAAATGTCTCTCTTCTATAGGCTGTGGATCAAAGAAGGCAGGAGATGAAATTATCTGGGGAATTTTGGTATGACATACTGGAGAAAAACCAGAAAATGAGCAGTGTGGATCGCACTGCCAATCTCAGTGCAGTTTGGGGAAGTTATATACTTTTCATATTTGGTTTCCTGAGCCTAATTCCTAATAGGCATTGTTAAATCCCACTGAGAATGTCTGTTCCCAAAAATGCATTAAGCATCTCAGTTGGAAGGTCCATAAAGCATTTTCCCGTGCTTTTTTCTCTATCATACTGCAGTGAAAAAGGCTTACGAATATACTGCACAGGTGCAAGTTGCAGCTGTTGAGGGTAAACTCTATTCTACTATATTAATTCATATCCCACCAGGGGAACTGGAGAATAGTTTAGTTCCCATAAAAAGGAAAAAAATTGTCTTCGTCAAAGAAGAAAGAAGTTTCTTATCCAGAGTGTAACATTGTTTCTGGCCAGAGGGGCTTTTATAAATACAATTTACTAATCTAGTCAAACGATCACAGAAATAAGGAGGAAACTCCTTGGCTTTAAAAATTATTATTTAAATTTATATGTATGTACACACACACACACACACACACATGTGTGTGTGTATGTGCGCACACATACAGTATGTGTACATATATAGTGTACTGATACATACATGCAAAACCCCCAGAAGCTACATTTTAGTAAATAAGTTTAGTGATCAAGGCTAAGTAAGCCAGACCCACATAATCAGAGCCTTTTATTGTGCTTAATTCCCGGGACAAAAAAGAATCAATGACAAAATATGTGTTTTTATTACATATTCATTTCAAAAAGTAGATCATATATCAGGGCATCCTTGCCATAAAAATATGGCTTTATCGTCTTTATTTCCTATAGCTTCATGTATAGTTGTGTATGTTTATCACTGATGTTCACAACCATGACCTCCAATGTATATATAAGCTTTGAACTATTAAATGAAGATTCACATATGCTCAGTCTGGTAAGAGAGGTGGGTAAAGAGGAAGGAAGGAAGAAAGGAATAAAAAAAGAAGGAAGGAAGAAGGAAAGAAAGAAGGGAAAAAGGGAGGAAGGAAATAAAAAAAAGGAAAAAAGGGAAGAGGAAAAGAAGGAGAGAGGGGAGGGAAAATGGAAAAGGAGTGGGCCCTTGGCACATTCTCCCTCCTAGACTTACTGGTTCCAAGGGTGATTTTTTTTTTTTAACTTCTAGGAGCCTCAATTCCTTCAAAATGGGTAATAGTTCCTGACCTGCTTGTCTTTCAGAAGAGTCATAAGAATCCAATAAAATAATGATCAAAGATCCATTGTAATCTGTGAAGAAGCATGTAATCATAATACGCTCCTTGTAACTCACATCGCCCTGCGCTTTCATATTTTTATAAAATCTTCTTGGCTCTCCTATCATGTTTCAAAAGAAATCCCTTGTGTCTCCAAGATTTGTGTGATTTTTACATTTTCATGGTCACTTCCAGCTCTATGTTCCCCATGCTTACACTAAGCTCTCTAACCTGTGGGCGCCATTGTATCTTGTGGCCATTCTCTTCTCTTACTTGACTCAGATTTTAGTTGAAATTTCTTGAGTTCATGAAACAGCAGTCACACAGGGCAGGTTTGCCACAGTAGTTGATGTTCAGAGCCTGTACATCCCTTGACCTTCCCTGTCAGGGAGAATTCTCACACTTCATGTTTCTCTGTCCATCTCCCCTAAGTCATCTCCTATTCCTCCTCTCCCTCTTCTCTCTTCCTATTTCTCAACCACTCCCAACTTAATGTTCATTTTTATAGAGCCATATATCTGTCACTGATTTCTTATCTTGTCTAAATAAGGGCATATGAGAAGATGAAGGGCATCTCAATTTTAACAGCCAACATAGCAAATAGAAAAAAGACCATGCATTCTAGAAAGAAGTGATGGCAGTCCATTTAGGGTAAGAAAACCGATTTAAAGTGCTGTTTTAAATCTTATGGTTACGGGGGAGAGGGAGTAGGAAGGGATAAATTTGGGAGTTTGAGATTTACAGATGCTAGCCACTATATATAAAAATAGATTTAAAACAGTTTCTTTTGTATAGCACAGGGAACTATGTTCAATATCTTATAATAACCATTAAAGGAAAAGAATATGAAAATGAATATATGTATGTATATACATGACTGGGACATTGTGCTGTACACCAGAGATTAACACATTGTAATTGACTGTACTCAATTAAGAAAAAAATAGAGTACTGTTTTATATAATGTTTGCATTATTTTATTTTCACATTTACATTCCCAAGTATGTGGTACATATATCCTCACTTTCCCCCTACTAAACCCATGGCAGACATTACTAAACAAACATGACCTTTTGTCTAGAATACAGAAATGACGTTAGATTCCTTGTGAATAGAAAGCTGCTGACCAACACTGCTAGACTGTACCTTTTTCCATCCATGCCTTAGAATGTCTGTACCAAGCCAAGAGTGGGAAGCATTGCATTAAGTCTTTCAATAAGTAGGTACTTATATGTTGGATCCTTTGATGTTTGCTCAGAATACACAGGCGACGGTTTCACAAAGATGACACTATAGTGGAGGAGACATCAATGCCAATAAAAAAGTGGAAGGAAATTTGACAGGTTATATGATAGAAGTATGATTGAGGCTTTGTAAAGACACACAAGAAAGGGTGCTCAGTGTACAACTGAGCTTAGGAAAAAACTTCACGATGGAATAAGCACTTTGTATCTGCCTTGCGAGTAAATGAAAGTTTAAAAAATGAATAAGTAAGAGGCCAGGAAAGGCATTCTAGGAAGGAGGAATAAATGGACAGTGTATACACACACACACATATTTATTACATGCATTCCATATGCATACGTAAATGCAATGATAGTGATTTTAGAAATAGGCATTTTACAAATAAAGTTTGAACAGTATTTTTTTCTATTGACTGTCTCAAAATTATGTGGCAAGTATGATCACATCATATTCTTCTCAACGACAGCGATTTTTCTGTATTGTTTGTTAATGCTTCTTTAGTGTCAATAAGAGTAACTGGCACAGAGAAAGTGCTTATAAGTATCTGATTAATTTAATTGAGAGCTATATAAAGAAATAGCCCCTTTCTTTCTAAGCCCTGTTCACCTAGTTCTTACACCACTCCAAAGGAAAACTATTTTGGGTTCTATGTATTTTCTCACAGAGCTTTTAGGCAGTCAAATGCAATGTGTAATGCTTTCTTTTTTTTCCTGTTTGATTTTTTTGCCAACTTAATTAAGGTGTAATTGGCATACATTAAATGACACGTGTTTAACATGCATAATGTCATAACTTCTGACTTATAAACACATCCATGAAACCATCCTCACAAGAGAGTGAAAGTATCTATCACCTTCAAAAGCTTCCTTGCACCTCCTTGTAATTTCTCTCTCCTATGGTCCCTGCTACCCTACTTCGATCCCCAGGTGACCACTGATTGGCTTTCACTCATTATAGATTAGTTTGTATTTTTCAGAATTTTATAAAAATGGAATCATAAAATATGTAATATTTTTTGTCTGGCTTCTTCCACTCAGTGTAATTATTTTAAGCTTCATCCAAGGTGATACACGTTAATTTCTTTTAATTGCTGAATAGTGTCCTGTAGTCATGGAGGCCCATTTGCAGGTTTTAAGCAATTGGATGAAATTATCATTTTGTATGCATTAGATCCTAAATGAACTAAATCTAATTCTTCCACTGTTGCTGAAACTTGGCCTCTGTACCCCGCTTACTGAATTGAGACTTGAGGACAGAGTTCTGGATGAAGTAGAAAAGGTAGCTTTATTTCTTTGCCAGGCAAAGGAGATCACAGTGGGCTAATGGCTTCAAGACTGTGAGCCTGCTAAAAAGAGAAGGCAGGGGGTTTTATAGTAAAAGTTTAGGAGTTCAAGGGCAGAGCCAATGTCCATAGAGATCACATACAGGGTAACAAATCATGGCAAAGTTGTTCTTGCTTTTGCAGATGAAGCTGGTGCCCTTCCCTCTGTTGGATATGAAGTGCACCTCCAGGTTTGAGACACTTCTAATTTTTCTGTGCTTGAAACAAAGGGGGCTTATGGAGAGGGTCTGTGGAGAGTTGCTCTAGAGAAAAATGTGTGCTGTTTAAAGTCAGGTTGACAAATGCATTTTAGGCAGGGTAAGACTTGAGACCTCTTGCTTCAGGCTGGGACCTACACCTTGTACAACAGAATATAAATAAACCACAAAGGGTGAAAAAAAAAAAAACAGACATGCAGTCTGGCAAGTTAGGAAGAAAAAGATGAACAAAATACCCAACTGCCATTTCTGAGGTGTCAGGAGTAAAAAGAGGGGGATGGAAAGATCACCCAAGTTCCACCTTCTCCTCTCAGCCTAATCCTGGTCAGCAAAAGTACAAGGAAAAAACCCTTTAAACTATTATAAAGTTAAGCAGTTACAAATACCATATGGTCACCAGTAACAATGGGGTCCTGCTTGGTTACATTACTAGGCTAGTTTTCTACTACTCAGTGTGCTTCTTTATAAAAATATTCTTTTTTTTCTTTTTTTTTTTTTTTTGCTCCATGAACTATTTTGGTTAAAGGTCTTTTATTTTTCCATATGCTAATCATTATGCTTAGAAAAACATCCTCCCAACTGTTCATGTAATAAATACCCATTTACATTAGAGGCTTGGCATCTGAGTATCTCCTAAAACATTGTCTCTATCTATAATGGGGATGTTCAAGTTCTCATTTGTGTTGCTTCAGGATTGTACTGTCATCTCTTTTAGCATTTATTGCACTCTATGCTAATTATTTGTCCTCATGTGTTTAATCTCCTACTAGAATCTGAGTTTCTTAAGGTCCATATCATGTCGTGATTACCACTTTCTATCCAAAATTTAGTTCGGTGCCAGAACTATAATTGGTGTAAATATAATTTTGCTGAACCTGTATTGTGTTTGCAATAGGATTGACTTGGATGGAATAGAATTACTCAGTAATCTCTCTTCAACCTCTGGAATTAAATGAAGAAGGCAATGAAGATGACTTTTAATAAATCATATCAAGGTAATATCCAGATGGATAGTGGCTCCCTCAATATACATTCTCAGGAAGGGAGGATAATGGTGAAATCTGGCCCCTCACAACTGGCAGACCAGTATCCTCTGGAATCATGACTATAGATATGGTGGATTGAAGGGACTCAAGTATTTCTCCTTAACTATACATAGAAAGTTTCTTTTCTTTAGCCTTATTAGCTCAGACGAGATTATTTGAGTAAATCTCAGGGAATAAATATTATAATTCTTCAAACAAGTATCTCACCACACATTTAATCAATTCACAGAATACAGCCACTAACTAATTGTTCTCAGGTCGGGGTGGTTCTGCACCACTAAGGAGCATTTAGTGATCAAGGGCTAAATGCTTGATCTGGTGATGTTAACACTTAACTGGGGCGACAGGAATTTCAGGCATTGTAGATTGTAGGGATAAACATTCTGCAATGCTTGGGACAGTCTCTGCAAGGAAGAATTATCCTGCCCTAAATTTTAATAGCAGCCTGATTGTGAAACATGGATATTACACAAATGGTGGGTAATTAGCATAAAATGCTTACAAAAGTATCTTGGCTCTGATTCTTTTCCATTCCCTGGTTCTGTTTCCAAAATGTATCCTTCTGGGCTCCCTGTAAATCCTTGTCTCAGAGGCTGATGTACTGGGTACTTTCTTGTGTCAATAATCTTACATTAAATTCAGAAAACATTTCAGCTCTCTACACACAAGTTCTCCAAGTTCAATCTTGATGACAGTCTTCCTCACCAGTATTCCTTTTCTCAAGCTTTTAATGTTCTTATTTGTTATTGCAGAGACTTGGGAAGATGCTGGAATGACCCAAGTCTCCCAGTTCTGTGAATATACTGCCTAGGAATTTCTGTGCATTTCTTTCTCACAGAGCTGCAGCAATGATAAGGTTTTATAGGGCTCCAGAGATTTTGGCAAGAAAAGGAACTACTGAATTTTCTTAATTTTAGTATTTCATATTTACCCTGATAAAGTAGTGTTTCTTTTCCTGCCAAAATATTTTAAACAGCTATCACTATCACTTCTCGGCCTTTTGGCTAAGATCATGTGTAAAAGCTATCACTAAATTTATATTTGTCATAAAAAAAGTTATGTTTGAGAATTAGACAACTTCAATATATCAGGATCGAGTGCTGCTCATAAGAACATTCCTTTTAACCTTACGACTTCGGATGCAGTGCCTTGGATGATCATCTAGAACAGATAGGATTCGAAGCTCTTCACATGGTGTTTGTAGAGACTTTGCTGTTGAAAATATTTTTGAGTGGAAACACCATGTGATAATTATGAGCATGGATTGTGTAGATGGAGAGATTTAGGTTCTAACTTCCAGCTCCAAGATTTACCAGTTGTGTATCACCAAGTATCTGACATGTATGTATACATGTATGTATGTATATATGTATGTATGTATGTATGTATGTATGTATGTATGTATGTATGTGTCTGTCCAGGAGTTAGATCAGTGCCTGGTATGTATCAGGTATTCCATACTTGATAACTATTATTTTACATAGGTTCTGGCCTCCCATCTTCCTTTTGCCAAGTGTACTTATGTAAGCAGAGGGTTTAGGCTGATTGACACACTGGGAGATCCCCCAGTGCTGTGTCTTTCTGCTTCTCCCCAGGCCCTGGCTCTACCTGTCCTCCTGGACCATTCATCACCACAGGGAGCTCAGACAAATATATCTAATGCATGCAGTGGCAGCAGTCTCTACAGGAACCATCAGCCTGGAAATTTCTTCCTTCCCCTTGGCATCTTTTAGCTTCCTTCTCCCCAAGCCAACACACCAGCTGTACAAGTATAGACAGATTTATATACTGAAAGTTTGGGCCATGGTATTGAAAAAAAAAAAAAAACCAAAACCAAAACAAAAAACAGTGAGGGATTTTGTGTACAGTGGAGATGGAATTCAGGAAAACCTCCAGCTTAGGCATGGATTCTTCCACTATGATTTTGTTTTTACTGGTCCTCAGATGGACTGGTTTCTTTATTACAGATGCCATAACAAGTGATTTGTGGCCCAAATCCAGCCTGAAAAAAAAAGACAGAGCTTGAACAAAAATTGAATTACTGATAAGCATTCTTTTTAAGATTAGAAGCGCTGACGCAGAAGTCTGAAATTCCAGCTTATGCTTGGATATCAGGAGATCTGGCACGCATGGGCCTTATTTTCGCTCAACAACAATCAGCTATAGCTTAGCGGGGACTTCTGTGTTTTAATTAGCTATAATCCCCATAAAAGCCTATGGTTTTATATCAGGGATGTTTCATTTATTTACACCATAATTTCTTCATTTATCTGCCTGCCTCTCTCCATAGAAGGTTACAGTGAATAGTCCAGACTAAAACCTGTTTTTGGAAAGGAAATGTCTCTTAATTGGCAAAGTAACTCAGCTTTCCTCAGATCCAGTGCTCCCATCATCCATTGTGAAGAGCAGTATTTCTCAAGGTGCAGGACACACCTGCATCAAAATATCTGGAATGCTTATTAAAATGCTGTTTCCTTGGCCCCTGCTAAACTGGGCCTGAGAATGAAGCTCAGAAATCTGAATGCGTAATAAATTGCTAAGATAACTGTACACTAAAATTAAAAGACTGCTGTCATCCCAAACCTTTGTAAAGCTGATTCTTCTGGACTAACATTAGCTTTAATGCGGGATCTGTTTTCTTGAAAAGGCTCTGGAATTAACTTCTTATCTTGTTGGGTTCTTTTTCTGGTGAAGGAACATTTCAAGGTCCTTAGGATAAATTATTATAGTTTTCTTTGCTTCATGATCACCATTATAATTTTCATCATCATCTTTATTATAAAATGTACTCTGAATTGAGACACTCAGTCCTTTAGAAAAATTCCCTGTTCAGTCTGAGCTTTGAAAATTGCTGGTAGCACCAAGGATATACATGAGAACAGTCCCAGGGACCAAATAACACCCAGACTATACGTTTTAGTTTAGAAATACTTCAGTACAGTGGTTCTCAGCTGGGAGCAGTACTGTCCCTCAGAAAATACCTGGCAATATCTGGAAATATTTCTGATTGCTTCATATTAGGTAAGTGATGTTAGTGGCATTTGGTAGGTAGAGAAGCCAGGGATGCTGTTAAGCATCTTAAAATGCAGAAGAAAACTTCCCAAAGCAAAGAATTATCAAGCCCCCAAATCTCAAAATTGTTGAGATTGGGAAATCCTGCTTTGGAATTTTCTTTCTGGATTGAAATGCACTAGATACCAAGAGTGTCTATTTTGGCTCATAGTTCCACTTCTGAGTGACAGCAGCAAGAAATTAGCCTGGTCCCTGGGATACAAGGGCACAGGAACTTAAGGAGGGGTTAGGACTGGTACCTAAAGTAGCTTCAGTGGTACTTTATGACATAAAGTTTATAATCCAAACTCTGTAGTCTTGTGGTTCTCAATCAGCATACACCAGAACTGCCCAGAGGACTGTTAAAATAGATTTCTGAGTCTCATCCCCAGGGTTTCCGAATGATCGGGTTTGCAGTGTGGCCAAGAATTTGCATTTCTTACGTTCCCTGGAGATGCTGATGCTTCTGGTCTAGGGACCACACTTGGAGTTCCACCGTGTGTTACTTTCTGTCTGGTTCCAATCTGCCTTTGGAACCTCATTAATCATCACCAATCAAGCAATGGTAGAAAAGTCAGGTGGAAATCCTCTTTGATTCCTGTTACATCTGCCATTTATTTATTTATGTGTTTGCTTATTTTTACATTGGTACCTTAATTCTGTTTATATTTTTCTCAGAATGGCCTTTATTGTCATGTTTCACAGCATCTCTTCCAGAGCCAAAGATAAACAAAACACAAATCAATGAGCAACGAACAAAAGAATCCCTGCCCTTCCCCTTTCACTGATCTAGTAACTATTGTACTGACTTAATAACTGATAGTAATTTTCTCTTCATTTGGTTAGAGGAAAATTGACATCCCACCATCTGAACAAAAACTAACTGAATACTATGAATTCCAATCTGCTAGTGTTATGCCTTTCTTGCTTCCTTTTTCTTTTTCACTCATTATTTCCCCCTAACTCCTGCTTTCTGCTCTTTGTTATTTTTAAATTTTGTTTTATAACATTTTTATAAGCAGTTTAAATCCTTTGAAAAGCAGGGCAAGGTATAAATTATGCATAATACAGCCTTCAGGACCTGTTAAAATGCTATCACACACAGGAATTTCCCTGCTCTCACATTCTTAAAATAATAGTGTAATGATGCTCTGTTCTGAATTCTCATAGACTCTTATTTATGCCCCTTGTAGGTCATGATTTTTATGTTTTAATTTCTTAAATTATGCAGTATAACACAAGTCAAGACTCATAGCAATAGAACAAAAGCCCCTGGCCCACCTTCTAAAATAGTAATCTGCTGTTACAAAAACTTCTGGGACCATCCTTGACATGTGTCCTTGTCCCACAAGCAGGTGTTTCTCTAGGCCTGATTTTAATTGTATAGCTGACTAGAGCTGCCAGATTACAGGGTATGTGTATCACAGGGTTTGTGACATACTCTGGATTGTTTTCCAGAATGGTTGTACCACTTGCCACATCTTACAGTACTGGATGAGAGTTATTCTTTTCTTTAAATCTTTAGCAATATTTTGATAGTGTTATATTTTCTTTAATTTTGCCAGTTCATCCAGAAACTGTTAAATAATATTTCATTATGGTCTTAATTTGTCTTTCTGTGAATGAAATTGGAAATTGATTTATCTTTATTTTATTTTGCATTTATTATTTATTATTTAATTTTTTGCCTATCTTGTTTCTAACTGTGAAATAATTTTTCTTGCCTGGCAAACTTTTCAATTGGGTAATATGGCTTTTTCACATTGATTTATTTTTTAGGACTTCTTTATTAAATCTATGCAGTTAAATGCATTACAGATTTCTTAGTATCATGTTTTGATGAACAAAAGTTCTTAATTTTAATATAATTGAATTTCCCAATCTTTACTCTTTTGATAAACTGGTTTTATGCTTTTTAGGAGAAACCTAGTTATAAAGATAGTCTTCTATATTTTTTAATAGTTTTGAAGTGTTTCTTTCTCATTTAAATTTTTACCCATTTGTACCTGTCATCTGTGGTATGTAGTAGGGATCTATCTACATTTATTTAACTAAAGAATAAATAATTATGTCAACATCACAGATTGGATGGTTTCTCCTTTTCTTCGTGATCTTCAATGTCATCTCTCATGTAGCAAGTTTCTATATATTAGTGGTTTTGTTTCTGAAATCTCCATTTTATTCCATTGGTCAATTTGTCCATCTCTGTGCAAATACTACATATACTATAACTTTGAAATGCACAGATATTTGGCAGAGCATGTTTAAACATATTATTCTATTTCTTCTTACTTTTCTTACCCTTCAACTCTTTAACGTGTATTTAAAAGTATGTTGTTAAATTCCTGAAGAAGAAAAGAAACAATGAGGTTTTCATCAGAATTGCATTAAATCTGTAAAAGAATTTGGAGAAAAATAACATCTTTATGATATTGAGCTTTCCTATCCATGTATATGGTATGTCTTCCCAATTGTTTTGACATTCTTTATGTTAGTTATCAAAATCATATATATTTTCCATAAATATATTATGCATATTTTGTTTATTGCTAAATAATTTATTTTGTTGCTATTATATTATCCTACTGTTATTATGTTGCTGTCTATTTCAGCTTGTCTTTAGATTGTTAAGTTGTTTCAATTTAATGTGAACAATTACATCATCTATAAATAATGAGTGCTTAGTTTTCTGCTTCTCCATTTATCTATCTATCTATCTATCTATCTATCTATCTATCTATCTATCTCTTTGTCTGTCTGACTACAATGAATATGTCCTGAGGATAATATTATGTGGATACAGTGATAGTGACATACATGTCTTATTCCTGATGCTAGCAGTTTGGGAGAGAGGCTTCTACATTATTTTTTTTATCATTAAGAATGATATTTCCTCTACTTTTTTGTGGAGGAGGTAGAATGCATATACCATTAATAAGATTAAGGGAGTGCCAATCTAGTCTTAGTTTGGCAAGAGATTATGTTATAATGGATATTACATTGTATGAAATTATTTATTCTCATAATGTGTACACTTAAATGAAATATACATTTCTTATGTTAAACCACTTATATTCCTGGAATAAATCTAAGTTTTTGTGATAAATTATTATTTAGGACTGTATTATTAATAATAGTGTATTGTATTTGATACTCTTTTAGACTTGTGCATCTATGGTAGTGATATAGGCCTGTAAGTTTTAAATTTTCTGTACCATTGTTGTCTGTCTTTAGTTACACAGAGTCAATTGGGTGGTGGAGAGATTTTTAAGTAAATATATTAATCTATTGCAAGAAGATTTGGCAGAAGTCACCTGAATTTTCCTTTGAGTTATATCATCTTCTACCTTATTGTATATTGTTTATATATAATGGAATGATGCAATTTTTGAATGGATTAAATTATTTTTAATCACTCTGTGTATCTGAAGATAAGGATTTATCAAGGGAAACTTCTTAGAGTAGACAATGTGTACCTTGTTTCAAAATAATAAAAGAAACACGAGACAGACAAATAGGGGAAGGACTAATAAACCAAAGGATCGACTTTTGCAAAAACTTGAAGGCATTTTAAAACTTTAGTATATGCAGGGAAAGAACATCAGAGCCCTACTTCTAGAACATAAAGTTTTGGTTGGGGAATAATAGTAGTTGGTAGGTAAGCAAGGGCAAGGTTAGACAGCAGACTAAGGAGCCTGGTACCTTCTCTATCTTATGATGGTCATGGCTCGCAAGGCGAACAGCCACTCAGTGGTCTTTGGGTTTGACCAGAGAGGATGCCAGGGTTTCCATTGAAAGGATTACTAGATGCCCTCGGAGAGTCTGCTGTATGTTTTTGTCATTAATAAAACACATTGAACTCTCACAAGGTAGGTTCCCCTGGAAGGTGTCGGGGAGAACAGGGTCTGGAGATTATCCCAGCTTGAGATTTTATGTAGATCTATGAATTTAGCAAGATCACGCAGGTATGATATCTTATCATGGAAATTCTAATGCATATTAGAATAATAAAAGGTGAAGATACAGAAAATAATGAGCTCTCTACAATATACATGGAAAAGGAAATGTCTCTTATTAAAATATATAGAGGGATTTCCCTAGAAAAATGAGAGTTAACAGTTTGGAATAATTTCTCTATGCATTTTTATTAGGCAAACAATCATTAAATAGGATGTACATGAGAAATAGTAGGGATTAGTGGTTTGGATAATAAGAGTGCTGTGTTTGGAATTTTTCTCCTTGAAAATAAGCCTGGTAGAGGAAAATTCGGGCAGACAGCCATTAAAAGAGAGGATTTCACTGGATTTGGGTCTGAGTGCAAACACAGAACAGATTTTTTTTTTCATTTATAGCTCAAGACCTAGTCAAATCTTTATAAATTTCAGAGAATGTGAAGAACCCACATAATCTTTCCAAAGGATTAATTTTTTGAGAAATGAATGCTTAGAAATTATTAACAGTAATTCAGGCAAGAAAGTACTGATATTTGCCTTGCTTCAAAGAAAAAAAGGTAAAAGTTTCACCCCTGTCCAATGTCTTCCCTATACCAAATACATTATTCTTTGCCATGTACATGAGTGTGTAGATGTCAGATGCTAAAAGACTGACTGAAGAAACTAAAGAAAAGCAGGATAATCTTTTAGAGACCTGGAACCCTCGGTTAAAAGTGTGGTACAAGGTACCTGAGTGTCCTCAATTACTCATTGAATTACTTGCCCTCTCTGGGAGTCAGTTATCCCATGTATAAAATAGGCTGACCTGTGTGTATGTAATTCTTTCTAGTTGTAACATTATACTACTATTAATTAAAATGCATTTCGCATGGTGTGTGTGTGTGTGTTTGCCTGACCAGCATCTATTCCTCTTACTCAGGTAATAGTATTTAGATTTAGTTTGGGAATTTACTGAGATCTTATTCTCTGTTCATTATAACAGAAGTATCATAAGTGCAGATACTGATGTACATATATGTGGTATATGACTGGCATAACACAAAAGGTGTTTAATACATACTCGTTATATATTTGTTCAATAATGTAGCTCAGGTGGGGTTCCATTTCCCACTTCCAGGGAGTTGCTAGTGATCCGAGCCTGGCTGATATAAAAGTACCATGTTGGCTTTGTTTTTGTTTTTAAAAAGAATATGTATGTAACCATTTGACCAGATGAGGTTCAATGTTTATGATCTTGTTAACACTATTAAGATAGAAAACTCTACTTCTAAATTTGAAGGTATATTGAAAGGAATTTCTGAGGTTCACCATAAAAATATCTGAGAACTTTAACCAACCTACTAGAAAGCAGAACTGAGAAAAGAGAGAGAAGAAAGAAAGAAAGAAGGAAGGAAGGCAGAGAGGGAAGGAGAGAGGGAGGGGGAGGCAAAAAAGAAGGGAGAGGGGGCTGGGTGCGATGGTATAGGGTAATGCATGGTGATAAGCTTTGGGCACCTAGATACATTCATTTACAAAGGAAGCTACATCTCCTGGACTTTTCAGTTACAAGTGGCATTGAGTTCCCTGTTTTGTTAAGCCTGCTTGATTTTCTGTAATTTGCAATTTAAAATATCTCAATTTCTTGGAAAAGATTGGAAAACTGAGAAGAAACTGGAATGCATTTTTTCTTTTTAAGACAGGGAAATATTCCAAAGTGAAACAGATAATAAGTCATACAAAGAGATTTTTTTCCAGCAGTGTTCGCATCCTGAAACCCATTACACATTGGAATTTGGGGTCAAACAAAATCGTGTGCAAATCCCAAATCCATTCTTATAGGTTGTATAGTCCAGCTCAGGACCTAACAGTACACAGCCGGTGCTTCATTAATTATGTTGAATAAAGGAATAAATCAGTGGGTGAATAAACTTTGCAAGATTACAACACTCTTGCAGGAAAAATGCTATAGGACTATAATGATTCATTGTAATCTAAATGTTAAGCTCTGTACAATTCCTCCACACAGTACACAGTCTACAATAGCACCCTATTTCTTAGTGATGAAATTGAGTGAAAATTAATATATCCAGGGCAAGCTCAAAGGGAAAAAAAAAGAGAGAAAGAAAGAGAAAGATGAAGGGGAGAGGAAGAGGAAGAAAAAAGAAAGAGGAAGGGAAGAGAGAGAGAAAGAGGAAGACAGAAAGAGGCAAGTCCTTTGCAATTTAACTAAATTTCTGGAAAGAGGTCTGCATATAACCCTTATGTTAAAAAAGGGTTTAAAAAAGAAACCTTGTGTTTAACAATGTTCTAGAAATACCTTCTACCCACTTTACCTGCAGTCACTGCCTACCTCTGGGCATCTGTTCCTAAAGGTGGCATTCAGAACAGAAACCGCTTTATGATGTGGGAGTAGGATTCACATCCTTTGCCATGGGGGAAGTTGGTTTGCTATTTTGTCTAGAGAAGTCATCTGTATGCATCACCACCATTCTCCAAGGGCGAATTATAAGACAGTGGTTGATGTGCCGCATAGCAAATTATAGTCTACAGACTGACAAGATCAAAAGGAAAGTGCCAACGTGGAAATGGTTACCACAGGTGTCAAATAAGGTGTCACCCTAATTCACCTATACACAGGTTTGTGATATGTTTATAGAAAGTATTGCTCTTGGGGAGTTGTTTGTGTGAAAAATGTCTGCAGCAACCTGGTTTCACCATTTTCTGCTGGAAACCCACAGCAGAATTATGAATTATTTTTAACAGAACAGTTGTAATATCGCAAAGTGTAGATACCTCAATCATGCTTTTAAAATAGCTAGTCTTGGAGTTGGAAATATATGACTAAAATAAAACTAGGATTTTAATAGAGTGAAGTCAATTTAGACAATTTTAACAAGCAGGCTGGGATAGGCAAGAATTGGCCACATTTCACTTCTTATAACTGACATAGAGGAAGAACGAGGAACTTCCTTCCTGAAGTGGCGGGCCAAATCTATATTCATTCCTTTGCCTTCTGGAAGTTGTGTGCGTATGTGTGTGCGCGCGCGCACGTGCAAGCCTTTTGGAGAGCTGGGAGGAGTCCAGAGAGCTTTAAAAGACCCAAGGTTCAACGCTCATATCTGTGCATATGGTTCTCCCTATGACGTTAATAAATATCTCTAAAGCCTACCACAGTAGCCTTGCATTCTCACAAGTCGCCAGTTAGGTTTTAGAGTGGTGTTTCCTCAAGTATGGTCCCAGGACAGCCCCCTTCCCTATCACTCGACGTGTCTGTTTAGATTGTGAGTCCCGAGCCTCACACTGGGCCTGTGTCATTTCTGGGAGGACACTGAAGAAATCTCCAGTGGGAAACGTGTAATTTGAAAACCACTGCCGTAAACAACTCAGTGTGGTATTCTGCAGTGACTAAGAGAAGATATTAGAACCCAAATGCCTGGCTTCAAATTTATTTTCCACCAGTTATAAGCTGTGAAACACTGAGAAAGTTACTTATCTTCCCTGTACCTCATTTTTTTTTGTCTTTAAAATAGGCACAGATACACATTATATAATAATACCTAAATTGCACATATATTGTTAAAATTAAATAAATTGATAGTATAAATCACCTGAAGAAGTGCTAAGCTCTAAGTAAATGTTAATTAATATAATATGAGAGGTTACCAGGCATGAGAATTCTCTTAACTCACACAGTTTTCCCAAATTCCCCTACTATTTCATAGTATTTCCCTTATTCTGATTTCTAAGCTCCATGAATGTAAGGGTTATGTTAATTTGCTTACCTCTTTGCACAGCACCTAAGATACTGTATTATGAATAATTTTTTAAACATCTAATTTAATACCACCCTGTATTTCCTTATTAGAACCAACAGCAAAGGAATAACCGTTAACAGCTTACTGTCTCATAGGAAATTAACCTTACCATTTTAGGATTGAGAAAAATGTGTGGACTCTTCAAACCCAAAAAGTTTCCGGACTTTATCAAGACAGTCTTTATAAAAGACAGGCTTGTATCCCTTTATCTTGTTGCTGCTTTGGCTTCTTTTCTTCTCCCTTTGCATAGAATGCCCCCCATAGTCTAATTTCTGCTTGCCTCTCAGCTTCACTGACTTTTATTTCCCCCTTTCTTTTGCTAAGATTCAGGTTTGGGCACATGGTTTACAAGGACCACAGACTCTTAGCTAGGCATTACCACACTTGCTGCACTGTCTCCCTGAAAAGTTCTTCTCGAAACCTTCACCATCTCTAGTCAAAACTATTTGTCCATGGACCTGTGTCTCCCTCTGTTTGACGAGTATATTGTGGTCAGGAACCTTGTCTCATTCATCCCTACATCACCAGCACCCGATTCCAGGCAACACACACACACTCTCACTGAAGAAAGGAAGGAACTGAGGACACTGTAGCCCAGGATTCTTCCCTTTCCTTGTGATCTCCTCTCAAGCATCAGTCTAGGTTGTCATCATCTCAGGGGAAACCCTGGCACTGGACCTGCTAGGGGCCAGACTGGCCAGCCAGGAAGAGACTGATCAGGCTGAGGGGCATTCCTTCAGACTCTGTAAAGCCCACAGACTCTGCAAAGCTTAGCCTCAGAAGTCACTCAACCATGATCTTGCTGTGTTCTCTCAGCCATCAGCTAACACTAGGGGTTTGCTCAGAAGCAAGGAGAAGAGCATGCATTGCTGTGGGGGACTTGATTCATCAGTTGGGAGGACAAAGCCCCTTCAAGACAAGCCACCACCCTCTCCCTTATCTTTTTCTGCCTCCTCAGATAAATTATGAAGAAGCGTCTTATCATGAACACTGTAGAAACTTTTAGATCTGCTACATCTGGTTTCAGAGCCCGAATCATCATTTATCAGCAGCTCATATAATCTGTAAGAGGGAGCTAAAAATACCATATCTATATTGTAAGTTTATTGTGAGAATAAAAGATAGTAATGGTACAACTTCTGCTGTAAAGTAGGCACTTAGTAAGGGGTATCTATTGTTAATATTACTTTGATAATTTAACAATTAAGTACTTATTTAACATAAAAAAGAGATGAAGTACAAGATTTATGTTTTTCCCCCATTTAAAAAAAATCTCTAAATCAACCCCATTCTGAATTTCCTTATACAAGATTATATATTTTCAGCTCAGTTTCAATATATTTTGTGTACAGGTTGCCCTTAAATCTGAAATGAAATCAATAACATTTAAAAGCTCTATTGATTTCGATCTACCAACAACAATGTGTAGTCCGAAGCTTGCAAATATTCTTTCGTACAGATGAATTATTGATAACACAGTGTTTCAAAATATTTGGCCTTTGTATTATTAAGTTAAATGCCTTTTTCTAATGAATGAAAGTACCCTGTATATCAAGCACGTGCAAATCCATCAGTTTTCACAATTTTCTTATAAGAAAACATTGCTATTCTAACTTCTTCCTTTATAATTTTAGGAAACTTAGGCCAAAGAAGTTAAGTGCTTGATCAAATCCATTCCATAAACTCATGGTAGAGAGGGGATTAGTCTTGTGTCCCTAACTACGAGTTTGTGGCATTGTTACTAAGTGCAAACTGCTATACTGGCTCTGTACCAGGTGCTACCAAAAGTAAAAACAAAACAAACAAAACAAAACAAAACTCCTTTGCAAAGCATCATTCATTCTGCTTTGGCCATCGAGCCATTATCTTTTGATTAGAGAATTAAAAGTAAAAACTTTGAAACAAATGGTAAGGGTGTATTTTTACGACATTTCTAAGTAAAATCAGAATCACTGACCCCTGAAGATTTGTTTTTAGAATTACAGCAAAATGGATTTCCATTAATTCAGTGTTTCTTACAACTCCAAGGCTGGCCAAGATCTTTAGAGGTCAATGAATGCAATAACCTGTTGCTAAGCAAGACCCAGGTACACTTCAATGCGGCAAGAATGGACTTTTCCTTTCTTAAAATTGCCAGCCCAAAATTTCTCTTTGCTCTGTTCATAACATAGGTAACAAAGCATCTGATCTTTTATCCAGATAACACTTTCTTATCCATCTTTTCCAATTTTCTTATTCTGAAAATGAAGGAACAGAAGTTGAGTCCTTGTCCAGTACTCTCATCCAGTGCCAACACTGTCCTGTGCCCACACCTCCTGACTCTGCTACAGACAACATCAGACACTTTCTAAAACATCTGCAATTTATATTAATAATAGGAATTTAGGTTTTATATTATCATATGAAATATCAGTTTCAATAATGTCTGAGGGTTTCATAAGGACAAGGACCATATTTTCATCTTTAATTTCCAGTTTCCCTCACAATGTTTGATAGATGGAAGACTTTCAAAATACACATGATAAATGAAAGAAAGGATGGATCATGAGTTAATGACCTCAATCTTACTACTATTAGGATAGGCAGATAGTTCTATCTGTAAACAGCCTAATTTTTACATATTAAGACATCTTCTGAGGAACTGACTGGATTCTCAGGCAGAATCAAGAAATCTTTTGGCAGAATATGTCATTGCTGTTAAGAAATTTCTTCTTTTATTTCAGCATTGTTTCTTCTGGAGTGTCTCAACCTAGTGGTCTCTCCCTTAACTCTGCTACGTTTGATTGTCAGGGAATGCAGAAAGACTTAGATAATGCTTAATCTTTGCAACAACCTCATTGAGCAAGACTTTCAGAGCTGAGTCTTACTGACTTGTCTAATGTGATGTGAAAGGTAGTGATGGGATTAGAAATAGATTCTCTTTTCTGGCTCCAAAGCCTATGTCTTTAGATATGATACTCTTCTGTCTTCAAGCATTGTTGAAAGATGCTTGTGCTCACTTCTGAACTGGATCTGTATCTACTTCCTTACCAAGTCCTCTTAAGAGATGCAGTATTACCAAACTGGTTGATTTAACCAGAGATATTTGTGGGACTATATATATATATTTTTCTTTAACCATTTTGAGTTTTTTTTTTAACATTTTTTATTGATTTATAATCATTTTACAATGTTGTGTCAAATTCCAGTGTTCAGCACAATTTTTCAGTCGTTCATGGACATATACACACTCATTGTCACATTTTTTTCTCTGTGAGCTACCATAAGATTTTGTGTATATTTCCCTGTGCTATACAGTATAATCTTGTTTATTAATTCTACAATTTTGAAATCCCGTCTATCCCTTCCCACCCTCTGCCCCCTTGGCAACCACAAATTTGTATTCTATGTCTATGAATCTATTTCTGTTTTGTATTTACGCTTTGTTTTTTGCTTGTTTGTTTGTTTTTGTTTTTTAGATTCCACATATGAGCGATCTCATATGGTATTTTTCTTTCTCTTTCTGGCTTACTTCACTTAGAATGACATTCTCCAGGAGCATCCATGTTGCTGCAAATGGCATTATGTTGTCGGTTTTTATGGCTGAGTAGTATTCCATTGTATAAATATACCACATCTTCTTTATCCAGTCATCTGTTGATGGACATTTAGGCTGTTTCCATGTTTTGGCTATTGTAAATAGTGCTGCTATGAACATTAGGGTGCAGGTGTCATCCTGAAGTAGGGTTCCTTCTGGATATATGCCCAGGAGTGGGATTCCTGGGTCATATGGTAAGTCTATTCCTAGTCTTTTGAGGAATCTCCACTGTTTTCCATAGTGGCTGCACCAAACTGCATTCTGTGGGAATATATTGAATAAGTGGGCTTGGTTCCTGTGCCTTAAAGGCTGTCGACCAGTGAGATTTCTTCCCCTCTTCACTTTTGTGGTCAGAGATCAGTGAGAGGGCTAGATTCACTTCTGTAAGAAAGGAAGGACCACATCTTCCATCTGCCTTTTCCTGAGGGATGCTCATGGTCTGTCAAGGATAATGCTTTGCTTGGGTTTGCTCATCTTACCCCTGTCCCTCTGGTACTGGTGAGTATGTTCTTATTACATAGCTGTAGTAAGATTGTACCCTGAGGTCAGAGAGGGGAGAGAGAACAAGACTTGAGATCATGATGGGAGGAACCTCCCTTATGTATTCCAATCTAAACCAATGAGAAAGTGAAAAACAGTCCTGTTAACAATCAGAGTACTGTGTTCCCAAAACATAAATAATGCTCAAACAAGGACAACGCTTTGGCCACTCTGCCTGTGCTTTGATAAGATGTAGACAAGGCTCCTCAGGACCATCCTCATCTCCTGAGAGACACTGCCTTTCTTTGAGTGATTGCTGCTCCTTTACTGTGGCAGTTCTAACTCCACTTTATTCTGCTGGCCTCCTAGATTAAATTAACTTTAATATCTAGTCATTAAATTACCCTCAGTTTTTTGATAACATCTGAACCTAAAGTTCCTGCTTCCCTAAATCTTGCTTAGAATTTTCTAAGACAAACCCTGATCCTATAAAAAGCTCCTTCCAATTCTCTCTTCCCACCTAGATTCCCCTGGGGTAAACCATTCCTTTCTGCAGCAAGCTAGATTCTTAACCATTATTTTGACTGGAGACATATTCCTGGTGGCCTTTAAAGGTGGACTTTCATTATGTGTTTCTCACTGCACCCTGCGTTCTCCAAATGTTCAAGCAGCTCTGTGTTAAGGAATTCTGGGTCCTTGTCGAGCTATAAATCAAAGGCATACATGCTTCTCTGTGAGGTTACTGTGCTTCATGGTATAACTCCCTCAGTCAAGAAGTTGATCAGAAAAAAATGTGAATCATATTCAGGAACAGAACAGCATCTTGAATCATAAGGATTTCTGGTTTCATTCCATCTGCCTTGCTCTTTTTTTGTCTGTCTTTGGTAGGCAGGGGTAGATTAAAGTCTTCAGAGGTGGAAAGCTTTAAAAATATTACTGTTTCCTTTTGTTTATTTTTGCCCTTATTCAGTTCTTCCCATAAGCATTTGCTTAGTCTGAGTATTACTTAATTAGCCAATGCTACTGTACGCCTTGAGAGGGACCTTTGCTAGGACTGCTGTGGTAAAATCACACCCTCCAAACTGAGGGGAAAAACAAGAAGAAAGAGCAAAAGCCTCCATGTGCCTGGAGCCTAGACTACTGTTTCTTTTTAACTGAAAAACACTGTTGGGAGGTGAGGGGTGTGTGTGTGTGTTTGTGTGTGTGTGTGTGTGTGTTTGTGTTTGTGTGTGTGTTTGTGTGTGTGTGTGTTTGTGTGTGTGTGTGCGCGCGCGCGTGTGTGTGTGTGCTCATGCAGGAGGAAGAGGGATTATTTAATACTTGTTTAGCCACTAATGAAACAATTAAATTGTAAATAGAAGGGAAAGGAAGCTAATGCAAAATTCTAAAACTAAAACTTATAAGCTGGAAGACACTTCTCAGTGGACTTTTCGCATATCAGCAAAGGCAAACACTAACTGAGTTTTTATAGTGACATGTGATCTGTGCTTTGATGGGAAAATGCCAGAGGCTTAGGAGCTTACACAAGGGGACTTTAATTTAGAGTCTTCAAAAGGTGTCACAGCTGAGGTCTGAAGAATGGGTAGAAGCTTGCTAGGGAATCCTGTGTGGGAAAGAAGCTGAGGGCACACACAGTCTATGCAAAAGCCAGGAAGGAAGGAAGAGCTTGGAGTAGAGGAACAGAAAGAAGCTCCATTGCATAAGGAATGGAAGTGGGGGAGTGCTAGGGGATGGGGTGAACCTCGTTAAACAGTGTGGACTCATTGGCCATCTTTGTCGGTCCCATCTACATATGAGTACATTCTGGGGAGAGAAGGCAAACTCTTTCATCCTCATTTGTACCCTATCAGGAAAAAGTGTTTTTACCTGAGGTCTAACCTACACTGTCATTCCTGTCTCCTCATTCTTGAGTTGACCTCCGGCTGCTCAATAGTCTGGTGTGCCCCTGGATAATAGGTTTGGGTTCTCACCTGGTAAGTCTCTCTGGTCTCACCTTGCTGGGCCACAATCATGCTCGGAGGCTCAGAATATATGAGCAAGCAGCATTCCATTTGTGACTTGAGACGGAGTTACTTAACTGCTCTGTGCCATAAGGTTGTTGGAAAGATTAGCTGAATGATTTTATGTAAAACAATTGCAAATAGCTAGCACATAGTAAACACTCAATTACTATTATATCTAGTTATCTGCAGAACAGTGTCCACTGCTTTGTGCTTGTTCAACATCCATCCCCACTTCTGCTGGTGATGGAACTGAAATGAACTTTGGAGAATTACTTCTCCTCACTCTAAGTCCATGGGTTGGCTTTACACCCTGGCTCCAGGTGTGAGCACATGCCGTAGGCTAGGCCAGTCCCAGTCCCAGTGATTCATTCATGAATGGATTGTGATGCACTCTAAGTCAATGAACCATGATCTCGTGGCTTTGTCTTAGAAAGAGAATCTCTTTTTCACAGGGGGATTGCTAGATAGAGTGGAAAATAAGCCGAGAGTGCTCACTCAGATGGATTTCCTTTCTGAGAATGAAACCAACACAAAGCAAAGCAGACCTGAAGGACAGAGACCAACAGATTATTCTCAACCACTGGATTCAGCTGTATCTTAAGTAAACATCTCATTTACATTTTTTGCTAAATTAGTAAAAGAAGAAAACTATATTTGATTTTGTTGTCAATCTGAGTAAGATGCCTTCATTCCGAAAGAGCTCTAATGCATTGACTTCACCCAAGCATTTTCCAACTTGCAAGCTGTTCAAGGAGGGATGTGTGTACTGAGTCCACAAGGTGACCCAGGGGAACACTGTTGAGCATAGAGATTACTAATGTATGTATTTCATATTCGTTCACAAATTAAATCTCTTTCTGTCCTCAAATCAGCTTGGATCTAGGGACCCAGCAGCTTAGAACATTTGCGACTTAACCAGAGGCTTCTGGTCCTAGTTTTTCTCACATCTTGAGCCCTTGGTTATGTCAGACTCGCTAAGTTGTTGGCTTTTGTTTTTTTTTCCCTTCTTCTTCAAGAAAACAAATTTATACCATTTGTACTCATTTTAAATTATATTTCTGTCTCATTGTTCCTTGCTATCCTACCTCCATTCCAATCTTTCTCAGATCAGGGAAATATTTTATCCAAGCTTCAACTAGCACATCAAAGAAATGAATTTTGGCTACTACACAGGCTCAGAATGGAGCCAAAGAGAAAAGGGGACTTTAAAGAAATACCAGTTTAACAACCAGAATTAGTGAGAAGAAACAATTGATATTAAGTGAAATGGGGATTGAGATGGAGCAGGAGGTCAGTGCCTCACTGAAAATTGAATGAGAAATCCATGCCATAGTTTTCTACTGTAGCAAAAACAGAAGAAAACACAGCCAACATTGCATCAAGGGGGCAGGAGTACTTGAATGTGCAGATGAGTCCAGAAGCTACGAGAACTGAAATCATAATCAGTAGGATTAAGTATAGTATTTTTGTCAGCTCTGTTCATAGACTAGTGAGAAGAAAGGCATGCTTTTTAATGTAACTTCTAAAAATATATGCAAAAGGCTATCTGCTTTTTCCTTGTTTAAGAGCTCTGGGTTTGATTCCCAGCTCTTCTACCAACTAATTGTATGACCTTGGAGAATGTTCTAAACCTCCCTAACCATCTGTATCTATAACATAGAAATGATTATCATCATTGCCCCAACTCAGAGGACTGTAGTCACAACTAAACAAGACTTTGAATATAAAGACATTTTACAAATAATGAGGACTACAAAAATAATAATTATACATATTAGTAGTATGATCATCTTTGCTATTATTTTGCGGATCAAACACTCAAGTGGAGACTCAAAAGAATACAATAAATATTCATCATGCAGATTATTTCATAACTTGCTGTATCAGTGGGCACATCCTTTTCAAAATGACAAATGCAATACATCAGGGATCTGAATCATTCTTCTCCCAAGAGGAAGGTACAGAGTTTATAATGATTGATTGTGACCTTGAAAACATAATTATTTCAATGGTACTGAAATGCAATTTATTCTTTTTTGTATTTAGGTCAGGTGGAGGAATTTCACATTGACTTGCAGAAGTGGTAGTAGGGCACTTACAATTCAAAACACAAAAGGGAACATTGTGTCAAATTCCAGTGTAGAGCAAACAACATTGTAAAATGATTATAAAACAATAAAAAAAAAAAGGGAGCACTGATGCCCCATAGAACCAATCTTCAAATGATGCTTTGCAAATGGATTTGTATGTGCATTTTAAAAATGCTCAAGTGCCCATATTTTTAAACATATAGGTTATTTGTTATTAAATATTGGCAACCAACAAAGTAAGAGGAAAAAATCAATTCATAGGTATCAGCTATGCATAGATATTTCTTGCTAGGTTTCACGTGATCTACAATAGATCTAGATTTCAGGTACTTAGAGATTGAGAAAACATACAGAAATTCCCAATATTTACCCTGAAAATATAGTATAAATACATGGTTTGAGACACTTTGAGATAAAAAGCTTAGATTCAGTATTTACTACCTTTGCTTCCTCAAACTTAACAACTGCTTTTGGTCTCAGTTTTCATATCTATAACTTAGGAACCCTAATAACTTCTTTGAAGGCTGATGTCTATAATGGGTTCTATGCAGAATAGATGTTCAATATTGCAGTATAACTTCTCCTATCTTGACTAAATCATAGGGAAAGGCTAGAAACAAACATTTCTCTTCTTTCCTGAAGACATGATTGGAGGCCAAAGTATGATAGGATTAGTTTTTAAAAAAGGAATAGACGTTTAATAATAGTAGCTATTATTGTTAGCATTCACAATTTTGCAAAACAGAAGGACAGATTGTTTTATATTGTACACTTCTATCTTTTTCCTAAAGTAGAACATGATTGCCTTTTGTAAACTTGCAGTGAGGAGTGGTGATTTCTTATTTTCTTAAAACCGTACATAATCTTCCTCTACCCAACTAGACCCAACTTGCAGAGTCGTTGTATATTACTTTTTTGCAGACCCCTGAACACTCATCCATCCCATGCTCTGTGTATTTCTGACTCAATGACCTTTTCCTTGCCAACTTCTCCAGATGTTTTCCCACCTTAGTAATTTTCTCCATCCTTTCTGCCCATCCATAGCTCACAAATCCTTTGACACTGATTCATTTTTCCTGACTGCAGCAAAGCCTTACTCTCCTTTAAAGAATGAAGGTGGTCGAATGAAAAGAATAGATTATTTAAGATATAGAGTAGGGGTCAGTGTGATAGGCAGAATGATAACCTTCTGAAGATGTTCATATTCTAACCTATGGGACCTGTGAATATTTTAGATTATAAGGCAAAGGGAAGTCAAAGTTTCGGGAGAAATTAAGGTTGTTAGTCAGCTAACTTTAAGATAGGGAGGTTATATGGATTTTTCTAGGTGGGCCCAGCATAATCACAAGGATACTCAAATATAGAAGAAGAAGGTGGAAGAGTCAGTGTCAGAGTGATACATCACGAGGAAGACTCAATCAGGCATCGCTGCTTTAGAAGCGGGAAAGGGGGGCCCCAGACTAAGGAGTGCAGGTGACTTCTAGAAGCTGAAAAAGCCAAGGAAACTGATTCTCTCCAGGAACTAAGAAATGTAGTCCTGCTAACACCTTGACTTCAATCCAGTAAGAGCCATTTGTGACATCTGACCTCGAGAACTATAAAAGTTCTATAGGATAATTAATTTATGTTGTGTTAAGCCACCAAGTTTGTGGCCATTTGTTATAGAAACAATACAAAAACAATACAGTCAGCAAATGGTTTCTGTGAAGGGAGAGATGAAAAATATTTGAGGCTTTGCAGGCCATACAATTTTTATCACAACTACTCAAATCTATTGTTGTAGTGTAAAGGCAGTCACAGACAATGCATGAATAAAGGGGCATGCCTGTATTCCAATAAAGCTTTATCAGTGAAAACAGGTGACAGGCCAGATTTGGCGTGGGGGCCACAGTTGGCTGAGCGCCAGTGAGATCTGCCTATGAAGTAGCACTCCAGAGCCTCGAATCTTGGGCGTGTTATTTAACGTCTTCATGCCTTGGTTTCCTAATATAACCAGTGGTGTCACTTCTATTCACGTGTATTAGAGATGATGAGCTGTCCTCAGAAAGTCATCTTTCCCTTTCCATAGTGGAAGTCCTACCTGAGAAGTGGCTGCACTGCCAGAACTACCCCTGTTGCATGCCTTCTAGATGGGTACAGTTATGGCCTCCGGCTACTGGGAAGTGAGCTGGAATGATGAGCACCTTCCATGCTTGTCCATGTAAATCTTCCCCGTGAATCTCCTCCAGGGACTTTGCTCCTCTGGCTGGATGTAATGGAGTATGCTTGAGTGCAATACTTTGAAGATAGAAACCTTCTGTTTCAGAGTTCCTGAATGACAGTGTGGAAGACAGCTGATCTGTACAACTGTTAACTGACCCCAAAATATTGAATGAGCAAGAAGTAAGCTCCCAGTCCTTTTGTCCCATTGTAACTTCTGGAGTCTTTTTGTATAACAGTTAGTATTCTCTAAATAATGTCTCACATTTAAAGTTATAATGAAGATTAAAGAAAATATTATGTGAAATATTATACACAGCACATGGGATTTAACAATTAATAGTTAATCCGTGCCTTATTTCTTAATTCCTCCAAAACTCTATTTTGCACTACACAATGTAAGTTTAAACTGGGTACTAGTCTTGTCTCCCTAACTTGACAGGGAACATTGTCTTCTTTTTTGAGGCAGCCTGGCATAGTCTTAAAAGAATGGGCTTTGAAGTTTGTTATACCAGGATTCACTCCCTCATATCCCACCACTACCACAACAATTTATTTTTTGGCTTTAATTTCTCTTAATTTCTGTTTCATGTGTAAAATGATAATAAATGACACATAGCTATTATGTTTAACTTTTCTATTTGCATTCATATGTCAGGACTTTAGCACATGACAATACCTACTCATTGAGTCATTCACTCATTTATCAGTTATTTAACATTATGAAAGTTGCTTCTGAAGAAAACTGCTAAATTTCCTTAATTCATTTGTAATATACTATAGCATTTCCATAAGAAATGTGAGTAAAGACAGATAAACATAACATCAGTTGATATTCTTTACTTATCTCTCTTTTGTGTCAGAGTATGGAGACAATAATAACTTTGGAGGGAGAAAACATAGGTTAGAGTTTTATGATCCTATCATAACAGCCATATGATCATATTTTCATACAGTTATTCTCACATAGTCTCTTAACGTCAGTTTTCATATCTATAAGTAGATAAACCTGAGTAAGTTTTAATGAAAATTAAAGCGAATGTATAAAAACTTCTAACATGGAACCTGGTGCATAGTAGGTGCTCAGTAAATTATTTTTATTTTCATTATTATTATTATTGAGGTGAGTTATAAAATTTTAAGAATAATCACTGTTTTTAGGATTGGGTCCTCATCATTATTATCAACAAAATTATACTGAGTTTCTGACATTTTCTAAATACTGAGTTCAAAACCCAAAATCCTTATTCCCAGAGTTGGTGTAATCCCATTACAATATGCTGAAACTTGCAAGGGAGAAACAGGCGTGTACATGTATTGGCTAAGTTCTGAAGATGATAAATGACTTTCATTGAAATTCACCCCACTCTATGTAAACCCAAATACTGTACACAGTTAAATCTTCTGATAAATCAAAAAGTCTATGTGAAAACTGAATACAAAACAGAGATCATTTGAAAAGTGAGACTGATTAATCAATTCATTTGTGTATATATTTAGACCTTCTATTTAGTTATCCATCAAGCAATCATGGAAATATAAATCACCATTTAATGTTAGCTTCATATTATCAGACACAACACAACCCTGGCACTAGGAAAACAATAGATCATTACCAACAATATTTATTGAACTGTCAGAAGCTGAATAGGAAAAAAAAAAGAACTCAGCATGCCAATAATGTCACAAGCCTCAAGAAAGTTCTGTCCTCTTTTCTCAGCTGATCAAGGCTATAGTTTTAACTTCCACTCCTACAAGGAGAGACAGTTGACAATGCCACAGCCGCAGTTTTTTATTCTTTCTACCCTACAGGTCTGAGGATCCATTTGCTTTTAGAGTATCTGCATCTGGAAACTCTAGGAAGATGAATCATCCTCCCAATCTTCTGTTTTTGATCTCCAGGTTGTCATTCCTCCAGTTCCTAAACTCTAGTTTCATATGTATATAAATTTGACTCTGATTTTCTTCTCCTTCATAGCAATCAGCCATTAATCTTGGTAGTTCCTTCTTCTAAACATTGATCACACTATTTCTTTATTGTCTCTAAAGTTCCTCAGTAAGGTCTTTAATGCTTTAACACAATTATTCTGAGATGGTCGTCTAGTCTTCAGCTATGGCACCCTATTTTCAGAAAATATATATATGAGTAGCAAACTCAAATGCTTCTAGGGCCAGGCAAATAATGCAAAGCCTGATACCAGTTATGGATGCAAGCCCATTTTGTTTATTATGCAAGAGGATATTATTCACTTGCACAAATAGTCTCTATTTTTCTTGAAAACCTATACTTTTGTAAATTTGTATTTATTAATTACTAATTAAATTTTTGTTTTTATTAAATTACATTTACATAGCTAAAAAAGTCAAATACCACTAAAAGTGTCATAAAGAAAAACAATAGAGGACAGGATCAAGATGAGAGTGAGCAGATTCTGAGCTCACATCCTCCCACAAACACACCAAAATTACAGCTACATGTAAAACAATTCTCTCTGAGAACAACCTGAGGACTAGCAGAAAGGATCTTCTACCACAAAGAATACACACTGTTGGTGGGAATTGGTATAGCCATTTTTTATGATTCCTAAAATAATTAAAAATGAAACTGTGGCATGACCCAGCAATTCTACTCTTGGGTATTTACCTGAAAAAATGGAAACACTGTTTGGCTTTTTTTTTAATATATATGCTCCAGTGTTTATAGTAGCATTATTTATAATATTCAAGATATGGAAGCAACTTAAGTGTCCATCAACAGATGAATGGATAAAGAAGTGGTAAATATATACAATGGAATATTACTTAGCCTTAAATAAGGATGAATTCTTGCCATCTGTAACAGTATAGATGGACCTGCCAGGTATTATGCTTAGTAAAGTAAGTCAGACAGAGGGAGACAAATACTATACGTTATCATTTATATGTGGAATCTAAAAAATAAAACAAATAAACAAACATAACAAAACAGGAATGGACTCACTGATACAGAGAGTAAAGTAGTAGTTACCAGAGAGGAGATGAGTAGGGGAAGGTAAAAAGTAAGTGAAGGGGATAGAAAGGTAAAAACTACCAGTTATAAAATAAATTATGGGGTGTAAAGGACAACATAGGAAACACAGTCAATATTTAATGATACCTTTTTATGGTGCATAATCTATAAATCTTGAGTAACTATGTTGTATACCTGAAAAAATGATATTTTAAATGAATTATACTTCAATACACTAAAAAAAAAAAATTCCCCTGTCCTACAATTTCCATTCCTAATTTTTGGTTTCCAAAGGAAAATGCTTTTAGTGAATTTACCTATTCCATTGGTATTTATATTCATGTTTCATAAGAATGTTATAATACTGCTCTAATTATTCTGTTTTCCATTGATATTCTACTCTGGAAAATGAGTGTTTAGCTTTCATAATCTTTTCCTCCAAGACCTACATTTATACTCTTCTCATACAATTAGAGCAGTAGCATGCATTCAGCTGAAGAGCCTAATGAAACAGATCGCTAGGCTTCATGATCAGAGTTTCTGACTCAGTGCTACTGACATGGAACTCAATAATTTGCATTTCTAACAATTTCTCAGGTGATCCTGACACTGGTGGTCTGGTACATATTTTGCAAACCACTGAATTTTATAACATTATTATTCATCATATCAAAATTTGCTTTTTCATTTTAGTGACCGAAGTGTTAGTCAGATCTGAGCCACATAGTGTACTATAATTACATTCCCATTATTGTGCAACATTGTCTTACTTTTATAGTTAATACTTTTCCCACATACTTTTATTTCCAAAGTTTCCAATAGAAGTAACATTTTTTTCCTGTTTGAAGACATTCAATAACATACTGGTTTATTTTATTATTAGGATTATTTTCTGGAGTTTTCCTTTTCTAAAAAAATCTGCTTCATTTCAACTGCTTGAACTTTATAGCCCTTATCAGAGGTCTTAGATAACTACCTCCAGAATTTTTCCTTCCCTCTCTCCTGGATTGCATTTTCTGTTTCCCAGATCCTGTTTCTTGTTTATTCATACCTTTCACTTTTATTTTGCAGAAGCATATCCTCTAATGGCCTCCCTAAAATGAGTTCTTGTATGAATGTGTCATTAATACACACACACACACACACACACACACACACACACACATACACACATACACGATTGATAGTTTGGCTAGTTATAGATTTATAGGTTGGAAATTATTATCTCTCAGAATTTTCAAAACGTTTAATTTTTCCTCTTTTAGTTGCTGCTGTTGAGAAATCTGACATCATTTTTATTCTGAAAACTTTATATGGTGAGTGTTTTTGTGTGTGGGGGTATATATATGCTTATAAACTGAAGGAGTAATATCATTGAAAAGCTATGACATTGTAAATCCAAGAAGAATAAAACAGAAACTAATTAGAGCTGCTAGAGTTAAATAACACAAAATAGCACTACTTTTAAGTGTGATAAAAAGAACACATACTTCCTTCCAGTTACTCCTTTTCTCCAGTAGCAGAATATAGTTGAAATTTTGCGTGTGTGTGCTCTGCAGGCAGTCCTGTCCCCCACGCTTGTGTTTCTTCAAGATATTGGAAGATATTTTCCCTGACTCCATGTGGTCCCAGGTGGGCCATTGATGACAGAATCCTGTCCTTACCTGTTGGATAGGATAGGGGAATGATTCAGGCTGACTGCTGGAGAAGTGTTCCTATACATCAAATTTAGCACGGGTACATAACCCAACAAGACCAATCTTATTGGTGTGCTGAAATTAGGAGAAAGGTCCCCTTCAAATGGGTTTGCAAAAATGTGAGAGTAAAAAGCTCTTGGTAGTCAGCATGCTTACCAAGTGGCAAGAGCCTTTCAGAGAAGAAAGTCAAATAGAGATAAAGAAACTCAGCTCTGATAACATCATTGAGCCCGTAATCCACTTCTGCTCGTCCCTGAAACATGAGACAATAAATTTCCTTTTCATTTAAATGTACAGTATATTTTGTGGCAGTTAGAATGGATAAAGCCAGAAGAGTACACTTTCTATCCACCCCCATGGATAAGCTATTTATGCCATTAAACAGAATATTTAACATGATACAATTTTTAAAGAATCAAAATATCTCTTAGCAGTATGTTCTCAAATGTTAATTTATAATTCAAAAAGCTTTAAAATACAAATATGTATCAAAACCAAAGTGATAAAGTGATGTAGTATAGGAGTTTGGTAAACTATAAGAATATTAATAATTATTACTCTTATTTTAGCTATTATAATTTTTATTAATATCACTACTATTGTAATGCCACAGATTAATTATTCTTCATGCATCTTCTGATTAGAGCTTATGACATATTACTCAATGTGTCTAATGTCACAATGTTTTTTATTGTACCATCATTTATTAATGTGACCATTATCATCATATGGAACAAATTATATGAGAGATCATTATATTTCTGGAAAGTTTTATCATAACCCATCACAATGCCACAGGCCCCTCTTGCAGCTATGATTCCATTGAACATTTTAGTGCCTCTATTTTGTATGCCTTGCTTCTTATCCCCTTCAATCATAATCTCAATTTAATTGCCTCTTCTCTGGCAAATACAAACATTATCTTCCTTACTCCTAGAATTAATAACTTCTGTGATGGCTTATCATCTTTTTTTGTTCTTCAGTGAACCTTTTCCAATTAAAATGGAAATTAAATGGAACGGAATACGACATCCAAAATCATGTGTATAGATTTGGTGGATTTGGATTCCACTGAATGCTAAACAGAACTCGGCATATTTGAATCTTTTTTCCTATTTATTGTTTCCCACAAGCTTCTAGGCAAAAAGTAAATATATGTTGATTGTCTGTGATTTATTGTTTTATGTATATATATATATTGTTTTTTATACACACACACACACTCACACACACTGGAAAGAGAGAGAGAGAGAATCAGGTGTTCCTTTCTCTTCCAGCAGGGACACTACCAAATCTATGGGATTACAGCTCCACCATTACGGCGCCTCTTAACTACACTAATGAATCATCTACAAAACAGAAACAGACTCCCAGACATAGTAAACAATCATGGTTATCAGGGAAAAGGGGATTGGAAGGGATAAATTTAGGAGTTCAAGATTCATTAATGTTGACCACTATATAAAAAATAGATAAAAACCAGACTTCTTCTGCATAGCACAAGGAACTATATTCAATATCTTGCAATAATCTTTACTAAAATTAATATGAAAACAAATATATGTATATATATGCATGACTGGAACATTACGCTCTACACCAGAAATTGACATACTGTAACTGACAATACCTCTATAAAAAAACAAAAGCATTATAACTTCCCTAAAGGCCCTACCTTCAAATTTAGTCACATTGGAGGTTAGGTTTTCAACTTATGAATTTTGTGGTGGATATAACTCAGTCCATAACAAAATCTTCAATGTAAGTTTTAAAAGTTGCAAAATTTTTTAATTGTAAGTATTTTGCTTGAGAAATTACATTTTATATGCTTGGGCTATCACCAATTTTCTTTCTCTTAACTAAAAAAATTATAACTAATACTACATGAACATTCTTTCTCATATATAGCATTTTACATCATTTCTCAATTACTTCCTTTTGATAAAATATTCTTAGAAATAAAATTACTTGGCTAAACTTTCAGGTTTTAAGATTCACACTACCATACCAATTTATTCTCATAACAGTTGTGATGAGCATCCATTTCCCTTCCACTTACCAGCACTGGCTATCAATATATTTTCTTAAATATGGGTAATTTTGTTATAAGAAAAATATTTTGTCATATAAAATTATTATTCTCATGTATTTGAGTTGATTGGTAACGGAGCTCATCATACTTCAACCCTCTTCCTTTCTCAAATGACTGGAGCTATTTGCCTAAAACATATTCTTTTATATTGAAATATAGTTAATTTACAATATTATGTTAGGTTCAGGTATACAACAAAAAGATTCAATTATATAGCTATTTTTCAGATTATTTTCCATTATAGGTTATTGAGTATAGTTACCTGTGCTGTACAGTAAATTCTTGTTGCTTATCTAATTTATGTACAGTAGTTGGTATCTGTTAATCCCATACTTCTAACTTACCCTGCCCCTCTCCCATCCTCCTTTGGTAACCATAAGTTTGTTTTCTATGTCTGTGAGTCTATTTCTGTTCTATATAGATTCATTTGTATTATTTTTTAGATTCCACATATAAGTGATATAATATTTGTCATTCTATGTCTGACCTAGTTCACTAAGTATAATATTCTCTAGATCCATCCGTGTTGCTTCAAATGGCAATATTTCTTTTTTATGACTGAATAATATTCCCGTGTGTGTTTTTGTGTGTGTGTGTGTGTGTGTGTGTGTGTGTGTACACACCACATTTGCTTAAGTCAGTAATCTGTTGATGGGCACTTGGGTTATTTTATGCCTTGGCTATTGTAAATATTGCTGCTATGAACATTGGAGTGTATGTATCTTTTAATATTAGAGTTTTTGTATTATTTGGATATATGCCCAAGTGTGGAATTGCTGGATCTTATGGTTGATCTATTTTTAGCTTTTTAAGGAAACTCCATATTGTTTTCCATACTGGCTGCATCAATTTACATTCTCATCAACAGTGTAGTGGGGTTCCTTCCTCTATATCCTCTCCAGAATTTATTATTAGTAGGCTTTTTGATGATAGTTGTTCTGACCGGTATGAGGTGATACTTCATTGTGGTTTTGATATGCACTTCTCTAACAGTTAGTGATGTTGAGCATCTTTTCATGTGGCTGTTGGTTATCTGTATAAACATATATCTTTAGAGAAATATCTGTTTAGGTCTTCTTACCATTTTTTGACTGAGTTACTAGTTTTTTCAATAGTTAACTGTATGAGTTGTTTGTATATTTTGGATATTAACCCCTTTCTGGTTGCATCATTTGCAAATATTTTCTCCCATTCTGTAGGTTTTCTTTTCATTATTTTGATGATTTCATTTGCTGTGGAAAAGCTTTTTGGTTTAAAATTCCAATAAGTACATATGTATCAATAATTTCTTTAAAAGTCAAGACTAAATGTACCAATCAAAAAATATAGAGTGGCAGACTGGATTAAAAAATAAAAACCTCAATTTGCTGCCTACAAGAGATTCACTTTAGGGTGAAAGACATACACAGATTGAAAGTGAAGGGATGGAAAAAGATATTTCATGCACATTGAAACAACAAGAAAGTGGGGATAGCAGTACTCATATCAGATAAGTTAGACCTTAAGACAAAGTCTATAAAGAAAGACAAAAAACAACAGTATAATGATAAATAGATCAATACAAGGAGGATATTACACTCATTAATCTATATGCATCCGATATAAAAGCACCTTAAATATATAAAACAAATACTAACAGACATAAAGGGAGAAATTGATAGGAGTACAATAATAGTAGGAGATTGTATCACCCCAATGACAGCAAAGGACAGATCTTCCAGACAGGAAATCAATAGGGCAACAGAGGTCGTAAATGACACAATAGACCAGTTGGACTTAATTGATACCTACCTGACAATACATCCCCCCCTCCAAAAAAAATCAGAATACATAGTCTTCTTAAGCATTCATAGAACATTCTCTAGGATAGACCACATAATAGGTTAAAAAAACAAGCTTCAACAAATTTAAGAGGATAGAAATTATTTCAAGCATCTTTTCTTACCACAAAGATATGAATCTAGAAGTGAACCACAGAAAGAAAAATGAGGAAAAAAGGAACACATGGAGACTAAACAGTATGCTACTAAAAAAATCTAGGTCTATGATGAAATCAAAGAAGAAAACAGAAAATAACTTGAGACAAACAACACTGAAAACACAACCTTCCAAAATCTATGAATTGCAGCAAAGGCAATTCTGAGAGGGACATTCATAGTGATACAGGCCTTCCTCAAGAAACAAGGAAAATGTCAAACAACCTGAACTATTACCTAAAAGAATTAAAAAGGAAGAATAAATAAAACCCAAACTCAGCAGAAGGAAGGAAATAATGAAGATCAGCGAGGAAGTAAATAAAATGGAGATCAAAAAACATTAGAAAACATTAACAAAACTGAGTTGTTTTTTGCAAAGCTAAACAGAAATAAACTCAACATGGTTTAAAGACCTAAATAAAGAAATGACACCATAAAACTCCAAGAAGAGAACATCAGCAAAACATTCTCCAGCATAAGTCATGGCAATATTTCTTTAGATCAGTCTCCCAGGGCAAAAGAACTAAAAGCAAAAATGAACAAATTGGGCCTAAAACTTTTCTATGGCAGAGGATCAACTGGTCTTTCTCATACTTCTCTGATAACAGTCAATTACCTTGCTGACTTCCTAGAATTTCCTAATACTGTGTTTTGTCACTGGTGTAAGTTTCACTACCCATCCATGTCACTTGCCGCTAGTCCAAATGCCAAATTCTTCTCACTATGTCTTTGCATGAGCCATTCTGTCTGTCATGTATGGCCACCTCTGACTTTCTTCTCCAAATTCCAATAATGATGGAAAAAAATAATCTCAATGATTACTTTCTCTGCACTCCTTTCCTGACTTTCCCATTATTATTAAATATCCAATTTCCCCAACTCCCAATGCATATAGCTACACAAAGATGACCAGTGAATAATAAATAATATTATTACTATCATTTACGTAAGATCAAATTTCCCTCACTGTAATTTAATTATTTCTTTTTCTTCTGTGTCTTGTCCGTTAGACTGACTACGTGATCCTTGAAGGTGAGGTACATATCTTGTTATCTTTTAAGTTGTATGGCATAACAATAAATTTGTTTAATCAATTAATAAATGAACAGAGTTGAGGAGTATTATCTTAGTTTGGAGTCACGGTATCAAACTTAATCTTACACTTACCTCTCTTTCACCACTGAGGCCAAATTTGACCCTGAATCTGATTGCTTGGGAACTTGGTATTTGATTCATGCCACTTCTTTCTTCTATAAGCCTGAGTACTACTTTTTAAAAAATTTAAGTCAACTTTTAAAAACAAATTCAAGTAATTTTAGATTTAGAACAAAGTACAAAATACAGCATAGCAAAGTACAGATAGTTCCTATATACCCTCACTAAATTTTCTCTACAGCTAAGACTTCATGTTAACATTGCACAGTGGTACATTTGCCAAGACTAACGAACCAACAATATGTTACTATTAACTAAACTATACGGCTTATTAGGGTTACACTATTTTCCCACCAATGTGTGTATTTTTTTTTTAAGAGTCCTTTCCCCATTTTACATTTAGTTGTCATGTCTTCTTACCCTTCTCTTGTTTTGAAGATTTTGACAGTTTTGAGGAGTGCCAATCAAGTATTCTGTAGAATGTCCTCAGTTTGGATTTGCATGATATTCTTCTCATAGTTAGCCTGGGTTTATGGGCTTTGAGGAGAAGACCAGAGGGAAGTGCCATTCTTATCATATCATATCAAGGGTTCATACTATTAACACCTAACATGATTAGCTGCCTGAAGCAATCTTTGTAGAATGTCTTCACTATAAAGCCACTTTATCTACTTGCCATACATTATTCATTGGAAGTAAGCCACTCAGTGCAACCCACATTCAAACTGTTGGGGGTTTTAAGTTTACTTCCTTGAGGGAGACTAACTACATGAACTATTGGGAATTCTTCTATATGAAGGATTTGTCTATTCTCCCACATTTATTTATTTATCAGTCATTTATTTACATCTGCATGGGTTTATGGAAATATTTTGGATTACAACCTAATAGTACATTATGTATCTTTTGGTCAAATTATTCTAGCTTTTGACAGCTGAAGCTCTTCCAGGTAGGTTCCTGTGTCCATTTGACATGGCCTCATCCTTCCTGATTACTTCCTCAATTTCTGGCAACACAAGATGCTCTAGATTAATTTTGTGTAATTCTTGACCCAGTCCTGGGGTCCGTCATTTCTCTGGTTCCTTTTCTTGGAGAATAATATAAGAAACCAAAATCAAGGTTCTTGGGTATTTTTCATGTTTTGTTTCCTGAGTTGGATGGCCAGCTGTGTCATTACAACATCAAACTTCTTTCCACAGGATACATTTTTCCACTCCTCCCAGAACCGCCTTTATGCTTTGGCCTTTATATGTGATTTAATGGCACTAGTGTAGCCAAAAACTGAGCTAGATATAATATTAATGCCTTATGTCTTGCCCTACACCACTGCCAATGCTGAGCCTTACCAATAAAGCGAAGCTGGCTTCCCCATTCTTGCCCATATCTTCCTGAGTTTCATTCAGTTTTTTTTCTCTCAGTTCATCTATCTTTTCTGTAATTCCAACTTATGACTGAGTACCAACACGTTCAACTTAGAGCCCTTTTGTACAGTAACAAGCAATAAAATCATCCTTGTGGGGGCCTGGCTACAAGGTGAAGGTTTTTGGAAAGTATACACAGATAAAGTTATTTTGCAAACACAACCATTAGGAAAGTCCTTACTGAGTGCTTTGACCAAATTTATAGGAATCGTAGACCTATACATTTTTTTTTGTTTCTCTAGGTATGAGAAGTTCTCTGAATAATAGTGTTTTAAAAGGCAGAAACAAAATTTGAAGCAGTAAATCGAAATAATACTAGGTTAGTTGAAAATGCTGTTAAAAATTTTAGTTTACTTTTTTTTATGTTAAAACTTCATATGAGTTATAATCAGCAGATTAAAAAAATTAAATAGCACCCAATAAGAATGATGATGCCCAATGGAAACTTCGTATTTATGCAAAGCTTACATTATTCCCAACAGCCCCTTTTAGAAGTTTCATGACGTGATAAAGGATACTTCCAGTATTTCTGTGGATGACTGTCAAAACCAGGCCACTCTCAGTTGTCTATGTTGGTTCACATAATTAGAAAATTAAAACTATCCTTTACCAAGAGATTATTTTCCTGGAATTCTTGAGAAGCTGCAGTGATTTAAAAATTTTCAAAATCACTCGAGACCTCCCCCCTTGAAGATATTTATTGGCCATCATTTTTTTCCAAAATTTTCTATTTTCTTTTCTGAAAGAGATATATTGGTTTTGCCCAAATCAGTCAACTTCAGTGGAAAGAAAGGTAACAATACACGTGTGACATGTACAATGGTTGTCTTACAGAAAAGTATACTTGAGTTAAGTACCATTGCTGAAATTGGGTCAAAATGTTCAAAATTCAACAATCTAGTTTCTTATTTGATAAAATAGACATTTCAAATAATAGTTATAATTCAATTTCAGGAGAGAAAACCTTTATTTGCTGGGTCATTGGTATTTTCCTTTTCCTCCTGGCTAACTGCAATGATGAATTTTTGTTACGTTTCAATAGATACATTTTACATAGTGCCTGAAGTGGCCCATGGGAAGAATGTACAGAAGAGAAAATACGATGGTGAAGTGAAGATTTTTATCTCTTACTGCCTTATATAGACGTTTCTCACTAGGTTGGCTTCAATATGCATTAGTGAAAACTTCCTTCAACACCAATAGAGAACAGTGGTTAGTACCATGAGTTCAGGTTCCAATTCAGGTTTCCAGTCTAGACTCCCTCACTTACCAGCCCTGCTACTTTGGGCAAATTACTTAACCTCTCACCTGGCAAGTGGAACCAACACAAATGTAAGTAGCTTCATAAGACTGCGTTATCCTTCATAGGAGCTTAAATGCAAAGCATTGAGCACAGTGCCCAATACATAAGGAGTGTTCACTAATTGTTAGATGCTAATATTTACTCACACAAGAGTTCAGATGAGCGCTGCAATGGTTAATTTTATTTGCCAATTTTACTGGAGCACCAGGTGCCCAGATAGTTAGTCAAATGTTATTCTAGGTATCTCTATTTTTGGATGAGATTAACATTTAAATAAGTAGACTGAGTGAAATAGATTGCTGTTCCCCATGAGAGAGAGCCTCATCCAATCAGCTGAAGGCCTGGATAAGACAGAAAGCCTGACCCTCTGCTTGGCTGCCTTGGAAATGTGACACCAGCAATTTTTAAAATTTTTCTTGCCTTTGGGCTCTAACTAAAACATCAGCTGTTCCTGGGCCTCTAGGCTGTCAGCCTTTGGACGAGAACCACACCATCCACTCTCCTGTGGTTCTCAGCCCTTTGGACTCACACTGAAACCACACCATCATCTCTCCTGGGTCTCCAGCTTGCGGACTCACCCTGTCAATCTTGAGACTTGTCAGCCTCCGTAATCACGTGAGCCAATTCATTATAATAAATCTCTTTCTATGTATAAATAAGGATAAAATGGAGGGAAAAAAAAAGCTGAGATGTTAAAAAAGCCTAAGTGTGCTAATTTCTATGATGTTCTCTTCTGCTGTCATTCTTCCATCCGATGCTGACCTGTCAGTGTCACACAGTCATTAAAGAGCTGCCAGTGTTGGTGTCAATTTATAATTGGCGTAATCCTTATTGCTGACATGTCAATATTTAACTTGCATTAACCTTTCCTTTGAGGCTGACAAATTGTGCATCTGTGGCTTGTTCAGTCTAATTTTTCATGCCATTGCCTTGCAAAGCATACAGATTTATAATGTCACTGTGTGATGGATACAAGTCCCTCCTCTGCTTTGGAGAAGGGTTTCAACCCACTTAGATTATCCATCGGTTTATTTATTTATTTTTGGTTCCACCCACCCCCTATTTTTACAGGCTTTTTGGTGAATTTACCTCCCCAAGGCCCATATTTTGAGGACGAATGGAAGGGTACCCCTGTCAGGAATCATTAATGTGCTGCCGCTACGGCTCCTACACATTGTTCTGGCCTGTCTCACACAGAGCAGCCTTCATCTGTGTGTGCACGTTGTCGCTAAGAATTTGTTGACAGAAAATGGAGACGGGTGAAAGAAATTAGGTCAGAATAGTGTGTGGGACGCAAAGTGACATTCTTGTCAATTTTACCTAATCTCCAAGAACAGTTTGGTCAGGGTTATAATTTCCTTAGGATGTGGACAGCTGAGACTTAAACTCAATTATTTCTATGTCTTTTTTTTTTTTTTTTTTTTTTTTTTACTTTAGAGTTGTTCCCTTCCCCCACTTCCCACTCGCTTTGGGTACAAAAGGTGGACAAGTATCCAGGAATTCTTATTTGTGACTCTTACACCTGAATGCTAGGGATTGGGACTAAAGGAGTTTTGGAGGGCTGAGTCATCCCAAAGATGTTGAAAGACACCTTTGTGTAAGGATAAGAAGAATGACTTGCTGACAAACATTTCCTCCAAGATTCACAATGCTATATAAATGCTAAGCCACTCTCTCCACTTCACTGGAATGTTTTAGAACAATGAAATTTATCCCACCTACCCCTAGCAAGTCCAGTACATTTATTTAAAACTATCTAAGGTAAAGCTGAGATACACTGGATCTTATCTTTAGAGATGGATAGTTACTTTAATTTACATTTTATAGAAAGTTTGAAAAAAACCGAAAGAAACTGACACTGAAATTTTATCTCAGTTCAGCAATTATTTATGTGCGTGCTATTAAAACGTAGCAGTCATTGTTCCATTTCTTGGATCCTAAATTCTCACATATTTAGAATGTCTTGAATGGTTTATGGAAATTAAAAATGGTTAATATGTGTGTTTGGAATAACACTGTATCTAATTCATTACTTATATACCTGGCTCTTTCTTGGTCCTAAACACCCCAAAGTAAAACTGATATTATGTCTTCAATTATTGCTAAAAATGATGTTTTTCTACTTCTTAATTTCCAAGCAACACATATTATCATAATAAATTCAAAGACTCAAAAAATGGTCTCAGATTAATCTTTGTCAATGCTAAGACAGTGTTGACAGACAGACGTACAGTTAGGCTTTTTATCATAATGAATCATGATAATTTGCTGACCAGAGAAAGCCATCCCAAACAAGCAAGCAAACAAATAAACAAATTCGAGCTAGATTATGTTTTATTCACTTCCCTTAACTATAAAAATCTGCTCTTCAAACACTAACACTAGTGTCTATAGGAGCCTAATATATAAAATAGGTAAAAACAGAAAATCTTTACATGAAGTAAGGACTGTGTTTTAAAACCCAACTCATAAACAAACCATTTTTCTAACCAAGTTCCTCCATATAGTCTTTATATCATGCAGAATTTAAAAACTCCAAATTTCACTCAACTCTTAGTTTTTAAGAGAGAAAATTACAAATAGAGAATATTGAGTTGCCCGATGTCAGACTTTAACCAGCAGAAATCTGATCTAACTTATAAGTCCATTAATAGTTTCAGTAGAACAGGTCAGGAGACTTCCATGCTGTCACAGGTTCATTTATCTATTCAACATAAAATTTAATATTCATTTTTTATGCATTAGACACTATTTCAGGGGCCAGGGATACAAAAATTTTCAATACAAAATTCTTATCTTCATAAAGTTTACATTTTATTGAAAGAAACAGGCAATAAATACCTGTCACTATGCAATATAATGTTACTGATTTATAAAATAAAGTGAGAAAATGGAAAAGGTAACAGGAGATATAATTTTTGGTGAAGTTGCAAGAGAAGGATTTCCAGAAGCAAGAGTATTTGATTAGAAACCAGAATGGGATGGGGGAGTGCATTGTAAGGGAGAATATTTAAGGCATAATAAATAGCTCATATAAATGTCCTGAGTTTGGTGTGTTTTTGGCACCTTAAGAGCAGCCAAAAGGACAGAGGGTCTAGAGTGCAGTGAGTCAGGGGTGGGGGAGGAGGAAGAGATTAGGTTGGAGAGGGAGCTCTGAAGGCCATGGAGATCACTTCAGATTGATTTGAGTCTGGTGGGATACCATTTGATGGTTTGGATTGAGCGTGTGACATGTGACTTTCAATTGCATTCTTTCATCATGTAGCTGTCCAGTTTTCCCAGCTCCTCTTTCTGAAGAGGCTATCTTTTCTCCGTTGTATCTCTGTCTGTTGGATGAAGGATGAACTACAGGGAGGTGAAGCCAGTAATGCTTATCTGTACTAATAAAGAATAATGCCAAGTTTTTTTTTTAATGTTGTATAATATCATCTCCCTAAAGGCTTTCTGCACCGTTAATTGAATTTTTACAATTATTCTGAGACATAGGTAAACACATAGCATTAATTCCATTTAACAGATTGGAAGTTGAGCTTGTAAAGGAGGACATCAGGTACTCATATTTCAAGAACGGTGCTTTATCAACCACAAAATAATGACTGTTTTACACTGATGGATTGGAAAGTTGGAAGCAAGTAGGAGAGAGAATGTGCTTCTACTTAGAAGAGAAAGTGAAGATCAGCAGCTTTTTAATTCAATCAATACTTATTTATTATATATTATGTGCCAGGCACTGCATTAGACACTGGGGATACAGAGGTGGAAAAAGTCAATTCCTGCACTGACAAAGTTAGCTCTAGGATATAATAATAACCTTTAGTCTTTTATTCGTCTCTATATGCTAACCAATTTAGAAGTAGCACATGCTTTAATCTCCCTAATAATAGTATGCTATGGGTATAATTACAATCAACATTTCACACATAATTAAATTAAAGAGAAGAAAGACTAAACAACATATACAAGGTCACTCAGTATGCAATTTGTGAGCTTAAATTGGATTCAAGCCCCAGTTTAACTCCAAAGTCTGTTCCTTAAACTCTATGCTACTTTGACTCTTTTAACATTCTACATGTTTAAATGCTTCTTGCATTCTTCCCTCGGTTTTGTATCTCTTTTCTTATTTTTTGCTTATCTTGACATGTGACTGGTGATACTGACCAAATGAGTTGGTGGATATAGAACTTCAATGGCCTTGAGCTGGTGTAGGCAAATGGGATCCAGAGTGCTGCACAATACTGAGCTGCCATTAAAACCAAAATCATATACACACAAGCACATGTATTGCCAATAGCACTGAACCCATCTAAGTCATTAGTTTTTCTTCAATTTCATGGGAAATCCCTTTTTCACAATCTCCTGTTACTGTTTCTCCAAAAGTTTTAGACAACCTGAGAGTAACATCAGCTTCCCAATTCTCTAGATTTCCCAAGTACACAGAAGATCAGCTAATTATACACTGGCAGGACAAAATAAACTTCAAACTTAGTTAAAGGCTCCATAATTCAGAATATATCTCTTCCTTTCCAACCTGGGTATACTGAATAATGACCCATGAATTAGAACTCCAGGTGATTAGTGTTATTACTGAATATTTTAAATTTTATATAACTCTTGGGAGACAAACATGTAAGAACATGGACTATGAACCTGAGTTTAAATGTCAGGCACACTGCTTCCTAGCTGTGTCTATAGAAAGTAAATAATTTAACTTTTCTGTACTTCAGTTTTCTCATTAGCCAATAAAGATAATAATAGTGCCTATCTTACAAAGTTGTTTTGAGAACTGAGTGAGTTAATAAAATGAAATAGTAAGTGCCATTTTCATGACTACTATTATTTAATCTCAAACTTCAAAAGGTCTCTGTTAAAAAATCAATAGATGTTTTGATCATAGAAGGTTTTTAGACTAATGAAAATAACCACCATTTTGTACTTCATAGGTCAGAACATCTTTTCTGTAAAGGGCCAAAGCGTATTTCAGGCTTTGCAGACTGTACTCAACTCTGCTGTTGTAGCATGATGCAGCGACAGGCAATACATTAAAAAAAAGATGTGGCTGTGCTCAATGAAACTGTTTACAAAGACAGGTAGACAAGGTTTGCCAGCTCCTAGAGTATATAAATTTGCTAGGTGCTCTGCCAGGTACATTATATATTTTACTTTATTTAACTTTCAAAACAACATAATAAAGAAGGTGTTCTTATTATTTTCATGTTTATACATGAAAAAAATATCATCAGAAAAATAAAGTGTCTTCAGTCAAAGTTTTAGTATGTGCTCAAGGCAGCTTCAAACTCTGGTTTTTGTGTCTATTAAGCCAAGCTCTAGACCATTCAGTCAATTATCTCCTCAAGTGGTAAAATATTATAACTTGATACCTTATCTAGAGTTGATTGATCATTTTAGCACTAAGAAAACAGTTAGCTGAAGGAAGGGAGCACTGAAGTAGTTAGTATGTGTTGATGTGGAGAAGAATGACCCATGAATTAGAACTTCAGGTGATTAGTGTTACTGTTGCCAATAATATTGAGACGATTGTTTGATATTTCACTAAAATGAATACTGATTAGCCCCATAATCAGCTAAGCAGAAAATATTGACTAAAAATGGAAATTTTCTACATTTTTCTCCATCTGTAAAGTGGGCTAGTATAAAGTAGATAAGTAACCTTCTTTTCATTAGACATAGCTCGAAATTCTGAGACTGTAACAGGGAGCTACATTTAAAAGTTTATAGAGGAGAAAGTTAATAGAGGATAAAAGCAATAAAAGGTACACAAAATAATATATACTCTATTTTATGCGCTACATCCTATTAAGGAAAATGAAGTGGCATAAAAGTGATGGAAAGTAGACAGAACACTGCTATTTCACATAGAATGGTCAGGAAAGTCCTATCTAAAAGAGGGCACTGTGGGAAAATCTGGAAGAAATGAAGCACCAAGCCATACAGATATGCTGGGCAGGAGTACTGTGAGCAGAGGGAACAGCAAACACAGAAATACTACAGTAAAACTGCATTCAGAACGTTCTCAGACCAGCAAGGTGGTCAAAGAGAGAGGATAGTAAGGGAGTCGGAGCCATAGCAGAGATCAGAAGTTTGTCAGCAAGACAACAAGGTGTGACACATTGTGATTTAAGTGAAAAAAGAAGGAAGGAAAGAGAGAGAGAGAGAGAGAGAGAGAGAGAAAGAAAGAAAGAAAGAAAGAAAGAAAGAAAGAAAGAAAGAAAGAAAGAAAGAAAGAAAGAAAGAAAGAGGAAGGAAGGAAGAGAGGAAGAGAAAAAAGGAAGGAAAAGAGAGAGAGAAAAGAGAAAGAGAGAAAAAGAAAGGAAGGAAGGAGGGAAGGAAGGAAAGAGAGAAAGAGGGAAAGAGAAAGGATGAATGATTGAATGACATTCTTGCTATTGTGGGGAGGAGAATAGATGGGGCAGAGCAAAGCTGGGAGTCAGAGAACCTAAGCACTTAGAAGAATGGAAGTTCTATTTATGGAAGATCAGTGAGGAGAAAGTATGGGGGTAGGGAGAATTTTAAATTTCAGATGCACATTAAATATTAAAGTATCCATATTATATCCTATTGGATGTGAGTATGGAATTCTAGATTTGTGGAGATGTGAGCATGTTTTCCTTTTGGAGCTATTAGATAGGATGAGATTACCAAGTATATAAGTGACACAAAAATAAGTCCAAGGACCAAGCCTGGAGGCAGAGGATGGTGCTCATGTTTGGAGGTCATTCTCCAGTTCCTTGGGAAAGAAACCAGCTAAAACTGAACAGGAGACATAAGGGATATAAGATTAGCATTGTGGCAGAGTGAGTGCCTAAAAGCAACATGTATACAGTATTTCAAAGAGGATAGACTATTCAAATATGTCCAATATCACAAAGCCAAGTGAAATAAGAACTGAGAAATGACTATTAAATTTAGCAAATTGAAGTCATTGATAACTGGCAAAAGAAATTATGGTGGATGTGGTGGGAGGTAGAACGTCCTTGGCTTAAGAAAGAATGGGAAGAGAGGATATGAAGGCAGGACATAGAAACTGCAGACTTGATTTTTTTAATTTTTATTTTTTGGCAGTTACAGCAAGCTTATTGTTGGCAATGGAGCACTGTGACTGTGCCCCCTTGGAGAGGGGGCAGTGCTATGAGGAGAGTGGTGGTGGCAGGTACGAGGAGGCTCTGAGGTGGAGGCCTGGTCTCCTGGGGCCTGTGCTTCCATCCTTTCTCTTTGGGTCCAAGAAACACTGTCTACCTGGGCATGGATCATTCTAAGATGGATTATGGCTGGGTATGCCCTGAGAAGGAGAGGAGGGTGATAAATATGTATATGGCAGTTGATCTAAAGAGATTTAGAGATTGGGAGTCAGAGAAGAATTTTTTTTAAGAAGGTGCACTGATGTTATATGAGATATGAGTGATCCAGTAGATAGGGAGATGTTATGATGCAATAAATGGAGGGGCAATTTCAAGAGTGATTCCTTGAGTAGGGTGCAACACAAAGGTAAATGATTTGCCTCTAGGAGTACAGTGAGTTCCTCCATCAGAACAGGAGGGAGGTCAAAGCAATGGGCCAGACTGGTAGCTGTATCATAGGAGTCTATGCAGGTCCTCTTCAAATTTCCTGTTTTCTGAATTAAGAAGCAGTCAAAACTGAGGAGAGTGCATGTGTTTGGAAGATTAGAGATTCATACCTTCTTGAAACATAGGAGACTGAAGGACAAGGAAATTAATCAGTACTAAAGGGTTACACCCTTCGAATAGTCATGGATGTAAAATGAGGTAAATTAGTACACATATGTGTCTCTCTCTAATCACATTCAGCTGCTCCTATGCTGATGCTGACTGGGGAGAGGACCTGGATTTTAATAAGGGTTAGGGCCTCATCAGATGAATAAAAGAGGGGAGGTGATATGCAAAGTATTGCTTTTAATGACGAATTCTGAAGGGAGAAGTAAAAGAGAGAAAGGACCTAGGGGACAATGAGAAAGTAGATCGGTAATCTCAAGTGAGAATAGAAAGCAGTGGAGACAAGTAAGCCAGAGGAAGAGAAATGAAATTAAAAGACATGATAGCTGAAGAATAAAATAAAATAAAATTTAAGTACTGAGAGATGAAAATTATTGGTAATAACACATGGGTTATGAGCACGAGAATGAGTGAGTATACTCCTTATAGTCCTCAAAACATGCAACATTTCACAATCTTGATAGAATTTCAAGGATTTGTTGGGTAGCTTTTATCTTTTTCTTTTTCTTTTTTAAGTATTTTTTTTTCCAGAGTGTTTTCCAAGAATTTTTTAAATTTCATTATAAAAATTTTCACTTTTCTGATCAGTCAAGAGATTAATTGTTCAATATTGTGGTCACTGGCAACAGGTGGCTACTTAAATTTAAGTTTTAATTAATTAAAATTAAATGAAACTTAAAATTCATTTCCTCAGTCTCATTAACCACATTTGAAGTTCTCCAGAACCACATGTGGCTAATCACTATTCTTTGGACGATGCAAATAAGAACGATTTCCATTATCACAGAAAGTTCTATTGAATGATGTTATTCTAAAGTTTTGCTTCATACTATTCTGACGTTAAAAATTCTGGGGCAGAACTGAAATTAAATTTTGCTTTGTAGCCACCTGATCAGTTTTGCTAGATCAGCAAATTACCTGACAACTGCTATGGCACGACAACTCCCCAGATACCGTATATTTTATGCCATCTCTGAAATAAGCAGATCATTGCCATGGCTACTGCATTACAAAATATGAGCTAATGAGAAGTAATTCACTGGCAAAAGGCAGCACAAAACATGTGTTTGATTAAAGCAACTCTTTTGTTAAAGATTCTAGTTACTTTGGAGTGTGGGGAGAGCTTGTGATGCAAGTCATTAACCCTTATTATGATGATGTACCTCTAGCCTTCAAATCAAATCCATGATATGGCTCAAAATGGGGGCGAATACACAGATGGGGAAAACCAATGATTCTTTTAAAGTCTTGAAGCTAGCAATTTACTTCCAGGCTTACTTCTTTTGGAAAAACAAAATGAATGAACAAATAAGCAATCATTTTTTCATGAGTGAAAGTAAGGTCAGTTAAACATCTGCTTTATTCTAGCCACGTGGCACAATTTTCAGAGGAAGTTGCTGTGGCTGTAACCAGAATGTCAGAAAGGCTCACTTTCCAGCTTCAGTGGCTGTTGTGTTCATTTGATGGAATTTTGCTTTCTGTGGCACTTATGCCAAAAACAAACACCAGGCTAGGAAACAGAAAGGAAGATCAAGAGCTAGGAGCTAAATATAGGTGAACTCTTCCTCTTTTTTCTTATCAAATTAAAATTTTGTCAATTTTATTGTTCTTTTCAAAGAACCAACTTTTAGTTTGTTGATTTTGTCTACTATTCTTCCATTCAATATTTCATTCCTTTCAATTTTAACTTTCATATTTTTTCCCTTCTGATTGGTTTGACTTTAATTTACTCTTAGGTACTAGTTTCTTGAGTCTGATGTTAAGTTTTTGATATGAGATATTTCTTCTTTTTTAATGCAGACATTTACAGCTATAGATTTCCCTCTAAGTTCTGCTTTAGTAGGACTCCATACATTTGGTATATTTTGATTTCTTCTTTGACCACTGATTATTTTGGAGTGTGCTATTTAATTTCCACATATTTGTGAATTTCTGAAATTTCTTTCTGTTATTTATTTCTAACTTTATTCCATTTTACTCAGACCACATAAAAACTATTCCAAAACACAGAAAAGGCAGGAATACTCCTCATCTCGTTTTATGAAACCAATATCATACTGATATCAAAAATAGAAGAAGATACCAGAAGAAAATAAAACTACAAATCAATTTCTCTTATGAATATAATATAAATATCCTTAATGCACAAAATAAAGAAACATATAACAGGGATAATATACCATGATAAAGTAGGGTTTATACCAAAAGTTTAAATTGAAAATGTAGGACAATATAATATGCTGTATTAACAGAATAAAAGTCAAAAACAAGATGATCATCTAAATAGATGGCAAGAAAATCATTTCACAATATCCAAAATATATTTCATGATAAAAAACACTCAAAAGATTATAAATAGAAGAAAATTTCCACAATTTGATAAAGACCATCTTGGAAAACACCACATCTAACATTATGCTTAGTGGTAAAAGTATAAATGCTTTCCCCTAATACCAGGAACAAAACAAAAATGTCTCCTGTGATCACTTCAGAAATGTACTGGAAGTTATAGTTAGAGCAATTAGGCAAAAATGAAATAAAAGACATTCAGATTTGAAAAGAAGTAAAACTATCTCTATTCACAGATGATATATCTTGTATATAGGAAATCCTAAGAAATCCTTCTCCTCATATCCACATACAACACACTGTTAGAACTAATCAATGAATGCATTAAACTTACAGAATACAAGATTAATATTAAAAAATAAATTATATTTCTATACACTAGAAATGAATAATCATAAATTGAAATTCAAAAAATCAATTTCCAATAGCATAAAAATTATAAAATGCTTAGGAATACAATAACAAAAGAAATGTAAGTTCACTAAAAATTATGAAATTGTTAAAAGAGATTAAAGAAGAGCTAAATAAGTGGAAAGATAGTCCATATCCATGGATTGGAAAACTTAAGATGGCAATACTCTACAAAATGATCTGACCTCTATCAAAATGCTAGTTGTTTCTTATTGCAGAAATTGACAGACTGATCCTAAAATCCACATGGGGCACAGAATAGCCAAAATAATTTAAAAAAATCAAAATTGGAAGAATCATAATTCCCAATTTAAAATCTCACTACAAAGCTGCAGTAATCAAAAGTATTTTTCACTGGCATAGAATAAACATTAATTCATGAAGTAGAATTAAGGGTCCTTTACATTTATGATCATCAGATTTTTTACAAGGGTACCAAGATCATCCAATGAGGGTAAAGAACAGCCTTTTCAATAGATGATGAAAGGGACAAGTGGATTAAAAAAAAGATATAACCCCACTTCACACTAATTACACAATCAACTTGCAGTGGATCACAGGTCTAAATGTAAAAGTTTAAACTATAGAACACTTAAAAGAAAACATAGGAGTAAATCTTTGGAGTATTGAATTTGGTAGTTCTTTCTTAGATATGACACCAAAAGCACAAACAACAAAAGAAAAAAATTCAGACCTCGTCAAAATTAATAATTTTGGAGTTCACATGATGCTATCAAGAAAATTAAAAGACAACCCACAGAACTATAGAAAATATTTACAGATCATGTATCTGATAAGTATACAGTATCCTTATTAAATAAAAAAAAATGCAGGTGCACAAATAATCAACTAAAAATGGCAAAAGATTTGAATATATATTTATCCAAAGAAGATACAAAATATAGCAATAAACATTAAAAGATGCTCAATATTATTAGTCATTAGCAAAATGCAAGTCAAAACCACAATGAGATAGCAATTCCTACCCACTAGGATATCTATTGGAAGATTCATACATTCCTGGTGGGGATATATAACAGAGCAGCTGCTTTGATAAGCAATTTGGTATTTCCTCTAAGATGATGGCAATAGTTTCCATATGACTCAGATGTTCCATTTATATATACATATATACTCAATAAAATTGAAAACATACATTCACACAAAAACTCATACATGAATATTCACAGCAGCATTGCTCATATTAGCTAAAAATTGGAGGAACTCATAAGTCTATCAATTGATTAATGGATAAGTAAAATGTGGCATATTTGTACAATGAAATATTATATGACCATAAAAAGGAATGAAACATTGATAGATGCTAAAACAGATATGAACCTTGAAATAGTATGCTAAATGGAAAAAGCCAGACAGAAAATACCACTTGCTGTATGATATCATTTATTTGAAATGTCCCAAATAGGTAAATGTAAAGTAAGATTAAAGTAGATTTTCAGGGACTGTGGGAAAGAAGAATGAGGATTAACTATTAAAGGATACAATGTTTCCTTTGGAGGCATAAAAAGTATTCTAAAGTTAATGAAGAAGTTTGCACAGTTCTGTGAGTATACTAATTTACCTCTGAACTATAAATGTCAAAAATATTGGGTTAAATGAATTGTATTCCAAGACTAAAAAATGAGTTTTGTTTTGTTTTTTTTTTCATTTTGTCAATGGTGAATTTCATGACAAATCCCTGCTGGATCTTTCTGCAAGAATCAGTTCAGAATATCCTCCTTCTTTGTATATCCTTTCTCTAATGCTCAGCATTGATATTCTCACCTTTGTGAGTACATTTTTATTGCACTTATCAAAGTGTAAATCTATTAGTTGTTTATAAGTTCATTGACCCTCCTGGAGGTCAGGAACCATATTTCATATGTATCCCTATCACAGAATCGAGGTTTGACAGTTGGATGGAGATAAACACTCTAAGGAAGCTGCTGATGAACAGAGAGAGTAGCTTCTTAACAGGACAGGTAACAAGAGACTTCTGATATTATATATGCAGATATAAAATGAAACAAGATAAATCCCAGAAAGCTTGATTGCCAATCAGTGAGTAAGGCTATTGACTGTTCAGGTGAAAAATAACAGATAGGATCAGAATTTAAAAGACATCAAAGGAATAAATCTTGGGAGAAGATAGGAAGGAAAATCAAAGGAAGAGAAATGCTTTGGGCTTTTGTATCTGACAGGAGTGCAGGGCCATTTGGAAACACTAATGCCACATGAGGACAATTTATGCTGTTGCCAGAAAAGCTTGTTATCTTCTGCTCAGTGTGACCCATTGAAGTTGCAGGATTTTGGTAGCTGCCCATTTAGGGCAATCCATCATTTTCAACCCAGCTGCTCCATCCTTACTAGCAAAGTGGGTGGCAAATTGCAAAAGAAACAAATAGCTCACTTGTGCAATGAGATACTTTTCCCCAAATGTTTCCTGAGATGACAATTTCTTTGGTGTATCAACCTGGCCCTTCCAGTGCTCATTAGAAGTGGGATGTAGATATGTCAACAAACATTTCCAGAGTTTCTGGAAGCAATCAACATGAACTCTACAGGAGACATGGCTCTCTTCTTTTGTTCCAGAACTATGTGAACGAGCTGATAGGCTCAATTATGTGACAGCAGAGAGAAGGAGGAAAGAAGATTGTCTGAAAGTCTTTTTTTGTGAGTTAACTGTGGTGAGTGTGTATATATAATCCCACCATTAAGCTATATTGTGGTAGATTTCAGATTCCATGGTTCTAGTGATGACTGGTGAGACATTCAAAATGCGTACATAATCAAAACTTTATTTCAAGTCCAAATAACATGGTCCTAAATATTTAAAGCCCACAGGATGGTATAGTTCCAGGAGAGGATTTTGTCAACTCTTTGATTTGCATCCCCAAATCCTCTCACTTGTGCTTCATCCTAAACCTTGGAGTAGCTTTGTTCAAGGTTTGGAGACACCCTCACCCTCATCCCCATGGGTCATCTCTCACACTCAATCTCATTTCTTCACCCTCTGCAAACTATCCAATTCTTTTAAAACATGCAGAAGCTTGCTTCTTCTTGAGTTCTTTGTCATTGTCCATAATTTTCTCTAGGAGATAAGGGTTGGGGTTTTGGATCCTGATAATGGAAAAATATTGCATCCTCTCAAAGTCTCATAGTAGCCTGAATTCCAGGTGGCAAAGTCTAATATGTTATCGGATGCTTTTCTTGATGAATACTAATTCACTTCAGCCTGTCTTCTGCCCTTTTTATGCTCAAAAATCCAAGACTATGTCCCCTTATGTTTTAAGCTCCTTTACCAAAGTCTCCCTTCTGCTACTTCTGGGGATGCTAAGGAGCCATCTATCCTGGATGTAAGCAATAAAGTTATGCATTATCTGTAGATATTTTAACATTATAATAAAACTTACTGAAAATCAGTGTGCTTTTCACTATTGCCCTGAGCCAGCAATTTTTAATGATGCAGTAATGAAATACTTGTCCCTACTGGAGCAGACCTGTCCCACTGCCCCCATCCTTACCCCCCACGCCACTATTGAAGAGTAAATGATTCCATTAAGAGTGAGACACGTCTGATTTGTTCCAAGTTGTGTAATCCACAGTACTTTGTATAACAGCTGCCATTTAGTAGATGATCATTAAGTATTTATTAAATTGAATGTTTACATGCGAAGGGAAGAAAATGTACAAAGTAATTGAGGTTAAACTATGTGATATGTTCAGAGATATATACAAAATTGATATCCTGATGCATAAAGTATAAGGAGGATCCAGGGCATAAAATGCTTATGAAAAATGAGGAATATAAATTGGGCTTGTCAAGGTAGATACTGTATAAAAAGGCAGTAAAGGGCTATGAGAAAGGAAGAGAGTGACTCATATTGAAGAAAGACACATTTATTCAATTACTCAAACATAGTTTGAGCACTTTCTATACAATAGACATTTTATTTTTTTTGGCCCAGGAGATGTAAGATTTACAAGATACTGTTTGTTCCCACGTAAATCACAGTCTAGAGGGAGAAGTAGAAAGCATTAATAGCAAAACTATAAAGGGTGTCCTTTATGTGCCTTCTAAATACTAAGTGTTTTCCAAATATTAAGTGTCCTGATAAGGCTGGAAGGCAAGTGTTATGATTATTAGCCTCTTATAAATGAGAAAACGGAAGGTCAGAGAGGCCCAGTCTCATACAATTTCAGGTGAGGCAGCTGGTTTGTGAGGCCAGGACCATCTGGGCCCACTGGGAAACGGAATGAGAAAAAAATATCAGTTTTGTTTGTCTGCAGTGTGAGGTTCACAGGGGAGTGGAGGGAGCATAAGACAGGAAAAGAAGGTTAGAGTCTTTCAACGGGATTCTGAAGACCCAAAATTACTGATGGAGTCCTGACAAAAAAAGAAAGCCATTTGTTAAAAAAAGAAAATGGGAAAATCAAAATCTAACATTTTGAGTCCTCCTACAAAATAAATTGGTATTTTTGGCATTTTCTCTTTATCCTTGATTTCCTTTAAATCCTGATTTACTGGTGTATAATGTAAAAATAGATGTCTAAATAATACCTGGCCTGGTTCCACGGAGATTGCTTGAGACCTCAAATTGTCTAGGCTCATTAATATTATAAGATGTATTCCCACAGTTTCAAGTAGATTCACTCCTCAAACAGAAACTGTCTTTCAAAAAAGCAAAAATTATAACTTAAAAACAACAGAGTTATCCAAATAATCACTGCTGCATATATAAAAATACACAAATACGTGTATATGTAAGTGTGTGTATATATATGTGAACACACACACACATATATACACATATCCATACACATATATACATACATATGTATGTATCACCTGCTTCACTTCACAATGAAATACGAAATGAACAGATCAAAAAGACGAAGAGCTGTATTTTACCCTATGTCAAATAGTCCGAAATGCTATATATTTTAAGTGGATTTCTTAGTGTTTATATGTAACTAAAAGTTATTATAAATGCTTAGAGAATCTTAAGTATACAGCCATACCAACAGTCTTTTCAAGAGGGTTGTATATGGAACCCATTAGTGAATTGCTTTCAAATATTCAAAATGCTGTTGTATTTGAGTCTCAGTGAGGAGGATTTGAGAATATTTGAGTTTACTCCTGAGGTATCTCCTTTATTTTCACTGGTATTTGATGTTTCATTCTCTGGGGTGTTGCAGGAAGAAGGGGTAGTTTAAAAAGGCCCAACAGAAGCAGGCCTGTTTTATGTTAAAAAGGCAAGTCAGTTTTGGACTTGCGTTGCTGTCTGTGTTTCATCCTGGGGCTTTAGGGATGAGAACAATTTCAGGGCACTCTGCTGTTCTCTGTGCTGGGGTCACAGAAGACCTGCGAGTCAGAACTTCTGGGCTCCAGCAGTCTCACAGCAAATCTGATTAATCTTTACAAATTACCAGATAAATTGGATCATACTTTTAATAGATTATTTTAGGGTTTTTATATCATTTAGTAGATTGACTTCATTTTGGAAACAAACTCAAGCCCCTCTCCTATTTTATATTGGAGCTCAGATACCACTAAGAAAAAGTGGATGCCAAAAAAGGTAATTACTTCGTTTTTAATGAATTGATGATTTCTTCTGCCTTATATGCCTAACTTGAAACGGACTTTATTCTTCTCAGTTCAAATAATGTCCATGGGTATATGTTTATCATAATAAAGAATATATCAACAAAATTTTAATCACTAGATAACTCAGAGTAATTATTTTAGAGAATATCTACCAAAGTTATAGATGCATTCTCCCATCTGGAATAGTGAGAAACTGAAATTTGAATAATCGGTAACTTCTCTGTCTTATCCCTGAGTACTCTTTATTTCCCATGCATGATCAGTTTGGCATCTGCAATGCTTTTCAATAAAATCCACTTCTGAGTTAAATGTAACAGAACCATTCTTCTATGAACACTTGTAAATAAATTTCCCAGGTGTCTTAACCAGGACTCCTATTGTTGTCATCTGGATCAAATTCAATCTAAACTGCATGAACACACACACACGCAGACACAATTATCTGATAAATAAAAGTTTTAAAAAAGAAAAGGTAAGTGAAATTTTTAGCTCAATTAACCAAACCTTAGGAAAGCGGAAGTCTCATTCATGAGTAGAAGCTGTGTTGTCTTTCTCCTTTTGTCCACTCAGATTCTCTATCCATCCTTTCCACTTTGAGAGCCTGCAAGTTCGGTAGGTCCTTGATTGGCCCATCATGAGTTCTGTACACTTCCCTACACCAATCACTTAAGCCAGGTTGGTAAGAGCACATAAGAGGCTGGCAGCTCCTGTGGGATAATTTTCAAATTAGGGAGGGAAGAATGAGTTTTCCAAAAGAAGAGAGAGAAATAAAAACATTACCAACCAGGATAGAAATTCTGTGCTGGGAGCCATCTCAGTTTGGATCTTCCAATATGGGAAATTAATTGCATGAAATGGGTGTTCTTGGACTATTTGTCTCCTCCAGAAATCACTTAAAATTTAATATCTTATTGTTTGCTCTTCGGTTTTTGAGTGTAGGGGCAGGCAATCTTCACGAAAAGGAAATTACATGGTTCTTACCCATAGCTGTTGTGAGGCATCAAGGTCAAACCGCTGGGTTGTCTTCCAACACAAACATGCCGACCTGTGCAATGATGCTATTTGTTAGTATGTGGTGGTGACTCACTAAGCAAAACGAACAAAAGCATTCATACCTGTGAAGTTATCAGGTCAATCAGTTCTGAAGAGTATCCACAGCAAACCAAACTTAAATAGATCTGGCTCAAAGATCTTAGGTGTAAGATCAGATGAAGCAGAATAAGTAGGAGTCAGGCCACTAAGTCATTCCAGAGGCAGCCAGAGGTCAGCTGCCTCTGAATTATAATTCACAGCCAGTATCACTGATGGTGGATGCCTGAGGCTGAGGAGGAGGTTTGTGTTCTAGGCAGCTAATGGTGCAGCTTAGAGAACAGGGTGATCTACTGAGTTTATCAAAATACACGTTTAATCAATATGCATAGGTCAGTGGAGAGAGAGATTTTATATGAAAGTCCAAATTCTCTGTAGCTCAATCCCAAACTGTATATGCTTAGCTCATTTTCTCTAGTTCCTTAATTGTTGTCTCTTTTTGTCCTAAGACATGCGTTTGTCTCCTTGGGTCATTCTAAAATATGCTGCTCCCTTCCCGTAAAATATGGAAAAAGACTCATCTGAGCCGCACCAGCTTTATTATTCTATACCTGTTACAATTTTTCATCATAGTCTTTATTTCATCAATTTGACCATAAGTGCCTTGTCCACCCTGTCCTTCTGGTGTTGTTTCTCATGAACCCACCTCAGACCCTCTTTTCCAAGACAATCTCCAGCCCTCGCACCAGTGCTCACAGACAAATCTCCTGTGACCCACTGAGGTTTTACTCACTGTCCTTATTTCCTTGAGTGGCAGAGACCAATTGTATGTCAAACTCATTTCCTTTCCTTTCCTGGAAGCACAGTTAGTCTGCTTCTCTCAGTCTCCCTTGCAGGAAAGTGTGGCCACTGAGTAAATTCTGGCCAATGAAATTTGAGTAAGACTAGCGTTCCGCACTCTCAGAACTGTCCTGTCCAAACCTCCCATAATCCTGTGCATGAGCCTGTCTTTTCCCAGCCACCAAATCAATGGAGAGTCCATTGAGGGTCATCCCAGAAGGAGACAAAGCCGCAGATGGAAGAAGGGCTGGTCCTAGGGTAATTCTGTATGTGGCCAGAAGTACCCACCTTATATTGTGACAGGAAAACCAAACAAATCTTTTTTAAGTCACTGAGAAATATTTAGGGGTTTACCTGTTATTCAAACAAGTGTTATTCTGACTGGCAAATGTCTTCCTCTGTCTTTAGTCAGCATCACCCAGAAAGAGTTGATTCTTCTCATCGCCAGTGCCTGGTGATTTATTCATTGAATTTCCTCTTCAGCTCTCAGGCTTCTCATTAGTCCAATGTCAGGGCTTACGGAGTCAGTATACAGAGTATACAGTAACTTCTCAAGGGTCAATGCCTTCTTTCTTTCATATGTGTGATGGTACCTATAAAGAAAGGCACGGAGCCTATACTATAGAGGTGCTTATTGGATTTAGAAATCCACAAGAAAAATGTTGGAGACTTCATGTCCTCCCCAACCAAGAGAGGTCCATGGAACAAGTAAATCAGGACAAATGTGTTGCATCTGCACATTTACCAAATACCACTCAAAACTCACACCAATTTTGAAAGTGTGTTTTAGATACTAACAATCAGAGCCAGGCTTGCTGATTATTTAACCATTGCTCTCAGCCTCGCTTCCTTAGTTTTTTAAAGAGAACTTTTTTCTTTTTTAGGGCAGATTAAGTTCATAGCAAAATTGGGTGGTAGGTGCAGAGATTTCTCATACAATCCTAATTTTTTATATGTACAGCCTTCTCCACTACTGACATCCCTCACCAAAGTGGTATTTTTTTTTTTAAATGAAGAACCTACACTGACATAGCTTTATCACCCAAAGTCTATAGTTTACCTTCGGGTTCATTCTTGGTGCATTCTATGGGTTTTGAGAAATACCAAATGGCAGGTAGCTACTATATTAGGGCCACACAGAGTAGTTTCACTGCTTTAAAACTCATTTGCAATCTACTAATTCATTACTCTTACCCTCCCTCCCAACTTCTGGCAACCACTGAACTTTTTACCATCTTTATAGTTTTGCCGTTTCCACCATGTCATGTAATTGGAACCATACAGGATGTAATCTTTTCAGCGTGGCTTCAATTTTTTAGTAATAGTCATTTAAATTTCCTTAATGTCTTTTCATAGTTTGATAGCTCATTTCTTTTTTAGCACTGAACCATTGTCTGGATGTACCACAGTTTTTTTATCCGTTTACCTACTGAAAGGCATCTTGGTTGCTTCTGAGTTTTGGAAATTTTGAATAAAGCTGCCAGAAACATCTGTGTGAGTATAAGTTTTGCAGTCATTTAAATAAAAACTAAGGAGTGTGGCCTCCTAATTTTTGTTACTGAACTGTCTTAACCCCATCACTGTTTTCAGTGGTAGTGGGACTAGGGTAAGCAGTTTTCCATTTTCTTTTCTCCAAATGGCAAACTCACACATGAAAACCCAAAGAACTTTCAGTTAGCTTTTCTCTTGCATTTCAAGAGTCTTATTTCCCAAAAATAAGGTCATGAGGAAGTTAAAGAAGTTGGATGTGCTACCTCAAGTCCAGAACACTCACTCCTGTGTGTATCTGCACAAAAGCAGGATTTTGTTGGCCATGGCTCTGTATAACCCCATAAAGATATCCCTTTACAAGGTCTGACTTCCAACCTCTTTTTCAATTACTCATTTCCCTTGATTTCTACTTCTTTTTGGTCCCTCAGCTGGGGCTTTTCACCTTTCCTTCTTTTTATGGTTCTAAAATCTTCATCCTCCTACACAGAGAAATCCTCTTTTAGGATTTATGCTGCTGAGGAAAGGTGCGGTAGGAAGTCCAGCTCACGATGATGGAGGATTAAAACTGGCTAAGAGATGATTTGTCCATGGGTTACAACTTAGCCTTTCTTTCTTACTAATCCTGATATCTTAAAATAACAACAACAGAAAATTTTCAGATGAGGACTACAATCTCAATAACAATTTTTAGTCCTTTAATATTAAAAGTGTATCTGTCTCCTTTCTAAACATTAATTGCATTATGTAGCTGCTTTCAGAGCCTCGTCTTTAATTCTGGAATCATGTTTCTTTTTCCTCTCTGCAGCATGTGATGGAAAAGGCCACCCCACACAAATTAATATTGAGAATGCTTAGACTGCATTGTTTTTTCTTGTTTGATATCACATTTGGTACCAACTATAATTTGTCTAAAGGTGTTACAATCAGAGCGTAAGAGGATTCCTGTATCTCACATGTCACATCAATCAGCTTCAATTTAGCAGAAAACAATATCTTGAAAAGAAATAATACAGAAAGGAGGATGACAAGTACCATGTTCCCATCACTTTCCTCTGCTGGGATCTTAAGTCTTCAGTCCCTCACTCACCAAGCTTCCTTCGCAATGAGCATCTTCAGTGCTGTAGTATTGTGTGTCTTTTGCCTCCAGCCCTCCTATTCTCTGCCTAACTGGAGATACCCTTTCAGCTTTTGTGGATCAGCCTTGGGACAATGTCCAGTCAATAGAATTGCCTGACCATCTTCACACTCCACTCTGACTCTCCTAGAACTCATTCTCTTTCACCAGGGTTACAACTCCTGGGATCAACAGTCACATAGAATCCTCTGACTGAATCCTCCTGGGAGCAGACTGCCCTCTCCTGTGTGTCCCCCAAGATCTGCTTTTCACCATGAAAGCCTGAAAACCAGGGCCTGTACCCTGAAATGAATTGTTCAACAATCTCTGGTAAAACCAGAAAAAATGAGGAAAACTGTGATTTTTTTTTAATAAAGCCCCATACATCAGTTTAAGAATCTGACTTTATTCTGACAGCATGATATTAAATTGCTTTATATTTTATGAAAATGCAACTGTAATTGGATTTTCTCAGTGTCTGCATTTGGCAAAATCAAAAGTTAGCAATCAAATCTGAGTTTTCAAGTTAAAGTAAATAAATACACACTGCTTTATAAAATTCACATATCTGCCACAGCACCTGTCCATACTTATGACAAATGCTTTTTTACATAAATGGGTGTCTCTGTAGACTCCAGGCCCTGTGACAGTAGAAGTCATACCTTATTCATCTAGACACCAGGATCTAATACAGCATATGTTTAAGGAATATTCTCTGCAGAAAGATGGAGGGAAGAAAAGTAACAAAAAGGTAAGAAGAGTATTAGAAATATTTTCTTTTAATCTTCTTCTGGGCATAATTTTAAGAAATGTGAAAGACTTCTCCCCCAAAACAATATGGTACTTCAAGACATCAATATCTGTCTATAATAAGAATTTCAGATATGAAAATGAATATATGTATGTATATGCATGACTGGGACATTGTGTTGCACACCAGAGACTGACACATTGTAATTAACTGTACTTCAACTGAAATAAAAAAAAAAAATCAGAATTTCAGTCTTTTATGTCTGCTTGCTACTATCTAGATATATAAATGCATATAAAATATATATATAAAAAGAAGTAGTTTATTTCATAAAGTAAAACTACACTTAGAATGAAGATCTCTAGGTCCATCCACGTTGCTGCAAATTGCATTTTATTCTTTTTAATGGCAGAGATAGACACATTGTAATTGACTGTACTTCAAAAAAAAAAACTACATGTGTATAAGGGAGAGAATACTTTGTACCTAGGAAACACAATTTTTGAAATAAAGTAACAGTTCATTCTTAATGATAGCTATGAAACTTACTAATTTTTAAACAAGTGTTGCCTCATTTGATCCTCAGAAGAGTTAATGAGTTTAGTATGAAATCCCCTTCCCAGATGGAAGGATCGGAGAGCCCCATTTCTGAAGTGACAGCGTGGAAACTTAGAGCTGTGAATTCTACCCTCAAGCCTAGTATTGTGTTTTGTTTTATCTTCCGGTAACAGTGCCACACTAAGCAGGGACACAGTGGGAACAGAGCAGTCTCTTTTGTCTCCTATGTTCCCCTCCTTTGTGTCTGTACAGTCCCCTTCGAGCACTTGAGAAGGGACATTTCATCCCTGATATTGTTTAGATTTGTCAGTGTATGCTGATAATAAAAAGGAAGCTGCTTTCTAGTATTACTGTTTTTCAGTTCTGGAGAGATAATGCGTCATTCCCCATTTCCTGCACCCTGGGAGGCAATCAGTGCCTCACCATTGGTACACTCATGTGCCTCAGCCAGACAAAGTCAATTGTTATGGCAAATACCCCTAAATATCAAGTGATACATATATTTTTGCACAATAACAGTTTATCTGTCACAGCACAGTGTAATATAGGTCTTTAAGGGCTCCGTTTCATGCCGTCTTTTAGAAATCCAAGCTCTTTTATCCTGTACCCCTGTACCCTTTAAATCTTACTCTGTTCAGCCTGGGAATGGTGAAAGAGAGCATGACGATTTCAAGGGTCAGGCTGGTGAGTGACGTCCATCAGTTCTGCTCAGGAAGAAGACATAAAGCAAGCTGGGAGATGTGGACTACATGTCTACCTGGGGGTAGAAGGGGCAGTGGGTTCTCATGAGCATACAATGTCTCTATTACACCCTGTGTCCAGGATTTCTTCTCCCCAGGGCAAGGCTTACAAATAGGTAGGTCCCTGGCCTTGCTGAATGCCAATTAATCATGTATTTGGCATAAATTTTTAGAAGCCATTATTGAAGTATTAGCACTATTTTTCTGGCATTTCCAATGCTAACTCACTTGAATTATCATCATCAGAAAAAAAAATCAAGTTACTTTTTAGTCATTTTATAGTTTATAAATAATTTTCACATCAGTCTTCTTATTCTAGCTTAACCATTACCTTATGGATGGTCGCAATCTATTTCTCTCCCTGTTTTATGCGTGAATCGCTGCCACTCAGGAAGGTTAATGGCTTGTACCCCTCATCTAGAAGCTGACAAGTCCTCTAAAAACATTTGCAATTCTGTAAGGGAGAACTGTGCCAGGCACTTTCCATTTACCCAACCTATATTTATTCACCCAGTTTCTTTAATAAAAATAATTCTCATTTCATTCATACTTGCAGCAAATGGTAATTATGGTATAATTCAGGACAATGACATATAAGTAGAGTTTCTTCTTAAAAGGGGTAGGTAGAACTGATTCTGCCTTCTCTTTTCTTCTTATATTGAGCAAAGACTGCCAGACCAGCTGATCTGATTCTGTGCAGGAAGGGATGTTGGAATATGAGGCAGATGTCCCCCGGTCTCTAGGCCAGGGCTGATACTGCCAGGCACAGGAAGAAATCTGTACTCTCCCCACCTTCCACATACACAGCACTCATAAAAGAGCCAGAGCTGGGGGTTGTCAGGGCTCTGCTTACTCGCCTCGGTGTCCACTCCCTCCTGCTCTCAGAGCAATGGATTTTAATTTGCTGCTCTCTCCCTTATGGGAGTCTCAAAGAACTCTACAAGCATTGGGCTTATTCATCTTCATAACATCTCTGAACACCCCTGTGAAGTTACCAAAGGGCAAAGGAAAGAGCAGCAATAATTATTCTTATTTCACAGACAGGGGAGATTGTGACAGGAAAGTGATTCAATTAAGTTCTCAAATGAGTTGTGGAAAAAGACAGAAAAAAAGACCTAGATCTCCGGAAAAAAAAAAAAAAAAATCCATTCCTCATCCCCTGGACCACTATTTTGCTTTTACAACTTCCTCACTAAGGGTTTTAAAAAAAAAAAAAAATGGTCTGGGCTTTCCAGCAGGTGAGTCAGGGGCATCAGATATGCAGGCTACACTCATTTACATGTATCTGCCTGTGTCCAGTGTCACTGTCTTTAAGGGGAAGCTTGGGGAAAATACATCCGGAGGTCGATGAGGCCAGAATAAGCCAACCCAATAGGAAATTGAAACTGAAATGTAAGCAGGGCTTATAGACTTCAGTTTCTCCATGTAGACATTATTGGGTAATAATATATTTTTTGATGGGTGGAATTTGTCTCTTTGCAATCTCAAATTTGAAATGGGCACAGGGTACAATAACAAAGTCTACTATATTTACCCAACTCTTGTGTACTTTCTAGGAAATATACACATGCTCCTTAAACTATGTTGGCTGAAAGCAAGCCAGTCTTTAACGACCATTTACTGAAGGAAATTCATCACATGACGCGTGGTGGGGAAGAAAAAGGCCTAGATCAGCGATGCCTCCCCTTTCATACTCCTACATCAGACTCTGAACTGCATTGATCAAAGTCTCTACACCCTTCCCCCTCCTTTTCAACCCATCCCCGTGCTATAAGACAACATCATTTTTCAGATTTTTTATCAAGCAGAGAAGTTCACCAAACTAAGGGCAACAATCAGATAGATTATGTGATGTGAGACAATAGAGAAGAGGCACCAGGTAGGGATCTCCTCTAAGTCCCTCTTAGTCCCTGCAGGTGAGCTTTGTGAACTCTGGCCTCTGTCACCTGCTAGTCTTCTGTCTTCGGCTGCACTGTAATGTGTGCCATTTCCCAAGCATAAATGCATTTTATTTCCTTCAAGTGAGATGCATTTTTCCTCAAATATTATCTTTTTGTACTTAAGTCTTCTCCTGACTCCTATTCATTTTCAGTTTATGCATCATTTCTTTTTAGAAGTCTTTTTTTTTTCTCCCTAAGGTTGGATTACATAGCCCTCCATTGCACTATACGACACCTAATATGTGCTCCAAAAGTATTTGTTAAATAAATATGAAGCTTAATGTTCCAATATTTTTTAAAGTTAATATTTGAGATATGTTTCAAGAGCATCATCAAATCAAAGGAAAACTAGATAAAAAGCAAAGACAATCTTCAGCCAACGTATTTGTAAACCTTTATCTAGGAATCCCGTTTCCAGGAAATTTTCTTAAAAAAATAATCTGAAATTCAGAAAACAAAGTTTGGCAAGAAAATATTAATGGCAGCACTATTTATAACCATAAAACTTTTAAAGCAATGTAAATTTTCAAATATAGAAGTAAGGATGTGTTTTGGGGGTGGATTTTAATTATCTATTAAAATTCTTCTTATGAAGTTTATAACAAGAATTAGAATGCTCATACTGTAGTGTTAAATGAAGAAACTAAGCTATAAAATTATATATAGCACTTAATAAAAACTTAAATGTTAAAAACCTCCAAATAACCACAAACTTGAAATAAGAGAGAACAGAGAAAAAAAAAAGATACCAAAATGTTTTGAGTAGTAGAGCTATGCATAATTATTTTTCATTTCACATGCCTTAATATATTTTTTAAATGATAGGCTGTGATTAAAAATTAACTTCATTCAAATATGATTACTTTATAAAGAAGACCCCTATATTCACAATTTTCACCAAATACGTAAAAAAATTCATATATGTATACACAGCAAACTAGTAGTAACACCTAACTGTATTTTAAAAGGCATAAATTAACTAATAGTTTAAAAATTAATGATTTTTGTCTTCTTTCCTAGCAAGCATTGTATATTTCTTGTGCGGTTCAACTGGCAATAGATATAAAAACAACATACTTTAGGAAAATGTCTTAATTTGCTTGTAGTGGACATCTGTTGTTTCTTTCCTGCCTGACATTGCTTTCATGTTCTTTGGAGATGGCATTCTGATTTTCTTTCGGGGACCACTTTTGCTGTCTTTGCGGTCTCTGGGGTTTAAATGGGGATGGGCACAGGACTCAGGCCAGTGGGTCATTTTATTTCATTCCCAGGAACAGGAACTGATCTAGAGATGGGAAAAGAGCCAAAAAGGTAAACGTTAACAATTCTTAGGGTTTTACTGAAACTTTCAGGAATGAGATGCACATTTTCCTAGGAATCAGCACTAGTAAGAGCTGTGCAGACCTGTGCTGTAGGGCCCCGCCTTTGCCAACACGTGGAGAAAGTGTGCTGGAGAATGAGACTGTCTCCGAGAGCAGAGCTGAAAGCCAGAGAAATGGGTGCTTGGGGAGTGAGTGATACACAGAGAGAGAAGACGTGAGAGATAAAGAGAAATCCAGTTATTTTATTTAAGTTCTTGGATCCATTTGTGTCTGAAATAACTTGAGACACTACATTTTCTGTTTTTGTTTAAACTCTTTTGAGTTATATTTCTAACATGTGCAGTCGGAACAATCCTAATTCTTCACGTTATTCTTGTGCTTCACAGACTGGTTCCTCTCCTATCCATAAACATAGCCATTGATCGGGAAAGCCAAAGAAAAAGGGAAGTGTGAATGTTCCAACCGGGAAAGCAGCTTAAGAGTAAGCCCATTCTGTTAAAATAATCTGTCCTGAGTTGCCACAGCACTGAGGTCTCTGATCACGTTTGACTGTTTCACAGTCACCAGCCTTCAGCTTACAGGTTCAATGTAAAACACCTTAGATTTTTACATTTCTTGGGTAATATATTTGATTACATTCTAAACTCTGTGCAGAACAGTTTTCTTCTTTCCATGTTTATATTTTATGCCATCAGTAGTTTTCAAAATATTCTCTTCAAAAAGTGTTGCTTTCTTATGATGAATTGCATAATTATAATATTATTTTATTGAAGTTGTAGTAAAATATTCACGTTACCATCTTTTAAAGCAGATTCTTATTTGCATGTCGTAAGGCCCCTCTCTCCGGGATTCATTGTTACATTTTGTTGTCTTGAAATGTTTACATCAAAAAATTATTTTTATTACCTTAAATGGAGACTAAATGAGCAAAGTATCTTCTTTATGAAATACGTTTACCATATTCAGTTACAGAATTAAATGGGAACTATCAGGGCTGAGGATCTGAGAATATTTATGCATAAATTCAAGCATTTGATTTTTAGGTTTTTAGATGATGAAAAGCAAATAAGCACCCACAATCTCTGAGTAAGAAGCTGCTAAGAATTTAATCTGGGTCTTTCTTTGAACTATGTTTTATCCATGAGATTATTCAATTCATTCCTTAAGTAATAAATGACTACCTAGTGAAACGCCAACCGCCAGATAATTTTCCTGCAGAATTTTAACAACAACAAAAAAAGTCTTCCCCTGGGACCCTAGTTGGAAGGCACTATGGATGCAGCACCTGGGGTGAACAAGGGTAATCGAGTTTATAATAATTAATTCACAGCAGCTATTCTCTAGTGATCAAAGATTGAATCATATGCAAGTGTGGTTTTAATTTCCTCCTTTAAATGAAGAACAAGCAAAACTATAAATCACAGATCCAATTCTGCCATAAATCTCATTTGTTCCATTGCTTGCTGACAGTCTGAAAGAAATATTCTATTCCTTGCATTCTTTGTCCATATCAGGTTCATTATATTTTATTCTTTCCAGTAATATGTAAGCACAAGACATGCAGACTCTGACGCTGTTAGCAATGACTTCTCTGCTGCCCTTCGAGATTGACAGTGACAGGCAATCAGACATGCAGATGATACTGGCTTGTGTCTCTGTATTGCACTTTACATTATGAAGGAGACAAGATACATGCGTCACTACCCTTGAGGGGCCTCTTACAGAAATTTGTAGGTTGCATTGGACAAAACAGTTTCTGGCAACCTCAAGTTTTGAGAGTTTCTTCAATTTTGGAGCCCCCAAACTTTCCAGACACTAAATTCTTTTCACCAGTTCTTTGCAACTCCTTATACTAACCAATAGGATTCACTGACAAAAAAAAAAAAAAAAAAAAAAAAAAACAGCTAAAAAAGACATGAAAATACCCTAAACTTTAATTTTTTTAATCTTCTAGAAACCAATATCTTCTAGAAGGTCTCAGATGCTTCAGATACTGAGAGACATTAAAGATTTTGAGCCAAATTTGTGAGATGTTTTCATTTCTCTCCCAATCCTACTCTTCCTTTGAAGTTTTGCAGGTTTATATATAATTTTCTCTTTGTTTATACTTTCAAATATCTGATATATTTTTGTGGATACATAACTTTTTCTATGGGAATGGCTCTGCTTGATGTAATAATCTAATAGCAGATAACACAGATGATTTTTCCTTTTCTGTCCAAAATAATGGTTTTGCCCCAGTTACATATTGATATGCAGAATTAAAAGTACAACTGTTCCAGAAATAATGAAAAACTTATGCAAGATGTCTTTGGTCTTTTATATTTATTTAACAGAGAAAAGTATGCGGATTTTGATCACAATGTGGTGTAAATTTGTGGTTTCTTGGTCATAAATTTGAAGGTAAGATTATGACTCATCTTGAACTTGTAAAGATACGAATTTTTGCATAATATCCCCTAAAGTCATAGCTCATCATTTTGTAAGCAGAGAAACAACTTTCAGAAAGGCACTCATGGATTGCAATGCTAATCTCGGTCTATTTGCTATGTCTTGTTGTGTAAACCATCTGATTTATTAATTTCTTTGGCTTTCCCTCAGGGAAAGCAGTTTTTTCTCCCCACTTACTCTCAAGGAAAATGTTGAACAACATGGACATTTGCTAAGATAATACAGTTTATTTGAAACAACACCAAACCAAGAGTAGAATTGTCTGGGTCAAATTATTTAAATTTGTCTTCTTTCTAGGGATAAATTCCTCAGCATATAGTCACATCTCTGGGTTTCTATTTCCTAAAGTAGAAAATGAGGGATTTTAAGCAGTGAAAGTCTAAATTTCTTTCCAATTGAAGTAAACTATGATAAGAGTTTTGGCTTTCTCCTCTCCTTTTATGAGAAGTAGGCTGAGGCAAATTTGAGATGAGCAGATGTGCATATAGGGTGAAATACAAAATGGTATAGCGTAAAATACATGCCAAGCAATGTTCTTGGCAACACACATACACACATACACATATCTTGTGTAACCTTTGTAATTGTCTTCCTCATTGGGTAAGATTACTATCTGCATTGTACAGATGAGGAAACTGAACCACAGAGAATCAAACAGAAGAGTTTGGCCAAAGTCTCACAGCTAGCTATCAGTGTCGGCACCAAGCTTGAAACACACAGGCAGTTTGGCTACATAGTTGATGTTCTTAAACCCTGAGCTACAATGTTAGTTTTTTTTTTTTTTTCCACTGAAATGTGATCATCTAGGTTCTTTATACATTTTGGTAAATTCTGGCACTGCTCAGAGATATCTGAACGACTACCTCTGGCCATGAGCACCACTTCTCTAGGGACATCTTGCCTTCAAAGCATAATCCCAGAAGTCCTTCCTCATCATCATACCTTCTTTACAAAGAAGTAACTTGCTCCTAATGACAGAGCCACATTGGTGGAGAGTTATCGGTGTGTTTTGGTTTGTAGCAGCTAATTCATTTTAGTCATGGGAAATGGTCTCTCTCATATTTGCTGTACTCTAATTTCCTGAACAATATGTCCTTTCTCTCCATGTGTCTCCTCTGGAAGGCCTTCCTGGGGTTTCCTGTAGTATTTGTAATTCTTGTGGATTTTGCAAAGTGGTTTTGTGACTTTGTGTGAGACTTGAGGCAGAATAAAAATGTTAACTACTTACTTCCCTCATAGGAGGAAGGAATGACCTGGATGATGATAACAATAATGACAATGATAAAGAATAGAAGGATTTTTTTTTAATTCGTATATAATACAGAGTTGAAACATTTATTTCCATTTTGGAAGATTTACTCCAGCAGCAGTACAACACAATGTAGGAAAGGATGCCTGAGTTAGGAAGACCAAGTAGGAGAATGCAGACGTAACCCAAATGACAATAACAGTACATTGAATGGATGCGACGGCTGTAGGAATGAAAACAAAAATTGAGGGAATTTGAGAAATATTAAAGCGAGGAACTTGGTAGAAATTTGCAATTGGTTGCATTTAAGAGGATGAAGGAAAAGAAGTTGTCAAAGTAATGCCTATGTTTTTAACTTCACAATTAGGAGAATGGTGGGCAAATTACTTCACCTCTCTGAGCTTCTGCATATCCATAGGTGGAGCAGAGACGCTTAGCTGGTGAGCATATTGGAGCATTCTAGTGAAAGGATGCAAAAGTACCGAGAACGGGGGCAGAAGTAGGTAACACTCATTGAAAAGATTATTATTTAATAAATTTTATTTATTGAAAAATCAATGGCTTAGCATGTAAGAAGTGTGAGAAGTCATCACAAAATAGGTGACAGTGTGAACAAAACGCACAAGGGTGAGAATGTGTATGACCAACCCCTATGCTTTTTTGGGATCTAAAAAGCCAAAACGTTAATAGTCAGAAATAATTTTAATTTATGCTTCATTCTTGAGAAAAATGGCAAATAGCTAAACATACTTCTTATAAGAAATAAGAGTTTGAGAAACTTCATGTCTTACCCAGGGCCATGCTTGCATCACCAGGGTGGGCAAGGGGATTGCAAACTAGGTATGCTCCTGGAAAGACCTTCAATACTCACAACCTAACCATCATTATCTGCGCACAGAGCATCAGGACTACTCTCATTATACCCTCCATGTCTGCAGGCTGGAATGCAAAAGAACCACAGGGTGACAGTAGAAGGAGTTCATTGATGATGGCACAGCCATCACCAAGCATAAGTCTCTAGACAGCTTTATTGAGAAGGGTTGGCATGCCTAATTGCTCACTCACCCTGTTCTATTTATTGAGAAAGAAGTAAACTTCTTAAGCCAGAAAGAGGAAGAAAAATACCATATGATATCACTCATATGTGGAATCTAAAAAAAAAAAAAGACAAATTTATTTATAAAACAGAAACAGACTCACAGACATAGAAAACAAATTTATGGTTACCGGGGGGAAGGGGATGGTAAGGGATAAATTGGAAGTTCAAAATTTGCAGATATTGACTGGTATATATAAAACAGATGAACAAGTTTATACTGTGTATTTGACATCTTATAGTAGCTTACAGTGAAAAAGGATATGAAAACAAACACATGTATATTCATGTATGACTGAAACATTGGGCTGTACACCAGAAATTGACACAACATTATAAACTGACTATACATCAATTTAAAAAAAGAAGTAAACTTGTTATCTAAAATTACTGAATTTTAAGGTTTATTTGTTATAGCAGCTAGTTTTATTCTAATACACTATCCATTTTAGTCTCTTATTTATCCTCTTACCCGACCAAGATGTCCCCTTCTTAGGATCCCCTTAAGAATCTGGCTTCTCGATGCTGCCACTGAACAGCTGAAGCAAAGCCAGAAATCAGCTATCTCCACACATTTATTACATGAGATAGATACACTGTTACCTGTTTACTATCACTTTCATTTTTCTGTAACTTGAAGCCAAGAGTGCTCCCAGTTGCTACACCATTAGTGAAGATGGATGAAAAAAAAAAGTCTCAAATGTGGAATTCTGTATAAGTCTTGGTTATGTCAAGCAGAAATTAGCTCATTTTCTATGAGTTAAGCAAGTACCAGGTCTGTTCAAACAGGAAGAACAATTATAATAGCATCATTGCCTCTGTAGGAAATTTAGCTTTTTAATCAAAATGTCTGTGATGTTTGTATCCGACAGATCTTAAGATACTTGGAAGTCTAGATTTTAAAAAATGTGAAAGCTGGCATTTTATATGACTTAGCTCATCAATCATTTCTTCAGGTGTGCTAGAAATCTTGCTTACACAGTCTTTCTCTTTCTATAATAACTGAAATATTGGCCAAATAAAATAAATTACATACTTAACAAATGCAGCATAAACATTGCATATAGCCTTGTTTCTTTGATAGAATTTAGATAAAAAGACCGAGGCAGCAATCTAAATGCTTATAAGTGTATGTTTGGAAAATTACTTTAAAAACTAGATCTTGATATCAGCTTATTGATATGTCATTAGCCTTCTTCTCCTGGGGGGAAAATACAAGACAAAACAAACAACAGGGAAAAACTTTATTTTGTTAATTTTTCTCATTTGGATTCAGCAAAATAAAAATGACATTTTTCAGTGGCAAGCAAGTGAAACTGGAAGGATTATGTACAATAATCCATAAAGATTTCAAAAGAGCTTGGGAATTTGCTGTATGTTTCCTCCTGGTGGAAACGCTCACTTGCAAGTAATGGAAAGCTTTCATCAAGCAGGATTGCACTTCTGAATCAAATTTGGTTGTAGAAATACTTCTGTGGAAGCTATAAGATTAATTTATTATAGAAATGCTTCTTAATTTTTTAACTTATTTGTTAACATGTTATTCCTTGAATTAGCCAATTTTATCAAGCATCCACATTATGAAAATCCTATCAAGACAATGGCCTTCCTCTGAGGAGAGAGTTTAGGACAACAAGATATATAATGAGTTTGAAGCCAGACATTCTTAAGTCTGAAGCCCAGCTAGGCTCTTCACTTCTTGTGTAACCTCAGGAAATTTAATTAAGGCTTTGACACTCTTCATCTTGTCCATTATACCCACATTATATATTTGGTGGGAGGATACGGTAAGACAGCATATACAAAAGTCTAGCTCAGTTCCTAGACCTGAGGAACATCCATGGGTATTTCTTCTTTTCTTCTTAAAGAGTTAACATTCATCACATGGGTGACAAGACAGACACCACACTCAAAAGAAGTATGGATAGAACACTGTGAGGGTGCACAGACAGCTTCCGGGGTGGGCAGGACAGGAAAAGAAAGCAGGAAAAAGATGACTTATGAACTGAACTTGGAAAGAAGGATTTCAGCTGAACAAGGAAAGAGGTATGGATGTGTCTTCCATTGCTTCTTAGAAAGGGAATCACTTTCTGCTTCTCATCCAGCAAAGTGGTACATCCTTTTTAGTATTAACTGCACATCAGCTTCGTTAATGTACTTGATGATTTGAGTTCTTCCTTATTATCCCTCATTATTTGCTGTCTTGCCCAATTTAACCTCCTCCATCTGAAAACTGAGAAACTGTGTTTAGATTCTTTTTCATAGTTGTTTGGGTTAAGCAGGCTTGAAAGTGTTGAATCCTTAATGACCTGTCTTCATTATGTGAGGGAATTACATAATGCAGTGTACCAGCATGGCATTTAACCTTAAGCTTTAACTGCATTATTTCACCATTAGCCTTACGCTTTATATGACCCCCATTCTTAGGATGATTGGAAGAGGCTCACTCTTGTATTACTGGGGGATAAATTAAATTAAATTAAATTAAACATCCCAAGTGCCTATCATGGTGGGCCAGGCACTTTACATGTTCATCTTTGTATTGTCAAGCCTACCATGGTACCTACATAAATTAGGCACTAATACATATTGTAATGAATAAATGCTGGGGGTTCTGAAGAATATCAACATGATGAAATGATGTTTTGACACTCAAGAATTTTTAAAAATGATTATGAAGGTGTCCAAGTCCATTTGGGCCATTAATTAGGTGTCTTCTAGACAGCAAACACTTATTTCTCATAGTCCTGGAGGCTGGGAAGTCCAAGATTATGGGGCCAGCAGATTCAGAGTCTAGTGAGAGACCTCTTCCTCATTGACAGCTGGCTTCTCATTCTGACTTCACATGGCAAAAATGCCTAGGGAGAACAGTGGGGTCTCTTTCATAAAAGCACTAATCTGTCTTCATGACCTGAGCATCTCCCAAAGGGCCTACCTCTGATAGCATCACACTGGGAATTAGATTTCAACATATGAATTTGAGGGGTGGGAGCAAATATTCAGTCTACAGCAGAGGGGTAATTAAAATATATCCGAATAATTCCACATGTCTGATTATATATGTAGAGATACAAAGTAGTATAGGAATTAGATGACTAAAAGGGTAGATGACAACTGGGTGGGAAAGGAGAACCAGAGACTTAATGCGAAAGGCATAGTTAAAGAAGAGTATTAACAGGTGATTAAGGAAGAATAGTTTGAAGTCCAGATGTACAATTCACATGCATTCCTGCATGGTCCTCGTAAGATACCACCATGCTTCTTATGGCTGTATCCTTCCCACATCATAAAAGCATGAAATAACCCCAGACATATAGTAAATAGTATATAAGATGGTATAGCTTGTGAATTACATAGACAACTCAATTGTTAAGGCCAGTCAACTCTTATGAAACCAACGGGCCTGCCTAGTAAAATTCATTTGTTGTTGTCATATGTGGTGGTTCTTACATTTAAAGGGAAATTGCACAGAAAAAAATTATATTTTTTCTCATGGAAAAAATTACTTATTAATCCAATGAAAATTATCCTAAACATGTCACACAAGTCAGAAGAATCCTCACATCAAGCATAAGGTAAGATACTTGGAATTACAAAATCTGGTTTCAAATCCAGGCCCACCATTTTTTACCTACGAGTGTAGGTTATTTGCCCTTTCTTAGCCTGTTTCAGTATTACTAAAGTAGCAATCATAACCTTTACCTCAATGGTTAGGTGCAAATTAAGTAAGATTAAGGTTCATTAAATGCTTAGCAAATTTCAGAAACTTGGTGTTTATGAATGAACCTATTTACAAAACAGAAGAAGAATCACAGACATAGAAAACAAACTTAAGATTACCAGGGGGAAAAGGGGTAGGAAGGTGTAAATTAGGAGTTAAAGATTTGCAGATACTAACTTCTACATATAAAATAGATAAATAAGTTTCTTCTGTATAGCACAGAGAACTGCATTCAATATCTCATAGTAACCTATAATGAAAGAGAATATGAAAATAAATATATGTATCTATATGTATGACTGAAACATTATGCTGTACACCAGAAATTGAGACAATGTTGTAAACTGACTATACTACAATAAAAATGTAGCTTCTTTTATATCAGTTACATTGTCTTCATTTCCAGCTAATAGACACTTCTAACTCAAATTAACTTAAAGATTAAAGAAATTTTTTATTATGTGTAACAAAAAGCCCAGGAAAACACATTTTAACTTGGATCCTTAGAGGACCAGATTCTGTCTTTCTACACTGACATTCCTAATGAATTGTTTTTGTATGCTGTCAGGTTAGCCTTGATTATTCTCATGGCCCAATAGGGCTGCACCAGTTCCAGACATCACATGTAGACAGAGTAATGGCTGGAGGCATAAAGTGACTGTCTTTCCCAGCGTCTCATTTTTTTTTTAATAGATAAGTATTTTCTAGATTAAACCTAATATCTGTATTTCCTTTCTCTTTGGCAAAAATGAGACATATGCATGCCTATAAGTCATCTGCCAGGAAGAAGATGGGATTATTTTTATCAGTATGAGTAATTCACTTGGGATGGAGTGGATTTTGAGGAGTCAAAAAACATCACTATCATCAAGTATGATTTTCTCATTTGAATTTTTAATTTTATTTCATAAACCTGGAAGCCAGGATTAAATTAAATTTTTTAAAAAGTAGTCTAATAAGAGGAAAAATTTGGTGATGAAATATTTTTCAAATACATGTGAATCCTATTGAAGTATTTGTTTCTATCCAATAAAAATAGTCCATTATACTTATTCAATGGAGAAAAATACTCTTATCATAGAATTTAGGCAAGCACTAAAAGATAAAAAAAAAATCAAATTGAATCTTGCAAATAAGTCTAAATAAATTACAACAGATGGACTACCTCTCTGTCTCTCTTTCAAAGCTATTTTGCAAAAAACTCCATGTACTCCTCTGTGTGTTTTTTGTGTATTTTCCATAGGTTCTCCACCATATATGTATTTGATTTTTATGAAGTAGTGTTCTGTACCATGAAATTGCATTTAACCAGAGATGAAATATGCATTTTGATTTGACCCCTAAAGAGACTTGACATCATTTAATGTCCAAATATGGGTTCAGTAAGTTCTAGCAGCATCTCAGGAGCAGAGACTTGCATGCCATTTACTCACATTCTTTGTTCCCTTTGCCCTTTTTATAAATCTTTAATGTTACAAGAAAACTTTACCACAAGACATTGCATAGGCAATCATAATTTTGTAGAGGCATTATGATCTTAAAATACTACTTCCAATAAATATATGAAGTTCTGTGAAGAATTTGACCTCTTGTGAGGAAAAAGCAGAATACAAAAAGCAGGAATGGTTTCTCTTGGATCTTAACATATTGGCCTATTTTTACCAGATGTTTTTATTTTAGTGATTTTTTTTTTTTTGGTTCCACATAAATGACAATATTTTTTCTCCAACTGTAAAAGAATGAATATTTATGGAAAAAAATAGGTTGTGAAACATTACATTTGGCATTTCTATTCAGTGCCAAGATTTAATGATGTGGTGGGAAAGTTGCAAATTATTAATGTGTTCATTCCATTGAATGACCATAAGGTTTTCCTTTTATGGATGAAATGTTCCCATCCCAATTTTATCTTTAAGCTTTTTTTTTTTTTTTTCGTGCAAATGTGCCTCTATAAACCACATAACCCACCCAAAACAGCTAATGATTTACATACTCCCCAGATGTTTAAAACCATGTAGGAAAAAAAATAGACTAGCAAGACTAAACAATTAAATCACTAGAATTGTGACCAAGACACTCATCAGAAGACTTTTGTATTTCCTGGTAGCTTATATTTCAGGATTGTAAATTAATATTACAGCTCCTTATAACTCAGGATACGCCATGACATTTTGAGATCACTGAACCAATGCTGGTTTATACGTATTCAGATAGAGCTGCAGTTAAAATAATCAGGTGTCATAGAAGGAAAAATAAATCTCAAGCGTAACGGTACTATGGGCCTAGACTATAGCAAACGTGAGGATTATTAATTATCTATTACATTTTCACGCTATCACATCAAGAGGATCGAGGGAGTAAAAATTATCTGAAATTTTAGACTTGATTAGATATATATCTGATATTTAAAAATTGATATAAGACAAATTTTCAATATGTTTACTCGATACAGTTTAAGATCACAGATATCTATAATTTTCTTGTAGTAGTGCTAACTGTTATTTGATAGGGGGAGACAGAAGATGGTAGTAAGTGAGGGTGACAAGTGAAGCCTAATTAATTTTTCAAAAGTAAATCACAGAGGATGATACTATGTTTGTGCCTTCAAACATTCATGTTAGCGTTGCAGCATCTGGAAATATTGGACTTCGTGACTCATAGTAATTCAACACATAAGGAAAGAGAGCCAAACACACCAACCTCCAGTAAATTCACTTCAAAAGGGACGTTCCTTCCCAATGACCAGAATTATTCTCTCTCTCATCCAGGGAATACCCATTCTAGCCTATAGTTCGTGGGAAACTGGACTACTAGTATTTGGAATGTTGCTTGGAGGACACAGAGACAAAGCAAAAGCAAGTGGTGAGTTTGGCCAGAATGAGTGGGTTTCATTATAAGGTGACCGGAAATGAAGTCTGCTTTGAGATCACTGCTGGGGCTGGATACACTTGTTCACGGTGAGGTTCTGACGTCGTTCTCTAGCTCTTCCAGCCAACTATATCTTTTAATTCAGTCTTTCTCCAATATAAATCATTAGTTTGCCACTTTTAAATTTACATCACAGTCCAGTTATGCCATTTAAATTATTTCTACAGCATCTACAGTGGTGTTTTGGATGTGCCCAGTGGTTTTAAACCACACATTTACAATCTCAGGTTATCATCAGATTTGTCTGATAATATTCAAAGTCCTGGAGAGTCGCTTTGTTTATTGGTTTATTTGTTTGATTGTTTCTTACTTATTTATTTATTTCTTGTAAGGTACCTACCCCAAGATTATCATCTTTCTTTTTCTCTTTGAAACCACCCATTTACTTTTTCTCCATACTGTATTTCTCTTTTTTTTCCTATGTCTAGTTCTTAATAATAATGCTGCTGATGATAATTAAGATCTACTGCCTAATTACTAGTAACTCAAATGTCACAGCCAGGATCTGAAGTCATGTTTGTATAACCCAAATGTCTGTTAATTAGTCATTGAATAAACAAAAGCAAGCAAAATTGCCATTAAACCTATAATTATAAATAAAAATAAATAATCATAGTAAATGGTAAATATGACAAGAGTTAAATAAATATTTCTCTAATAAAATAAACATAAACAAGTAATAAATTCACAATGAAAGTGTCACTCGTTGCTTCTTTCATCTTTAGCTGAAATTCCCAAATGCTAAGCAACTTCAGGGAATAGTGTATAGGATCAGCAAACTGCACTATTGGCCCCACAATAATAGTATGATTTGGTCCTTTTTTGTCTCTCAGTGATCTTTTCAGCCATCTCTTACTGAATCAATTACTCCACATAAATTTTATTTCAAATCTCTTACTCTTTTTGAGCCCCCAGCTCTTCAAATTAAAAGATAATCTTGATCTTACTTATTACTCATGCAGGTACAAATGAATGAATGGTTAATCGCCGCCTAACTCCTTATATTCCACCTAGAACTTTTGCAACAAATGAATTTTCACCTTAGCGTCGGGAAATAATTTAACCTCTTTGAACCAAAGAAAGTGTACTTTTCAGAAATGACAATGAAAAGAAACAGTCCAGAATACTGAAACTAGACAAGTAAAATCATATTTTTTAAAAAAGGAGATGAAGAGAGATTACAAAAAATAAAATAGGAAGTTCATTACCAAATCTAGGCAAAAGTGATAATAGATATTATGAATTTTACTTTATATGTAATTGCATAGGTAAAATTATTTATTTTACATATACATTTTACATAATAACATTTTAAATTTATTAAGATTATGTATGATAGTAAAATATACCAAATTTGAAAAATACAGTAAGGTTTAAAGCCAATAAATAAATAAATAAATAACATAAAAACCCCAACTCCCATCTCACTGTGGTAGATTTGTCCAGAATCCTTTACTCACAGCTCTCCCTTGCCATTGTCACCTTGCAGAATAAACTTTTCCAGACCACTGACTTTGGACTTCTTTATGTGACTAGTTCTGGTCAGTAAAATGTACATGACTTGGTTATGATGCTTACAAGGAAGTTTTAGAAGCGCTGTGAGTTCTTGACAGTCTTCTTGCGTTCTTGGAAGGCACACTGGGCGGCATCATTGGAACCATGTTGCCCTCTTGTGTTATTGCCCTCCACCAAAGGGAAACCCAGAAAGTGCCCTTTCAGAGGAGACCTAAATCTGATCTGCGGACTGAAGCCAAGCTCAGTGGAGACCAACTAAGATCAGCAGGACTGTGGATACTCTGGGATTCTTTGAAGTGCAATATTCAACCTTCATACAGCGTGAGTAAGAAATACATACTCCTTGTTGTATATGTCACTAAGGCGATTTGTGTTTGTTTTTATTGCACATATGCTAGTGAATGCCGACTAATACATGTTTTATCCCATCTGCTTGTTCCTGCCCTAATTGGGCAGGGAGGAGAAAATCTTGGTAAAATATTTTCATGTATTTTTATACAGAAATTGTATTGCTTAAATCTCTTATTGCCTAGTTGAGGTAATATCTTGAAATACAATTTTCTAGTGTGATATTTTAATTTAACATTGTCCATGATAGGATAATTTCATATAGCATATTTGTAAATGATGAATACTATTCCATCATATAAAAACTCCAATTTAATTACTTTATTACTAGACCACTATGTTGTTTCGATTCATAAATGACACTGGGATGAGCACCTTTGATCTTAAACTTGTATTTTATTATAGACAGTAAGGATGTGAGAGTTTCCTAGAATGGAATTCATTTGTCAAAACAAATATATATGCTAAGTTAACCCTGCTGATGCTCATTGTTTCTGTCATCCAGAAATTTTGAATCATTTTACCCTTCCATCACCAGTATATGAAATTTCAATTTTTGTTGTACTCTTATCAGTGTTAAGAATTGAAATGCCTGAACATTTCTTAATTGTATAGGCATAAATGACATCTTGTTTTAATTGTGATTAGAATTTAATTTTAAAATATTGAATTACACGCATTAAATGAGAAAGGACTGCTCATCAGGAGTCAGGCTGGGATTACAGTGAACAGTTTATGTCACATTAATATGCACACTGACATTGTTTACTTTGCAAGACAGCATCAAAGAAATGGTATGCAAGGGATTTCTGGAGACATAATGCATTGACATTTTGAAAAATCATTTTTCAGAGCTCTTTGTGAATGAAATTGAGAAGACGTACTTACGGATATTAAAAATAGATGCATTTGTAATAGGTTGGAGTAGTGATTTGGGTGTGGTTCCACCAAAGACTGCAAAAATTTTGAAAATCTACTTTGAGTTGTTACAATGATTTAAAGATGCCATAGGCACTTGGTAGATGGGGGCTCGGTACGAGGCATTTCTTATATTGCATAGGATGGTTCTTCACAAAAGAAGGTTGCCCCCAATGCTGGAAACAATTTTCCTTGAGAATCATTCGACTACAGGATACAAATAACAACTTAGATGAGCTCTATAAGATCTGTGATAAGACATTTTTCCCCCTGGTTTGTGCCTTTATCTCTTTCTTCCCTTCTGTCTTTCCCTCTACACACACAGGTGCACACACACACACACGTTTATTCACGAATTCATTTAATGACTTGAGTGGGAAAACACTGACACAAAGCTCAAACTCATAAGGAGAAAACTTTAAGAAAGAAAGAAAGAAACCAATGTCCTGGATGACAAAACAGATTCCAAAAATATTATAAAAGACCAACCACTGAAAGTATTTTTAACAGGAAAGAAGTTAAAACAGGAATAATCACCTAAGCAACAATCCAATCAGAGGTGCTGTGGGGGCAGGAGTCAGTGAGAGCCTGTTGACGTACCGGAAGTCAGGAGGTGCTAAAATTGACTTCAGGCACTGTCAGTGATCTCAGGAAGCAGGTTGTGTGAAGATGTTTACTCAGAATTGGTTGGAAAGTTTTCTTCTGCCCTCTGCCCACCTTTCTACCAGCTCCTGCCATAGAAAAGTGGCAATGGTTTCTCTTCTTCTCGGTATTCTACATCTCACATGAGTGCCTCTTGCAGGCAGATCCTGAGCTGTAGCTCAACTCGCCAGGAAGTCAGGGAAATGTAGTTTTCAGGTTTCAAGCCCCTGTGAAGCCACGAGGATACAGAAGGGGAGGGAATGGTACTGAGCTATCAGTAGTCAATCTGACACATCAGGCAGGATTTCCAAACTGTGTTTTCACTTTTTATTTTGCTCTTTGAAACACAGTATTACCACACCATCTGCTGAACTTGTTTCTGTTCCTTAATTGCAGGAAATAAGAAATGTCAAAGATAGGTTCTAGATAGAATACAGTTCCTGGGATATAGATATGTTGGTGGTATGGCTAAGACGTGGAAACCAGTGTAGGAACTAGTTCCCGAAATCCCTGATTTCAGTAACATCAATCACATGAGTACCTATTTAGAAAACTGTGGAATGTGCTTTGTCTGAGAAAAAGACAAAGCCCCTAAACATGCCTAGTATTATTAGCAGATACCAGGAGCAAGATTAAATTAGCCGGCATTACTTGACAGAAGAAAGTGAAATCCATGGGAAGCATGTAAAGCGAGAACTGCAGACGTGAGCAGCAGAGGGCTTACGTGTACATGGAGTGGGCAGAAGGACCTTGAAAGATAAAGGGAAGTCCTCAGGAAAATGAAGGAGGTACCGGGATGTGCGGAGATAATGATGCTGGATACAGTAGTACAACCATAGCTGTCCTTTGTCATAAGTCACTCCTCGTGTGACTCTGCCACTCCATGATTATTAAGATGTGGTGTAGGACTTCTAATAATGTCCCTTCCATTTTCCCAATATTCTAGTGTTTTTTTAAACTTAATGCATTCTTTACCGCATCTCTCATGGACAAATCACATTCTTTCTCTAAAACAACTCCAAATTCTGCTCTTCAACATCCAGCATGTGCTGAGCGGCATTTGTTAAAAATACAAAATAATCTCCATATTGCATCTTCAAATGACTCTATGAACCACCACATAGGTCAAGATTATAAGGCGGGGAGAGATATCAATGCATTCACAAATTCTGATTTCTTATGTTTTAGACTAATGGCAAAGCTTTTCTGTAAATGTCCAGAAAGTAAATACTTCAGGTTTGTGGTGTCGTATCTTCTCCTGCAACTACTCAGCTCTGCTGTTGCCGTCTATGCAGCAGCCACAGACAACACATAGGTGGATTGGCATGGGTGTGTTCTATAAGAAATTTTTAATTGAGAATAAAATTAAAATTTCCTATAATGTTCATGTATCACAATATTATTATTATTTTGATTTTTTTCAATCATTTAGGAAGGGAAAAACCATTCTTAGCTCTCAGACTGTACAAAACAGGTTATAGGCTGGATTAGGCCAATAAGCCATAGTTTGCCGACACCTGCCCTTGACCTACACTGTCCAGTATAGTATCTAATAGCCATATATGGTTATTGATCATTTGACATGTAGCCAGTGTGGACTAAAGGATTAAATTAGGTATTAACTTTTTACTTTTTACTTTAAATTTCAAAAAGTAAGGATACTCAATTTAGTTACAAAATTTTAAGTGTGCTTCAAACAACTTGGGTATATAAATGTACTTTCTAATCGCAAATTTTAAGAAATATAAATAGCAATTGAGTATTTTTTATTAAAATTTAACATCTGAATTTAAACATGCTGGAAGTACATTAAATACACATCAGACTTTGAAGACTTGGTACGGAAGAAAATGTAGAACGTCATTAGTAATTTTACATTGAATACATGTCAAAATGATATTCTTTTGAACATATTGGTCTAATTCAATTTGTCTAATTGAATAAATTTGTCTAACTAAAATATATTATGAAAGGTGCTTTTATCTGTTTCTTTTTACATTATAACGTGGCTACTAGAAAATTTACAATTACATATGTGGCTCACGTTTTATTTCTATTGGACTAAACTACTCTAGATATGCAGCTAGGTTACATTTCCTGGCGTCTTTTGCAGCTTGGCGGGACTATGAGTTCAAGTTGAAAGAGTGTGGGAAGAAGTGGAATAGAACACATCTAAGCTTAGATCATCAATATTTCCATGCTTTCTGTCTTCACCCTCATGCCGACTGAATGCAGAGAACTCAAAAGAAAACGAGGAAGCTTTAGGGCATGCTGCACAAAAACGTGGATGGAACCTGAGTCCCGAGAGACTGCTTAGGGGCCAGCTGGCCCAGAGAACCACCCGATCCAATAACCCTGCTTTGAATGACAACGAGAGCAGGATATAAACTTTAATGGTGCTAAGCCACTAATCGTAATCTATTGTCTTCTGTAGTAAATATTCTGCCCTTAAAAGAATACCCCATGGAGCCAGGATAGGGTACAAGGCATATATGTATCTTTCTGCTTTCAACAACTGGAATACTAGACACACCATATAAGACAACTACTTTTTAAACATGGAAAACTTGAGGCATTGGCCTGTGATCTCTGAAAAGGAAAACAAACACATGAAGTCCTATGTTTAAGGGAGAGAGAGAACTCTAGAAACTCATAGAGAGATCCCCTTGACAACCTGACTTATACTGATCAGTGAATGTGTGAAAGGAAACTGTCAGAGACCTGGGGGAAGCCACCTAAAAGGAGGAAAGAGAATAAATTCTAGTGCCCATGATGTGAGTTGGGGAAACTTGTGTTTCCATCATCTGTAGTGGAAGGATAAGATATAAAGTAAATGATACATGGTGTAGAATTCTCACAAGGGTATAGCCTTGGTTGAGAGGTTAATGTAGCCCTAGAATAAATGCTGCTGTGGACCAATCTGAAAGCCTTGAAATGGTCAAGCTAATTCTAAGAAATCTACTTGTGTATAAAAAACCCCACCATTTAAAGGAATAAGAAATATCCATCAACTAACAAAAAAGTTATAATTCCAGCAAACAATAAAAATTATCAGGTATACAAAGGGGCAGGAAAATATGACCCACTCAGCATGAAAAGAAATACTCAACAGAAGCAAACCTGGAAATGCAATAAGGATGGGACTAGAAAACATAGACGTTATGACAACTGTCATTAGATGAAGAGGAATGAATTGGGAGTTTTGGATTTGTAGATACTAACTACTATATTATATAACAGATAAACAACACAGTCCTATTGTATAGCACAGGCAACTATACTCAATATCTTGTAGTAACCTATAATGAAAAAATTATGGAAAAGAATATATATGTGTGTGTAACTGAGTCATTATGTTGTATACCAGAGACTAATACAACATTGTAAATCAACTAAACTTCAATTTAAAAAAATACTGCATACATTTAATAAGGTGGAGGAAAACATGATCATGATAAGATGAGAAATGGAAGGTATAAAAATATCCAATCAGAAAATCTAGAGATGAAAATTATCAAAAATGATAAATACACTGGATGTGATTTATCACAGATTAGATACAGCAGAAAAATATCAGTTCACTTGAAGACATATCAATAAAAACCATCCAAAATAAGACAGAGAGGAAAAATATTAAAAACCCTGAGCAGCAGCAAGCTCAGGCAATAATCAGAATACTTGGAGTTCAAGAAGATGGGGGATGACATACAGAATAACAATTTTTTAAATCCAAAGGCACATCATATACAAATTACTGAAAATAAGTTACAGAGAAATTCTGTAGACATACATAGCTTAAAAGCAAAAGTACCAAAGAAAAGATGTACCACTCAGATAGCAATAAGAACATATGGCTGACTGAAGTGGTTAATAAGAATTAAATTACATTTCAGAACAAGAAATATTGCCAGGAATAAAGAAAAACATTTATGATGATAAATCGGTCATTTCATTATGAGGGTATAACAACTGTAATTGTGTTTGCTTCAAACAACATGACAGACTTGAGTAGAAAATAGAGAGAAAGACAAAATCCGTGGGTATAGTACATGCAGAAGAAATATATAGAAAATCAGCAAAGATTTTATAGACTTGAACACAACTATTAAATAAAACTCCACTCAACAACAGAATACATATTCTTCTGAAGTATACATGGGATACTCAATGGATAGATCACATTCTGAACCAACACCAAGTCTGAAAACATTTAAAAAGATTAATCACATGAGGTATGTTCTCTTTCCACCATGGATTCATTAGAAATCAACAGCAGAAATATATCTGTTAAATATTTGGAATTTCACGATAGACTGCTAAACAGCCCATGAGTCAAAAATGACATCTCAAAGGAAATTACATTGGAGAGGTGGTAAGACTCTCCCTAGTTTCAAGGATGGGCAGGCGAAGTGGCCCTAAACTAATCTGATTATACCATTATTGTATAATCAGTCATTGATTCAGAAAAGATTACATGAAAAAAGTTTATTCAGTCTGACATAATCATGGATATTGTCCTGGCGAGACTAGAAAGGTGACTCCTTCCTTTTGCAGGTGCCATGTTGCTCCTGCCCTCATGTTATCTTGAGAAAAAAGCCACCTGAAAAGAGAGATGATCTCAGGAAATGAGGGCCAAGAGAAAGAGAAAAACAAGAGAGCTCTGATGATACTGTCTGAATTAATAAAATTCAGCAAAATCTGAAACTAGGACTAATTTTCATCTCTGCAGTTGTAAAAGTCAACAGAATTCCCTATTTTTAAGCCAGTACAAATTGGGTTTTTTGCCTTTGCATCAGAAAAAGTCCAAAGTAATATATTCATCAAACCACTCCTCTTTTGTGTCTCTCCTTATAGGAGACTTATTCTCTAGCATTGCCTTTCAAAAACACATATGGCAAAACACTAAGATTCAAAATGCAGATGGAATGAGTATTCTACCTACTTTCCCTGACCTGCATCCTGGGTCTCTAATTAAAAACATGGAGGGACTGGTGGCCAGGAGAGATGGGCAAGAGGTTAATTTCTTCATTGGCCAGACTTCTGTGGTTCAAAGCTCAGTATCACTAGAAACTGAGCTCTGTTGCAAAAGCAATTATCATTTGTTTCTTATTAGTTACATTTTCCAACCAAATCATCTGTGCCGCAGAACAACAGTCAAGTGTCCCCAATGAGTAGCCACTAGGTTTTACTTTTTAATGCTTTTATGGGTTTAAATATAATTCCTTTGCTAACTACAGGATATTTCCTTTAATTTATTTGATTAAGCAAGCCAGGAATTGGAAAGATAATGTTTCCTAACTTCCTTTCTGATGAATAATAAATGTCACTAAGGAATTGAATAGTAGGAGGTAGTTGCCTGGGCCATCTGCTGCATGTGGGAACAGAAGAAAGATATTAAACTTTAAATTAGGTATTGCTTCACAGAACCTAGAAGATGAAAGAAAACACACACTAAACTGGAAGAGAATCATCAATTCCTACAAGTCAACTTGCTTCTTTGAAAGTATAAAAAGCATAGTTATCTCTTTTACTTCTTATTTGATGTGTTTTGTATTAGCTGAATTTGGAAAATCAGTAATTAGCACAACTTTTCTTCAGTTTGGTGTATCTTCAAATTTCTACAAATAAACGTATCATTTAAAAAAAGTATACATCTGCTGGACCTCTATGAAAAAAGAAAAATACTATTTTTTAGACATGTAACACGAAACAGTCTCATTTCCATGGCAACTATATCATAGGCCAAAGGAGAGAAATAGAACATGTGTGGACAAGTACATTTACTTTAGAAATTATTCACCAGGTTTTGATCACCAGCATAACAGTTAATTGTGATGAAGAAAGGCCCTCTTCATTTTTCTATATAACTATTTATAAGAAAGCAATGTATAACTATGTCCGATTTCTGATCTTTTAATGTTATTTCTGTTTAAACAAGTTGAGGAGACATTGATTTCTATGTGAGGAGTGTAAATACTGGAAAGGATGCTACAGAAATAATTTAGTGTAGTTGTTAATAGCATAGCTACAAAGTCAAGGAAAGAGTTTAGATTAAGATTGTATAGACACTTGGACAAGTTACTTGACTTTTTTACCTCTAAATTATTCATCTTTATAATGGATAAATATTACAAATTTCCCCTAATATACATATTAGGGAAAATAATGTACACATTTTGAGTGAAGGATGTGAAAAAGCAATTCAAAGGAAAAGAAATACACATAGTAAACATGTTAAAGCACTCAATTCCACTAGTGATTAAATAAAAACACATTTACCACTTTTCACACACTAAATTGAAAAAAAAAAAACAAAAACAGTTTAGAATGTCCATGTCAGTAGAGTGGTAGGAAGGAAGGATAAGTCTCATGCTCTGTTGCTGGATGTATAATTGGAACAGTATTTTGGGAGTATTTAGCAAGTATCCTGAGAGATTTTAAGATACATATACTCTCTCATGCATTTATTTCATGGTTATAAATCAATCTTATTGAGATACTAATGGAAATCTACAGCCATCTATATGAAAAGGTATCTATTGCTAGACTATCTGCAGTCGTAAAAAATTGGACCAACTTACATATCAACAGCAGATGAAGGGACAAGTACACTGAGAAATACTATGCAGTTTAAAGACAAATGAAGTTAGTGTGTGTACAATAACATGGAAAGATGTCAATGAGATACCATTTTATTAATAAAAAAAAGGGAAAACAACATATGTAATATGACCTTCTATTTGTAACCATAAGTATACACTTGAAAAAATGTTTTAGGTTTAGTATTAAAATGTTAAAGCTAGATTAATTATAATATTATTTTATAAACTATTCAGCAATGTTCCTGCAAAACCTGTGTTAAATAATTAATATTATTTATGCAATTATTTATTTAATATTTTAGGTCAACAGGTATAAATAGCAAAAGAACTGCAGTTGTCTTACCTAGAAATGAAAACTTAGAATAGAACAGTTGTACCTGAGATATGGCTGCCAACAGGACATTTCCAGAAGTGTAAATTGAATTATTGTCAAAAGAGGGTAAAGTATTAAGATAAAAATTTCTGTTTCTTCTTTGATGCTATAGATACAAAAGGATTAAAATGCATCTTTCTCTTTCTTTTTTCCTATTTAAAAAAAATAGTGCTTATCCTGGCATTCGTGTTCTCCTGTATTTTAAGTTCTTTGCTTCTTTTTGTTTTGCTTTATTTGTTTAATGTGAATGGTTTTGTGAATAGACAGAAATATTTGATTTTAGAAAATAAGTCACCGCAACGCATTAGGTCAGATGTGATGGGGATGGGTAAGGTTGTAGACTGAAGAAGCCAGGGGAAAGGAGAATGTCTTAATATTTAAATCCCAGTGGGAAAGATGCACATCCCCTGAGGCTAGGAAGACTGAAGAGCGATGAAATTCTTATGTGATAGTCATGTGTACCCAACTGGTACCAACACCCCAAAGTGATAGAATATTATCTGGTGACGACTGTATGTTTGTTTTGAGACAAACTCTAGATTCTGTGAGCAGTGGATCTGGCTTGGTCCACAGGGACTTGATTCATTAGTCTTCTCCTAACTGAATATTCTACAAGGTCTTCATGAATAAAATGTAGTGAGAACCAGAGACTCTTAGTATCTTTGGCTTTGTAAATTTAATATATCTTGTAAAATACGATGGGAAAAAGGAGGAAGTGGTTCTGACCTCAAATGATTATATTGAACAATTTGCTAGGCAGAGATTGAGTTTAAAACAAGTGAAATTTGATTTATATAATAAAATATGGTCTATCTAGCTATAATTTCCACATACATCAATTTCCTGGTTGTAGCTTCAAATAACATTATGCAATTTAACACTAAGTAGGTGGTTAATACATATGAGTTAATTATAACCTCAAAGTTTAATATTTTAGAATTGGAAGCTATCACTTTAAAATTTCTTGGTCTTGATTAAAAGAAAGATAAACTGAAATCCAGAGGTGTCCTGTGCCTTTCACAAGGACATGTAGTGGCTTCTTTGGCTCTTTATAAGACATAAAATGAAATACAGGAAAATCTATCTACAAGGAATTTGATAACTCCAGTCAGAATTGCCTGATCGGTTGGTTATTTGAATCATTTCCTCACTTATGTAATCCAAATCAATGGCAAATATTGAGCATTAACTATCCATACTGACGGTTGAAATGTCCAGTTGAGTGGATTACTGAGTTCTGCTCCTTCTTATTGACTATTGAATCTATGATTTGCAATCTAATTAATATATTAAATAGCTGTTTTTCCAAAATTAACAAGAAAAACTTAAGTGTTTATTGTTTAGTTTTCTGTTTATTGTTATCTCCTGGAGAAGTTCATTAAGTTTACAAAGATTTTTACTTACTTGTGTTCCATTTAGAAATACACCAACAACTTATTAAAAATACAGAGCTATAGAATGAATTACACTGTGAATAAGAAAGTTAGGATGAAAAGCCAAAGTGGCTGGGTAATAAAATCAAGCTATGAAAATATCTCACCAAGTTGAAACAATAGGTACTTGTTAACTTGAGAGGTGAAGATAAGTTGATAAAGATACAGTTAGGTTAAATAAATTAATTCTTAAACTGTGGGATATGGGAAAATTTGCTTAATAGCAATTCAAATAAAAATAACATAGGTTTGATGTGATTGAAACTCAATATGTACTCAATATTACATGGATAGGAAAATGCACAGTTGCACACAAAGAAACCTGACAAAAGAACAGGGAATGTGAGAGCATGAGTCAGCTGAGACAAATCAATGAAGCTACTAAAGGAAAGCAGGAAGAAATCAAGGTAACATCATTAGGGAAAAGGAGATAAATGAAGTAGGTTAATAAACTCAAGTGACAGATTTTTATAAATACTTATTTCTGAGCATTATAAATTTCTTACAGAGCAGTTTGAGTTTTTACTAGAGAAGAAAGTCTTTTTTTTTTCTCAAAATCATTGGCAAAATAAGACATCTGGTTCACTGAGTCTATATTCATTAAGGGAGTATTTATTTTGCATTTTCTGTGCCACGCAGTGTCCATAATTGAATATTACTCTATTAGTAATTGAGGCTTGTAGTAAATATGACCCAGGTCTTAAGGTTTGTTAAAGAGTCAGTGTACAACCAAACAAAATTGACATAATTAAATTGAAATGATTTGACAGTTTTTCTGGAGGCATTTCATAATTCTTTCTTTCATTTGATCCATCTTCCCTGTTTAAGGTGGCACAGGGCAGGCCACAGTGCTAAAGCAGTCTTGTGCTTCAGGTCACCCAGCATTTAGAGTGGACAGAAACAGATACAGACGTGACAAAATAACAAGGCGACAGCTGCTTTATGGATGGCGGAAGTGCAATGAGCTCTGTGGGTCCACAAAGGAAGATTAATTAATTCTTCAGAGATAAACTTTAAAGGAGGCAGGATGTTTGAATTGGGTCTTGAAGGACAAATATGAGTTTATCAGATTTTACTTGGGAGTGGAGCGATACTGCTTCCGTCAGTGACAAACTTATTGAAATATTTTAGGGCCACCATTACTAGCATTCAGGATCACAAAAACTGCAGAATAAAATAACACGACCCTATCTCATGTACCAAAATCAATGTCTAATAAGACTTGATTTCTATTTACCATTTTTTTTTCCCTTGGGAAACTTCTGTCATTCAAGAATTAACCTGCTGTACCTTCAGCTGGGGAGGCTCCCTGATCCTACTCACCAAACTGGATTAGGTGTCCCTTCTCCGAGCTCCAGTGAGCACTGTGTGCATACTCCAGTCACAGGAGAAAGTGCTCTCAAGCACTTGTCACGTTTAATGGGCACAATAGATGTTTGTATAAGTTGCCCCACTAGGCTGTGGGTTCCTGTGGACAGCTCTTATCAAAGTGCCTGTCACATGGCAGGTGGTTCCATAAAGGTTGAATGAGTTAAATGATGAATGAGAAGAATATGGAGATTTTCAATTGTTTTATTTTTGCAGTGAGTGTCGAATACATATTCAAGCAAAGGTTCCCAGTTGCCTAGGAAATTGATGACAAACTGCTTAGCCCAGTATCTCCAAGCTCACAATCTCTCCTTAATCCATATTCCCATCCCTAGCCCACTGATCTGAACCTTATGCACCATCTGAACTGGAGTCTTCCTGAGCCTGCCTTGGACTTGTCATACCCCCACTTTCCTTTGTATTCTCTCTTGCCTCCATTAGACTATGAGAAGTAGTAAGCATTGACTAAGATTTGGAAGACAGATTCTAATCCTAGCTTAGTCAGGAATGCCTGTAAGACTGCGAACACACTGATTAATTTTGAGTGTTTGATTTTATTATCATTAAATAGTTATTTGTCACTGCTGTCTTCCTACACCCTAAGTCTGCTCCCATGACTTTACCCAAAACAATCTCTTTCCCTTGCTTTAACTTCCTTTATAATATGCGTCACTATCTGATGACCCAGAAACCAGAATAGTACCTAGCACAGAGTATATGATCAGAATGTATTTACTGAATGAATAAATGAATGAATAATTGATTCCATGCTTATTTCATAACTCTGAAGCCCTTCAAACAGTCTTTGTCCAATATACCTTTGTGTCTCCAACATGCTTAAACTCTGAACCAGTCATATCGTGGATTTTCCAGGGATATTTTTTTGCGTGGTGAAGGAGGAGAGAATGTGTCACTCCAAAGTGTGCCATTCTGGCATATTGATTATTTTAAATGAAAGTCACTTGAGAAACAGCTGGTTCAATAACACTCTGACCCTCCTTTGTCCCTCTGAAGGCAGGAAATAAATCTCCCATGTGAAAAGTACCCTTCCTGTGCCAGGAGTAGAGAGACATCCTTATCACCAGAGATGGGGAATTTAGGGCTGAGAAGACTGTGTAAACAAACCTTGTTACCTCTTCACCAATTTACTACCACAAGTCCAAGCTTCTTTGTCTTGTCAATTCTTCACAAATTTATTGTTTGTTTGTCTAGATGGTATAAAAGCTTCCTGCTTTGGTCACTTCTGGGAGTCTCATATCTTTGGGACTTCTGTGTGTATGAAATTAAACTTGTTTTTCTCCTCTTCATCTATCTTATGTCAATTTAATTGCTAGACCAGCCAAAGAACATAGATGAGAAGGGAAAATCTTTTTGTCTCCTACAGAGGTGAATGCATGGATAATGTTTGAATAAGTGGTTTTCATTTAAAACTATAGTAACCGTAGCACAGAGGGAAGTCCAGATCTGTTCACTGTTGTATTAAAATCATGAACTAAATAGAACCCTAAAAGCATGTTCTTGAATAATTTTATGTAACATGTACAAAGGATGTAATTAAGTAAAGACACTATTTTATGGTATTGGGAAAAAAGTCGCAGTATCACACATTTTCTGGGGAGGAAACAGCAAGCCTTGGGCACTCATTATTAACATATTTATATATATGTAGATATAATAATAGGAGTAAGGACTTTACGAAGTTGCCTTAGAACAAAATTAGACTCCAACACTGGAAAGCAATTTCTAGCAGTTCTTTTCTTCTGAAGAAAAATGAAAAGAAAGTCCACCACAGCCCTAACATCTATCTGGATTGTATTACCTGTTGTCCTCTGAGGTCACTGTCATGTCTCCATTTCTCTGCTGATGCAGTCAACTCCACCAGGAATCCCTTGTGTTCACCTACCTTCACCTCCCAACCCCCTAGTTATCTTGCAAAGCATCTTTCAGTCGCCTCCTCTTTAGAAGCTTATGTTTATCAGATGTGGTTGTGCTCTCTTTTACCCCAACAACACTCTACATACATCACTCCTATCTCCTATGTCGCATATCTGATTCTGTTTTAGGACAGCCATTGTATATGGATCTTATTCTCCATATTAGTTTACAAGACTCCTGAGAGCAGTGAATCATTTACTCATCTTTGCTTCCTAGCAAAGTGTCTTGAATTCAGGTTGTATATAAACACCCCGTTCTATAAATTGAAATGGAACACTCCGTTTCCCGATGGTGCTGACCTACTCCATTCAAGAGAAGCACAAGGGAGGCTCTGGATCCCTAGATGTTCACACATATCTATGCATTTATCCAGGTACTCTAGCATTCCAACTGTGGCTTTGTATAAGGCATCAGTGGCCACAGTCAGGAAGAATGGGCTAAGAGGGGACACACTAAATGTTGACTTTGTTATTCAGCTCCTCACTTACCGCTTTCACCTCAGTGCCTACAGATGCATGATTTCCAGGTCCAAGACAGGGTAGAGGCTGCTGATACTGTTTGGGGCATATTCCAGGCCACACTCAGTAACTATGGTAATAGTTACAGGTAAAACAGCTGGTGGTACTGTACCATATAAATGAGCCAAAGATGGCCTTCATGTATTGGGGTCTAGGTTCTTATTCCTTCAATGCAGGCTCAGACTGGTTAGCTCAAAAGCCTGCAGGCCCCAACTTCAAATTTTTACACATGCAGTTACTTTTAAAATAATTCAATATGTGGATTTTTAGAAGTTAAAAACCTGCCTTCTTTGCACAGCCAGTGGAAACTCACCTCACATCTGCTGGCCATTGATAAGAGAGAGCCCCATGGTTGTTAGACTCCGGAGCTGTCTCTCTGAGGTCTCTGAACCAGAGACTCCTACCAGCTGCTAGCAACATCCCCTAGACATGTGAGCCCCTTCTGGATCCCCCTCTCCCCCAGGAGTTCCCTTGCCCATCTCCCCATCTGGATGGTGGTCCCCTGGGGGCTCTTCCTCTTAAGGAACCCTGTCCAGACCACCCAACAAAGAGCACTGGGGTGCTGCCTATCATGGTCATATCTTTTTCCTAGATCAGCCCCCAATACCTTCAACAGAATATCATCAAAGTCCTTTCTCAGAAGAAAAAAAATAAGATAAATCTATTTATATATAGAGAGAGAGATCTATAAATATAAATATAGATAGCTAGATAGGTATAAATATATACATAGATTCCCTTTTTATGTTGTTTTGCTTTGTTTTTCATTTTAACTCACATTTTGATTCTCTTATCCTTTTCCCTTTTAAACAGTCTCATGGGCTTTCTTTCCATCGATTTATGTTTTCTCTTGAGGAACAGATAGAATTTTAAACAGCACAGGTTATGTAACACATAAAGATTAAAAAATAAGAGCAGAGAAGTCATGCTGGAATGTGAACACGGTGTTCAAACACACACATCCTGGTCCGCAAAGTACCCTGCAAGAAAATCTGCTCAGCAAGCTTTTGGTGACCTGTACCTTAGCCATACAATCTTTATCTAAGGTAGGGAGATTACGGCTGTGAACCTTTCTTTTTTCCTTCTTTATGTAAACTGCATCCTTGATAAAGAAATACTAGCTCACACAGCCTTTCTCTCCACCATCCTTCATAGGCTCCAAGCCTGGTCATTTCCCATCACCTTAGATACTATGAAACCCTTCCATGGTTTTCAATTACAATTAACTTTAATATTGCCTTGGCCTCCCTCTGTGTTCCTACTCTGCAGTTGTGATTGAATGTGGACTTCTTGACAGCCCCAGCCCGGCATTTCATCATGGAAGGAAGCTCCTGACTTTCATCTAGACTGATTATGCAGGTATGAGTTTCCCATGGCAGCTGGCTGAGATCTCCGTGGCAGCTTGCCTCCCCCTGGCATGTATACTCTGTCACCAAAAGGCATTTTTATGTCTTTCTTTGCTATGTGTCCTTTATAGCTCCTTGCTAGACAAAACAATTCCTTAAGAGAAAAAAGGGACAGTGAAGGGAGGGCAGGGTGTGGGGAACCACAAAAGAATTGGAGGGGAGGAACAGGAAGAGTAGTGAGCAACAACTTCCCTTCTCTCAAATTGTCCTATTTGGTATGCCCTATAAAACTCTTAAAGGGGACTCAAGGGTTTTCAGAAGAAGGAAATAGGAATTTACCAGACTTCTATGTAAAGAAACAATTATATTGAATGCTGACTATTACCTTAATACTGTAGCAAGCATTTAAGCTCCATCAACTCATTAAAAATTGACAACAAATTAATTTGATGGTCACTATTATTCTCCTATTTTACCAAAAAGTAAACTGAGCAAAGTTACACTTCCTAGTTAGTGAAGACGGGGCCTTGAACTGTACTCCTAATACTTGCAGATCTTTCCTACCCATAGCCATAAGTTTATTCAGCCTCATGGTGAATCTGAAATACGTGTTATACTTTTGTTTTAGATGTAGACACTAAGGTTTGGGAAGTAAACTGCTATTTACTCCTATGTATGTACTATATATAAACGTACTATCCCTTCAAAAGAACTGTGATATCCTACAGAAAAACTACAAGCAGTAAATTAGGTCTTCAAAACGTAGAGTGGCTCCAAATTCAGACAGCTAGTGAGGTGATGGAAAGGGTTCAAGGACAAATATGTCTAGCTCCAAAACACACTCACCTTCCATTATAGCTTATTGATTCCCCAAAGTAGCCTAGACAAAGGGGAACAAGCCAGTCTCATTCTAATAGGATATTTCTGGGTGAAATTTTTCTTAGATGTTATTTATTTGTAATAGTTCCAACCAAGTGGCCATATTTTCTAACAGTGTCAAAGTTATTTGGGCCCCTAGGACAGATATAGGCATTTATACAACAACAAAAAAAGGAATGGAAAATTTGACAAATGACATCCCATTACACTAAGAAAATGGAGAAGAAAAACACTGTTCATTTTATTAGTCATCAAAATAAGTCTTTATTTAAGGGGTCAGGTGGGAAGAGTTATTTAACAAGACAGGATGCTTAAGTGTTAATATTTTTACTCTGGGTGTGGGATTTCTGATGACCAATATGAGGAATCTCACTAAATAACCACAAAAAGGAAATCATACTGCCTGGAGCAATGCCAGTGTGAGAGGGAAGGAGTAAAGGGGACCTACTAAGTAAGCAGGACAGTCTGCCAAAAGCCAGATTCAGGTTAACATACAGATTATTAGGGCATTTGATATATGGCTAATAAGGCCTGTTTTGCTTTATGGTAGCCTTTTTCAATTCTTATTTTCCATCATATAATTGACTTGTATGTGACGGAAATTTGATACCAACTTCACCATCCCGATAGAAGTATTTCTTGTTTTATTTTTTAATAGTATTTTTAATAATATTTTTAAAATCGAATCCAGTATTCTAAAGGTGTTCTTTACAGACTTCTCTAAGAAAATTCATTTGCCTGTCCTCTATTCACTCATATTCATATCAGTACCATAGCAAGTACCGATACTCATTATCTTGTTTTCTTGCCATATCTCTGTTTCCTATTAAATGAAATTATTAAAGGAAGAAACTCTAGCATTATAACCTATTTTTAAAAGTGTTTAGCTTTGTTCAAAGTAAGTTATCAATAAGCAATTAATTTATAATTGAAATTGTAGAATACAATCATCTGTGCCTCGATCTTTGTTTGTTCTGAGCCCATAGTGGAACTGGATAATGGGAAGTAGTCCTTTAAAAATGGAAAGCTGACTTAATACGTGTATGGTGGTGGTGGTAATGTTCTATCTTATTTCAGTTAAGATATAATTAATTAATCAATTAATTAGGTAAGGCACAATTCTTGCTGGAAAAGTACTGAGTGGCTTGTTGACTACATGGTTTAAAGCCCTAAAATTTATAGACAGAAAGGAGTAGGTGTTTGATATAGTCAGCTTGCCCATGGTATCCACTCTATGCTCCAGAAGACTGGCCACCTGAGGACTGCAGCCCAGTGTTCCCTTCTGGCTGTCTGGTTGTCATCTGGGTGTGGTCAGTGGGAAGCACAGGTCAGCATCAGAAGGAGGGAGGGGAATGAGGTCGGGGAATCTACTACCCTGGCTTTTGTCCCCTTGGGTCACCACAGTTGGATATGTCCTTCTACTGTAGGTCATAGTCCCTGTCAACCCCTGACTCTCTCCATGCCCTTGCCATGCTAGGTTCCATAATCATGCTGCTGCATTATTTCCTCAGACCCAAAAGTGGGAAACGCCCCTGCTATCACCAGCTCTAGGAGTAATGCACAGATTCACATTTTTTATCTAAACCCTCCACATCCTTGAATATAATCCCTTTATCAAACTCTCCTCAATTGCATAATTCAGTAATGCTTTTTCTTACTGACAGAAAGATATGGAAAGTATCACATGTAGTGCTTGGCAATGATTTACGGAGCGTCTCTATGGATGTGCCTTGCAGTAACTTGAAAAATATAAAATGCAGAAGCTGTATCTTTACAAATTAAAGCTGAAATTTGAAAAATTCAAGTCCTTCTTCACACTTTTTTACACAACCACAAATAATAGCTTCCATTTCTTTGCCCTTGTACTGCACTGATGCGATTTGAATTTTCACTGTATCGGGAAAAGGACTAGGTGTGATTATGTGACTATAGCCACAAGTCTCAATAAAAGCAAGTGGCAAAATCAGAGTTGGTAGTAGTTAAAATACAATTAACTTGCATACATTTGTAAAATCAGCTTTACATTTTTAAAGGACTTCTTGGAATCAGTATAAACAAAAATTGAAGCACAGAAGATTGCACCTTAAAATTTCAATTCAATTTTATGAAATAGTGTAACAAAAATTTTAGTTCTTGTTTACCAGGTGTCTTTCCTAGATACTTTCCAGTGTGTTATGAGTACAGATTGAAGACTCCAAGTGAGAAGCAGTTTATGCATTAGTAAAATCTTTCCTCGTGAAAACAAGCAAAGGTGTTTTGATTAGAGATAGGTAGAAACCAATTTTGTTTTAAAGTGTGAGGGAAAATTTTGACTAATAGAAAATAAAATTATTCATTATATGGGAATACATACTAACTGCCTTTAAAATTTATTAAATTGTACTTTTCAAATATATGGAGAAAACACCTTGCTGATAGTGAAATGGACTGTGAGCTCACTTGTATGTCAGAGGGACTTGACCTTTATCCAGTTAACTAAGGTACATTTATTACTATTGATAGATACCATTTATTTTTCTTCTTTCTAGTTCCACATATTCTATGTGTTCCTATTTTGACAGTTTGAAAGTGTATTCTATTGACTGTATATGTGTGGTTGAAAGAGATTTAATTTTCAGGCTATAAACATCAAAATTAAGTAATGCTTAATTACACTTTTATTTCTCAATTGTTTACTATTTCAGATATAAATGATACATGTTTTTGATTGACTGCCATTAATAAACATAAAATTTGCAAATTTTATAATTTTTCAGAACACTGAAGTCAATAAAGTAATAATGTATCGTGTAACTACTTTTTAATAGTATTTATTTAGAAAACACATTTTAGTTTCTACTATATGCCAAGTAATGCCTAAAAGAAAATTTAGGAATTGAATACTAAAAATACTTGCAGTTTAATGAAATCACAGATACTTGATTAGATCATGTAGTATGAAGAGCTGTCAGCTCAATATATAACTTTATGTATAAATATATGAATATCAAATCACCGAAGTAAGAAAAGTGCTGTTGGTCAAGATAAATTATGCTGTGGCAACAAATAATCCCCACAATTCGTATGCCTTAACATGATGGAATTTTATTTCTCTCTCCCTCTGTATGTTAAATGCAGGAAGGCAGGTTGCTCTAGTTATTAATAGACACCCAGAGATTGCCCTAACAAAGGCTCGATCTTGACACAGGCGTTAATAATCACCATGACCAGGAACACATGACATATCACACACTGAATCTTAAAGCTTCTACCTGGAAGAGACACACTTCACTCTCCCGTATGTTTCACTGGTCCAACCAAGTGTTTGACCACACTTACCCTCAGAGGAAGTAGAGAGGCACAACGTGTTTAGAAAAAGAGAACTGAAATATTTAACAGCTCAAATGCTTACACAGTGTTAAATCTGAATATACAACGCAGCATATTCCACAGGGAAGGTAATACTGAAGTAATTCCTAAATAGGAGAAAACATTTTTTTAAGGTAGATTAGTTATTTCAAAAATAGTTTGCACCCTAATCTGTTCTACAGGTCCTTGTAACTTAATTTTTATTTAATAATTTGTCATAATAAACAAGGATTTGTCTTTCTAATTATTAGCCAATATCTTCATATATAAGATTTTTCTATGCATGCATTATAGATATATAATGATTTGACATTTTTAAAAAGCCTAAAATATTTCATCAGTATTACTGTAAAGATAGTCTATGTCCTTTGTCACATATACAAACTGATATCAATATTTTTATAAGTTTATGAATGTGCTCTAAATTATTTTGAGAGGTTTGGGTTTTCTCTCATGCTAAATATTTCCCTCTAGTTCGTTGTTCTATGTTGTTTTCAAAGCAAAACTAGATACTACAATTTTGATTTATTTATTAAGTGACCTTTATGAGTTTTGTGATGTTCCAATATACTGGATGCCCTGTATAAAAAAAGAAAAGACACAAATGCATGCACAGATAAAGTATTTTTTTCTTACATATCAGAAAATGATGTTTTGTCATTGTTGAGTAGAATTTGAACTTGGGAAAGCTGATGTTTCCTTCAAAATTCAAAAGTGACAGTGCTAAAGCATATTCTGGCCCTGGGAAATTCAACTTACCAGTCAATTTTAGAACAAACATTAGAAGATAAATGTTTTGTTTGAGAGCTCATCTGTGGAAGAAACTATAGAATATTTGATATTTTTTAAATGGGTCCAAAATAAATTTCAAATATAATATTAGGAAGGTTTTCAAAGGCTATAGATCTACGAGAAAAGAGTTGTATTTTTACTTTTCTTTGGAAGACAGTATTGGATGGTGGGATTTTCGGTAATATATTCATAGTTTTCTTTAAAAGCCACATTTTTATTTTTTCCCAAATGTTCAAAAAAATGCTGCCAACATTCTACCATTCTTTCCAAAGGAATTAAATTGATTTCCATCTTCAACTACAAGTACAGCTTCCTTTCCTTTATGAAGCTCCCTTTTCTCACTTTATTGCCTATTCTAATATTCGTTCTCATTTCCTCCAAGTACCTGCTTCTCTTCTCTCTAGACAGACTACAATTTCCTGCCTGAATGTTCTGAGTTTCATTTTTTTTATTTTCAATTCTATCTTCTGGGTTTAAAATCGTTTCTTCTCTTGTGTTTCAGTGAAATGCTACCAGTTTCTCTTTCAAGTTCCTTGGTTGAAAGAAATCAGAAATTGCAAGGAACTGACTTTAGATGCCCTCAGGATATGCATATACAGCCCTGAGAATGCTCACAAATATGTATTACCATATATCTTGTACAGAAGAGGAAATTATGGTTGAGAGAGACAATTATTATAATAAAAATAATTACAGTAGTTAATGTATTTCTATCTTCTAGGCACCATGATTTGCCTGTTACAGAAATTATCTCATTTAATCCATACAGTAATTCCAAAAGGTAGGTAGTATTATCTCCATTTTATAGAAGAAAATGAAACTCAAAAATATTAAATCATTGGCCTATACACTGTGGAATTTTAACTAGCACTCTATAAAGAGTTCCCCAAAATGGTAGTCACAAAATGATTCATGGGACAATGACCATAATTTCCATGATTTTATGATGATTTATTTATGAGTTAACCCTCACTCTCATATCAGATTCATATATGCCAAAACATCACACATGGTATGTTGATTTGTCCAGAGGTAACAAACGTATCTTAGTCTGTTTGGGCTGCTTTAACAAAACACCACAGAATACGTAGCTCAGAAAGAGCAGAACCTTGTTTCTCACAGTTCCAGAGGCTGGAAGTCCAAGCTCAAGATGCCAATATGGTTGAGTTCTGGTAAATGTCACCTTTCTGGTTCATAACTGATGTCCTCTCTCTCTGTCCTCACGTGGTGGATGGGACAAGGGATCTCCAAAGCCTCTTTTATAATAGCACTAATCCCATTCACAAAGGCTGCACTCTCAAGAACTAAGCGCCTCCCAAACACCCACCTCCTAACGCCATCATCTTTGGAAGTTAGGACTTCAACATATGAATTTTGGTGGGACACAAACATTCAGACATTAGCATTTGGTAATGTCACCCCATAGATAGTCTAACAGCTGGTATCATTACTTCTTTTTTTCAGTTGCTTTCAGCACATTGAGATGCAGTGTAGTTAAATTGCCATTAGCTAAATAAATTTAAAAATACATTATTTTAAAAACTATTATTTTTTAAAATAATCTACTCTGTCATGACATGAGAAATGACTATAAAATGATATTTAGAGCCATAAAAATGTTTGCTGATCATCTCATGGCCAAAACTTATGAGACATTCAACATTCAAGATAAAGTATGCAATTTTTTTTTCCCACTTAACAAGTGCAACTGCCTCTATCAGCTGACATTTTTATTGGCATTGTGGAGAACATACATATCTTTTTCTTGTAACTCCACATAACTTCTACTGTGGGTGGAGTGTATTTTCCAGGACCATGATGTTGGACTTGGCCATGTGATTTTCAGTGCTTAAAATTATCTTAGTAGACTTAGATATGTGGGTCTGGTTTGCCTTGCCATTTTGAGCACCGGTTTTCTATAAAAAACATGCTATGAGTAACTTTTGATTAAAAAGTAGTAATTAGAAAACACACAGAGCAGTGCTGAACCTAACTCACAGTGCAGAACCAAGCCTAGCTGATCCTAAGTGGATGCCCCAGTGGACCCACAGACTATAAATATTTGAGACAGTTCAGCAGCAAAACAAGTGCAGATACCCAGTGGTAGTCAATGGTATGCTGAATAGCAGATATTTTTTTGAAAATATAAGCACACAAAATCAGTCCCTTCAAGAAAAATGAGTAGCCACATATTAGAATGTTATTCCTTAGAGGACTTGGGTATTTGCTGTTACACTCTGCCAACTTAAACCAGGGATTCCAGCTCATACTGTTTTGTTTTCACAGACACGGATTCAGAACTTGACCATGATTTTTTAATAATTAGTATGTTAGCTCTTTATGAAATTCTTCACTTCACTCCTGTGATTTTTAGTCAGCCCACACACAGTGGGCTCGCAATCCCTTTCCCTTCTAATCTACACTGTTTTTATAACTTAAATAATTCATGTCTCTAAGTTAATTACAAGTGCCCAATCAGGCAAACTTTCATTGATGGCATTTTGTTTGTATTTTCCTGTTTGTGTTAACTTTCTTCTTTTGTTCCAACAATCATATTGAAAACATATATTATGTATAGGTTATGAATGTGGGCTCTGTAATTAGACAGAAAATCAATCACAATTATTTAATTTTGTTAAGCTTCAAATGCCTGTTCTTGCATGGATTGATATTAATTGCTTTTACAGTTGTTGCCAGTGTTAAATAAGTCAATAAATTTCTTAGCAGAGTGGTTGACACGTAGTCAGTACTCAGTGGGCAGAGTAGGGGGCTGTGGGAAAGGACACTATAAGGCAAAAGACTGCCATTTTGGTTTATCACACAAGGGCCATCACAATATGGTCTAAAACTGCCTTGAGAAATCTACACTACCAGGTACCATCCTTGTACACTAAAGGCCATGCACACAATTCCTCCTTGCTTTAATGTATGCTTGTTTATTCTTTCTATAATGTCTTTATTCTTCTCTTTTTTTTTTTCCTAGCAGCCAAACTTCTCTATTTTAAGATGCAAGTCATATATTACCTCCTCTGAGATAACCTCTGTGATCCATGCATGATGAATTTGTATATTTCACCTTCATTATCCTATGATATTTTGTTACTAAAATTATGAGCCTGTATGCGAAACACCCATCAAATGGTCAGTTGCAAGAAAGTCTGGGGACGTTTTTATTCATCTCCATAACACTAATGCCTCTGGCCGTACTCAGTATGTGTTTATTAAATGAATGAATATATGTATGCAAGAATGAATGAGAATGGTAGTTCACTTTTTGTGAAACAAATATTAACATGTGAAGACTCTCTACACATTCATATTTTCTGCCAAAATTAGTAAACACAGACTCTTCCATGAATTTAATTTTCCATGTGTCCACATGTCCCAAGATCTGTGAATACCATACAAACCCTTCCAAATATTCCTTTATATAATTTAAATGAGATCATCAGTACCCATAGTTATATAACTTCAATATGTTGGATCTTGTTATTTTATTCAAAATGACTATCAGTTTGTCATATTTGACATCTCAGGTAAATATTAAGCGTTTTAAGAATTTCTGTGAATTTTACCATTCTTGTTATGCTCTCCAATTTGGATATTCTGTGTCTACATTTGGAGAGCACAGTTGGATGTCTTTATGAAGCCTTGAATAATTTTGATACTAATTTAACTGTGATAGACTAACTCCAGCATCTTGATTAACCTCAGTATTTTTAGTGCTCATTGAGGCATTTTTTTGTCAATGGTTTAAAGATTACAAAATTCAGAAGTGAACATCTGCTATTCTTTCCATCTTCACTACATAAAAAATTCAATTCCGGAAGAAAATCAGAAAACCCTCCAGGACTAGGTATCTCCATATTGTCTTTGATTTCACTTTGATTTTCAATTTAAATACGTCTGTAGAGTTTAGTTACAATAATAATTGTGTCAGACTGGGTACTCCCTATGTGCCAGGCATTGTATAGACTTTAGATAAATTACTCATTGAATTCTAAGTTGGTACTAAGAAGTAGCTATCATTATCTTTATCATATATAGATAAATGGATAGACAGGTGGATAAAGAGATGTGGAGCCTCAGGTAAATTAATTTGCCTACAGACACATATTTAATAAGCAACCAAACCTGGCTTTGAATTCAGTTCTAAAAAATTCCAAATCCCTTACTCTTTTCATGTACCACATGGCCTATGTGCTATTTTGCATTTAAAAGAGGAATTTAGTTGTTTAGTTGGAGTATGTAATAAAGTATTTCATAACCGAGACAATTCCAGCCAAATGCACGCACACACACACACACACACACACACACACAAACACATATGCACACACACAAACACAGAATGACTTTGGTCCCCATTTCCCAAACTTGGCAAAGTCTTGATGTGTAATTATAATATACCAAGCATAGCCTAGAAAGCTAGAGGGTAATTTTATCCTGATGTTCTTTTGATATAAATGAGCAGGAAAGGCAAAAAATATTTCAGTCTTCCTCTTATTAACCAAATGAACATCTGAGCAACCTGCTTGAAACACTCTTTGATGTAATTTGTGGATCTTAGCAAAGTTCTGCCCAGAGCACTGTTGTAAAGATGAATAAGGGCCCTATTACAAAGTCAACAAAAATATAGATCCTTGATACAATCATTTAAATAGAGTTCATGATGTAACTTAAGTACACAAGTGTAAAATGGAGAACACAAATGACGAATTGTACACGTGTTGGGCAGAATGTTATTTTTTATCAGATTAAGTATGTTAACTGACTGAAAAGGCGAATTTTGTCATTAAAAAAATGTTTAGTTCTCTTGTCATGTCATAGTATCTTGTTCACTTCCAATATAACACTAATTATATTTATAAATTAAATAGATTTATTTGCTTCATGCTTGCTTTTCTTCAATAAAACTGTTTTCCAGAGCAAGAACTAAGTTTATCATGTATCCTTAATCCTAACCACATAGTAAATACTCAGTAAGTATATTGTTGCATAAATATTGTGAATGGATCTATTTAGATGGTCTTACTTATAACCAGTCTAATAGACAACAATCAAAGTAAAATGTCATCTTAGCTTAAAATATTTTAAACTATTTATTTTAAAGTGCAATATAAAATAACGTTCCAAACTCAGCTTTGCTGTGTACTAGTTATATGACCTTGGGCAAGTTATTTAATCTCTTAATGCCATTTCCTCATTTTAAATTAATCATGTCTACATCCTAGCATTTTTGTAGGGATTTCATGAATCGACATCAGTGTCTAGTATAGTGCCTAGTAGGGACTATATAAATGTTAGTCTTATTTTCATTCTTTATTAAAGATTAGGCATTTTTCCTCTGCACCATGATATCCAGCCACGTTGAGGGGATGGGGTTGAGGAAAATGATGGTATGTAAGGGATGATCCTTAATCTCTTAATGGAGACTTTTCTAGCACTAGGAGTTTTCCACGACGGCAGTCACTTTTGCTTAGAAGTCATTACTTTCATAATTAAGCAGATTAAGAAAACTCCATAGAAATTAAAAACAAACAAGCAAGTGGGAATAGCCTGCCACAATGGAAAAAGTATAAATATTGCTGAACAATAGACTTACTTTCAAATTCTGGTGATGATTGTGATCTTAGACGAGCACCTTTCTGATTTCTGGTTTCTTCATCTGTGAAGTGGGATTTGTTTAAAAAAAATTTTTTTAAGATTATAACGTGCAGAATCTTAGCAAAGTTGTCATTTCTGCCAGAGAATTTTATAACTCTTCTTTGATTTAATACATTTACTTATCAACAACTGGCTCCTCAAACAACCTGAAGTTGCATGGCCTAGTGGTTTAACACCCGTTCCCTGGTCCAGAGGAACTGAGGGGGGACCGCAGTGACTTGCAGTGTGACTTAGCAGCAACAGTATTCAACAAAGCCTGTGGATTCTAAGCCACCATTCTGGCTCCTGCACATTCTCATGTGTTGGAACTTGAGGAAAGGACTATATTTCCAAGCCTTTGGCTAACCATGCTGAGTTTATAATTATTATACTTAATCATAATGAAGACCAAATGAGAAAATGTAAGCGGAGATGTATTCAGATCTATAACGTGCTATGCGAATGTAATAGCTTGGGACCCAAATGTTACAAACGTGGAATACTTGCTTCAGAACCCAGTGGGGCAAGTTTCATTCATCTGGATCCAGCAGGCATTGCTAGGGAATATGGCTGGGCATTTGGCATCCTAGAATTAAAACAGGAGCTACTAATACGTCTCCGACTATTATGAGGTTCATTCATAATTCACTCTGCCCAAGCTTCACTGCTAAAAAATCCGCTGAAATACAGCCCAGCCCACTCAGTACAGCTTATTTACCAATCTCACTGCACACCTTCTACGTGATGTGGAGCCATCCATCAGGGACACATACAATATTTCGGGCTCTGCTATTTCTTTTAGCAAGAAAAATACTGCTTTTAAACTGTTGCCAGATGAAAACTCTAATTTTTAATGCTATCTTACATTTATACCAAACAAATTAACATAGATGCCACAACACAAACAACTTAGTCTTTCTTTCAAGCGTTACCAATTGTAACAGTAAAGTCAAGAGATGATGTGTTAGTTTGCTAGGGCTTTCATATCGAAGTACCACTAACTGGGTGATTTAAACAACAGAAGTTCAATGTCTCACAGTCCTGGAGTTTAGAAATCTGAGATGAAGGTGTCAGAGAGTTGAATTTTCCCAGGCTTCTCTCCTTGGCTTATAAATGATCATCTTTTCCTTGTGTCTTCACATGGCTCTCCCTGCATGTGTGTGCATTCTAATTGCCTCTTCTTGTAAGGATACTGGTCATATTAGATTAAAGCTCATCCTAATGACCTGACTTTAACTTAATTATCTCTCAAAGACCCAAATATAGTCACATTCTGAGGTACTGAGAGTTAATTTTTGGAGGACACAAATCAGTCCAAAACAGATAGTTATGAAAGTGCAAAGACACATTTCTAAGAGAATTTGATGGAATATTTTCAAACATTTTCTCCACTTTTTTAATTAACAAAGATTTGGCAAACATTTACTAAATAACAACTTGGAGCAGGAATCTACATTATCCTCTAAGAAATAATCAGGTGGAAACACAATTAAAGTAAAAGTAAGAATTCTATAATTTTTAATAATCTTCATAACCACCCTGTGTTATTATGCCCATTTTGGGAAAAAGTAAACTGAGACAAAAGAGGTTAAGTTACGTGTTTAGAATCATATAGGTGGTAGCTGGTAGTCCCGCTAGTCAATCCCAGAACTGTCAGAGTCCACAGCCCATAATTTTTATTCTATTTAAAAAAAAATGTTTTTTTCTCTAATATGTTGACTCTACAGGAATGCATGGAGGCTGGACTAATCAGCTATCATTAGGGACTTCAAAGAATGAAATCTTTATCAAGGATTGGCTTCGGGGGTAAGCTGCAGAGTATGACCTTAATGCTCACACTCGTAAACCACAGCTCTCCCCAACAGCCCTACATTGTGCAGTCCAGAGGTTCAAAATCCCTTCTGCTCCTAGAAGGATGAAAGCTGGGCACCGGGAAGCTCTGCTGTGGTTTAACAGCCAGAGAGTCAGAAGATAAATCCAAAAAATACAGAAGGTGACAAGGGATTCAATGATACAAGCCGGAAGAGCAGAATGAAGAAAATGGCAGACCCGGGAGGCCAGGGTGAGATCAGAAAGCAAGGAAGACTCCAAGGCATTAATGTGCATGGAGAGAGATGGTATGAAATATCTCAGAAAACCAGCTCCGGGGCAGGTTTTGGAGGACATCGAATGCCACAGTAAGGGATTTGTGCAGTGGTTTCTAGGCCGGTGGTTCTAAACATTTGTTGTGTAAAGAAAACACGTGGAGTACTAGGGACCTGTTCCCAAAGTTATTTATCTTGTACCTCAGAAAATTCTGAACCTAAGTTTCCATATGTCCCACATTGAGAACTATGTCTGTAAACGGAGTACAGCCAGGAGGGGACGGTGAGCAGGAGAATGAGACACTGGCAAATGAAGACTGGGAAACTGGGAGACCAGTTAGGACATTATTTCAGTAGATGTGAAGGTAGTTATACATTCCACGTATTTCACACTTTAATACACATATAGTATTCTTTTATTCAACTTAGTGGAAGAAAAGTTGTTTGTTGTTTTAAACCAAGATTGAAACTGTGTGCAGTCTCAAATAATCTCAGAAAGCATTTTAATTCTCTGTAAGCATCTTGCTGCTTATCGGATTGTTTTTCCTTTAGCTTAAATCTAATAAGATAATAAAGCCACTAAGAAAGGATTAGTGATCCCTGACCTGTTCCTCTAAGATGCTTTTACCACTGGTATTATGAATCAACTGAGCTGACTTAAGTAAAATAAACGACATCCTTTACTTTGTTTAATCTGGCAGTAAGAAAGACCTAGGTCTTTCTTAATGTTCCTGCCAAAGTTTCCTCAGAGTTCATTGCAAATCCTTTCCCCTCGTGAAGGGACACAGTCTCCTTTTCTGGTTGTCTTCCTTGCTCCCAAGAGCAGTTCTGGGAGAAAGTAAGGTGACCAACTCAAGAGGATACGTGTATAATTGTCCACAAGTTCACGGGAACCTGACTTAATCAGAATGCTGTCACTACAGAGGCTTCCAGTTAACTAGACTTTCTCACTGACAAAAGGTGAATCCTATACTTCAACCCATGCTTTGATTCAACCCATGTTTAAAATCACGAGGCAGAGACTAATTTATATTTATGTCTATAGGTTAGAAACAGCACCTATAGAGTTTCGCCCAGAATGAGTATTCAAGAAAAACAAAACACGACAATTACTGAGTCAGACTTCTATCTTAATACACTTAATTTAATGAGTAATATTTAATCTCTTTATGGTATAGATATTCTAGTCTCTTTCCTTTCTAAAATTTCATAATGATCTTCTGTTAATAAAATACTGCCATTATTACGGAAATAATAGTATCTTTCTGGAACATTTAGAAAATATAAAAGCAAAATTAAGAAATTAAAAATACCCCCATCCTCACTAGAAAGAAAGAAATATTTTTATAAACATTTTTTTAAGTATTTAGTTGTTTAAAGATACGCATTTTGGCATATCGTTAGGCCCATATATTCAAGCAGAATATATATATGCATAAATATGTGTACAGGATGCACACATAGATGCATAGTTCATGATACAAAGGTGATGTCTATATATTTAGATTTTGCCTAGTACAGCAAGTTTAGCCAAAAGGCTTTTATGTGATATTACTGATTAGAAATAATAGTACACTTCCAGACTTACATCAAATTGTGTTTCATTAAAGGTCGTGTATCCATTAATTTATTTACTTACTCATTCAACATTTATTGAGCCACTGCTCTATCTAAACCCCATGGTCAGCATCGCTGAAATGCACATTTGCAGAGTGTACACTGTCAAGCCTCAAATAGTTAGCTGACAAAGTAGTATCTAGGCTTGTGAAAGAGACAGTATTGTCTTTCACCCAACAGCTCCCAGCAGTGCCTCTGCAGTCTACATAACTCACTTGCTTACAAGGTTTATGACTCTGCACAATAGAATAGGACTTGGGCTACAAGATGGCTGTGTATGTCAGAGAGAAGTTTGGGAGCTGGAGAAGTTCTTGGGCCATTCAACAAAAATATTTACCCTTTGGGACAAGAGATACATCCTCATTCTCTGGTCTTTGCTAACTGGGACAATGGAGTCTGGAGTTGAGTAAAACAGATAGTCATTATGTTTGTATTATTAAGACCAAGGAGAGAATTAAACAACACTATGACTTTTGTACTTATCAAATAGTGCCATCATGATTGATTTACTATTGTTCTGGTTGAAATAAACTATTTTTTAGGTTATTAGGCTGTTTTGTACCAGTTCAGTAAAATCATTTTTGAAATGAATATATCTGATTTCACTTTGAACTGTTTTTAATATTTTGTTTTATTTTGGAAACTTGGTCCAATTTTTTCAGTTTAGGTTATTTTGAGATTTAACAAAATATTTTGTTACAATCTTATCTCTGGTTCTTGATCATTTAGATATAACTCGAAGGTCACTTCATCCTGATTGTGTCTTCAGAGATAATGCCATGCTAAAGTCTGAGCAATGTTCTAGTCAATTGTGTGGTAAACTTGTTGTATAAAACTCACCATTCATTCTTTATTCATTCTTTCATTCAATAAATATGTATTGTACATCTACAATGTATCAGATTTTGTGTTAGATGCTGGATGCTGGCCCAGTTGAATAAGACATGATGACTTGAGATAATATAGAACAAGCACTTTGAATGAATATGCATATGAAGCCAACAAAGTATAAAACAAGGGGATCTCATAAAAACTGTGTATTCTGAAAAGGTTTTTTGAAAAGAATAGAACGCAGGAGGTATTGAGAATGAGCTACCATGAGCTGTTTGGGGAAATATAAAATAGTACCATATGGTAGGTGTTATGATTGAGAATGTTTTAGTAAATAGAAGAGGTGAGCGTTAGGAAGAAGACAAATTATGAGAGATCTCATTTGCAGGCTGTACCATAAAGGTGATACAGCAACTATAAAGGTAGTATTTTGATCAACTTTGTATTCAGGATTTTGTTAGTCATCAGACTTTCTATAAACAAATGTGGTAAAGCGGTGATCATTAACAACGATAAGATTCAAATCTTGCTTCTCTACCTTTTTTTTCTCATGCTGTGTCCTTTTCCTAGAGTGATTTTACCCACTATTTCTATGCAGAAAATCCCTGCTCATCTTTTAAAACTGACTTCAAGATCACTGTTCTGGGAAGCATTTCTTACCTCCTATCCACGCAGACACACTTTTCCTCTGTGCCCTTTATCCACATGAGCACTTAATTCATTGCAACTGCACTGACGTTGTGTCTGTCAGATTCCTTCACTGATCTATGAGATCAATGAGAAAGTGATTGTGACCAACCCATCTTTGAATGCCTTGTTCCCAGCTCACGGAATAAAATGGAGCAGAGTCAATCACTGCTAGTTGGAATTTTGAAAGAATGAGCCATGGCCTTTCTAAAGAAAGATTGGCCCCCTAATCAGTACTGTGTTACCTCCTCTATCCTTTGGCATCAAAAATGTCTTCAATTGGATTATTTTACAATAAATTGTATGATCTGTTTTCATATGTTTATTAAACAATGCATACATAGTCAAAATTTAAGAAGTTCTAAAGAGCAAAGGGCAGAAAACACCAAAATTCTAGCACCTAGAGACAATCAATGGTAACATTTTGGAATCTGTGCTTACAACGTACTAAATTTTATCACAGAAAGGCTGATTTTGTTTTGTTTTTTACAGTATGTGGTACATGGCAACCAGTTTAGTTAAACTTACTATATCAGTTTATTAAACGTCTTCCTCACTCCATCATTTAATGACTGACTGCGTGATTATTTCATCATATGGGTTGGTTATAATTTGTTAGCCATTTTCCTTTGTAGGAAAGCAATATTATTTTGTTTTGGTTTTAAAGAACTTCTCATTGTAATAACTAAAGATGTGAAGAATATTATTTTACCTAGGTCTTTGAGCTTCTCACTGATATTTTGTGAGGTTTATGTAGGTAAAGGAGTACCAGAGTTGGAGACTTTCATACACATTTTTATTTTTATTTTTTAACATTTTTTACTGAGTAATAATCATTTTACAATGCTGTGTCAAATTCCAGTGTAGAGCACAATTTTTCAGTTATACATGAACATACATATATTCATGGTCACATTTTTTTTTTTCGCTGTGAGCTACCACAAGATCTTATATATATTTCCCTGTGCTATACAATATAATCTTGTTTATCTATTCTACATTTTAAAATCCCAGTCTATCCCTTCCCACCCCCTGCCCCCTTGGCAACCACAAGTTTGTATTCTATGTCTATGAGTCTGTTTCTGTTTTGTATTTTTTTTTTTTTTTTAGATTCCACATATTAGTGATCACATATGGTATTTTTCTTTCTCTTTCTGGCTTACTTCACTTAGAATGACATTCTCCAGGACCATCCATGTTGCTGCAAATGGCGTTATGTTGTCTGTTTTTGTGGCTGAATAGTATTCCATTGTATAAATATACCACATCTTCATTATCCAGTCATCTGTTGTTGGACATTTAGGCTGTTTCCATGTCTTGGTTATTGTAAATAGTGCTTCTATGAACATTGGGGTGCAGGTGTCATTTTGAAGTAGGGTTCCTTCTGGATATATGCCCAGGAGTGGGATTCCTGGGTCATATGGTAAGTCTATTCCTAAGACTTTCATATATATTTTTAAATTGCCAACTGGAAATGTTAAATAATTTACACTGCCACAAGCAATGGCTAAGAATATGAATTTCTTTGAATAGTTTAATATTATTATTATTATTACAAACTGTCAATTTGATGAAATAGGTGTATCATTTTAAAGTTTGCATTTTTTAATTATAAAAAAAGTTTGGGTATTTGGATATTTTCATATACTAGACAACTATTATTCATCATGTAGTTATTTGTTATAATTATACAATTATTAATTTGCAGATTTATCAGACTATATTGAATTGCTACAAATTATTTATTTGTTGTAGTTTCTATTTTTTAAGAATACCTTTATGATATATTGCATAGATTTTCCCCATTTGCATTCTAATGCTAATGAATTGACCACAAGTCGCATTTTGTTCAGTCATGTTTTACAGCTAAATACTAGTGTAATGCTGGGGATCCTTGACTTCTTCCTTGAGTTTGACACTAATGTGAATGTCTTGCTAGCATTACTCATAATTTATATTAGCTTTTAAGATCAGTGATAGATTTCTTTCTCATAAGAAAATATCATTTCATTCTTGGTTCACTAAATTTTACTTTATTTAGGCATAGATGATGCATTTTATCAAATATTTTATACATTTAACTGGATGTAATTCTTTTGTAACTGCAGGAATTAATGACATGAGTTGATTCTCTAATATTGAAACACTTGATATAACTGAGTAACTTCCTACATTTTTATGGTTCCCTTATTCTTTCAAGAAAATGAGAAGCAGATAAATATTTGTATCCTTAGTCATAAATGAGTTTGGCCCTCATTTTCTTTTACTGAGATTTCTTTTTCATGTTGGGACTTTCGGGTTCATTGACTGGATCAGTCTTATGATTTGGAAATTTTGAGACTGTTTCCTGTTTTAATTAAGTTAATAATCTATGGGTTAGTAAAAATTGCTGCCTTTGAAAAATGGAGCAGTCAGCTGTAGCTCTTACCCTCTTATTCCAAGGCACTATTATGTTTTGCTAGTAGAATTTTAGTAACCTTCCAACCAGTGTCCTGTGTCCACCCTTGTGAACCTACATTCTATTCTCCAGACAGCAGTCAGTGATCCTTTCAAAACACAAATCAAATTATGTCAATCTTTTGTGTAAAATCCTCTAAAGGCATCTCCTGTCACTGAGAGTATAAGACTAAACATGCTTTCCATGAATTCACAGTCCTCAACTTGTACCATAGAAAACAGTACTAGTCATGAGTCAATTCACTGAATACACAAGTAAAGCATGGATGTAGCATAGTTGGAGGGGGTACACTCCACCCCCTGCAGCATTGCTCTTTATTCCTCAACCCCAGATGGAGCTGGGATAGAACTCACTCCCTTTAGAATCTCAATATATCTATTCAGTGTCATCCGAATGTTCCAGGGCGGGTGGTGGGGTGTTTCCGTAGGAAATGTAATAAACAGGCCATGGTATAAGATCACATGGAGTCATAAGCTAATATAAGTACACACACAAATGTATGCGGGTAGGTATGTGTATGTATGGACGTTTGTTCATATTATTAATAAAGGCAGTGCATGCATATTTTTTTTTAAACACATGAATTATGAAATACTAAGTATGGGCTTGTTTTTTCTGCAGTGATGTAAACTGGAAAATCTTTTGGCTGGAAGGACTCCAACCCAAACGACGCCATACCTGAAATTCCATGAAACGCCCCACCTCCTTTCTATCTGGTTCTCCCCAGATAGATTATTTTGGTTCAGTTATGCCTCTGCAATTGATTTATTTCATATAGCTGTAAATCACATCTACAATGAATCCAACTTAGACATCTAAAATATCTCTAAAATATCTTTCTTTCTGAATGTGTGTGGAGCAACATGAGCTGTAAGTGTAATTTCAGGTACTTCGTCTCTTTATGCTTAAAAAAACGTTAAAATCTTCTCAGCAACTCTTAGTATTGTTCTTTTCAGATTATAAAATGAACGATTAGAACCAGAGGCATAGGGAAAAACGCTGGTTTGCATAGCAGCTTTTAAATGGCAAATTGCCTGAGAATTTACTATACCTAGTCTTTGCTTTCATCCTGGAATTTGCTTGGAGAAAATGTTTAATTATGATTTTCCATTTTCATTTAAGTACTTGCTTAGTATTAGCAAATTAAATTAGTAACACTACAAAATAAGGTCTCCCAAGCCTTTTCATTATATAGCATACAGAATGGCAGGTTCTGATCTTATTAGTTTAGACCTAGTCAACAAAATCACAAAACACAGAATGTTTACTGTGTGAATGAAAAATACTGCAAACCATATCAGTAAACAAAGAATGCTGAAATCATCATGTCATCAGCCGCTGCCGCAACACCCCCCAGTGAAGACAAGCCTGCAGCCCAGCCTCTGCAGCCACTCACAACTGTGCCCTCGGAGGGGACTCAGAATAAGAAAGGACAGGATACTGGCCCTAGATAGCTAGGTGCTTGTCAAAGGAATGAATTCAGTGAGCCCAAATGTTTGCTCCCTCCCATATACAGAAAAGTGCTAAATTCTTCAACTTGAGATGCCTGGTTTTCTTTAGTTAACAAGTAATCTTTTAATGTTCCAACTACCTGGTCTTTGTTGTAAAGCTCCTATATATCCTGGCTCATCCCCTACCTCTTCGGAGCAGTCCCTCAGAGCCATCTGAGAGGCTGTCATCCCGGGCTCAAAGGGGTTCGAGTCCTCAGAAATGTCCGCCAAACAAAGCATAACTCTCAACTTTTAGGCTGCGCATTTATTTCAGGCGACAGCTGTATGGGCAATGTGTGGGACAGAGATGACTGATCTGGGTAGTTCAGTCCTGAAGTCTGCAAGGATGAAGTAAAAAAAGCTCTTCTGAATCTGCAACAGATCAGTGAGGCAAATATACGTAAAAACAGTAATAAAGAAATAAATTGCTTTAAAGAAGCCAGAAATAAATCTCAGAAAAAACACTAAAAGAATAAAAAGACCCTGACATTTCAAAGCCTTGCTACATAGATATGGCTTTAATATCTGATATGTTTGGCCTCAGAAAGCTGTCAATTATATTGAAAATGTAAAAAGCATCTGAGATATCATTTATCTAAGAATGATCAATGATTTCAAACCTGCTTACTTCTCAGTTCTTATTTACCAATCAACATGTACACAGTTGTAGGTATTCTGAAGTCCAAACCACTTTTGCAAATGTGATAATTCACTGGCCTTTAATGGGTAAAAGTGAGAACTTTTGAGTCAGATGACTGACTTGAAATCCTGCCCTGGCCTCTCACCATCTACATGTCCATGTAAAATGTATTTCACTTCCCTAGGCTAGTTTCCTTAACAATAAAAGGAAACAATAATAGAGTCTTTCTCAAAGGTTTTAGGAATTAAATGAGGTGTTATATAAGAACTGCTTAAAATAATATAATATAAACATTAGGTATTTTATTACATGTGTGATACATTCCACTGAGCACCAACCATGTGCCAAGAACTATGTTAGGAGCCATAGGGCCAATGGAGAGCAAAGAATTTGTAAAGAATGCTTGCATGGAGAAAGACAGAGAGAGAGAGAGAAAGGGAGAGAACTGTAATTACAATGCATTTGTGTTTTACCGTGTAATATACCATGACTGTAATGCTGGACTTGAGCTACTGTAATTATTCTTATTTTTACCATTGCTTTGTTATTTCAAATATCAAAAGTCTTTTTTAAAAGATTTGAAAACATGAGATACGTTGATTTGCTTGATGTTATTTGCCTCCGTGAACCTGGGGAACACTACTTCAGCATTAATAAACATTTAAGGTCAGTACTAAAATTTGGATGAATGAACACTAGATGGCGGCATGTATGAAAAATTAAATTGGAGTAAGCCACTGTGCCAGGTAAAAAAAAAAATCAAAGGAGTCTTTCACAACAATGACTTGCTTTTTTTCATTTGGTCGGTTATACATTTTTGTTTGTTTATTCTTATGGTTTCAAAAATAAATTTTTAAGATATCGTAAGGAAAAAGAGACAGGTGGAAATATATTTATACGCATTTCTCTTGTTCTATAGGTAAGGTCATTGAACACTTTACTCTAGAATATCCACATGCAGATAGGTGTTTGCTGAAAGGAGATGTTTTTGAAAGAAACTCGTTTTAAATGCATTGCTTGACATTTAGGTACTAAGGATTCCAGAAACAATTGAACTTAAAAAAAAAACATGATAATGGATATAATTAATTGAGTGCCTAGGGAGGTTCAGGGTTAAAAACTGTTGTGGGTGTCACCTCATCATGTTTTTCAACAATCTAACAAGGTGGGTATATTTTTGGTCTTGTTTTGTATATGAGGATGCAGAGTTTTACAAGGCTTAAGAACTGTGAGGTTACATGTGTAACTGAGGAAGCTGAGTTTCAAATTTTAAATCCAAATCATTCTGAGTCTCCACTGAAATTTTAGCCATTTTGTTGTACAGATACTTAAATCACAGATTTTAACTACTTGATTCCTGTAAAATACATAATTTTGAGACATAGAGATAGTAGCAACCGATGTTGAATATGAGGTAGAAATGGTTTGATTTGCAGATTGGAATCAAATTATTTACAAAAATTTTGAAAATATTGGTCTCTTAATTATCCAGAGAAAATATTTCACTCTTTTGACTTTGTTAGATAAGGAAAGTCAATTAAAATTAATTGTTTTATTTTTCAGTTGTTTTAATTGCTATTCTAGATTGACTCAACCAGCTGTTTGTGTAAATGAAACTCTTAACATATTACAGAAGAAACAGATTCTATTGTCATTATCCTTAAAAGTCAGTAATTCATAAGATTCAAGAAAAAAGAAAAAGCAAAGAATCCACTGATTTTTAATATAGACACAAGTTGCATAATTTAGATTGTATGTAAATAGTATGTCGACTTCTAGCTTTTACATTTTCAGTATTTGAGTCATGTTGAAGGAGGATTAATAAAATGGCCGCACTTAGGCTAACAGATTGCTTATTCTTATGCTCGCCCTTAAAACGGTCAACTGACCAGTTGCTACTCACAGTTCCAGGCCTATTGTTAAAACTAAAGCTATTGATCTTACTGTTCTACTTTATTCCAGTAACTGAAAATAATAATCAAGCTTGGTCTCTGAGTCTCTGTCTAAGGAGAAGGTCACAGGACTGTAACCTTACAAAATAGCCTGAATTACCAAGGAGACTACACCTTGAGTGCTCATGAGATAAAGAGATCTAACCACTGGCCTCTATAGAATTGGTCCCCTGGAGTTGTCATTTCTCCATTCTAAGTCTTCTGATGAGAAAATGATTCTGTTGCTTGTTATCAATGCTTTATTGTTAGAGCTCTGGCTGTATAACCACCCCACCCCATCCCCAAGGTGGGTTCACAGTTTTGAAGGCACTAGCCTGCTGTGGGTCCCCTTTTCTCAGCAAAGCAATAAAATTGCCTCTTCTCTTCTAAGCTCCAAGACCTTGTCTCTGGGTTATTTGGCTCATCAGGGATGGGGGCCAAACTTTTGGCAACAATGCTACAAAATATAACATGTAAACTTTAAAAAAAAATGTGTATTTTGATGCTAAACTCCCAAAAGCTGATACTCTCATTTTAAAATGACACTATGTTCACAACTCAATTGTATACTCTTGTGTAATCATATTAATATTTTAAATTATGAAAACTAACTCTGCAGCCAAATCCTTATAGAATCATGAGAAAAAATTACTAATTGTCAACATTTTTTTTTGTAGTAAAAGATAGAGTGAAGGAAGAAAGCAATCCCATTCAGTTATTTAATTAGAAATTTTCCATGTCCCAGCTGATTCAGTATTTGCATATATCATTTACATGTATCAATGTTTTGTCTTAATTTGGCAGGTAAAAATAGACCTTTTTACATGAAATTATAACATCAATCTGTTGGACCCATTTAAAACATCTTATCCCAAATTGGTAATACCCCATGTAGAAAATTTTTAAAATATGGAGAAATAAGTATTATTAAAATATCCATGCTCTTCTCAATCTACAGATAAGTATTATTCATGCTGAGTATATTTTTCTTTTGTGTTTTCTTGATGTGTTAACACACATGTACATAAAAACAGACATACATATATCACGTGCACACCCGTATGTCTAAAAATTGGAATGACATTAAATAAAAAACTTAGATTCTGTAGTGTCGACTGAAATAAATGCACAGCCTAAAAGTTGAGAGTTATGTTTTATTTGGTGGGCATTTCTGAGGACTCGAACCCCTTTGAGCCCAGGATGACAGCCTCTCAGATGGCTCTGAGGGACTGCTCCGAAGAGGTAGGGGATGAGCCAGGATATATAGGAGCTTTACAACAAAGACCAGGTAGTTGGAACATTAAAAGATTACTTGTTAACTAAAGAAAACCAGGCATCTCAAGTTAAAGAATTTAGCGCTTTACAATGTATGGGAGGAAGCAAACATTTGGGCTCATTGAATTCATTCTTTTGACAAGCACCTAGCTATCTAGGGCCAGTATCCTGTCCTTTCTTATTCTGAGTCCCCTCAGAGGGCACCATTGTGAGTGGCTGCAGAGGCTGGGCTGCAGGCTTGTCTTCACTGGGGGGTGTTGCGGCAGCGGCTGATGACATGATGATTTCAGCATTCTTTGTTTACTGATATTGTTTGCAGTATTTTTTTTTTTACAGTAGGGTTTTTTAAACAACAGTATTTTGTGTGCACATTCCCTTGGCTATAAATAGTCTTTAAGAAACTATATGATGCAACATTGTATTCATTTAACAAAATCTATTTAAACATCCTCATAGAGATATATACGCAGGTTTTATTCTATTTTTTTGTAATAAATAATTGCAGTAACAACTTTATACATATATTTGAGTGTTTTTCTGAGTATTTCTTTCAGGTAGATGCCTAGACATGAAAATACTGGATTACAGGATGTGAACATTTTTAAGATTCTTTGTCTATATGCCCAATTGCTTTCCAGAATTTGTGTATCTACTTTTATTTCTACGGTAGCTTGTGAAACAGCCTTCCCTAACACACACTCAGCAAATCTTAGCATTTTTATTTTTAAATTCTTAATCAAATTGATGTATAAAAAAATAGTATATCGTTATTTGAATTCCCAGGTCTGGTTACTAGTACAGATGTCTGTATTTTCTCCTTGTGTTTCTTTTGTGCATTGGCTATATTCATGTTCCTTTTAGGCAACTTTATTGAAACAAACATAAAAGCAGCATCAAAACAACATGGTTGCCATACAACCACCAATCAGCTTGAAGCCAGTTTAGCTCTTTTTGTTTAGAATATGAATAATGTACAAAAGGATGCTGAAAAAAATTACCTCTAGGGTAGAAAACCGATGCTAATAGTATTATTGTTTTTCAGGGAAAAAATTTTAAAAGTATGTTTGCTACTTCCCTTCTATTCCCTTGGCTAAATTTTGTTTTCATATTTATTCAGTTAACTTAGGTATTTTTAGTGCTTCTCTGGATCACTTTTTCCAGTTCACCCAGATTAATCCTAGAATAGAGATGCCAGATTTAGCAAATACAAATGGAGAATATCCAGTTAAATTTGAATTTAGAATAAACAAAAATGACATTTTTAGTATATGTGTATCCCCAATATTGCATGGAACATTGTTAAACTGAATATATATACACACGTGTGTGTGTGTGTGTGTGTGTGTGTGTGTATACGTATGTGTGTGTGTATCTATATATATTCATTGATTAGTTGAACTTCAAATTGAACTGGCACCCTGTGTTTTATCTGGGAACTCTATCCTGGGATCATCATACCCAAACTGGGGCATTTGTCCCCACTCTCCCTAAGGTAGCTGTTGACCTACCATTGAGCTTTGATGAATACAGAACTAGTAAGAAATAGATAAGGACTAGTCATACTTTGACTTTCCCTTCCATTCCTGAAAACACATGTTTTCAGACTCTAGAGGAATTTTATCCTCAGATACATATCTCAATCCTATCTACCTATTCCCAGAAGGAGCCAGGAGTACTAACCTTCCTCAGTCCGAACTCAGCCTGGAAATCAAAAGGTGTTAAAGACAGTCATCTAGAATGCCACAGTTTTCATTTCAATGATGCAGAATGCAAACATTCTTGAATGGCTACAATATTTAGCTGTTTTTTTTTTTTTTACACTTTCATGTAAAATCCTTATAATGGTCTCTCTTTGCCTAGCACACGGCACAAATTACATTTTCTGCCCAAACTTCTGTCGGTGAAAGTGAAACTATTATCACTAGTGAGAGCATGGTTAGACTTTTATTTTAATTCAACCTAGACAAAGCAACCAATTAAAAACTGAATATTTAAAAGGTTAGTACATACCAGGCACTATGCGAAGAGTTTATCAGTGAGATGAGGTTTCACGTTATCTCATTTAATTTTCAGCTCCTTGGAGTCATCTTATGCTCCCAGGCTTTCCATCATGTTTCTCTCTCTGCCCCTTTTTACATCTATCTTCTCGCCACTTCTCTTTACCCTTCAACATCTAGTCCAGGCACCATTTCTTCTAGGTAGCCTACCAGACCCAGTTTAGCTGGCTTGAGGGATGTCCATCTGTGCTTCCTCAAACCTCTTTGCTTCCCCCTGTATTATAATAAGCCTTGGCTGCATGCACTCCAGAGCATCTCCCAGGGGCTTGTCACACTGGTGACCCCTTCCTTGGATAACAGTCAACCCCATAGACCCCCAGGTGGAGGTTTCCCACACATAAGAGGCAATCTACCTTATATGGTGAACCACAGTCCATCCACAGTTGATTGAGATGAAGAGATCTCTCACTGATGAAGCCTGGTCTATGGGTTGGCCTGACAAATTTTTGTATCAATGCTTTTCAGAGAGTCTACCAAGCTAACTGAATTAATTGAATTATTTCTAAGAAAATCTGAAGCAGACAAGGAGAATATAGATGGGTCCTATTAATACTAGATCTCTGAAGTGAAGTGTAGTAAACTCTTATTGCTGCTGGGGGGTTGGAAAGAAAACTCTATTACTAAAGAAACTTGGAAAACTTTCACCCTTAGTTGTGTAGCAAAGTCGTCCTTGACCCCTAGACGACGTTCAGCCTGCTGTTACATGCGCTCATGTTCATGTCACGGTTTTGAACTATATATTTAGAGGCATGATTTATGTCTTCCATTTCTATACAGCTGTAGAAGGATGAGATGGATTTGCATCTCCAGTGAAGGCACTCCAAAAGATATACAGCTCAATGAAGTTTGAATGAACTGTGATTTTCACCTTTTTTTGTCTCCAAACAGCTGGCAAACGCCAGCCTCCTACATTTTATTTAAAACAAGGATCTCTCTGCTTAGATTGGCTTTAGAAACAACTGCTGAAATATTGCCATAAGTTAAGCCCTGGTTCACATTCTGCCTCCTTCCACTCGCCCTCAGGGATATTCCTAGACAAACAGGATTCTTGCACCTGTAAATTCAGGTCTTTGTTTTTTTTTTTTTTTTAAATGTGGGTTATATGTTCTCTTTTATTGTATGAACAACACCCATTTAAAAATAGAAAAGAAAAAAAAGAAAAAGGAAAACAACTGTAATAAAAAAAGAAAAGAAAATCAGTAACTTTAAGAGCAACAAGAAGAAATTACCATGGAAACACAAAAGAATAAGTGCTATATTCTTACAAAAGTGATTAGGAAAAGCTTAATAAATGAAGTGATATTTTAAATCAATCAACCAATCAATCAACAACTTCCTAAAGAAAGAGATTAAGTCATCTCTAATCTACCGTAGCAGTATCACAGACTCTCACCTCAGTGTATGTGGTATGTTTTTGACTGAAAAAATGTTGAAAAATTGAATATGATCCAGTCTTTTTTTGTTTTCAAATGGAGTCTTTGCTAGAGGTAATAGGGTTTCAGAGCTCAAAGGAGCTGAATAATTGAGTCTAATTTTCTAGGTTTATAAATTAGGCTGAAAGTCCAAAGAGGTTGTGACTTATCAAGTTAGACCAGCTGGGTTATTTTGCATAATGATAAATGTTCTGAAGGCAATACATCAGAGCAATAAGACAGATAGTCACTCAGAGAGGCTGAAGGAAATGACAGAGTTGGGGGAATCACTGAAAGCCATTTGAACTGAGAGCAGAGTTATGAGAAAGTGCTCACTGTGCCTTACATGAGGGCAAAAGCATTTCAGGCGGAGAGTATGTAGCATATACAAAGGTCCAGAGGTTAGTAACAACTTGACCTGCTTAAGGAACAAAGAGAAAGAGAGACTAGAAGTAAGAGTTAAAGCAGAAAGAACTGAAGTAGAGGCGAGATGAAGGAAGGCCTCGTAGACTGTGGCAAGGCATTTGGGTCTTATTTTAAACTGAATGAAAAGCCATTGGAAATTTGTATATATTTGCATATACTTATGTAAATCCATTATACATTTTTTACACATTTAATACATTTATACTTTTTATATTTATATATGTATGTATTTATAGTGCACACATTTTTATATACTTTTATACATTTATAAATATTTATTAAACTTCTCCTGTATACTGAGAATTACGTGCAACCATTGCAATCAGACATGATTTAGGCAAGGCCTCTGCTCTCTAAAACTTCACAGTCTATTGGAGGAACATACCTAAAAACTATATATTTATAACAAAATGTAATCAGTGCCTTAGAGGAGGTAGGTTAAACTGCTAACTCTATAAGGACAGAGATATCCTCTGACTTGCTCTTTTCTGTATCTTCAGCTCATAACACAATGTCTAGCACACAGTAGGTGCTTAATAAATGTCTATGAAAGGAAGTAAGGGGAGAGGAAATACAATAGTTAGGTAGATCAGTAGCAGGTGCAGATTCTGTCCTCTAGGAATTAAAATACCTCGAGCGAAGTTTTCCTGTTTGCTTTTCACAAGGGCTTATTCTGTGAAATGACAGAAAGTTTGCTTAATCCTCATGTTTCCCTGCACAAGTCAGTTCCTGCAGTTACTGAGGTGCTGTCTTTTTTTCTGGTATGTGTAGAAAAAGCTATCATGGATGTCCCGGGTGGGATATTACATCAGACAGTCAACTTCTCTAGAGCTTGGGTGACACAAATGGACCTCCAAATGCCGGGAACTTGCTTGACAGACTTTGTGCACGTGCCAGCCCGCCTGACAAGAGCTTCATCGTGGAGAGTATGGGTGATGGTGATAAAGTGGAAGGATATGGTAGAGTGGGGACACTGTGACTAGAGTCACTGAAGAGAACAGAGCCATCGAGCAGGGGGAAGATGACAACAAGGAAGGTCTGAGAATTACAGGGTGATCTTAAAAACTGCATACTTGTCTTGAATAAGTAATCAGAGAAAAGTTACTATTGGTATAAAGCTTGAACTACCTCCTTCCAGAAACCAAGTAAATCCTGGGAAGGCATCTCTTTTGTTTGTGATCAAGTCACTGTGAGTGTCTTAGGTGCTCAGAAGCAATCACACAATAGGATTATTTACCACTGTTTCCTTCTTTTCCCTCCAGTAACACTTTTGTAAGGGCAGCAGCAGCTCTATTCTGGGAGGCGGGCTAGAGGGAAGAGTGTTTATAGACCCTCAGAACTGGAAGGGCATTTAAAGATCATCTGTTTCAAAACTTTTACCCGCAAACAAGGCAACTGAGGTTTAGAGACGTCAAGCGACTTGCCAAGGTCACTTTGTTGTTTCACAGCAGAGCCAGTCACAGAATCCAGGGCTCTTGATTCCCAGGCAAAAATATTTCTACACAGCAGTGGAGTCCCAGCTGCTTTTTCAGACATAGTGACCTGAAGGTGGTTTGTCCTGGGGCGGATGGAGCCCACAATGGTCAGGCAGCTCAGATTCTTCAGCCAGTTCATTCTCTAATAGCCATGTTTGTTGTTCAAGTAAAAGGGTAAATAAACGTGAATTGGCTTAAGGGTGGAGATTGAACAGTTAGTTGAGAAACCAAAAATCCTTACTAGCCATCCTCATGGATAATCTGAACTGGCGTATTTTACTTACCACATATGGCAACTTAGAGTTGAGCTCACCTCATGCAAATCTTAAAAGCTGTCTGGATGGTAGGTATTAAATAGTCACTATGTGGTTAACCGAGTATGTTACAAAGCAATGAGAAACCATGGGATGGGCAATAGATTTGGCTTCAGACATACCTGTTTTCCAACCTCTGCTCTGCTCCTTCTAAATTCAGAAAATATGGGGGGGTTAAGAGTTTCTTTGTGCCTCAATCCATCCAGTCTAAGATGATATTAATGCTCTGAAAAGGTGTTTTAATGACTGGTTATCTTCTACAAAATGATAAAATATACACAGACACATATACACCTATGTTCAGGGCAGTCAGTGGTAGATTTTAAAATATTACTTTATAATCACTATAAAATTAAAGTAAAAATTAAAATTCTGGATCAGTATCCATATGGGCAATACGGTTTGGGGTCCTGCAGAGTTTGATGCTTTACAAAGTGAGCTTTCAAGTTATGAAGTTCTACCTTCTTGGTTCTCTTCCTTGTCAACTATTTGAACACTGGGTAAGTCATCTAAGTATGCTAAACTTTCCTTATTATTAAAAAAGAAGGGGGGAGGAATGGGGAGAAATGGGAACTTAGTGAGTAAATGTTATGCGTCTTAATTAGTTATCCATGCCAGGACTTAGCACTTGCCTGGCTCAGTTAGCCATAGCTATGGCTATTATCATCACCACGATTACTCAGCTTGTCAGACTTGGCACCTTTGAGACTGGGTGTTATACAGGGAAAATCATGACCTGGAGACCAAGTTTCACTCTCTGACTCTTTTTTCACTTTTCATGATCACTGCTGTTCTCCCATCAGGAGGGCGGTTAATGGAGATGGGGCTAAGGCATCATCGCAGATGACTCAGAGACTGACCACGTCACACACAACAGCCCATGAAGAAACAGAGTCACTTAACAGGGTTTGTCCTGTATCAACAGTCCCAGGTCTTTCTGAAGACAATGTATGAACACTATACTCTTCTCTTTCTATAATGCCCAATAAAAAAAAAAAGTGCTATAACTGACAGAAAGCATATTACTATCTTAGATCTAAAGTACATACAGAGGATATGAGAATAACTCCTCTCTTCATTCTCACATGAAGAAACTGAGCAGACAGCCTTCCACACTAGTTAGGGGCAGAGCTGGAACTAAAATTAAGGATTCTCCTAAGACCTTTCCATACAATCAGGCTGAAGTGATATTTTTCTGTCTTCTTAAACATTCAATACTAAATATAATGAAGTTCCATAAATAATGAAATGTTTAATTCCATGAATGTATCTTCCTTCTGAAGATACTTTGTGAAAGTTATTTATTCACACATTGAATTCAGGACCATGAGCAGGTTGCAGACTGAAATTATTAACCTCTATCTACAAGGAAGGGCATTATAACAGAAGAAACCAAGGATTGAGACCAATTTCAAAGCAATTCAGGGAAAAATGAAAAGCTTGGGCTCGGAATTGCTACATATCATGTCCCAGATGAATCCCCTGTGCCCATATTCCTTTCCCTCGGTAGAGAGGATAGGACATGTGGAAAAGACCATGGGCTTTAGTGCCAGAGAAACTTAGACTACAAATCCAGTCTCATCACTATTTGTAGAATATCTTAATCCTCAGTGTCCTCATCTGTAAAATGGGGATAAATACCCACTTCACAATCTTGCTCCAAAGATTAAACAGAATATAAAATTAAGCAGCATAATGATGTGTTAAATAATGCCAGCTAGCTTCCCTTCTCCTTTTCTTTAGTACTTGTGGATTCATAGCTTTAAAATGTTAGCTTCCCCTTTCCTGGGAGGGTTTGCTTTTCTTAAGAGCCATTCACAGACAGCATTCCTTGCAAGTGCTCCTTTGAACTGCTAAGTGGTCCACCTCAGTGACATGAACCACGGCAGCCTTTGACTTGCATTATCATGTCTGTGATCACCAACAGCTATTTGGCTTCTGTTCAACGTATGGTCATATTTATGATGATACCTTTAATTCAGGTCTCAAGGGAAATACACCTTTCCCATTAAACACATCAGTGAAAAAGGACATGAAAAACATTAGTGTCAGAGTAACTACAAAGGAGTAAATACTACTTAATTTTCACCTGAGACATGAGAAACTAAACTCAGAACCTTACATTGAAAACCTTTGGCGTTCCATAGTAAATTTTTCAAATATCAAATTTCAGTATTATTGTGTTGATTGAATTTCCAGAGACTGGCTCTGTACAGCTCTAAGAAAATTACTAGAACTAGAGGAAACACTCTGAAATTCGAGTAAGAACAAATTAAATGATGTAAAACCACCAAATTTATTTTTGGAGGAGGTCCTCAGAATCATTATGTCCAGTGGTAAGCAAATCTCCACAGAAAAACGAGAACACATTTTCTAGACCGTAGGTGTTTAAACAGATTTTTTAAAAACCTACTTTTTACTTCGGTGATAATATTGAAAGCAATGTAAGAACATCCAGTGTCATTTTAATGACAATATAAAAATAGATCAATGTCTCAAGATTTTAGTGCCAGAACGTATGTTTATATTTATAAGTACATTGGCACCAAAATAAGTTGCTTAAATGACAACATTTAAATACGATTTCAGTGTTTCTGGAAAAGTTAGATGCATGGAGTATGAAGAACCTGGATTTGTATTTTCCTTTTAAAAACACCAACCGTATCGCTCAAGCATTTGGCCTACTTATTGCTAAGCAGGTGGCTGGAAGACTTTATGAAACTTGTAAAAACTTAGTATTCTCACTTCTAATGCAGGAATAATAGATCTTATGGACTGCCATTCAATCAAATGACATGATTTAAAGTGTTTAGCTTGTGGTCTCACAGAGGAGGCACACACAAACTTGGTAACCCTTTCCTTCCCTTCCTCTCTGCTGATACACCCTCTTCTTGGGGCCACCAGCCACATGCGTTCCACATACAGTTAAGTAAAACAAATAATGGACATGCTTTGTCACTAATAAAATAAATGCAAAATTATTAATATGTAAAATGACTTACATATTAAAAACATCTCTAAAATACATCATAAAGCAGAGTTCTTAAGAATATTTTAGGAAATGTTACCCTCTTAGGACAGTTTTCTGGCCTGACTTGGGGAGGAGGCACCAAAACTTTTTCCCACTGGGGCAGATGAATCTTCCAATTCTGTCAAATGGAGGCAAAGCACCGCCCAGGAAAGGAGCCCGCAGTATATGGATGTATAAAGTTAGCCAGATTGCTTTTGGTACTGGGTCTAGTAAGTTTAAGAAGAGTCCTGAGTAACCTTTCGCCCAAGGGTGACAGCTCTCCCCAAATTTGTCTTCTGTTTTCCTCAATGGTATCCTCTCTTGAAGCGTTGGCATAGACCAACATTTGTGTTGCCTTCTCATTTTTGCCCTTACCACTGCATTTCACGGCCTAAGGACAGATCCATGCTATATTTTATGGTCCTGCCAAACTCCATCTTTCTCCTGGAAGACTGAATCTTGCTCCTAAATCTCCCAAACATTTAATGTAGAGGCACAGGGTGGGCTGATATGAAGAATCCAAATAGTTCAAGACAATATTCATTCATTCAACAAATAATTATTGAATTTGTAAATCTGCAGGGTCACTTTGAGGGTTTCCATGACTGAACAGTAGGAATGCTGAATATAGTGCCTGGAATGCATAGCAGATAAGCTTTCTTATAAGATACTTGCTCTAGTTTATCTTTATTCAACTAATGGAGACTTAAATCTCGGCAGACATGTAGTGCATCATTTAACTACTTCTTAGCTACACAACATATAACAAGATAAGAATTTGTTAATGTTGGAGTGAAGGAGGAAATATCTAGTGGGGTTCAAACCACTTAAAAGAACAGATGAGATGGGAAGGTGGTGGATTTAGGCAGATGTGATCTATGTCAGCATAAAGTCTTAATCCTGAAAGATAGGAGGGTGGAGATAAAGGCCAAAATTGTACCCATGCTGTAAATAGGTAGAGCCAAAAATTAAAACCATCCTGTGGAGAATATCCAGATCCTCTTAGAGGATTGTCTAGAGACAGGCCAGATGCTGGCATGGAAGAGTCTGGAGGAGTGTCAGTTCCTGGGCGATAAAGAGATAAAGAGGGATGGATCATGGAAGTGATAACCAGTTAGAAAAGTCTGACCCAGGAGACAGAGGAAAGTCCAGTTGCATAATCCAAGGTGACAGCATCCAGGCAGGGTCTGTGCTCTGTAGGCTCAGTGTCTGAGAAAGGGAGTCTGGATCATGAAGAGAGTAACTAGTTCAAAGATTTATGGTAAACAGAGATCACCCAAACTGATTTGTATGTTACTGAGTCCCAATGGCTACTGCTGGCTGCTTCTTGCCTTCTGTCTCCTTTAAAAAAATTTGAAGTATAGTCAATGTAATTCGTTGTGTCAATTTCTGGTGTACAGCATCATTTTGGTCATACATATACATACATATATTCATTTTCATTATAAGTCACTATAAGAGATCATCTCCAAAGTGTCTCTGGTGTCAATAGACACATACTATTTAAGTATAAAAACCAAGAGCAAGAGTAAATCTTAGAGAAATCAGACTAAGGTATGAGACCAGGAATGTGTGCATGTGTGAATACTTTGTCTCATCTGGGTGACTTTGCAGACATTTGTACCCAGTGTGAGGCAGCGATGAGATATAAGGATAATGTATTAAGCCCGAGTTTTAAAAACAATCTTCACCTTTTTTTTTTTCTGTATCCAAAGATGAGCTGTATCCACAACAGGTAAAGTAACACAATTTACTCAGCTATATTTGTTCCTCCAAATGATTTAAAAATTCTCACCTGAGCCACCCTTTGAACCAAATATATATTTTTTTAAATTTAAGTTTGTTTTTAAATGAAAAACCCTATTGTTCAATCACTCTACTCTTTGACCAGGATTCATTCTGACTGATGTTCAGCAGTTTTTAAAAGTCAAATCTACCCTCAAGTGGTGATGATTTTTATCAGTGGTGACATTTAGTACAAGTTGAGTTGGAAAAATGTTTTGAACAATTTTCCATGAGGAGTTATAGGTGGTGAGAATCTAAGCCAGGACAAAAATGTTTATCGTGCCTGTAGAAATAGCCACTTAATGTGTGATCTTACAGATTCATCTTGTATACCTTTTATTTTCTCTTTATATTAACACGTTTGTTTTTGTTTTTTTGCATCCCATAGGACAGATTTGATTTTACAAAGCAAAGAGAACATGCCCATAGATAATCAGTCTTAAGGTAGTTACCTTGTTGTTTGTCTCATACGACTGTATAATTGGTGAGTTAACTCAGAAGAGCCTACATGTTTGGCTAATAACTTCATTTTGTCACTTTTATTACTACTTTAGCATTCACACAACTTCTTCCGTGGACATCATTCCATTTGGTTCTTAAAAACATTGCAGGATGTTCATTTTAGGATTTAAGTAATTTTCTATCTCTGTTTTAAAGATGATGGGTGAGTTCAGGAGTTTAAGTGACTTGCACAGTTTACATAGTGAAGTGAAAGGGTTTTGCTAAAATGCATTTCATAAAAGATTTCTTTCCACTCCGCTATGTGAGGCTCTAAATGATTTATCTGCCATAAAAATGAATGCTCAGATAAAAGACACAGTCTGAAAATTCAATAGAGAAGACATCCAGGAATACTAGATAGCAGGGTATTTTGTTCACATGTGTGTCAGGAGGATGTGTTTGTCTGTGAGAGGGAGAGAGAGAGAATGTGTGTGTGTGTGTGTGCGTTGTTTATTGGGAATACAGGTAATTTACATTAAATGTACTGAGAGTTTTATATATTACAAAACTTTAGTGATGGCGTAGGGAAAACTAAAATAATATGGGCATAATTGATGCTGCCTTTGAGCCAAATAAGGGTAAGATTTTCAAAATATATAACAGGTTAAACTACAATCACTCTCCACAAATCTCTGTGCTTGGTGATACTCCCCTCCCTGCGTGTTTTTGCACAACGTCAGCTCAGCTCTTTTGGCCTTCGCTACAGCCTATGCTTCCTTAAAAGACTGCAGTTTAAGGTTTACTTTTTTGAAGAACTTTTTGACTTTTCAAATTTTACTCACTGAGCTTTTTCTTAACTCTGAAGGCTCAATGCTTCATGGATTGGTGCCCAATTCTTAAATTATGTCTCATCTATCGGTTTTCTCTCAGGAAACAACCAACAAATGACCACCATGTGAATTTAGGTACAAATTCCTGCTCTCAACCCACATTGAATAACAAAGTGCCTAAAGTCAGAAAAAAATATTGCACCTTGTGTCCACAGTATTAGGGCAAAGATTATCACAAATTTGGAAATGTAATTATTGCTTAATTGATTATAGTGATCTGTATGATAACTTTATTAAATTAATAAAATATCAGCAAACTTATATCAGGAGGAATTGCTGAGTGACTAGTTGTACATCAGAAGGAATTGTTTAATGTATCAGTTGATGTAAAAATAACTCTTTTAAAAATGAAGATTTAAGGGAATTTAAAATAGTTTGTTCACATACAGTTAAATATGACTCCTAAAATAAAATATTATCATACAATTAATTTGTTCATGAATAATCAATAGCCATTTTGTCATAGGTCAACCTTTTTAGCTTGGTTCTCTTTTAGATGATCAATTATATAATTATATATATATATCAATTATAATCATGACATTGTGGCCATGAGTGTGTGTGGTATGAGAATGTCTATAAATTCAACTAAAAATATCTTCCTGATGAAAGCTCATATGAGGAGGTAAAGAGCATACGGACTTGCTTTCTAAGTCACATGGGTACATTTTAGTAGACAATAATGGTAATTTATTGTCCAAAATCTTTTTGCATGTAAACATCAAGAACCCAGAGTGGATTTTAAAAATGCTTTGCGGTAGAGATTTGCCTTATCGCCTACAAAAAGACTGCCATGTTTTAGACATTGAAAAATACAAAGGGATCATTCTAGTCACTTGGTTGCCTGGGTGCTCTGGATACACAGTGGAGAAGAGGAATGATAAAATAAGTGGTTATAAAACTCCACTGGGCTAGAGACTGCCAAAGTACAACTTCAAATTCCATTTGCATTTAAAAGAAGCACACTCAAAAATAATTTTCTCTTCGAACATTGTTAAGCCTGAATTTATTTTATATAACTCCCACAGGACACATTTCTGGTAGCAATTGAATGCATTTCCTTGCTCTAATGTTAAAGCCAATTTCTTGAGCAACTTGTGCCAAAATACCTATCAAAATTATTTTGAGGTGTAAAAACATGGTGTCACCTGATTCTAATTCCAAAACAGTCCAAGTTACACTGCATTTAAAATTTCTTGCCAAAATATTCAATCAAGAGAAAAATACAATAATTAGTTAAAATTATCACCCAAGTTTTCAGACTAGAAGAGTTTTAACTGGATCCACATGAGAATTGCGAATGTTTCTGTTTGTTGATGATATTTCCATTGTCTGAAATTCTAAAGCACCCACATTTGTAGGAAAAAAAATGCATAATTCAAATGCCAGACATTGGACTGGGTTTTGCTATTTGAGAAACCGAGAACAATAACTTTTTTCAGATGAACAGTGTATTTAAAATTTACTCTTCCAATTTTTTTTTTGTTGTGGTCATAGTGAAAACAAGGTTCAGAGACGTTCACTTAGTCCCACGTTACACAGCAAATAGGACCCAAGTTCAAATCCCCTAATTGTTAGTCTGGAACTCTTTCCTTTACCACACAGTGTCATTCCGGGTTGCAATTCATGTGTCTTCATGGAGATAGTTGGTGTTCTGACACCCTGCCATGAAACTGTCCCACACACCTGAGTCCTGTCTTTCTATCCCAGTGTGCGGATCAAATGGACCTTCAAGCATCTCTCACTTACCCCACTCTTAGGAACATTTTGTGGGTCTCTGACTTGCTTTGGACTTGACCATGGCAGTTTGTCCCATTGCACAGGAGTAAAACGTGGTGTTAGCATTTGGTAATCACATTTTTCATCCCAACGCCTCTATTCCCCAATTCAGAGTTACGTGAATTGGAGAATGTTAAATATTTTTTATAGGGTTGAATATCCACATCTCTCAAAAGAAAATTTACCAAACTCTCAAAATTGTGTCTAAATGTGTCTAGAGCACATAACAAACATAACAACTCTTATAAATGGTACCTATCATTCTTATTATTAGTAAATTCAACATGATTCACTAATATGGAGCTCCTGTCAAACAAGGCTAATGCAGTGATGGGTATATTAATGGAGATATGTGTCCGGAAGGGAAGACTTCTCTTTCCACTTCTGCCTTTATGACCAGTACATCGCTGGGCTAAATCTTCAGTACTCTGTATAACAAGGATTTATAAATAACATAAACATACTTGGGAGTACTGTTTTATTTTTCTTCTCAACTACAATATGAATTCCTTCAACTGAATTCCTAAGTTTCATTTGCCCTTATATCTTTTGAACCAAATAACCTCAGCCTTCTTATTAAAAAAAAAAAAAAAAAAACCACCACTTGCAGTGTTGTTGTGATAATAAATAATGACAAAATTATGAGCAAAGGCTCTGATAGATGGTTTACAGTCCTTGAAAGATATTAGCCCCTACTCTTGCCTCAGTTCCATGCCTGCCCTCCTAGAAATGACTCCTGGTCTCTGCGTTTCCTGGTTACACCCTTTGCCATTCTGAGGACAGTCTGCCTTCTGCATGATGTCATCCAAGCTCTGCTGTCGTGCAGAAACGGCTTGCTAATCTAAGAAGTCTGTGGTCTTGTCTTTGCAGACTTTAAATTCTTAGGTCTGGAAAATAAAAATGAGAACCAGCTATAAAGGTGATCAGATCCAGCCTCACAATGGCTGACTGAGCTTTCACCATGGCCCAGGCACTGGGTTAAACAGAATTATTTCTCCCACTTCATTTAATCCTTAAAATATCTCTATAAGGTGTCTCCAATTTAGAAATCTCCATTTTAGAAATTAGAAAAATGAGGTTCAGAAAGATTAAGTCACTTATTTCCAAAAACACAGCTAGTGAATAGCAGAGCTGAGAGTTTAACCTTTGTTGTCTGATGCTGAAGCCCAGGTCCATAATCATTTTGTATGATGCCTCTTTTCAACATCTACCCATTGATCCGGATTCTGCTGCTAGATCTAAACAAAAATCTTAAACCTCTTCTTCATTTGACAGCCCTCTACACAAGTCAAATCGATTATCATTGGATCTTGGAGTCCTGAGCTTCTGTTTCTCCAGGCTAAAAAAAAAAAATAGAAACGAAAAACAAACAAAAAACTTCAGGCCCTTTATTACTCACACATACGACATCAGCTCAAATCTTGTCAATACACTGGTCACTCTTCCCTTAACATCCATGTACCATTTTACCTAAGCTCCACTGAAAACAGGAAATTTAATAAACCAAGGACACCACATTTGTTTCGCTTCAGCAAGGAGTAGAAACACACACTCCTGTTTCTTTTTCTATATTTTCACCTGATGGTTTCACTATTCTTTTCTTGTTACTCACTTCATAAAATTAATTATAATAAAACCATATTACATGGAGAAATGAATTAATACACGAAAAGCACATTGGTCCCTGTGTTGCTGTTTGGTGATCTCTCAGCAGCCATAAGGAATAGAATGGCTGGGTGATGCCAGCACAGCCATTTTTCCCCTTTCGTGCATTATGTCACATATACTGAGGAGTGATGGGCCAGTCACTAGAGACGAAGTGATGCCTGAGATGTCTGCTTTTTCCACAGGAGGTGTATAGCCTCGTAAGGGAAAACAGACAAGAAAATAAAAAGGAATTGATAAAGCATTATAGATTTTGTAACTGAAGTGCATACATATTTTTGTGGAAACACAAAAAGAGACGGGTTATTCTACCTTGAGAGAATCCAATTAAAATAGAGGCAATGATAGTTTAGCTGAAACTTTTAAGATGTGACGCTGACCAGGAAGCCAAGGTCATGGTGTTAGAAACGAGCAAAACGACTAATTCTCAGAAAGGCAGAGATAACTGCCCTAATTTGTATAGTTAGAAGCAGAATTAAAACTAGAGTCCGACCTTCTCAGCCTCGTCTAGATTTCAGAGATTGTCTCTACATTCTTCCTGGGCTGGATTTCAATACCGGAGCTACCTGGAGCCAACACACTACCCGAGAGCAAGTTGACGTCCTGCCAGGTAGTGGAGGAGAGGCTGACTTCCCAGGAAGAAAGCTGGTGCCTGGTTCATCCTGCCCCAAACTAGCCCTTCTAAAAGATCGCTTGAGCCTTCTGAGAAAGCTGATGTTAGGCAGATACCTCAATCAGCAGAGAAGAATCTGCTTGAGCACACCCTGAAGATTCCAGACAGAACCGTGACACAGGGGATCTTGAAGCAATGCTCTATCTGAATATGTTTTAATGATATTTTAGGATGCTGAAGTAGGGATACAATAGGAGGATACAGCCCAGGTGGAGAGAAAAAGAAACTGAACGTAAACTGAGCATCCACTGACATTCATTGCATCAGCCGCTAATTTAAGGTTGATAACATCTTACCAGAGCTGTTAAGTTTTAAAACATGTCGGCAAATTCTTTGACGATTTTCTCATAAGAGATGGGATTGAACTCCCCACCCCTTGAATTTGCATCAACATTAAATGACTCACTTCTCATGAACAGAATGTTATATAAATTCTATACAATTTCCAACCATCTTTTTATGTGTCTCCCCTTCCCTGGCCTAGGTCTTCAGAGCCCTGCATGTCCATGAACAAAGTTCAGCTCCCCTGAACTCAGTGTGCTTCAGCAGCCATGTGGAGACGGAGAGACTGGCTCCAGGAGCCCAGCTGTTCTATTCCACAGCCATTCAGGTCCAAGGCCCAGTGCGTGAGTGCGAGAAACATCAGGTTTTCCTCTTTTGAGGTTTTTTGAGCCACCCCAGCGGATGGTGAGAAGCAGAGAAAAACTTTCCTCTCCTCCTTACCAGATTGCTGATCCAGGAACAAATTGTGTTGTTTTACTTTAAGCCACTTGGAGTAGTTGGCTACAGTAGTTGGAACACTAGCGCAGATGACCTGAGACTCAGACTATTTTCAGCATTTGCTGTCACCGAATTAGCGAGTTCCAGAGGCAGGCACTATCCTCTAGTTTTCCTTACACCAAAGTGACTGTCTTTTCATCATATTACATGAACCAGTATATTTTAGTTCAGCTGCAGACGCGTGATCTCCCATTTCCCCACCGTGAAGTCTATCTTACCACAGTACTGACAGCTTCCCCTTGATACTGACAGTCACAAAGCTGTTATCTGAATGGCAAATCTCCGGGAAAGCACCTGTGACACTGATGTAATAATACTAACAACCAACTGTATGTACATTTGTAGTTTAAGCGAATCACATCTGTGGTGGCCAGTCTTTTTTAAGAGATGGAACTTTTATCCTCTCCCTTGAACCTACAGTTGATATTACCAATAGAATGTGGAGGATGTGATATTTTGAAACCTCCGAGTTTTGGCTTCTGCTTTCTTTTTCTTGAAAGCCTGAGCCACCAAAGAAACCCAAACTAGGCTGCCAGAGAAAATGGCCCCACGAAAAGAGGACGGAGAATAACCTGCCATGTGGAGAGAGAGGCCAAATGAAGGAGCACGAAAGAGCAGACATCCATCTTCAGCCACAGCTGCCATCTGAGTAAAACACATGAGACACCCCAGTGAGGCCAGAGGAGAAACAACCCAGCTGATCCCAGTCTAACCCATGGAATTGTGAGATGCAGGAAAATGGGCTAAAATCTACGACTTCAGTGTGCAGAATTCTCTACTCTACTGGATCACAGAACTATCACCCTGACATACCCACTTCCTCCCCTCACTCCTACATTTGCTGTCTCTTGTCATTTATAAAAACTGGTTCTTAGAAAACTATACTTGTAAGTGGATGCTTTACAGACATTTCTGGGAGACGGGGTTGTTTTGGGGCATTTGTGTTTTCCAGGAGGAATCACCAATCAAGTTTCACTGTATCTTTCAGGAAGTGAGAAGTTCCGGAGTTGGCCTGGAAGAAACTACTGACTAGACTCCTAATTAGAAAACTTCACGCCAGGAGGAAGCCTCTGGTCCAGGTCAGAATTTACAGGTGCATCTGCCCAGAATGGACTTAGTGTATGCAGAGAAAAATGAGCTACCTTAGTGAGTGTACAGACCTGCCCAGGTAGAATGGACATCAACCTGGGAAGATTTCCAGTTTGACCTGGGGGCTCTAGCACCAGCGTTTGACCTGGTATTCTTCTATTCTTCTGGACTTTACAAAGTTGGTGGTGTGAGTTATTGCCTGTCTCCCTGCTGTGCCTTAAATTACAGAAATCATCCACTTACTCTATGGAGCTCTAGCTTGAAATCTTAAAAAACTTGATGGCACATTTCTTTAAAATGAAAGATTGGCTTCTAAAATTGATTTAAAAACATTATTGAGAAAAATATCTGTTTTAGAGGTGATTTCCTTCTCACTTCCTACTTTTTATTTAAAAAAAATTAATTCCTGTTTACAAAGTCCATGTAACTACTGTTAGTCCTGAGGATACAGTGATTAAATAAAATAAAAACATTTTCATTCTTTTAAGAGCTTAGAGTTTCCTACCTCAAAGGGAGGCTTTTTCCTGAATTTCATGTTGCTCCAAATTTTAGGAAATGTTCATCAGTGATAGTGTGTCTTTGTTCCATGGATGAGACCAAATGAGGCTCAGAGAGGAAATAACTTTATGCATGTGAACTACTCCACAGACCTGCAGATTATTAAAAAACAGAATTTAGAAATAAATGATTATCAGTGAAGCCAGATGAATTACCCAGAGATGTCTAATGCCCAATATCTTACAGAAGTCAAGACTTTTGATTTGCAATTCAGCATACCTAATTACCAGTTTCCAAAGAGGGTTACAGTCTGAATCTTCCAGTGCACAGTAAGGTGTTATCTGTATTATTAAGACGTTGAATTGGTTATTCCAAATTTTTATAGAGTAATTAAGGTCACAGTCTTTGGAGTCATAGTGCCCTGGGTTCAAATCATGACCTCTCTCTACTAGTTGCATTATCTTGCACGAAATGATAAATTTCTAGGAGTCTCAGTGCTCCCATTGCTAAAATAGATTTTCTGTCACCTTGTAATTATTCAATTAAGGATAGCTATGAATTAGCAATTTTCCTCCCTTGGACTTCAATTTTATCTTTTATCTTTGGAAATATTTTATTTTCATTACAACTGTCAGTTGTAAAGTAAAGCAATGCTTTACTGATGCAAAACTAATGATTATAAATAGGGGTTTGTTGAACAAAAGTTACTTTAAAAAGACAAGGAACTCACACTCAGAAAAAGACATTTCTGCCTACGTATTTCAATATAATTTTTTCAGTATCAACAATCACTACCAATTTAAGGTAAGAAGAAAGAATGAAGAATGTTATGAGAAATAATTTAATTCAAAAACCAAAGGCAACTGGGCATGGTCTAAGGACCTCGAGAAAATATGGTCCAGTTCTCAAGGTAACTCCAAAAACATTGCTTTTTTCTCCCGATGTCCAGAGTCTCCTTTCTCCACTTGTAAATGTAAATTAACTTTGCTTCTCACCATCAAAAAAGCATGCTGTATCTTAAACAAGCATAGTAACAGGTGGGGAAGGGGGTAAGGACTGATGAGGAAAGTACTCAGTTCTCTTTGGCAACTGTAGGCAACACACTGAAATTAACAATTTTTTCAGCTCTCAACTGAGGTCTCTGCTTACTTACTCTTTTCCTGCTTCTTAAGTCTCCATGTCCATTATTTTATTGTCTTGTTTCATCCATGACACCATTCCATTATATCCAAGCCTTTATCATCCTATACCCTCCTTCCCAATTGCAATTTAGACCTCATATTTCTGTGGGAAACACAGCTTTTTTCACATCTGACATCCACTCTTCTCTTCATTTCTACAGGTATCCACACCAGCAATATGCTCACTAAAAAGTTTTACTCGTCACTCTAGGACTCGGTGACTGAGAGAGAGTCTGAGCAGAGGGCAAGGGTACTGCTTACATCCTGTGCCTTGATCTGGGCACAGACTGGATTTAAGGTATGTTCCAGTTGTAAAAATTTATCACACTGTATCTTTTTCATACAAACATCTTTTGATATGTTAATTATTGTTCAACGTAAAGTGAAAAAAAAAAAAGAAGAGAAAAGAAGCAGTTACAAAAACAACACAAATCACTCCTATTCAAAATGAATGATGTCTGTGGAAGCCAGTTCTGTATATCAAGATATAAGCAGAATTCTACAGGATGGGGCTTGTGGTAACTACTGTTTTCCTGGTAGAAGCAGAAGGTTCAGGTTGACCATGACTTTTGTCTTTTATTCTCTCCATTCTCATGTTTTTCATTCCTGGGACTCAGTCATGAGCCTGGAGTTAAGTCATATCCCTTGTAATCATAATCGTGAAAGCTACAGGCTAACACAGTAAAGTAGAAAGCTAGAAGGAGCTTGGGCATTGATTTCCTTCGTCCAAGGTCATCTATCTTGGGTTGCGACCTCTAGACTTCTTGTTATTTAGGAAAAACACATCTTTATATATTTACAGCACAAAGTCTTAGATTTTTCTTTTGATCTCTCTTTCTCTATCTTTCATTCCCTTTCTATTTTTTTTACATGCATCCAAATTTAATCCTAACTGACTTTCCAACCTTTCCTGAGAGACTCCAATATTTGCTCTTTTTTTTTTTTAAACAAATAAGGCTATAATTTTCTTACAGAGCCAAATGTTGGAAGGGACAGGTGTGGATGATTGTCTTGATCTTTTATTCATGGCAGCAAGGTGGCTGCCCCAGATCCAAACATCACACCCACATTCACAGGAGAAAGATGAGGAATGGGGCTACAAAACCTTCCCCAAAAGCCTCTCTGTTGGCTTTGCTTAGTTCACAGTAACAGACAGAGATCCAGCTCTGACCAGAGCTGGGTCACATGGCAGCCTCTAACAGCAAGGGAAACTGGGAAAGTGAGGAAAAGGATTGTCATGATTGGCTGGGACCAAATTATGATCCATCATCCATATCTGGGCATGTTGTTGCTCCAAACAACATTGGGTTCTGTTGGCAACAAACAGGTGGGGAGCAGGGGCTGGAGACTGGTCAGCAGCAACAGTACCTGCCATAGACCCGGCTGGCAATATTTACTCTTATAGCAGAACTGTGTAAAGTTTAAATGTTTTATATGTAGGATTAGAGACAAACTAGTACCATTTTGGTAAATAAGTCTGGAGAGTTTATGTCCTTTATTGGGGATTACTAGTTACTTGCACATGTAATATTACAATGAAATTTTTTCAATTTTCTCTTTTTGCTACCTTTTATATTCACTATCTACAATGCCTACAATATTTCATGTCTAATACATTGGAAGTCATGTTTTAGAAAGAGACAAAATTAAGGTAAATATACTCTGCTATTTGGTTTTAAAAATGAAATTAAATGAGACTGAATATTCTGTATGTTTCATTAATCGAATGAAATTCCAAAGAAGGACTTTAACTACTCTGAGCTGTGCAGCAGTATTATATGTACCAAGCAGACATTCTTCTTAGAGAAGTCATTTGAAAGCTAGCATTTATTTCTGCACATATTACATATGCAGAATTTATATATGCATATATTATTTGGGCATATTTTGGTACTAGCAAAAAACTCCAAAAACCCAGCAGCTCAGCAAATGTCACATTTGTTGTTCTGGTTGTTTATTCTCCAAAACTTGAAGTCAGACTTAATTCCTCAGTGTCTGTCACAGTCCACATCCAATCTATCAAAATCTGCCCTCTTTATGGTCAAAATACAGGCAGGATCTGTGCACTTCTGTCCAACATCACCTGTTCCAAATCTAGTCAGTCCATTCCTAGACAATTGCAATAGCCTCCTTCTTCCATCTCTCGTCTGGATCTTGATTCTTCTATCTCCTCCTTCCCCTAGGCAGAAGTCAGTTCGATCCACTGCTCAAAAACCCACCTCTGTCTTCCCATCTCACTCATATTATGATGTACTGGCTTTATTTTGACCAAAAAAAAAAAAAAAAAATTTTAGTGACCTGGCCCACTGCTATCAAACTTTCTTCCTACCATTTTTTTTTTTTCCTTTATCAGGATGTACTTTTGTCTCAGGGACTTTGCACTTGGTCTTTCCTCTGCTTGAAACTTTTATCCCAAATGATACCTTGGCTCACTCCATTCTTTTGTTCATAGCTTCTATCAGATATCCCCACGGCTTAAAGCCCTATAGTGACCACCCTATCTCAAACAACTGACCACCTTCTGCTCCCTCATCCTTTCTTTGTTCCCTTTAACCACACCTTTTTTTCATACTGTCATGGGAATTAATGTACATTTAACTTATCTAATAGATCTGATATATTTATCTTCTGTATAAAATGTAAGCTCTATGAGAGTAGTACTTTCATATATGTTATTTACAGAAGTGGTGTGTGCCCAATAAAAATGGACTCAATAAATAATTTAAAGAACAAATGACCTACAGTTCTGCTTCATCTTTGGATATATGTTCAATTATTGGAACAAAAGTTGCAGGAAGAAAAGAAAGAGAACAGAAACAGAAAGAAGAAATCTGCTTCCCTGGAATTCTTTAAGACATTCTGACAATTCTCTGTCAGATGCCTGATATGAACAATGCAGTTCCTTTGGACTCCATTCATCATGGTCAGCATTCCACATGCAGTGAGAGGAGGAAACCAGCCCTTCTGGCTGACACACAACTCTCCCGGCACTGACCCTCTGTGATGCCTCCTCTCACCCCGGCGTATCCCAGCTCACAAATGACAGGCCCTCAATTTGAGTTGGGAGACACAAGACAGGTAGAGAAGCTCTGTTTTACAGCTTCAAAAGGTAAAGGAATGCCCTGAGTATTCTGGTTTAAGATTTATGGTTATAAATCTGATAAATCATCAGAGATAAATGTGGTTTGTTTTCCTCTCTCTTGTCAAAGATTACCTCTCTCCAGACGGCCATAAATGTCTTTAGGCTGCACCATCTTATCACTGCAAGATAGTGTAGCAGTATGTGAAATGCTCATTTAAATCCCGCCCCAGCATCCCCATCTTCCTCTGGCTCCTCTTTCTCACATTCATGCTCACTTCTTCTTTTTCCTGTTGTAAAGTGTGAGTACACATACACGCACATGCACACGCACGCACACACACAGGAAGATACTATTATTTTAAATTTTTTTCTGGTGGTTTTGAACATGCTTTGTGTGAACAGTTTCTATTGTGAACTCTGACCTGCTTATCCAGGCAACGCATTCCAGGTTTCAGCAGAAAGGCTTTTTAATGAAACCATCATCTTGGGAAAGCAAGTGATGGTGCTTTATTCAAACATATCTAATTCTTAAAAGGTTATATAAATATAACACAATCACATTCAATCCTGAATTTTATCCTGCAACTAGATTTTTTTTTTTTTTTGGTAGTTCTCCTTTTGCTTGTGGGGTCATACCATTAGGAGATCCATGGGATTAAAACAAAAATTTGGAAAGGGACCAAACATATTGAGTTACCATTCTAGTCTTCTAAACCCTTCAGAGCAAACCATTGAACATTTCATTGTATGATATGAATATTTGATTTCAAAAGCTGAAAATTATTATTTGAATGTTTGATTTTTAAATTATAAAATTTCTGTTTATTCCACAGATAAATTTGATGTGCCAATATATATACTGAGAAAATCTAACTCTCCACATTTTTTAATAATATAGTATAACGCTTGAATTTCAATTTCCTGGATGAGGGATGCTTAAACATTAGAGGACTAGTGATGTATATTGAAGATAACAAAGCTTTGACAAATGAAGCCAGTCATACATAGAACTTTAAGTATTTTTCTCACTTTATTTCCACAGTATTTTTATGAGGCAGGGGTTACTACATCTAGTTTACAGATGAGGAAACTAAAGTTCAGACAAGTGAGCTGATTTTTTTTCTGATGGTACCCAGTTAGCATATGTAAAGGCTAATGCTCAAAGTTGTATCTGATCCCCAACCTATGAACAAGACACAAGAAAATCCATGGAGGTTCTGACACGGAACTCCAAGTATTTTATGATATCTCTCCAAGTCTTTGGTTCCTTAGAGTATGAGATCCAGAGAACATTCTAAGAAATCTTTGTAGAGAAGTAAAATTTGAAATGGACTTTAAAAGAAAGGTGATATTAAAACAATGATAAAGAAAGAAAATAAAGGTAGAAGAAATAAGGAGAACAAATACTCTAGTGAGAGAGGGGAAATGGCATTTTGTGACAGCTGATCCTATAACTGGAGAGATAGTTGGAGTTGAGAGGTGGAAATTCTGGTAAGTCAGGCTTATGAGAATCCTGCAGATACAGGTGAAGTTCTGAAGGGTTCGACGTGGTCACATGTGTAAAGCAGCAGATTAGGATGGTTCACATGAAAGTAGAGTATGGGGAAGTTGAAAGGGCAAAGGGCAGAGATAAAAGTACAATTAGAAACCTGTCACAATAGACTAGAGTAGATGGTTGTAGTCATGCAGCTTGGTGGAGAATGTTTACACAGTCATGAGCAGAATATTTTACACACAACATTAAGAGATTATTGTGTGCCCTGAACTTTTTCTTCTGTGAATACATTTATTCTTTAGTGAGTACCTCCTCCAAGGAGTTTGGAAAAATGTAATGGACAGACATAGTCCCTGATCTCAAAGAGCTTCAAGTCTAGTGAGATGGACGAACAAGACACCAGGCAGTTGCAATATGCTGCACTTGCTGCTATAAAGATGGTAAATTTAGGGAGCTATTGGAGCATGTGGGAATTCACTGCAGTTGCAGTTTTACTGTATCTTTGATCCACAGTTATTTAGTTCTGTTTTGAGCTATACTTTTATTTGATTTTAATTTCCAACTTCTTGGTGAATAAATAACTTTGTGAACAAATAGAAAGCTAATGAGAAAACAAAATTAGAGATCCAGTCATACTGGGTGAGCAAACACTCCAGAAGTTAGGGGACAACTTTGGAGGACAGGGTGGGCCTGAGCACGGAGTATAAAATCCTTTATACTTCCAGACAGCAGTTCTGGAAAGGTTCCTGCTGGTATTTGGACAACCAACAGTCACAGTTGTACTTAGAAGCAAAAGCAATTATTGAAAGGTATGAACACTAGGAGATAGTTTTCATGGTGAATTAAATGTTTTGATAATGAACTAGGTATTTCAAAATAAATCAACAATTGAAGCATCTCAGATTTTAGTTTTAAAGTTGCAGTGAAAAAATGCAGAAGTCTGCAGCTGTATTTTTCTTAGGATGAATATTTTTATATGTTAGAAGAAAATGGATGATTACAGAATGAGTTTAAAATAAATAAAGGAAGGTAGCATATCATCTCACACAAACAAAGCAAAAAGGAGGCAGAATTAGGGTATCAGAAATCTCACCCTGGATATAGTAATATCCTAGATAACCGTAAGAACTAAGAATGATCGAATATTAACTAGAATCTATGGAGTTTCTTGTCCTTCTCATTCTCTCTGTATGATACACCCATTAACCTACCCCTCTGCCTTTCTTTCTTATTTTCTTTTTACATATAGTTAATATGTATCTGTGAAAAGTAGAGCCAAATGGTTAAAAAGTATTCACAGTGATTTTTTTTTTAGTTCTATTTCTCCCAGTTGAAGTGTCTTTATTCATGAAGGAAGGATAATAATATATCACCTACTTCCTAGGGTAGTTTTGAGAATAAAGATGATGTGTATATGAGCCCCAGCACACGGGAAGAAATCAATCGTGTTCCCTATTACCATTGTGTACTAAGCACTTAGAACTGACTCCTCAGTTTAATGTCTCCTATATTCTCTTAGATATGTTATAATATTAAAGGATAATAGTAAAACCCCTTCCATCTGTGAAACTCTACAACTCAATGCTATGCATTCAAGTTACTAAGAAAAATACCATTGCCCTTGTTATGGAAAACTCTTAAACTATGGATACATGTATCCTCTCTCTGCCTCTCACTGTCTCTCTCTTTCTCTCTCCTGTCTCTGTCTCTGTCTTTGTCTCTCCTGTCACATTTCATGGGAGAGAAATATGATGCCCATATTTCAATTTAATATTTCATTCTCTTGGTTGCTATTATTTACTATTGTCTAATTGGTAAGAAATCCCAGGAACACAGCACTGGCAAAGATAGAAGCTAATTCCATGATGGATATAATGTGACCTCATCTGGAGCTATTTAGACAGTCTGCTACTTAGTTTACTTATCTTGTTTTTAACACAGCCCTGCTCATGTCTTCTGTGAAGGAAAAGCATAGAGCAATAAGAGTAGAAAAGAAAATTAACAGCTGAATTATAGCATCGTATGCATTCATTGTTTTCTTCCTTTCTATAGAATATTTTAGAAGAAATGGGGATCAAGATTATAAAGAAGCTCCAAAGAATATAAAAAAGATGAATTCCTTACATTAAAGGAGTATAGATGCGAGACATCAAAGATGGTCTTTTTGCACAAGCTACATTTTATAGCAAACATTATAATCATTTGATTAGGGATTAAAATAGCCTGTAGTTCACTTGAGAAAATATGAAAGCTTTTACATCTAATGAAAAACTTGACAAATTCTTCAATTTTATAACAGTACCAGATAAAAGTAGGTTTAGCTATTTTCCAGTTTGAGGGAAGATTCTCCCTCATAAAACATTTAGATTTGGCACTCTCTCTCGAGGTTGTAATGTAATTTAAATTTAAAGGCATTGGCTCTTTCATTCTTAGAGGGTACCTGCTCCTGTGAGTAAATGATAAAAGTTACAGACCCTGCAATTCTTCCAATAGGAAGAATATGCTTATGCATATATATTCAAAATATTTCAGAGTTCAATAACCCAGTTTCCCCCTTTTCTGCTAGACGTGTGCTCTACCGCTGAGCCACAACCCTCCTCCAATTTCCCCCTTTTCTGAAGTGCTGTCATTGACCCTTGAGAAGCCATGAACCTCTGCTTTTGATAGTAATATTGTCTTCCAAAGCTAAATGATTGTCCCAGGAAATCCAAATTTGTGTTTCTCTAATTCACAAAGCAAGCAAAGAAGGTGGTGGAATTTCGAAGGTAATAGATTCTGAAAGGCTTGCTTTAGTTTGCTAATTCAGAAGAGAACAGAGCCAACTTAGTCCTTTTGAAGGACAGAGATAGTTGTGCTCATCAAAAATTCCTTCTGTTTCCTCTTGGAGATGCACTCTAGCTTTGTATAAGTTTTGTAGATGTAAGAATGAGACAAGCCGGGATTGTACAAAGAAAACACACTTTGATATTAATTGTATGTGAAACCCAGAGATGGGTCAGGTCCAAACATAACAAAAATGGGACATTCACAATAGAAAAATTTGGCCAAAGCAAACACTCCCTTCTGACTCCTCTTCAGTCCATAGGGTACTATTCACATCATGGTTGGCTGAGCAAAAATTCTCAGGATATGAATTCTCCCAAGAAGGTTATGGCAAAGTCACCAGCCTCCAGCTTGAAGAAGCCGGAGGAGTCACAGGACTGGCAAGACTGCCATGTGTTCTCTTTGTGCCACCATCTTTCTTGATTTCTTCACCTCAAATCTCAAACCAGCCAAGAGCTGGTTTCTGTCTAGGGAAGGTTTATGTGCTTGCAGGTGGCTTTACCACCTGTGACCATGGAGATCCAGCCAAAACAACGCTCCCTCTGGAATGCCTGGCTGGGGATTTGGATAAATACTAAGAGATGACTCAGAGACAGGGAGGAAGCAGAGTGTTTTGAAGGTGGGGAGAGAGTAGGGAGGGTGAATTGTAAATAATACATATGAATAACTCTCTTCTCCTGCTTCCTGCCTCTCTTTACCTCTTTATTCATGACATGATGAATGGTCCACGATAAAGATGCTCCACATTAAATTGCACAGTCCTATTAAAAACAAATGATTAAGACCTGGGATTTGTATGCTTTTGTTTTTATTTTATTCTTGAGACTGTTTCTGCTTCTGTCTATTTTCCACTGAATCTTTCTCCTGGGCTTTAAATTTAATGCTTCCTGTCAGAAAGTGTTTTCTATAACTCCCTTCCGTGGGATGATACAGATATCTGAAAAGGAGAGAAAAAAATACTTTGGATTATCTTGCTAAAACATCAGCATCAAGAAATCTGTTTATTTATTAAGCACTTACTTTGTGTCATATACTGTGGTGAGACATTTACATGGGTGATTTGTAATCATCACAACAACTCTGCAAGTCACTTTCCTTATACGCATTTTCAGTTGAAGAAACTGAGATGTACAAATATTAAATGACTTGACAATTTTATCTGTGAAAAAGGAAGACCAGAAAATACCTTAAAGTAGGACCAGGAAGTGTGAGAACTAATAAAAGCCAACATTTAGGGCCATATAATCCATGGCATGACTATTCCAAATAATTTGTATATATTTTATTATCATCAGAATCAAATGAGTTACTCCCATTCTAACAGACGATAAAACCAAGACAGAGAATTCAAAATCAAGTGGAGAGCAAGTGTGGTGGCTAATTTTATGTGTTACCTTGAGTATGGTGCTCAGTTTTTTGGTCAAGTATCAGTCTAGTTGTTGATGTAAAGGCATTTTTTTCGGTGCGATTACCATTTAAATCCATAGACTTTGGGGAAAGTAGATTAACCTCCATAATGTGGGTAGACCTCAATCAGTTGAAGACCTTAGGACCAAAGTCTGAGGTTCTCTGGAGGAATCCTCAAGACAGCAACATAGAAACACTACCTAAGTTTTAGCCTGCTGTCCTGTGGAATTTGGATGAAGCTTTTACCATCAACTCCTACCTGAATTTTCAGCCTGCCTTCCTGCCCTAAGTATTTCTGACTTGCCAGCCCCCGCAATAGTGTGAGCCAATTCCTTAAAATCCCTTCCCTCCCCCTCCTTCTCTTTCTCACCCTGCCCCTCTTCCTCCATTTTATCCTCTCACTCCCTTTCTTTTTAATCTCCCTCTTTTTCCTCCCTCCCTCTCTCTGTATAATTCTGCCTTCTCAGATTAAAATGGTGTCTGGAATATAACCTTTCAGTAAATCTGGTTTTGCTGATGATTGTGGCAGTGGAGACTAAGTGTCCGGTTAAAATTTCTGCCTCCCTTTCCATTATATAGGGTTGTAACTGGGAAGGGGCTTCCCAGGCGGGACTTAGATTTCCCAGCTCTCTTTGCACATAGGTGGGGCAAGGTGACAATCTAGCCCAAGGAATGTGAGCAGAGGTGACTTAAGACTTAAGAAATAAGTGGGGTTTCTCCACATGGCTTTCCACTTCAGTGTGATGGTCCCAAAAGATCCCAAGTTCTCAGAGAATGGTGGGGACACAAAATAAAAGGAGGCTGGATCGCTGAACTTTTATAGGGAGAAAAGCCTGCTCACTTTTGAACACTTTAGAGAATTATGTCAACAAGAAATAAATGTTTAATATGTTGGGCAACCAAAATGAGGGTGTTTATTTTTAGAGTTGCTAACTTAACCTTAACTAAAATAAAGGCTATGATAATGACAATTATGAAACAATTATTATATTCCCCCAAGCACCAAAACTTATTAATAAGCAGAGTCAGTATTATAGCTTAGATCTAGTTAGATTTAGATCTGGATACAGCTATAGATATCTTACTGGTTGTTCAGTAGAAAGTTATAGCTACATAGAGGGCAGATAAATAGGTAGATCCATTGATACCTACATGTCTATCTATCCACTTATCTGTCTATCTATATTTCTATCTATCCATCAGCTTTTACTTTAGTAGTAAACAATTCTGATATTTTGATTGTTTTAAATGTATGTTTCTTACTTATGTATACAAAACAGCAGTCTGCAGTTTGATTAGGCTCATCTGGGCTGTTCCAGGCTTCTGGGCTATGCTGGGTTTGGCTCCATATGTCTCCTCATTTCAGAAACAAGGCTAAAATTATAGCTCCCCTCTGTGATATAATGTTCTTACAATAGAGGCCAAGAAAGAGACAGAAACATGAACAAGTATTTTGAGAAATCTGACTTCCATGTGGTGTATGGTATATTAGGTCATATTTAATTGTTCAAGGAAAATCATGTGTCCAAACCCAAAGGCAATCAGGCAAGAGAGTACATTCTGTCTACTAGGAAACATGGCAAGTGCAGGGAGCAAATGAATAGTCAGGAACCAATAACGCAATCGACAGCATTTTGAGGTCCATGTTCTTTGCATTATGACACTTTGTCAATAGCTATGGAAGGAGTTAAATACCATCATATGGTCCTACTAAAGCTGCTTAACTAGTAGAGTGATCAACTGACCTTATCAAAAGGCAGTCTATGTCATTTCCTATAGGGAAGACCCATATTGAAGTGGGTCCCATTTTAAAGTGGAATATGGGAAAAAACACAGGATGTTTTTAAGGAGGCATTTGAGCCATCATACTACAAATGTATGTAGTTTTCTACTTGTGCCAAAAAACATCATAAAAAGCACCACCTTCATTTTTTAACTCTCCAAATTCCACACATTTCCATATGTGGTATTTATTCAATGAAAATTCAGTGAGTAGATATGAGTCTCAAAAGGTATTAAATTTTATAATTGAGATATTTGAACTAATTTCCACCCCACTCATAACCCTCAACAAAACCTTTTCTTTCTTCTCCTTATAACATCTGGCTAGAAGAACACAGATACCTTCTTTGAAAACCCTTCGGTGAACATGGCCACCCATGGTTGAAGTTAGCTATGTAATTGAATTTAGCTAGCTAGCTTTAAAACATCCAATTGTTTGATGAAATTCAGTCTCATATCTACCTTGTTTTCCCTTCAAGCTGGAATAGTGTGTGAGTGTGTGCCTCTGTGTGTGTGTCTGTTTAACATCCTCAGTCATAAGTTCCACTTATAGATGATATCAATTAAATAAGAAATTCCATCTAAACAATTAGACAATGGTGACTGACTGGGTAAGTTTTCCACATCTCATTCAGACATTCAGATGTTGTGCTTATATACTGAAGACATTGTATAAACACAAACTCACTGCAAATGAAACAACTACATACATGAAGAATTTAAAGATAAAACATTTTTAATCAGTTCACTTTCATTAATGATGGGCAGGAGACACTGGTTCTGTATTAAGTTAAAATTGCTGAAGGGTTAAGGAAATGGGAAGTTGTTATTTAATAAATATAATGTTTCAATTATGCTAGATGAGTGAGTCTTACGTATGTGCTATGTAACACAGTGCCTATTGTTATTGTGCACTTCAAAGTTTGCTGAAAGAGTGTACATCTGTTAACTGTTCTTATCAAACACACACCACACATACACACACACACAAACAAAGGGATGGAAAGAAACTTTGGGAGTTGCTGGATGAGCATAATGTACATTCCCTTGATTGTGGTAATGGCATCATGGGTGTTTGCATGTATCTAAGTTCATCAAATTGTACACATTCAATATGTGTGGTTCTGTGTATATTAATTATACCTTGACAAAGCTGTTAAAATTGCATGTAGACTTCATTGAATATATCTTCATAACTGAATATTAATGTAGTTGCCATAATTTCAATTTATTTATGAGGCTTAGAGCTACTGAATGATAGTAACACTTGTGTATGTCAAAATATAGTCTGTTTCTTCCTAGGTATGTCAGAGTTTCTTTTGCTCCATAAAAGAAATTATACCCATTTCTGTGATTCTCTTAAGCACTATCTTATGTCATGAGGCTGTGAACAGATTCAAAATAATAATAAGAAGAATAGACATCATCTTTACTCTCTAAGAGTTGATGGGGAAATCTATGTTACATCAAGATGGACAGAATTCTTATAATACATCAAGCAATGTAGACATCTTTAAAACACTGGCAGACACACTGTCATTAGTTAGTAGAAGTAAAATCCAAAATAGACACAATGCAATATTTACTTCTAGATCAATGGCTTAGGAAGGGACTAAGCAATTTAGTCTGTTTCTAAGGACAAGATCAGTTGACCTCAGTCTGGAATTTCATTCTTAAGTTGGGATAAAATGAGTAGAATGCCTTCTTTTTCATGTTATGTAACTTGGAGTATGCTGTAAAGACTTAATTCAAGAAGAACGTAAAGCAATGAATTCCTATAACTTCATTAATAGTATTTATAAGAAGAGACTATAAGATTATTCTATTTTATTCAGCTCTATAGGAGGAAACAAATACATAAAAGGTAGAAAATAAAATTTTTAAATTGTATTTTCAAAAATTTAATAAAATAATTGAAGCTGTGATTTCAAACACTCATGATAAAGTAAAAATTGTTAATAATCATGAAAAATTAAAAAGACCCTAGATATCCAAAAGTAGGAAAAGGTTATTCAAATTTTGACATATCTACAAAATTCAACATTAGGAAGTTTTCAGTAAAACATACTTTTTTATATGGCATACTGTATAAATAGTGCAAGTCTAAGTATAAATTATAGTGAAAATAGTGGAAAAAGAGAAACAAAACATATAATGTAAACATTAGATTTATCTGAGTGATAGGAGAATTTCATTTTTCTTTAATTAAACAAATATTAATCTAATACTAGATGGCAGGCACAATTCTCAGCAGCTTGTGAATATTAATTTATTTAACCCTCCAGATAACAATATGGGAGAGGGACTATGCATTAGTTTTCTATTGCTGTGTAAAAAATTATCACAAACTTAGCAGCTTAATTTGTTATGACTCAGCTTCTGCTGGTCAGGACCCCAGGTGTGGCTTAGCTGTATCCTCTGCTTAGCATACCTTAAATTTGTGGTTGCACTTTGGCAGGGCTGCATTCTCATCTGGAGGCTCAACTAGGGAAGAATCTGCTTCTGAGCTTGTTCACATTGTGAGCAGAATTCATTTCCTATGGCTTTATGAGTAAAGCCTCTGGCTTCTGACTATCAGTTGGAAAACACCCTCAAGTTTTTAGAAGCCAGCTGAACTTTTCTGTCACATAGCCCTCCTCATAGGGCCTTCACAACGTGGCTCTTTGTGTCTGCCATGTCAGCAGGGAATCTCTGTTGCTGTAGTCTGCCAAGACAGAGTCTTGTATCATATAATGGAGTCATAAGAATGATTTTCCACCTTGTTTGCCATACAGTGTAGCCTAATCAATGGAGTGACATACCACCACTTTGACATTTTCTATCAATTGGAAGCAAATCGCAGATTTTGCATGCACTCAACAGGAAGGAAACATACAAAGACATGACTCTTTGGAGGTAAACTTAATTTGCATCAAACACATACTATTTTTGCTATCATTTTATGTATGAGACAATTGAGATCCAAAGAGATTTAGTAACTTGCTTATGGTTAAAAGTTAGTAGTGGAAAAAGCTGATATCTGAACTCAAGCAATATGGATCTAGGATCCTTGCTCTTAATCTTATTTTTTCCAAAATTGAATATACATTCAGTATATAAATTGTGTGCTGCCAATGTGTTAGACACCATGATAAAGCTGGACATACTGTGGTAGGATGGATATGATCTCTGTTGTCTGAGAACATGTAGTCTAGTGGGAAGATGATACCCCCAGGTTGGCAGCAGATGCAACCAAGTGTAAAGACAGTGCTGACAAAGTGTAGGGTGATGTGGAAGCCCAGAGAAGGGTCACTTCATCTAGAATTGTAGAATTAATGGAGGCTTTCAAGAAAATGTGGCATGAAAGTTACGGCCAGAAGGATGGGTAGGAGGAGAGAAGGACAGTGAGAAACGAGTGAAGGTGGAAGGTAGGTGAAGTGCTTCAGGAGATGGAAGCAGCAATGTTCAGAGGTACCATGGTGAGAGTAACATCCCTCTGGCCAGGAATGAAAAGTGTTCACACAGCTTCAGCCAAAGATTGTGGGGCTGTGATGGGAAAGGTGTAGTTGGAAGATGTAAAACTCCTGGGTCAGGAAATGACTTGTGAAGGAACAGGCTTTACATGAGACAGTGGGAAGTCATTGAAGGGAAATATTTTCCCAGGTGTGGAAATATTTTACTGGCTGCAGATAGCAGGATAACTGGAAGAGTGTAGTTGTAACAATCCAGGTAAGGGTAACAGTGGTTCGGTCCAGGTCACTGAGATTTGGGTTGGACAGAAGCTGATACATCTAGAGATCATCTTGAGGCTTTTTTGCCTTCCTTACAGTTTTTGTATGTTTTCCAGATTATATTCAATAAGCATATCTCATTTTTAATGTCAGAGAAATGTGCTTTTAATAAGGAATCAATAAAGCAGATATTCTCCCAAAACACAGTGCTCTACTAATTTTCCTATTAAAGTTACATTCATTTACTGGAAAGAATGATTTTTACCAGCGGAGGCACATACTCATCCTTGTCTACCTTCTTTCCCAAAGAGCTTAGGGGTTTCATGATAAAATCTGCTTCATTAGTTCTAATGGTTTCCCTGTCACATGGGTCTATCCAGAATGAGTTTTTCATACGTATCAGTAGGAAATAGAAAGGCCCCAAAACCTATGCCATCAGGGCCACAGGATAGGAATGAAGAGGTGTTCCCAGAAACGGGCTGCAGAACTTATATTTCAGGACGGAGGAGGCACAGAGGAAGGAGTGAGCAACTCAGTGTGAGTCTCAGCATTGTCTCTTCCCCAGCTGCTCACAGAAATGTGATATAAAAAATTGGCACAAAGAGTCTGGAGGCCTGAATTTGGGGGCATCTGCCCCATTTCCATCATCCCAAAATGTTCCATTGAGTACATGCTGCCCAAGTTTTACAACAGGAGGGCTGGAGGTTAAATTCTTCATTCTAAATGGCCCTGAGACCTGGGTGTGCTTGAAGTCTCATCCCTCTGAAGGAAAACGACACTCAGTCAATCATGCTGTCCTCTGAAGAGCAGGCTATTAGCTGGACACAGTTTGGGAGACAGATGGCAGGCTACTACAGACAGTGGTAGGCTGTGACCATCTAAAGATATCAAGTCCTAATCCTTGCAACGTGTGCATCTTACCTTATTTGGGCAAAGGGCTTTTTGCAGATATACCTAAGGATTTTGAGATGTGGAGATTACCTTCAACTGTGCCACTGGACCCTAAATGCCGCCACAAGTATCCTTACAAGAGAGAGACAAAAGGAGGTAACACAGAAGAGAATGTGATACGAGATGGAGCAGAGAGAGACGCAGCCACAGTCAAGAGCTGCCGACAGCTGCCTGAAGGTGGGAGGGGTGAGGAGCGGACTCTACCCCAGACCCCCCGCAGGGTGTGCTCCTAGCAGGCACCTTGACTTCAGACTTCTAGCCACTAGGACTGTTAGAAAACACAGCTATGTTACTTTAGGCCACTATGTTTGTGGTAATTTGGTATGGGAGCCCTAGGAAAGTAACACAGGAGGGAAAAAACAACGTTAGAACACGTTCTGTGCAGATTAGGAAAGGGCTTCGCTATCTGAATGTGCCGCATCCCGTAGATAACCAGTAGGGGGAGGAAGTACCTGGGCTGGACTTCAGCCTCCCCTTATCTCTTCAAAATGCAACTTTGTGGAGCGAACAAATTGAACCACACCCCCAAGAATGGAGGAGATCTCAAGATTCTGGGTGTACAGAAGGGCAGAACTCTAAAATTTAGAGAGCGCGGAAATAAGAGTCACGTGGCATGGAGGCCACGCTCCCAAAATAATTGTAGCTCTCCCTTCAGAGTGCATCTCAAAACTGCTTCATGTGAATTATCTCTGTGCTCTCACAGTACCCTATGAGGGAGAGCATTTCCTCGCCTCTGAATTCTGTTGGATGCTCTGAGATTATTTTCCAAATACTCTCCTCTGTGTCTTGGTTTTCTGTCACCATTGGGTTGACTAGGCAGATTCACTTTGTTCTATCGAGAGTTTAATTAGGCAGTTCTTTCAGGAAGCCTATCAAGTCTAGATTGATTAAGATTGCTTTCAGAATGATATCTAATTGGGATAATGGCTTAAATTGGTTATTGATGGGAGAAGATTTGATTGTGACTAGCTTAATTCCCTCTGGATGAGAGCAGAAAGCTTTCCCCGGCCAGTATTTAGTTCCTCGGATAATTTGAAAAAAAATATATTAGGCATGAAAATTAGCGGTTGAGATAATGCTTAACTAAGGTGATCTAAGAATTTAGCCAAACCATTAGGAGTATAAACTCTCTAGAGGAAGCACGCTCTAAATGGCCAACCATTTCCACAGAGTTGATTGTGAATTTCACGGTAATGCTCTGCTTTCATAGTTTATACTAAGGGTCAGAGGCAGGCATTTGCAGGGGAAGCAGCCACTAAGAAGTCCAGAGTCCTGCCAGGGATAGAATTAGGTACTGGACCCTCCATCCCTTCAACCACTCCACTACTCTGAGCGGAAGTTTCCCATTCTCATTTAGCAAGGCTGTAAGGTATCAAATAAATAATCCAAGAGCACACGATGAATGAATGGTGATTAAAGCCCAGGAGCCTCAAAGTCTGATGCTAGTTCATTCATTCAGCAACTACTTAATAAATACCTGCTGTGAACTACACACTATCCTAGGCACTCAGGATAAAACAAAACAAAACAGATTCTCTCATCTGAAAGCTTACAACTGAGTGTGGGAATCAGAGATTGAATGCATATGAAAGGAAATAAATTATTTATCAAGGTATAGGAGAAGTCAAATGTCCTGAAACACATTGTTCCCTCCTTCATTCTTTCCTCTTTTCCCAAGGTGTTGTCTATGTCAAGGACCACAGAGTGTCGTGGACCCAAACAAGAAACTTGAACAGTAAGTTTCCAGGAAGACATCCTATAAGCTGGCAGGGGCAATGTGAAGAATGCACTGTTTCTATTTAAAAAGTTTAAGAAGTTGATTTTTTTTTAAACTAGGGTCTTAATCACCCTCTGTTGTTGAACTTCTCAAATTATCCCATTTAATCTACTTATCACCCCATTTATTTGATAATCACTGATGCTCTGCGACAAACAGGAGCAAATTTTTACTTGAGTGTAGGTTTCTATGGTAGGATTATCCAAGGTTGAAATCTGACCTTGTCACCCACTAGTTGAGCCTTAGTTTCCTTATCTTCAAAGGATACTGAAGAATCAATGGGTAAGCTCAGGGAAAGTTCTTAGGACAGGGCCTGGTACATAGTAAATGCTCAATTAGCTTTTAATGCTAATCATCATTTCTTCATATTAATGCTGATCATCATTTCTTCCAGATACTTTATGGAAATTAAGGAAATAGGTTGGGGATTGGGCAAAATCTTTGGTGACAAAGGTCTGAGGCTTCCTTCTTTCCCCAACCCCCTCCCCAGCTTCTCCTACGATTGCCTCTCTCCCTTATGTGTGTCTCACAGTCCATGCAGCTTTGTCCTGCTTTGTTCTCACACTTGCCTCGTTTGCTTCTCAACGTGAATGTCAATGCCCTTGAATTCTGGCCCTTGTCCTTCCATGCCTGTGTGGCTGTCAGCACATTTCTTAACCATCTGGGCCTAAGTTTTATTGTTTTTCAAAATCAGGGTAGTAAGTCCATCGCAGCAGTGTTACAGAAGTTAGTTGTTGCTCACACTACCTTATATTACCTGTATTTATTGATAACTTACTGGTATCCAGCAGAGCGAGAATACTTTACAAGAGTATCTTCACAACAACCCTGTCCAGTGACTATTACTTTTCTTAATTTGTTTTGCAAATGAGAAAATTTAGGCTTAGATTGAACATGACATGAGATTGAGTGTGAAAAAGCAATGCAAGATTAAGTAACAAGAGAATTACCATAACAAAAGAAGTCAAGATACAGTTCCCTTTAGAAGACTGATGAGATTGCTATGGTTATGTACAATTTCCAAAAGGCATGGTTTTAAATTTAAGTTGGGACTTAAAGGGTCTAGAAGACTTTGATCAGCCAAGGTAGCAGAAGGTGCTAGCAGAAAGGTAGAGTTTTTAAAATTAAAAACTATACCCCCATACATTTTTTAATACTCTCAGCACTTTTGAAAAAGTAGTGTGTCTTAAAACTGATGAGTTTATTTTACACCATGATATTTCCCTTTTCATCTAAAAATCTATGATAAAAACAATGATTCTGTTTTGTTGTTGTGTAAATAATGTTGTTTTGCATCAGGAAAACTGGAATTATTCATGTTTATTATATACATCTCCAGGAAGATACATCTCTCAATTTATTTCCAAAAAATCAAACACAGCCACTGCTTTGAGTTAATTAAGGAAGAATTACATTTTTGTGTATGTCAAGTTCTGCTGGGTTTGGGGTCAGGAAAACCTGCTTCCTCCTCACTAGCATAATGACTCAGGTCAAGTATTAAATCACTTGAGCACTGGTTCTTCTATGAAATCAGGATAATTTTCCTATCCAACTCCCAGGATTGGTTACAGATTGAGTAAATAGGAACTCTACTGACATCTTGAATATTCTGTATTAAATGCCTTTTACATTTTTGTAAATTCTTTAAGACCATCAAGAATGTTAATTTATTTTCTGTATCTGTGTTTCTTCAAGTAGTATTACCCTGTTGGATAAACACACAATTGAATGGTTATTATGGTAAAATCCTTTGATAAAATGTAAAAAACAAAAGAACCACACACACACACACACAACACATACACACACAGGTTATTGTTGGACAATCAACCACTGCAAATAGAAGAGCCATCAAAATTTAGGTTGTGTTATGTGCTCTTCACCATCCTAGGTGTTTGGGATGCAGCTGTGAAAAGGACAGACAGCAGCCCCATCCACTGTGCCTTATGATCTTGTAGGATTTAAAGCAACTGTGGACAGTTCAACAGAGGCAACAGCATTCTCTCAGCATGTAGTGAATTACATTCTCTTTTAAAAATTTATTTGGAAAGTAAGTGAATCACTCTGATCATTCAAGCAGCTTCTCACAATTTTCAAATAAGCCCCAATAGTATAGACACAGGAGAAAGTACATTTCGAAACTTGAATAAGACCCAATTTTTTCTTTCTGACACTGGATATTGTAAAATTTATGCAAAGACAGAATAATCACTTAAATACACTGATCTTTAAAATGATTTTTAAAATTTAAAAAACTAGTATAACTAGATAAATTCATTTATTTTATTTTTAGAGACACTGCTAATGTTATAATTTCATAGGCATTTCCCATACAATAAAGAAATAAGCCATCTAGCTCTGTCTGTTTCTTTTCATGATTAATTACAGAGCAATCTTAGAATTTCCTTCAGAATTAATAATAAAACTCTCTGAGTTCCAGTAGCATTCCAATTAGCAGATAAATGTCTAAGAGAACAGATTAATATGTGAGAGCTACCTGCATGGGTGCAAAAAGCCTTTTTAACATTTGAATGACTATCTTGCTGTTCTGGTAGCAGACTTTCTAGAATGAGAAGACAAAAAGATCACCTCTGTGGGGATATATGTTTATCCTGAGATTAATAAGGAGCATTAAGAAAGAGGATTCTATGCTCATTGCATTCAAAGGGCATGATTTTCTTTTACTATTATGGTATAGCTAATTCCTTAATTATTCTATATTTCTTTCTGATGCACTTAACAAACCAAATAATATATCCATTCACTCCCTTGTTAAATAGCTTTTCAATATTACTGATTGACAACTGAATTATTGGCCGAGAGAAACTCTTGGCTTTAAATTATTCAGATCTAAGGAAATCAGAAATAAAAACTGTCAAAAGAATAGCTGAGTGATTCTTGTAAAATAACAGAAGATGTATTTCTTCAATTCTGCTGCCAGAAAGCCCCCAAAGAAATGAAGAAAATGTATCTTCAAACAAGATGGTAGGGCTAGATCAAACATATCTTTTATAGCAAATATTGAATCAAATATATATATATATAATATATTATATAAAAGCAAAAAACTGGAAGCAATATGATTCAGAAAAGTTTAAAATTAAAGGATGGGCAAAGACATATAAAATAATATGATAAATACACGGAAACTTTGGCAGAAACAGTATTATGAGTCATAAATATTTTTTTTAAATCCACTTACCAATTGAAGAAGACAAAGAATAGTAACAATACAGAGAATACAATTTTAAGTGGCCATAAAATGATCATATGATAAATAAAAAGTAAACTACCTTTATTAAAATTCTCACTGGTGGAATTAGTACATATATCTTGGATACTTTGACAGAGATGGCCCGATTTCCCATTTCAGTTCTGCCACGCTGGACAATTCCCACAGTCTCTCCCTGCCTCAGCATTATCGTCGTAAAGTGGAAATTATAATGATACCTACTTACGGGGTTATTGTATGTATTAAATGGTTAATAATAATTTAAGTACCTAGAACATTGCCTGGCACTATATAAATGCCAACTGTCATTATTTCTAGTTATCTTCTCAAACAATCATTTCTCTGTTCTGAATATTTCTTTTCTGCAATCATTTTCTTTATTTTTCTTTTGCTTCTGCATTCTGAACAGTCTTTACAGCTTTGGTTTAGTTTTCAACAATGCCTGTTCTTATTTCACTGCCTGCAAATATATTTCAATTTTGCTGTTGCATTTTATGTCCTTAGATTTATTTTTTCACATATTCATCTGATTATTTTGCATCTCAGAAATTATTTCATCATATCTCCCTATGATAGCTTACTTTCAATGTATTAAAAACATACCTTCTTGCAAATATTTTATGATACTTGGGTAATGTTTTTGAAAGTTTGTTTTTTTTTTAAGTGATTATTTCCAGGGAACCTTATTTTTCTGAATTTTAGGAAAATGCAATCTTTTCATAGATTTCCTTAAAAATAAACAGAATTTCTGTGTTCACTTCTGATACTTGTTTCTAATCTTCATCTATTCACAGAGATGATGACTGTGTCTGTGGTGCTCTTCATCATTCAGTCAATGGCTAGACTATTTTTAGCCTTCAGATATCCATTAAATTATCATGAAAATATATACTGAGCACTTGCTAACTTGCAGACACTCTTCTAGATGATGGGGACATGTGAAACACAGGCCAGAAACAGTTCCTGTTTATGTGATAGACAGACAGTAAAAAAACAACATATGAATATATATATAAAATAATATCAGTACTGGGAAAATAAAGCATGCGTAAGGGGCTAAAGAGTTACAGGAATAGAGTAGAGGGGAAATGTGACGGGATAGAGAATTGAATGAAGAAAGGGAGGTTCTCTGCAAACAGGTGGGCATAGAACATTCCAAACAGACATGCATGGCCAGTGCAACGGCACTGAGGTACAGTAGGGTTGGCCTGTTTGAGAAAGAGCCAGTGTGGCTAGAGCACTGTGCACAGACTTTCATTAAATTACTGATACCCAACAAATACTTGATTGTCCAACAGCTCCTTGCACGAGGGAGAGTATTTTCTTCCCCTCACAGTTAGACCTAAGGTTTCTAACTGCACTCAAGTCAAGCGCACTTTTTTCAACTACTCAAAGACTGAGGTTAAGAGAACTCCTTCACTTTCCAACAGCATCCAATTTTCTAATCAAGCACACCCTCTATATTCCTCAATTAGACAAAATGGAAGAAAAAAAGGCAAAAACTTTTTGTGATTTCTTTGAGAGTACATCTTATCCGGCATTAGATTGAAACATATGCCACTTGTAGAATTATGTTGCTCAGTCTATTAACACTCACAGAACCGCTAGAAGGTTTATCTGTACTGAACATATGTTCTTACTAATTTTTAATCCATAGATCTGTTGTCAATTTTTGCTTTTTTTTTTACATATTTTAGAAAATATTTTAATAGAGGGTTTCAAGGAGACACACCAGACCAATCCATCCCTGTGATCACGTGTGAGTTTTGAGGGAATAGCTTTGGGGAGTAGATGATGGATTTGATTCAATAGACCTTAAAACCTTCCATTTAGAGCTCTCTGGTGTGTAGCAGAACTCAGGGAAAGTCAAGTTTGGAAATATAGATCTTTGAGTGTTCTGCATCAAAGTGAGAGTTTTGCATACCCTAAAGCAAGGAGAATATCATTCTCATTTTTAACAGTCCCTGTGCTTGGTGAAAGGCCCATCTAAGTGGCCCTGATTATATCTGTCTCTTTTGCTCCTTTCTCATCCTTCAGGACTCTATCCAAGTTTTATCTTCTTATGGAGATCTTCCCGGATTAAACACTCTACCATCAGGCATATTCTGTTCGTTTATCACATAGTAACCACCCCTTTATTGCATAGCACTTATCCTTTATGTATATGTGTTTTTGTCTGTTTGTTTAATAACAGTCTCCATCATCAGATTGCAAGTTCACTGATGACAGGGTTTACATCTGCTTAGTTTATCACTGAACTCTCAGCCTATCACAATATTTGCCTCATATAAAAGGTTAGTTATCATTTATAGGAGGAATAAGAAGAAAACCAAATAACATAGAAGGTGCTTGATAAGTATGTATTCAGTGAGCACATTATAAGAGAAAAAAAGGGAACAGGAGACGAAGGTCACTGTGGAAGAAAAATCACAGGACAAAAAGCAAAAACACAAACCAAAAGACCCACAGAAATAAAAGTAGAAGAATGAGAAAAGAACTGGGTTTAATCAACCGAGTGTTATTCAGTCCTTGCTTCTTTTTTTGTGGAAAACCTCCTAAGAAATATATTGGAGCAGGGTAGCTCCAAACCGGAAGTAGGTGAGAGGGCTTCACCTATAGGAGATGGGGAAAGACTTTAACAGGGAAAAAGCAGAAGCAAAGTAGGAAAATTATTGATTGGCTATAGCTTAAGGCCTAAATCCTGTCTCAGTAGTCTTGAAATATTTAAAGGCTTAGATTTTAGCTTGCTCACGTAGGCCCCCTTGCATTAGATCCACCTCAGTCTAATATGGTCTCCTTGTTTAATTAATTTAAGAGTTAAAAAAAATTGCCTTTTCTAGAGAAACAGAGAAAGAGCAAGCACTCGTTATTATGGTATCTTATAAAACATCATCTGGCCAGTAAGCAGAGCTTTTAAGAGTAACCAGGTCAAGATTGCGCTTACCTTGCTTGAAGAAAGTTGGGCAGGGAGAATGTTTCCTAAACAAATGCGATTGCTTTTCCTCACTTAAGGGATTCATGCTTGAAAACTAATAGAAAACAGGAAGCACCAGGAAATTAAAAGGAAAGACAGTTCTTGCAAAATTTCCGGGCCTCTCTTGCAAATTCAAGTACTTCAGGGGCATTCCATGCACACTGAGCCTCCAGCATGAAACACCGGTCCCACAGGAAGGATAGGAATGCAGCCTAAATAAGCAGGGCCCTATTTGTGAGTGGCTCATCCTAAGAGAGTTTAGTTATGAGTATTCTAATTATATATATACACACACACAAACACACACACACATATTTTTTTCTATCAGTTGCTCAGTGAAGGCAGTAGGAGTGAGGGAGTGAGGAAAGCAATCTCAGCAGACAATCCCACTCGTAGCATCTCAGCAAGGGACAACAGTAAGAAAAACACTGTCTTTACATTTTTAGAATATTGAGGAAAGGAACATTACAAAGTCATCATTAAAAGTCAATTGAAATAAGTAGAGAGGGGAATAGCAGAATGGAGGAGGAGAGGGGACTTCCGATAGAGAGGGTTTGGCAAATGCATAAATACCTTCTGCCTCCCAGAGAGAGAGCGAGCCAGAGCCAAGCCTCCTCTCTCCTATACTCTCTGCTGTAACTTGACCTGTTCATACTGACTTTGAAGAATATGGACCTTTGAATTTTGCAATTGCGTACAAAATAAGAAATCCCAAGTACAAAGATCAGATTTTGAGTATAAAGAAAAAGAAGAATATATTTTTCACCTGAGAAAATGTATTGTCATATTCACCAGTGATAATAACGAAGAGGCTTTCCTTTTCCAAAGAAAGGTTTTGTTTAGAAAGGAAACTGGACTTTAGGTTTAAGTTGATGGAAAACGAGAAGTACAATAATATTAATTTCAGGATCTTCTTGACAAATTCCAGGCATTCTTCCCTTTCTCTGTTTTAGAAATGAGGGAGGGAGTTTTGGCTTTCCTGAGTTCTGAGCCTCTAAAGAGATAAGAGCAAACAGGCCAAAAGAAATCAAAGGAGGGCTGTGATTCACTGTGCCGCCCGCAGGACTCCAGAGGGAGGTACCAGGGTTTAAGTGCCAGCATTTCCTTCCCAGATTTCTTTACTCAGGTGTGAAGGTGTGTGATCCAATTTCATCTTGTTTGTCCAGTGACAATTATTTCCTCGAAATATTTTCTTTATATACATTTGTTAGCACAATGAGGTACCACTTAGTTAAACCCAGGAAATCAGAAATTCCTAAAAATAGAATCACCTTCAGTAATTCATGGAAAAGCCAAGCCTCCAGGACACAATTATGAAAACAGAGATAGTGAATAATAATTGGAACCTCGTGTTAATTGACAATTATGATATCCAATATTCCTGGTATAGTCTCTTAATCACATTAGAAATGACACATTCACGCTCTTTAAGTCCAATAATTGCACTAAAGTCTTAGATAGATTTCTGGTTTTCTTGGCAGATAAAGGAGACTCTGACCTCTGCTCTTGCTTAGATGGTGGTCCTTTCATAAAAATTTCATACTTAAAAAAACCTCCTTAGCTCCTCAATCACTTTAAATTTATTTCAAAAAGATCTTTGCTGCCTAAAGCAAGCTAATAGCATATTGTTCTTTGGGGGGGGCATTTATGAATTCCAGATAAGAACACTTAGCCAATTTTATTATCTATATACATGAGATAGAAGAGTGACCTGTAGGATTTTCAGCAGAAGTAATGGTAACCTTCATATAGGGGTAGATCATTACATATTTAACAAATCCATGAGCAACTGACATCTGGAAAACATTCTTCTGGTGCTGTGATGGCTACAAAGATCATATGGATAAGAAACATTGCTTAGAAGCTTACAGTTTTGCAATGGAGATGAAACGTGTACATAAAATACTCTAACGATGGTCAGAACTAATACAAATCCATAAGAAGCATACCCAATATGAGAATACAAATCAGAGAATAGGAGCCATAGAAGCTAAAGTAAGGAAACTGTATTCCTCCTACAGAAAATAGGGATGTTTTTAATGAAGAACATGGCAAGCTCTAAATGGAAAAACAGGATGCAAACTTGTGAAGAGAATGTAAGCGATATTTTGGATATAAGGAAAAGTTGGGGCAAAAAAGATAGGCAAGAAATTATAGGACCTTTATCTCAGGTTTCTAGGGTCATAGAAAATATTTTCACCAGTGAAAACAGAGTTGGGAAATGACTTACTGGGTCATGGAAATGCTTGGATGCATGTGAAAAATTGGGAGTGCTGAGTGAAAGTTTCTTTGAAGGAGACTGCCCTGGGTCTTTGATGTGATTAGAACTGGACATTTAGAATATGAATCTGTCAATAGTTATTAAGACAGATTTTGGTGGTTAGAAACTGGCTGGAGTGTCTCAGCTAAAAGATTACCATTGTGGATTGTTATAACAGCACAATTGGAGTGGCAAATATTAATATCGGCACTGGACCAGATGGCAGACACAAAGGTCCAGGAAAAAAATGCTATGGAATTTTTTATTTACAGTAAAATTACTACATGTCTATATTACAAAATACTAATTAAAAAGAACAGCTATTAGTAAAAGGATTCTCTGGTGAAATGTGTTGAGTAGATAATAAGTACTTGATTTTGAGACCTTTCAGAGCCTTCATTTTATCAACTTGCATTGTCAAGAGAGTTCTGTTATAAATGATGGAATCTAAAGACGACTAGTGATGGTGATGATGATTTCAGCATCACTGTGTCAAGCAGTGTGCCAAACACGTTATAGGTATTATCTCATTTAAATCCATTAATGACCATATGAAAGAAGTATAATTATTATTATCATTATGCTCATTTACAAGTAAAAAAACCTCCAGATATAGATCCCTTAATACTTTTACTAAGGTTATATGGCTCCCATGTCATGGAACCGAAGTTTGAATACAGACGTTGACTCCATACCTAGACTCTTAACCGTGATTATACAATTAGTAAGAAACCATTTATAAAAATATGTATCTAATTTTTTAAATTAATAGTGTCTGAAACTATTATTAAACATGTGAAACTAGAAACTCATTAAATGCTCCAAAATCATGGAATTAATACATTCTTTTTTTATGAAATAGTGTCAGTAGGTATCAAAAACTATATTTTCAAGCATTAGTCATGATATCTGAATATAACCGAGTACAATATTAAATGAAAAGTACAGTGCACACAACAATGTATAGTGTGATCTTAGAGCTGATTATTATAAAAATAAAGGAAAGAAATGAATTCACTTCTCCTAAAATATGTATTTGTTATTCAATTTTTTTCATATTTTTCTCTATTTTCACATTTTTCATATTTTTCTCTATTTTCTAGATTAAACCATAATGAGAATATATTGTTATAAGGTATTTGAGTTTTATAATCAGCATTTGTGTTTTCTCATTGTAGAACATAGTATCTGAATTTAATTTCTTTTTTCAAAGTAGGGAGGACAGATAAGAATCTCTATTTTTATGTTACGGACCAGTTGAAATCTCTCTAATCACCATTCATTCTTCTTAAAAGAAATTCAAACTTCTTTCAGCAGCCTTTAATGCAAAAGTCATTATGAGTACGGAACCAAGCTAGTCTTATTCAAGAAAAGTATTTTGGGAGGTGAGACTGATTCATTAAAGTAGCATCAGATGAGAGAAAATCAAACCCTGTTTGGAGACAGCTCTTCATATGGAACATCGTCAAAATCATGCATCCTCACTTGCTTGAGCTGAAGAAAGACATTAGCGTTTTGTTTTCACTTAATTCTTTATTCATCTGTATTTATTTGATGTTTCCCATTTTGTATACAATCTAAACTGCCAAGAGAACCCCACAATTAATTGCTTTCATGTATTAGTGAGCATTGACACTAGTTAGCAGTCTTGGAGAAATAGCCATGGTTAATCTGTTCTAATTATTATGTATTTTTAAGAGTTAGCGGTAACACCACAGATTACTCAGCAATCAGTTAGCTACACTTAGAAAATCCATTTCAGCCTGGAAATTTTCTATTTTTTTTTTCTTTTTATTTGTTTGGTTGTATAAGTAGGGATCAGGGATCCATTTTTATATGTACCTTTCAAAATTAAATTTGGCTAAAGCAGTGAGACTTTATTTCCAAATAACTTAGTTCAATGTAGTCAACACAAACACAGATAAAGTTGGATTGTTCAGCAATTTTATTTTTCTGAGTCTTCAAACAAATAATTAGCTTGAATCATAAAAGGAACAGTCTTACTGTTTGTAAGTATAAGAACTTTTGGTATTAATGAAGACTTTGGATATTTTAAAACATGCTTTCTGTTGTTTTTCTGTAAGTTTAAAATATCATTAACTCAAACATTACTATGCAGAAAATTTCAACCAAATGTAAAACAAAGATTGGCATATCTTTTCAAAATAAGGAAGAGAGAGATTGTTACTAAGAATACACAGTAGGAAAGGGAGAATCAGTAACTGACAATTTAAACTTCTAAGGATCAAGAGAGAAAGCCATCTGGATTTAATCAGCATAAATCTATAGCTTGCATTAGCTCCACAATTAAGATAGTCATAAAAATCCACTGTGCCAGAGCTTTCCTGAATCATAATTTAACCATGATACTTTATCAAATAACTCTTTCATGCTTCAATTTAAGACTGCAAAGAAAATGCATAAAGCAAATAGGTGCTGAAAAAGAAAAAAAAAAATTTACCAATTGGCTGTTACTTTTCTTCTGGTTGATATAACTGATTAGAAATCATTCTTTTACTGATTTGATCGTTCTAATTTAATAGTCTATGATATTATTTATCCACAAGATATATTTTTATAATAATAACAGATTAAGTAGATTTGCATTTCATAAATCAAATGAAAAGAAAATCTGGATATTTTAATTTTAGAAGAAGCAATTATTATATCATCATAGTAACAGTGTATGGGAAACCATGGGGTCTAGATCCAGGGTGCTTGAATTTTAGAGGACAACTTGGCATTTATATATTACATTTCATTTTGTTGCATTTTATATACATATTTAAAATATTATCAAATTTCAGAAAATATGGGAGATACATGGGTGAATTTAAAAACAAAAAAGAAATAAAGGAAAAGTATTAAATTGGAAAATGGTAGAAATCAGACTGAACATTTGAACAGTGGACTGGTCAAATCAAGAAAAAGCTTCTATCACATATTTGTGTCTTTTAGAGAAAAATTTTAGGAAATGAGGCAGAAATGAAATTTGGAGCTTGGCAAACACAGGACATTCAGAGTCACTAGATATTCAGAGGAATGTTGGGGAAGAAAATGAGATTTTCAATATTTCCTGAGATGATGTCCAACCTAATTTTTTTAAATCTCTAAAAGTAAAATGACTTCAATGAGCATTTGGATTGCTAAGTACTGAGCTGAAGGAGACAGTCAATAGGTTTGAGAGAGAAAAGAACAAGGAATCTGTGAAGATATGGATGAGAACCTGGGCAAAGGGTAGAGAATAATAAAAGCTCAGTACAGAAAGATTCAGCTAAATAAAGAAACATTTATCTATGGCTATGACATAGATGAGCAAATAATCTTCCATAAACAAAGCTTAAAATGTTAACAGTGGTTGAGTTCATTAAGCATGAGGCTATCAGAAAAGTAAAAAAAAAAAAAAAAAAGGGCCCAACAGAGGATGTATCCGGACCTAGTCAGAAAGGAATGAGAAGGAATGAAGATAATTAAATGCCATCTTACTCTCAAAGGAATGAGGAAATTAAGTACCGTCACATACCTGGATGAGGGAAGACTTTGTGCAAGAAGATTCCTGTAGAACGGTTGCCTGTGTAAATACCTGCCTTTCTCCAATTAGGGGAAAAGTAGTTTTATCCCCAGATCAGCTTGGAAAGTGCTGTAGAACACTGTCACATTCCTCTATGAAGATTCGTAATTCTTATTAGCACGCTAAAGTTCCAGACACAGTGTGCATTAAAAAAATATTTTTAACCTATTTACCTGTATTTAACACAGTGTTAAAACTTCTTGCAAAGGACATAGTTTATCCCTTCATGCAAGTGTGATTAATTTGGCATAACAATGTTGACAGAGAAAAGAAAGTTCAAAGATTTAAGCCTGTACCGAGCTGAGTTCCTGTGATTTTTCTGAACAGTAAACTGTACTTTCTGAAAACATCCATTTGTGTGTGTATGTGGTAACAATTTTCTCTCTGAACGGATACTGGGTTTTGGACTAGAATGGAGAGCAAGCCGAGTAACAGGTACTGCCAAGTAACAATGAAATGCAGAGTAGGTTTCCCTGCCCTTTCCTCATAGACTCATGGATACCACAAGGAAAACCAAGACCAGTAGAGGCAGTGACTGCTCTGAGAGGGTCTTCTCTTTGAGTTTGCACAGATAGAGGACTTCTAATGTAAGGCATACAGTTGGTTCTTATTCCAAAAGAACAAATAACTTGTAGTATACACATATGACAGAGTAATACGGAGAAATACATTCAGTGAACTACTGACGCGTATACAGCAGGAATGAATCTTGAACATTATGATTAGCAAATGCAACCAGAGGACTAGATACCGTATGGATCCATTTATAGGAAGTTCTAAAAGAGGCAAACATAATGAATGAGGAAAAAAGTCAGAAAAGTGGGGATTCAGATGTGTTGGCTGACAAGAAGCACAGTGGAATTTTCGTGGGGGCTGGAAAGGTTCTCTCTTGACAGTGGTGTAGATGGTGTCACATCCATCTAATAGTACACTTGAGATCTATTCATATCATTATACATAAATTTCACATCCCCCCATTAAAAAGAGGTATACAAAATTTGGGGCTCTAGTTAGCAGAGTTTTTTTTTTTTTAAATAATGATATTGGTTCAGAACTCAGGAACTACTTTTTATGTATTTTTAACTTGAGAAATGAGTAAATATATTAAAGATAACAGGAGACGAATTTCTTGCTATTGGTTAAAAAAGTTCTTGATATAAAAAAGTGTAAAATTAAATATACCCTGCAGTGCTGGAGCGGAACTGAATACCTCAGAATGTACTCATATTTCATAAACAAACATATACATGTATACATATATGTGTATAAGTGCACACACATATATATGTAAATACACACACAAACATATGGGAAGAGAGTGAGAGAGAGAAATAGGCAAATATACTTGTATTTCTGTGGACAGACACAAACACATACATACAGAGAGAAAGAAACAAATAGAAATAGGTAAATATGTTTATATATGTGCATATAAATATATACTTACATGTGCACGTGTGTGTGTGCACACATTTCCCATCTCTGTATGTTGAGCAGGGCTAGAACCATTATTGTCAATTCATTAGAAATGTGCAAATTGTTTCCAAATCCTGCTTTCCAGTAACAATAACTATGGATTCTTGGAGAAAAAGCTAAATGCAGGATTGGGGCAGAATATCTGGATCATCAATAGATAAGAAATTAATAAAGTTATTTAAGAATGATGGGAACTTATCAAAAGCACAGAGGAGCCAACTTGAGAGAGCTCCACCTCTCCAAGACTGGGAAATTTTGAGGACTGATGTAAATAATGGCAATAATGTATTACAGCTCACTGAATAATATAAAAACCCTCGAGTCTATCGTTGTATCAATAGATCAATCAGTTAATCAATAGAGAGAGAGAAAGCAAAGCTCTTCCTTACAGTAGAATATTAAATAAAAAATATAGAAGGAATGATGGAATAAGAAAATTACTAGATGCTCAAACTAATGAGTACATTTTTAATGACTTGCAAGGTATTACATTATAACATGGTATCTCCCCACAAATTACCTAGTTGACACAAAGGAAACTTCATGGTGGAAAAGTTGAAATCTCCAATATTGAGAAAAATCAACATCCTATGATGTGATGCACAAAAAAGGGCATATCACTTCTGATATTCCTCCAAACATGCACAAATAAATCTAGACATAAATAGAATGGAATTCTATAAAATGCCTGGTTTATGCTCTTAGGAAATGTCAAGATTAAGAAAAATATTGAAAGAGACAAAGGAAATAGGGCAACTGAATTAGTGAAGGATTCTGCATTGAATCCTGGAATAAGTAGCTATAAGGAATAATATTGGGGCAATTACAGAAACTTGACTATGGATAATGGAGTTCTATCCAAGATCAACCATCTCTTTTTGTATAAGTTCTGATAACAGATGTTAGACTTTGGGAACCATATGGTTTTTATTGAAACTACTTAACTATGTGTTGTTAACAAGAAGGTAGTAGAGATAGTATGTGAATGAATGAGTTCAACTGTGTTCAAAATAAACTTTATTTATAAAAACAAGTGATATAATAACATAGTCCAGACTAATATACAAGTGAATGTTCTCCTTCTTTTTCTGTCTTATCTGGAATTAATAGAAAATTTTATATAGTTTTATTTTATCTTGCCTTTTGGCATATCAATCATATTTCTTTATAAATAGTTTTACCTTTAAACAACATTGTATCACTTCACATTAATGCAGGCACCTTACAACAGAGTATTTCCAATTCTTTTCTCCTGTAACTTATGGCATTGCTGTCTTTCACTTCATTTATCCATATCATGCAATTACCCAGTACATTGTCATTATTATGTTAACAGTTACCTTATAGATCAATTAAGAAGAAAAAAATAATTTTTAAATTTTACCTTTCTTGATTCCTTCACTTATGACCTTCCTTCCTTTTTGTAGCTACAAGTTCTGACCCATATAACTTTTCCCTTTGGCTGAAGAACTTCTTTTAACATTTCTTACAGGATGGATCTGCTGGGAGCAGGTCTGAAGTGTTCCTCCATTTTTTGTTTGTTCAAAGAATGTCTGATCCTCTGCATTCTCCTATCTCCCCAGGTTTGTTCACTTTTTCTTGCTGTAAAGACAGGAGTAATGGCTTCTAAGCTCTTTAACTGTCAGGGCTGTATAAAGAAATATTTCAACTGAGTGTTTGAAATAAATGTCTTCTTGGGATTCCCCTTTACCCCATCCTTATATTACAGGAATCTTCAGTCTAAAACACAAATATAATTTACTTTCATTCTGGGGAAAGGGACCCTCTGTGAAATATGCTCAGATTTTCCAGTAAATGAATTGTCCCATTAAAGAATTCAACTGCATTTCATAGAAGCACCTTGTTCAGCTATAGGTCTTTCTTTTGGAGGATCCTTATCTTCTAAAGTTCCTATATACTTATGTGGATGTGATTGGCAGTTCCTACTGATCTAGTGGTATCCTAGATAATATTTAACAAGTTTTATGTCTGTTTATTTTAAATATATTCAATCATCATGTCTAAAAAATCCCCTGCATAATTCTAAATAAAACTCAGAAAATAGCATCACGTTACAACCTAGTACCTATACCTGCAATATTGCCATATCTTTCTTATAACTCTTACGGAACCCAAGACTTCAAAAGAAAGAATAGGGGTTTTGATAACACTTAATCTCATGCACCTTAATCCACTCATTTCCTTTTTTCCTTCTCCCTTGCCTTCTTTCTCTCATTTCCCCAGTCCTCTCTTTCATTTCTGATTCTTTCCTCTTCCTATTCTGCCTTCTCTTGATTTAATTCCATTTGCTTATTGCTTATTCATTCATTTTTTTCCTTCCTTCCTTCCTTCTTTCTTCCTTCCTCCCTCCCTTCCTCTCTTTCTCTTTCTTCCCACCTTCCTTCCCTCTCTTTCTTCCTTCCTTCCTTCCCTCTCTTCCTTCCTTCTTTCTCTTTCTTTCTCTCTCTCTTTCTTTCTTTCCTTCTTTCCTTCTTTCTTTCCTTTCTTCTCTTCTTGAAGTTTCGTTGCTTAATGCCTCTTTCCTCTCAACATATTACTTAAAGCCTTATATCTTATAGTGACTATTTAATACAGGAGTAATATTGATGACTTAAGCATTTGCTGACCTCTAATTTATGGAAAACAGAAGAAAACGTACTGATACATTGATTTCCAAGAACTGACTAATAGAATACTTCCATTATTCTCAGAGAACAAAGGCATTGATAATTTTGTAGCTTTTGCATAACTGATTTTTTTCATATTATGACTAATGTAGTTTGCTTAGGCTGAAATTACTGTAAAAATCCTCTGAATCTGTTTTGTCATTCATCTTTGGGGTGAAAGTTTACAGTTGCTAAAGTTACCTTCTGGTATGTGCTACTGCATGGGAAGCCAAGTAATTGCTTGATGTCTTGAAGTTAATACCACCTCATTCTTTCACAGTGAAGAAAAATTAATAAAACTGTAGACATGGAAAATTTTTGGAATTCTGCTTGGAGAGAATGAATTTAGTGCAGAATCATGAATATGGTAACCAAATGACCACTAAGCCACCCACAACTTTTAAGACTTTAAAAAATAGATGAGGAAGGAAAAGGAAGACCATATACTGCTCAATTAAATGCTAAGCTTTTGAGCTTAGAGAATCAGTGTTATACTGTTTCCTATTCTCTATACTGACATCACCTCCAAGGGGCTAAGAGCACAATAACTTCCTGATTAGCACATAATATAACTAGTATATATTAGCAATTCAGGAACCAGCACTGATTGGCTAAGGGACTGTGGTTTCCCTGCTGGCTTTAGAGACACAACTTGGCTACACTTCTTAAGAAAAGGGTGAAGGAAGGGAAAAAATTAATAACATGGATGTTTTAAAATATGTCTTCAAATTCTTTTGACATTCCTTTCACTGAAATAGGGATCTATGTTCCCTCTCCTTAAAATTGGATGTACATTTGTGGCTGTTTCAATCAATAGAGTTCAAAAGGAAATAATATTAGTGACATGTGAAGCTAGACCATAAAATATGGTGTCGCTTCAGCCTTGATCATTGGAATAATCACACTTGAAGTCCTTGGATGCCATGTGACCACTATCACAGTTGTCAAACCGAGAGGAAGGTGAAAGTAGCCCCGTGGAGAGATTACATATAGGGGCTTTGAGACCACACAGACACACACACGTGCATGTATGCACACATGCCCCACCTACACACACACTTGCACAGGCCCAGAAAGCCCCTGTTGTTCCAGTCACCTGATGTTCCAGCTCCACCCATAATCTGACTGTTACTGCATGAGAGAACCCAAACCAGAACTCCCGATCTCAGTCCATCTCCATTTCCTAGTCCACAGAATCCAAGACAGCATGAAACATAACATAGTGACAACTGCTGTTTTAAGACTCTAACGAGCTGTTGCACAGCAATAGGTGGCCAGGACAAGTGTGATTCTTGTTTGTTTTTCTTTTGCCTCATAGGATCTCAAACTTAATGATGCGTGGTTGCACATAGTGTTTGAAATGAGTGTAGAGTTAAAGAGTCATTAAGTATACAATAATCAGAAAATACTCACCTGTATTCACTAATGCAGGGTTCTGCAGAGAAAAAGGAACCAATAGGATGTGTATGTAGATAGATAGATAGATAGATAGATAGATAGATAGATAGATAGATAGATAGAGATATATAAATTTATATTAAGCAATTGGCTCACATAACTGTGGAGGCTAGGAGAGAGAGAGAGGTGATCTGGAGATCCAAGAAAGAGTTGCAGTTTGAATCCAGAGACAGTCTACTGGTGAACCAGGAAGAGTTGATGATGCAGGAAAAGTCCAAAGGTGGTCTGTTGACAGAATTCCTTCTTGTTCAGGGGAGGTCAGCCTTTTGTTCTAGTCAGATCTTTAACTTCTTGGATGAGGCCCATCCACATTCTAGAGGGCAACCCACTTTACTAAAAATATACTTATTTAAATATAAATCTTATCCAAGAATCACATTTATATTCTGAATAACATCCCAGCTGAGTTGACAGAGAATTAATCATCTCACCCCTTGAGTTAAAAGCAAGGTGGTCTCTTTTGATATAAGGTCAAATTTATTCATTAATTGCTTTAAAGACTGAAGAGAATTTTTTAAACATTTCTGTGCCTGATTATCTCCTGTATGTCATTGGTTTAATAATATAATTTATAAGAATGTTATAAAAATATAAATAAAAGCTACTGATATGTCTAACACAGTGCCTGGCATAGAGTAAGCATCAATAAGTGGTAACCCTTGTACTCTTCACTTTAACATGTGTCACGGATAAACAGAGAAACATGCAACAGTAGGCTTGGTACCTTGGGGGTCATCTAGTCCACACCTAAATCAAAAGCATCCTACTATTATTTTTGTGTATTGAATAGAAGCTGGAATAGGAAAGGCAACATTGCACTACCTGTGCAACCAGGTCTCCTACTTCCTGGCAGAGTTACTAACCGAGTCATTTAGTTGAGCCCTTAAGAGGCATGAGTCCCTCCCAACACCATACTGCCAGCAACCACTATCAACAAATATGACTTGGTTATTTAACTAAGAGGAAGCCTATTGATTTCCTGACCATGGATCCAGTTAATTCCACCACAGTCATTAAATATACATTCCGGACCACCTACTATGTGCCATGCCCTGTGTCCTTTTAACATATGTTACTTTGCTCTTCACATTTATTAATTTCCCTCTATGTTTTATGTATGCAGGAATAGCCCCACTTAATAAAAATTAACATGGGAGACATCTTATGTTTATTATGTGCTACTTTACCCTGAATTGATTTATGAAAGGAAAAGCGGGGTTAGGAGACAGATGTGGGAGAAATTTACCTGGGTGCAACTACTGAGGTAATTTCCAAGTTCTGAGGCCACCTTCAGAAGCTGAGATAAAAGAAAAACAGAGAAATATAATGACACAAAGAATTCATTCAGTTCAAGTGGTAAAATAAAGGTATAGTATTTCAAGCATAAATTGACCAATTCTGTTTCTGTATAACTCAGTAAAATACTGAGCATCAGGTACGTTCAAACCAGAATAAGTAATCTTTGAAGTAGGCTGACTATGACATTAGCTAGCTAAAAGAGATAACGAATATTGGGGAAATGTGAAAGCAAATTTCTTTATTTATTAAGATGGGTCTTCAAGGTCAGGTTCCTTTCTTTTTGGGGATGAGTATATGAAGATGGAATTTCATTCGTAGAGGGACTTGGAAGATGGAAGAGACTCAAACAGTTTCTAGTACCGGGGGACAAGCTCTGACTGGACCCAGGCTCACAGATTGATGCAAGACAATAGATAGTTCTTAAGTCCCAAAGTGTCCATTTAGTTCTTATTAAGTGTTTGTTGTCCAGAATAATTGTTTGTCCTTGAAGCTGCAAGGGTGCTGAGATTTCTGAAAAGAGAAAACTGGTTCCTACTACAGGAAAGGCAGGGACGCTGCATCCAGGAAGCATACAGAACCTGAAACTTCATAACCCTCCTCTTGCCTTCTTAGGGAAGTCTAGTGGGACTTCCAGTGGGTTATAAAATGTTTAATAATTTGTCATTTCTAACTTTTTGGTACAATTTTAAATTGATATAGGGAACTACCCTATACCTTAAATTCAGATTCACTAATTGTTTACATTTTCTCTGTTTTGTTATTATCCTTCTCTCATATGTATGTGTATATATATATTTATTTCTGAATGTTTGAGATTAAGTTAGGCACATCATAATAAACCTTTATCACTCTATGAGTTAAAATGTTTTCCCCCAAAAAGCTATGTTGGAGTCCTAATCTCAGGATCTCAGAATGTGACCATATTTAGAAATAGTCTCTGTGAAGTTAACCAAGTTAGAATAAGGTGATTTAGGTGAGTCCTAATCCAATACAACTGTTAATCTTATAAAAAGTGAAAAAAATGGGCACAGGTACACACACAGGGAGACTGGAATTAAACTGCCACAAGTCAAAGAACTACCAAAAACCAAAAGAGAGGTCTGGATCAATTCCTTACCTAGAAACTTCAGAGGGAACATGGCTCTGCTGATACCTTAATCTTGGACTTTTAGCCTCCAGAATTGCTAACAATACATTTCTGTTGTTGAAGCCACCAAGTTTGTGGCACTTTATTGTGGCAGCTCTAGCAGACTAACACAATCCTTAAATATATGAGGGCATTTTCTAAAGACAAGTACATTTTCTTACATAAATGTATATTTTTTTCTTTTTCATCCTTTTTCTCTCCTCTTCTCCATTTTTCTCCTTTCCGCTGGAACTCCAGTCATGCAAGACATATATTTGGCTGCTTGATATTGTCTTCCTCAAAACCAGTTTTACTTACTTCTCTCATATTTTTTATATCTCTATTCCTCAGATTGGGTAATTTGTATTCATAAACATTTAAGTCAATTGCCCATTTCTTCTGCCTTCACCAATGGGCTGTTAAGCATAGCTAATGATTTTTATTTTTTCTAATTTCAGACATTCAATTTCTAGTATGAGTATTTGTATGTGGTTATTATTTAAAGTTTCTACTTATTGGCAGAAAGTCTCCCACCTGCTAATTAATTATAACAATGTTTTCCTTTAAAACTGTGAATGTATCATAATGATTGCTTTTAAAACCTTATTTTATAATTATAACATCTGGATCATTTTGAGATTATTTACATTGACTCCTTTTTTCTGCTGTCTATGGTTCATATTTTCCTGTTTTTCTTTTTTTCTTTCCAAGTCTAGTAATTTGTGATTGTATTCTGGAAATTAAGAATCATCCTTTATAGTGAGTTGGACTATTGTTAACTTGTAAAGAATGCTGTGTTTTTTGTTTTTCTTTTTTGTTGTTGTTGGCTTTTTTTTTTAATCTAACAAGCAGTAAATGTGGCTTGACTGAAACCTTGTCTTTCCTGCAATGATTAGCAGCAAAGACCTCTGCTCAGTTACCTCACCTTTCCAGTTCCTCCCCTATGCCTGGCTTCCGGCACGTCTCCCACCTGTGGGTAGCTCTGGGACTAGCTAAGGGAGTGTGTGGAGTTTACACACAGATCTGGAGTTCATTCTCTATCCAAGGTTTTAGCCCTCACTTTTCAGCTGTTTGAGCCTCTCCAAACTCCATTCTCTAACCTGATTGAAAAAAGCTACAAAAATATTTATTCTTTGGACTTATATTGAATTTGTATCCAACTGAATTCTCATTTTACTAATATTATATTTAAGTATTAGAACATTTAAAAAATTAATGCTTTTCATGTATCCATTCAATCATTGATAGATTGGTATTTTTCTATGATTCCTTACATGTCAAATACAGTGATGTTGAGGCAGACACACACGAGCAAGCTCTAGTATATATATTTAAATGGTGCTTAGTCAAGAGAATGAACCATGTAATCAAGAAAGGATCATATGAGTTGATAAAGGTGTATATCAAGTATTATGGAAACATTGTAAAATTATAAAATAATAATTGAACTAGTGAAAGCTTCAAAAGGGAGGTAAAATTTGAGCATAATAGAATGAAATGATACATGAGTTTTTTGAGGTAGAGAAGTTGGAAGTGTTGAGCATTGCAAATATGGGAAACAGCCTACCCAAGGAACAGAGAAATGAATAAAATGAAATTTGCAAGCCATCGGGTACACATGAAAAACGAGAAGAAAAAAATAAGAAAGAAAAAGATGCTAGATAAATGATTTAGAACTTGAAGGACCTTCTATAATTTGTAAAGGTGTGGATTTTAGAAATTAAAACAAAATATATGGATATGGAAGATAGAGAAGAAACCTAAGTGTCCATCAACAGATGAATGGATAAAGAAGATGAGGTATATTTATAATGGGATATTACTTAACCATAGAAAAGAACAAAATTTTGTCTTTGGAACTTGGTTGGATTTGGAGGACATTATGCTAAGTGAAATAAGTCAGATAGAGAAGTACAAATATGGTGCAATATCGCTTATACGTAGAATCTAAAAAATAAACTAGTGAGTAGAACAAAAAAGATACAGACTCACAGATACAGAAAGCAAACTGGTGGTTACCAGTGGGGCAAAGGAAGAGGGGAGGGACAAGATAGGGGTAGAGGATTAAGAGGTACAAACTATTATGTATAAAATAAATAAGCTCTGAGGATATGTTGTACGACACAGGAAATATAGCCAACATTTTATAATAACAATCAATGGAGTATAACCTTTTAAAAATGTGAATCACTATGTTGCACACCTCTAACTTATACAATGTTGTACATCAATTATACTTCAATAAAATCCAGAAGAAATTGACTGGCCTTAATGGAGAATAATGGCCATAATTGTATTTTGGAAGAATAACTTGTAGCAGTTATAATAACATGAGATAGATGTTGGAAAAACCAGTTAGGTGAAAAATTCTGAAGATCTGTCATAATGGTAGAAAAGAGGTAACAGATTGAAGAAGCATTCAGAAAATCAAGTAAGTCAGGTGGGATATAAAAGGAATGACTCAAGGATGATCCTGGGGTTGCAGACTTGAGTAACTGAATATTTTAATCAGAGTAGATCTACTGGGGGAAGGTGTAGCTCAGTGATAGAGTGCATGCCTAGCATGTACAAGGTCCTAGGTTCAATCCCCAATACCTCCATTAAAGAAAAAAAGAAGATAAAATAAATAAATAAAGCTAATTACTCCTCTCAAAATAAAGAACATAAATAATCAGAATAGATCAATTTACCAGAATAAAATACAGAAGTTATTGGAATAAAAGGCACAGATTTGGAACCTAGAAAAACAACAAGTTGAGTTGGGAAAATGTTCAGCTTGTGGTTCTCAGGGATTTATTACGTCTCATCACATTAGTGTTGATCCATCATTTCAGTCTTTCTGGCCCTTTAGAGATACCATTTTTTCATCTGAATTGTGAGCCAAATTTCTGGCTGTGATATCACTGATGATGAGAAATGTGTGCAATGAAATGGAATTAAAATTATTCTTCCGTAAGTCCCTTTTTTGTATCAGACACCATTCTACATGATATTCATATATTTGTTTTAATCTGACACATCTATTCTATTGTGATTTTATAGATGAGAAAAATAAAGTTCAGAGCGGTTAACTAGTAAAGCCTAGGTCTTTGAGAAACATGCTATTTTTGAGGTCAATGATCCTAGTAAATATATCTAAACAATATCCATGGCCAGTTGGATACTGTTAATACTCAGTGGTTGACAGGAAGAGTTCCATGAAATATTTTAAGGAGTGGTAATTTGAGACATGCAGAGAAATCCTTCTGGTTAAATACACGTTATCTCCTTTCAAGTACATTTAATACCTTTTCCATCTCTTTCATTCAGCTTTCACAGTCTTCCCCATTTATTGAGCTGTCAGGAATGCTCTCCACTTCTGTTAAGGAGGCCATAGGATGAATTCTGTCTTCATGTTGTAAACCACTTAGAGCTTTCTGGGTAGAGTCAGTGTTACCACTTGAGGGCATCCTGTCATTATGTTCTGTAAGAGTCCTGAACTTCTAAGTCCACCTCAAAATCATAGCTCTCTGACAGAAGGGACTAAGGGGGAAAAAAAAAAGTCTTTGCCAGAAACGCTGAGGCAGCAGTGAAAACGGTAATTTGCCATGCTAAAGTGTGCTTCCTGGAGGACTAGGTCGGTGAAGAGTGAATTTCAGGAAATGCTAAGTCAACAGAAGAGTAAGTGACACAGATAGCAGTTGATGGAATCCTCCTGGCAGGGACCAAAATAGGCATTTCAGACACACTGAGTGCTCTCCACATTAAAGTGATTTTGGGGGAGGACTCTGCATTCGAAGTTTTCTTGGAGCGGGGTAGAAAAGGAAAACACCATTGTTAGCAGCATTCATTCGGTAAGAGTGGCAGCATTTCTCCTTTGAGGCCATCAGTTATGGGGAAGAAGTTGAGAATGAATGACATAGCTGATTGGAAAATTTTAATTAATAGTAACCCTAAACATTTAGGATAATTTTCCCTCAAGTTTTCAACAAATGTGATGAGAAAAATGCTTTAAAATATATGAAATATTTTAAAATGCTTTAAAATATATGAAAATGTTTAATTACTGTTAAAATTCAATACATTTTTCTCCATTGTAGAATAATAAATTTAAAATATCTGTACTCATTGTGACCACTTAATTTTCCCTTTGTGTCCATTCAGGTTTGCAGAAAACAAAAACAAACAAACAAACAAAAAACCTAATGAATAGATTCTAAGCAAAGAGAAGCACTGTCCCCTACAGAGAAAGTCATAGTCAAATTTAGGGTACGGCACACAAAGTTATACCTCAAAATATTGAACTCCAATAACCCAATACGTTTAAGTGATCTAACACAGTCTATAATTTGGGAGAGTGTCAAAGTATTTATGAAAAACAGTATAAGTTTTTAGTTTCATACAACTCCTTAACTTTTTAGCATACACTTTATGATTTGAATGACTAGCAATACTTTGTTGTACACCAAATTGCCTTTACTTTTGTTGGAGGTTATAAAATGACATGTGTATGAAAACAAAACATAGACGACAAGCCTATTTTTGTATTTGACAGACATTGAACTATTTTTTTCTATTAAGTTGATTTAGTATGATGCATATAATATAAAGAGGAAATATGTTTTACAATAAGGAAGTCCAAATCAGAACTAATCTTAGAGCAATTATTCCCGTATATTACAAAATGCAACATAACATAACATTATATAATCCTTAAGTGAACAAGGTTAATTATATTTACACAGCAGCTGGTTAGTCTTAGGAAAGTTGGTTCAATGCCGTTCCTGACAGTTTTGAAATGAAGGGATCATGAGTGTTAGATTTTTTTTTCCTGTCTTCATGGTTAAATCCTTCATACCAATAGCTGCTGGTAGGCTATTAGCAGCCACAGCAGGTCAGCAGAGGAATGAGCCATGTCAAGTAGTTATTGGTTTAGGGGCAGTATTCTTTAACACACTGTCATGACTGCTTCCGTATGACAAGATAGCATCTGAAAAAGATCTGGAAGTAAACTTCTAGTTAAAGGCAAACGATCAATTCTCCCAACAGGAAGATGTGTCACCAATTTTCTCAGAAGCTTGGTCTTGGATTTCTATTCAAAATGGAGTTAAAGTCCTGCACATACATTCAGAGAAAGAAAAAAAAAAATCCTCCTGGTTCAGAAATAGGTCCTGCTTGTCCAAAATAAAAATTTCCAGTTTGGATTTTCCTGATCGCTTCCGGAAGACAGAAAGCCCTAGCGGTAGCAGACTAGAAAAAACATCCCCTGGGGAGCTGAAAGCCATTTATTGTAGGCAAACCACCAAAAAGGGGAGAAAAAAAAAAAAAAAAAAAGAAAAGTCTAGTGAGGTCTTGTTTAAATTTCAAACAAAGCATGTGTATGTGATGTATAGTAAACAAGTACTCCGAATTGATTTCCTTGAGGGCAAAGAAAAAAACGTTGCTTCCCAACAAACCTTAAAAGTAAAAATTCACAGAGAGCATGACTATGAAATTTTCATTCACCTTATAAATGGCGGGTGAAAAGCAACCGGCTGCAGGGCTAACTTCTTTTTCATCGAATCAACAAGCTGCTCCTGTTGCGTGAAATGGAATGAAATCAATGCCATGGCCTTTTTAAGCGGCAACGGGGATCTCTTTACTGTGAGAAGAGATTTGCTGAATAATTGTAAAATGAGATGATTTTGGAAGTCAGTTAACAGCTTTGCCAGGGAGACCCTCAGAACCCTCCTGTCCATCCTATCTACGCCCCCTCCAACAGGCATTTCATTTACCGGAAATCATTTTTCTTGCCCTCATCAGCCAACATATCCGCCCAGTTAAAAAAAAAAAAGGAATTCAAAAAAGCGACAGTGACAATGACATGTGCTAACTCTTGGCATGATAAAGATAAAGGACATGGAAAATTGTCATTCAGTGTCCATTAATTTCATTGTAAAACAGAAGAGTGAATGTGTTTCAGAGTTTTTTCATTAGCGCGTGTCTGCTGTGGTTCTCTGTGTGAGTGACATGACAGGAAGTGAGGGATGGCATGAAAAGGTGCAGTTTTTTTGGTAGTCCATAAAGATATTCCTCACTTTATTGGCTAAAAGGAGATGGGCTTATTAAAAGATGTTGTAAATTGAATATTTAATGTTATTTTGAGTATCAGTTACAAACATTTGGAAATATAATTTTCTGAGATTTTACTTTGACCCTAACTTATAATATAAAACAAACTTAAAAAATATAGCATTCATTTATGTACCATTATTTAAAGCAAAGATAATGAAATTCTGATAAAATATGCATAAAGATGCTCAAAAACATAAAATTTATAGTCATTCCTATTTTTAGCAAAGTAGCCTATATAAAGAGGAAAAACAATAATGAGGATTTAACCAAATGTAACAAACTCATACTGAACCCTCCCTCCCCTCTTCACAGCCCCAGTTTTTATTCAACCAGTTGTGCATAGTCTATGATAAAATAAGTAAACAGATTTTTGAGAAGAGTTACAAGATAAATAGATTTTAGGCTTAAGACCTGAAGGTGTTATTTTGGAAGAAAGGAGTAAAGGAAACTCAGAAAGAGCAGAGCTCATGATTCAGAGCACAAGAGTAACACAGGAAGGGAAAGTGTATTTCCTTGAACATGTGTGACATTCAGTAAAGCCAATTATCAGCCACTGCATGGTGGAATAGTGACCTTCTTTAAAATTATATAGATGTCAATTTTTATAGATCTCTACACAAGCAGGTATTCTGTTATTGAATTCTGACTTAAATGGCAGACTTTCATTTCTAGTCGCGTGACAGTCTATACATCCCGAATGACCATCCCAATGAAACCAATGAAGTGTTTATAAATAAAATATATTTTAAATTTTAGTTACTGCATTACTGAGCAGGCATTTTAGAAAAACCAGTATCAGAGACAAAAGTAAAGCAAAAGCAGAAACCCTAGAGAGTAAGTGAGCTCCAGAACTGGCTGGAGGTTCTAAAATTCTGGCATAAAACTGGAACCCTCAAAGTGCTGTATCTGTCTTCTAAAACTCCAGAGATGAGGCTCTTCACCATTACGCGTAGGCACACAGTGCCACACCATGTGAGAAACGCCACACACAATTTCACAGCCTCTGGAAGTGGTGTAGTTAGTTTTCCTGATTCCTTTTGTACCCAGGAAGAAAAAGTTTGCTTTTAAACAATTTTAGATTTTAGAAGACATATATTTCCTTATTTAACCTCTAAATGACTCTATGATGTTAGAATCTTTTATTACCCTGATTAAGAGATTAGGAAAACCATGGTCAGTGAGAACAGAGACTAATGCAGAATTAAACTTAGTTTTTTTTCTGATTTGGAAGCCTGTTTGCTATACAAAACTGTTGAAACAGTCTGTTAATGTGGGGAATTTTATCTACTAAAGCATCCAGCCTACACCTGTGGAATAGTTTCTGCTCCGGGAAACTTTGAATCCCTGTCTAATAGATTGTTAAATCCTTAAAAATGTGTGACAGCTTGTTTGCTTGCTTTCTTTCTTTCTTTCTTTCTTTCTTTCTTTCTTTCTTTCTATCTTTCTTTCTTTCTTTCTTTTCTAATGAATCAGCTTAGAAATTGAGTACAGAACAGAGTAGCAGAAAACAATGATACCTACATGTCATTCTGAACCTTCTTCTCAAAATAGTAAGGTAACATTCTTTAAAATAGCCATTGAAGTTATTAAACACAATGTATTCAGTCACACCTATGTGGATAGCTCAGTCAGTCAGGACCAGGAGAGGTAAAAAATTTGAATTCAAAACCATCTGCATCTGAGGTTTCATACCAACTCCTTTCTCTTCCTCGGTTTCATTGGGTCATCTATGAAACCAGAAAGGCCTTTCAATTAAATAACCTAAAATCTGTAACATTTTTTATTTAATAAAACAATCTAATGCTTCAACCATAAGCTTGATAACATTAAAAAAAAAGACCCAAATAGCAAAAAACAGAAAATAAGGGAACCCAAGACCCAACTGCAGATATTTTATGGCAAATGAAATCTTATACCAAAAACACAATGGGAGTTAAGTTTTCCTGAAAAGGAAAAATTTTATGATGATAGTGATGATGATATTGATGAAAACTGTGTATCATGTGAGATACATACACGTACACAATCTCTCTCCTTTATATAATTAGAGGTAATTATTTTAAAATGCTGTTTTCCTTTGGCGTTTGAGACATCTGGGGAAAGGAAGAATACAGGGACTAGGACTACATTATTATAGGGACAACCTGTTGCACTGTAACACTGAGAGGCTATTAATAAAATGGAGGACTAGCTCCCACAGTCCTAAGGGGTTTGACGGGCAGTTCAGTAATCCAGAAGGTGACACTTTCATATCCTGGATGGCGGGAGTAGAGTAAGTGAAAAGAATTTTTAATTTGTATTTGGGTGTGTGAGTTCTCTCTCTCTCTCTCACTCTGATTTTTGTCATTTACGAAAAAGAGTGAATTACTAAAAAAAAAAAGGTGAATTTTGGCTTGTTCACTGACACAGTGCAAAGATGACTCGGTTTTATTTGGGCCCTTTTTTGCCAGATGCGGTAGGAAATTCTTTCTCTGGCTCCTCATTCAAAATCTGCCCTCTCCTTTAGGCTTCCTGCAAAATAATAATAATACACACTGCTAAACTGCATCGCTATTGCTCTTCAGAAACTCTTCCTAAATATTATTTTATTTAATTATCACAACAACTCTAACATGCTGGAAGGGCAGATGCTTCTATTTCCACTTTGAAGATGGAGATACTAGAGTTTAGCATGGAGAACGTTATTACTGAGACCCACAGCGATTGCTCCTGCTTCTAAAGCCTTGGGGAACGTGCAGCCTGTACCATTTTTTAACCTAGGTCTTAGATGGGGATCTTTCTGATGAGCAGTAATACAGCGGTAACTAGCACGTATAATTCCTGCTGTATGTCAAGTACTGTTTAAGAGTTTTATACGAGTCAATTCTTTAATCATCACCTTAACCCTATGAGGTAAGCAATATATCGGGTCCATTCTGCCGAGGAGGAAACTGAAACACAGGGAGGTCAAGTGATGTCCTCAAGACCACAGGTTTAACAGGTGGTAGAGACCAGATATAAATGAAGGTGGTCTGGTTCCAGAATTTGTGCTCCAGCATACATTAGCATTAGATTGCAGTTTTGGTACAAATGGCATTGCCCTTACTATTTTCAGTTATAGCTGCAATGCTGTATGTTTAATTGTGGCTACAAGGATGCTTTTGATTATTTAATAGAATAATCATGGAATTCTGTTTGAAGACTATCAATCTCTGAATGCTCATGGAGAGGCTTTTCAGTGATCTGTGCCTGCCCTCCGTCCCATAACTCAATTACTTGCTACTATATTTGAATATGATACAGGTTAGAAAATGGGAGTGAGGGCTCCTAAGATAATCAGGTTTCTTCAGCGAACTATAATTTTACTATTAATCTGTTAGAGTGGCAGGAGGCCTCTGGAAGGAGAAGGGTGGAGACGGATCATATGTATAGGTATCCCATATTTTACATGTCAGCACCTCAAGGGAAGCAGTTGCTGTTATTTTATTTGACAAATTTGTTTGAATTTACTATTTTACCTTTAGTTGACAGTCCCAAGAGCATTTCACCATTTCAGCAAGATTTCACTTCAGCAAAAAGTGTTCTTTCCTGGAAAACAAACAAACAAACAAACAAACAAACAAAACACTGTTTCTGTTATCCTGAATTCAGCCCTGGAGTGAAGTGGTTCATGCATCTCTCCATTGGAGCCCTGGAAATTTGGGAAGGCTCACCATAGCCAATATTAATAACCCACCCCTGGGTTCCAAAGTCACCAGATAGGTTGCAACACTTCCTACTGATATTTGTGAGATTAACTCTCCCGCATGGCTCTTGGGATTTCCCTTCTCTGCTATCAAGCCTCCCTGAAACTAGTATCATTTAGAAAGATCCAGCACAATTCTAGGTGATTGGTTAATTAATGTATATTTCAACACTTGAAATTCAACTCAGAGAATCTTGCAGACAGTTTGACTCAAAATACTAAAAGATAATGCAGGACGACAAATTTCAATGCTCTGGCTTATTCTATTGCAAGTATCTGATAATTTAGGCATTTCATATGAGGCTAGAGGAAATACGGTACAGTGGTTAAAAGCAGACTCTGGAGGTAGCCTGTTTGGATTCACATGATTCTGCCACCAGGCAAGAGGGCATTTTTAAACTCTTAGAATAGTGCCTGGTGCATAGCACGCCACGCTTTATCATTATGATGTATCAGTATGACCTACAAAGAAGATGCTGTCCTCTGGGTCAGTTGAACTTAAAGTAATTTTTACCCAAGAATGACACGAAGAGACTTTTAAAAATACAAGTTTATGAACTCTACCTCAAATCTATTTAATCTGTATCTCTGGCAAATTACAGCCTAAAAATTTCTATTTGAAGGGAAAAAAAATTGATGCAGTTTATGTAGGGGTTTCTGATATAGTAGGTTGAAGCCAATACCTTAAGCACAATAGACTAAAGACTTTTTTGACCTATTTAGCCTCGTTTCCTTAATGCTATCGAATCTTCACATTTCTAGGGTATTGCACTAAAACTACCCAAAGATTCCATCCTCAAGTATTTATAAAATGCCTAGCTTATATATTTTGCTAGTTTTCCAGCTAGAATAGACATGGCAGCATTCACATTCATCTTACAACAGAGGGCAGGGTATTTAATGTTACCCTAAATTGTAAACATTACAGTTTAAGAAAAAAAAAAAAAAGAAAAGGGCAGTAAGTGACTCTTCGGGCATCCTAATGGAAAGGTGATGTGTGAGTGTTTGCTTCAGCCTCTCCCGGTGTGACTGTTGGAGCAGTAATACACGTGAGCAGGGAAAAAGTGAAGACTCAGTGCTGTTACAGCAAAGCGATGAGTTCCCAGAGCCATAAGAGGAGCACTGCCAGCAAGGCTCTGGTGTGCCAAAATCAGTCTGAACCAGCACTACAGCAGAACTAAGGGGAAGAAAGCAACTTAAAATTTCAAGCACTGCTAAAAATAATGTGTTAACCATTAAGAAAGGTTGTGAGATTGGTTAGCTCAACAGGCTTAGGCGAGGTTCTCGCATTTTCACTTTGAAGTGGTCAGTCAAGCTGCTTTACATCACACAGGATGAATGCTACTCCTTGAAGATGAGGAGTTTATGACAGTAAAATTGGGAGTGGAAAGAACAATGGTACGTACGTTATCAGGTTGTTGTGATGTTTTAAGGAGATATTATGTTGAAAACACATAGAAGAGTCTTTTGCACATGACTGTGTTATGTAATTATTAGGGTAAACATTATGTCCACAATATGTCTTATTAAGATTACTTTATACTGGAAGTTCTCGAAGTATGGCCTGCTTTTTATCAGTTTAGAAATTTTATCAGTTCTAAAAGGTCAGAACTATTTTTTAAAAATTTAATTGTGGTTTAAAAAAAAATAGAAACCCACAACAGAATGGATAAACCAAATGTGGTGTGTATATATAGCATTTTATTTATCCACTCGTCTATTGATGGAAACTTGGATTGCTTACACATTTTGATTGTTACACATAAGTGTAATGCTGTTATGAACATGGATGTACAAATACTATTCCAGTTCCTGCTTTCAGTTTTTTGAGTATATACTCAGAAGTGAACTTGATGGATCTTATGTTACTTCTAATTTTAATTTTTTGAAAACCACCATGTTTTCCTGAGTGGCCGCACAATTTTATATTCCCACCAACAGTTCAGAAATGTTCCAATTTATCCACATCCTCACCAAAACTTATCTCTCTCCTTCCTTCCTTCCTCCCTCCCTCTCTTTCTTTCTTTCTCTTTCTCTTTCTCTCTTTGTCTCCTCCTCCCTCCCTCCCTTTCTTTCTCTGTTTCTTTCTTTCTTTCTCTTTCTTTCTTTCTTTCTTTCTTTCTTTCTTTCTTTCTTTCTTTCTTTCTTTCTTTCTTTCTTTCTTTCTTTCTTTCTTTCTCTTTCTTTCTTTCTTTCTTTCTTTCTTTCTTTCTTTCTTTCTTTCTTTCTTTCTTTCTTTCTTTCTTTCTTTCTTTCTTCTTTTCTTTCCTCCCTCCCTTTCTCTCTCTCTATCTTTCTTTCTTTTTCTTTCTCTCTTTCTTCCTTCCTTTTTGTGTAGTAGCCATCTTAATTGGTGTGAGCTGGTTAGCCCTCATCCTGAAGTGATAGCATAAGTACAATGGGATTTTCTACTAACTTTGTAGATACTATTGTTCAAATTCAGGCTTCTAATGCTGCTTTTGAAAATGTAGCTGTGTGTATGATTAATCATCCTTCATTTACAAGTAAATCTATCCTTTCTTTGTGATCACTTTTAAGATTGTCTGTTTGTCTTCAGTGTTCAGTACTTTGATTCAGGCGTGTCTAGGTGTTCACTGATCTACTGAAATGTGCTTATCAAGCCAACAATGACCTCCAAACTAACTCCTAAAGTACATGGATATCTGTCCTCAGTCTTTCAGCATATTTTGTGATTATTCAACAAAAATAAATACTTCCATTTATTGAAACACTCAGTTTCTGTGATGCCACATTCTCATAGCTTTCCTTTATCCAAATAATAATTCCAGGTAGGATTTTTTTTGTACGTTCCTTAGTCCTATCTGACCTCTAAATATTTGATATTCCCAAGATTGGTGACAGGTTTTACTCTCTTCTCTCTTGCTACACCTTTTCTGGGTGATCACCTCCATGTCAGCGGTTTTAAATATCAGCTATATGTTTATGACTCCTAATTATATACTTTTGGCCCAAACTTGCTCCAAGTTTCATACACATATGGCAGATCTTCTATCTAGAGTGACCTCTGAAATTTATTGAGTGGTATTAATGACTAGTCTCATCATTCTAACATTTTTCTCACTCAATCCAGTCTGCTCCATATAATATAAATGATGTCACCATCAAACAAGATGTTTGAGCCAAAATGTAGTAGTAACACTCTCTCTGTATCCTCTACATCTTAACTCCCCGCATGTTCTACAATTACTGTCTCTATCTTCACTGGATATCCATAGCTAAAACTACTCTCATCTCTCACCTGGTCACCTCCAAAGATGGTCTCTGAGACTGGGTTTTCCATCTTACCTTCCTATAGTCTATTCTATTTTAAATAGAGTAATCTTTTGAAAAATGTCAATCAGATCAAATTTCTCCCCTGCTCAAAAGCTTCCAAGGGACTTAGAATAAAGTCTGAACTTCCTAATGGTAGCCCACAAATTTAGCATGCTTTTTCTCTGGCCACCTCTCCAACACCATCTGCTGCTGCTCTCTCCTTTGCTCACTGGTCTGTAGCCCAGTTGTTCTCCTTGTAATTTCTTGACCAGGCCAAGCTTATTTGTGCCTTGTAGTCTTTGTATTGTTGTTTCAGCGATTTGAACATTCTTTCTGGTTTCTTTTCAGCCTTCAAATCTCAGCTTAAATTCTGTTGAGGCCAAACCTCAATCCTTTCTTGAATGACATCATCCTCTTATCCCCAATCATTACCACTTCAGGGCTTTTTTTATTTTCTATGAGGCACTTGCCAAAATCTAATATCACCCTACATATTATAATGTCTGCCTCCTTTTACTATAACACAAACTTCATGAGGCAGAGACCATGCTTATCCAGGATCTCTCAAAGATTCTGTCACAGAACATTCTCAATCAATACTTGCTCCATTAACTTTAAATAATGAATCAAAGAATAACTGGGGATTAGCACATGTCCCTAACTTTATTAAAGTCTAATAGAAGAGACTGGTATGAAAGAAATGTTTTCCAAATAATAACAAACTATGACAAGAATATGAAAGATAAAGAATTAAATATACATATACTACATGTAATTTTTATTTTCTTTAACTATTTTGACTCTGATTTTATATGTATTTAATACTCAGAAGAGTAACTTTTATAAAATAAATGACCACAACTAATTAGATGATAGAATCTGTGTGTCAGAAATGTCTGGCTCCTTTTAGATAGACAAAGAGGGACTGGTGAACAGCTTCTGGATCTTCAAGAGGGATTATGTTCCAGAAGCCCTTTTCTGCCAAAATCAGTTTGTTCTCTCCTCTTACTTCTCTGAGTTCTTCCTGTAACTTCGGGTCTTGGCAGGATTCTATTATATCTCACCAAAGTCATTGCTAGTAGCATTTACTTGCCTCTAACATTATTCTTCTTACTCACATCCTCTTGAGACTCCCCCCTAGTATTTCAGGACCTTTTTGATATTTTTAACTGCTCCGCTAGCAGTGACCTCAAACATAGCTTCTAGTTTTACCTTCAGAGGACCAAGCTTTGTTCACGGTAGTGGTGCTGAAATAGTTCAAGGAAGAAAGGCAGCAATTGGGCCAGAGTAGTTAAGGCTGACTTGCATAGTTGGTTCCCCAACATGAGCATAGCAATGATGCATCTACTTCTGTTTCTGTAAGCTCAGGGTTTTGCATCTTAGGATATATAAGAATCAAAACCACTTAAGCATAAGAAAATCACACCATCTACCATCCTAAAATAACTTTAAGTTCTTCACATGTGAACACCCATCACAAACAAGATTCTCTCTCTCTCTCTCTATATATATATATATATATCAAAGAATAACTGGGGATTAGCACATGTCCCTAACTTTATTAAAGTCTAATAGAAGAGACTGGTATGAAAGAAATGTTTTCCAAATAATAACAAACTATGACAAGAATATGAAAGATAAAGAATTAAATATACATATACTACATGTAATTTTTATTTTCTTTAACTATTTTGACTCTGATTTTATATGTATTTAATACTCAGAAGAGTAACTTTTATAAAATAAATGACCACAACTAATTAGATGATAGAATCTGTGTGTCAGAATATATATATATATATATATAGAGAGAGAGAGAGAGAGGTGTCACTTTCTTCCGAGAGAGAGAGAGAGGTGTCACTTTCTTCCAAGCACTGTTCTAGCATTGGGAAATCCTCAGTGAACATGAAAAAAGTGGTCTCTGCCTCCATGAAATAAATATTTTGGTGGGGAAAGGGAAGATAATAAACACATGAATATATACTTGAGATAAACCAATATGCAGTGAGTATATATATGTGCCAAACACTCTTCTAGTACTTCTATTGCAGAAGTTAAAAAAAAAGATATCTAACAAATTCAAATTCTGTGAAAAAGAAAATGGAATAATAAGATTGAGTGTATTGATTAAGGATGGAAGGGATCAACGTAATACACTTAGATCCATGGTCAGAGAAGAATATCAAGTTGGGATTTGAATGATCATGAGGCAACAGCAATGCAAAGATCTGGGGTAAAATGAGACAGAGAAAACAGTCCAAACATAGCAAGCAATGAGCTTGGCTTGATCAAGAGACAGCAGGAAGTCATTCTGTCTGGAACATGATGGAAGAGAAAGTAGTAGGAGATGAGACTGTGTAAATAGTTAAGCTCAAGGTCTTAGAGATAATTATCATAAATTCAGATTTTATCAAATCACACTGTATAGTCATAAGTTAAATTCTTCATAAGGATGTTGGGTACAGACGAGCAGCCTGAGCAGCGCATCTAGTATCTTTGCAAATAGCTGTTTTACACAAGGTTGTCCTAGTTGCTCCTGACTTGAGTCAGAAACCTTAGATGCAAGCCTTGATTATGGCATCCACCTCAGTCAACAACATGCCTCTACAGGAAGTGGATCTTCCTTGGCCTCACAGCTGACTTTTAATATCTGGTTATAATGCTAGGAATGCTATTGTAATGTCTGGAAGCTCCATTGCTAAATTAAAGAAAAATTGTTTTCCTAAAGACAAATATTCACAGAAGATCATTTTTTTTTGTATTTTTAAAATGTGGTATGAGTAAAATGTTTTACTTCCCCTCAGATAGATACACTTGCATAAAAACTGTTTTGGTGAATGTCCATTTGGTCTTCGAGACATTGTTAATTAGTAATGTCAAGGTTAGGAAAGTTCTTAATCAACTTATAAAATTTTGAATGCAAAGTGGACCTGAGGAGGTTTATACACCAATCTCCAAATATACCCCTCAACTTATATCTGTCCCCCATACTTTTAGTAACCTGTATACTACTTGAGACAGTAGTATTACATTTTGATCATATTCCATTGTTAGAAAAACATTTTATTTAATGAATGAATTTTTTCTTGAGACTTCCTACTCCGTGTGGTCTTGATTTTATTTTCTGGAAGGATTTCATATTCCGTAGACAGTCATGCAAGAATGCAATCATATCTCAGTCTAATGCCTCTCTAAATTGAGCACATAAAATTCTCTCAAATTAGTCTGAAAACCGTTTTTTTCTGTTTGGTTGCTTCCCAGAGATACAATCAAATGAGTCAATGTTCTTTTTAAAGTGTTATGTCTAGGAAAACAAAATATTTCTAATGGACACTCTAACCAGCACTAAATAATTATCACCTTCTTTCTGAAACCCCCTATTCTTTCTAAAAACCTAATCACTAAGAGGTTTCCTGCTTCTGAACTTTGTCTTAAAGAAGTTTTCATATTAAACACTAGTTTTGTGTGTTCATGGAAGCCCTCCTCGTAGCCTGTGGCAGTCTCACTCTTTAGTAATAATAGGCAACATTTATTGAGCTATTATTTTGTTATTTTGTACTATCGCAAATGCTTCATTTCCCAAGTCATTTAATGCTCACCCCTCTGAGGTGGATGCTGTCTTTATTCCCATTTTACTGATGGATGATTGACTAAAAGAATAAATGAGTGAAAGAATTCTGATTATTCTCCCACCTTATCTGGAGCCACAAATGGAGTCTGAGTGTCATTTCTATTCTTGGAAAATCATGCTTTCAGGATGCCATTAGCTGACTTGCTAATGGAAAATATTACTTCTCAGATAAGGGAGCTGGAGATGTAGAAAAGTTTTTAAAGTATCAAAAAATAAAGCTATAATGAATGAAATAATATACTTATAACTGATGTCTAACTGAAGGGCTTGCTCACCTTAAAAACCACCCCTTTTAGGCAACGCCTTACTTCCTGCATATTCCAGCAGCTGTATCTGCCCAGATCCACTGGGCAAGGTGATCTCTCCAGATTCCAGACAAGGTAATTATAGGGAGACGTCCATTCTCACCCCCTCACTCTGGTGTACCAAACGGCCGTTCAGTCAGTCTGGGAAGTTTCTAGGAATTACCCCTGTTCCCTGCAGTTCCTGTAAGGCAGCAGCCTACACATTCCCTCTTTCTTAGCACACAGAAGGTTCCCCTTCATTTGCTGTTGTGATTTAAAGACAGCAGAGTCTAACTCCCAAATTTAATTTCAGACACATGTGCCTTGGATCAAATATCCTGCTGGCTGCTGCCCAAAACTTTTTTTTTTTTTTTTCACCTTCGATTTCCTGAGTTAATTATCTCAAACTCAGATAAAGCCAGGATCCAAATTGTATGAAAAATCATATCATTAGCCATTATGGAATGAGTTTCAGATTTAAAACAATTGCAGAACATGAGCTGTGGTACAATAATGAGGAAAAATATTCACCCCTAGAACAATTTTCCGATTCAGCATTTTACTAGGTGTGGCTATGTTTTAAACGTATTTCTTTTCCTTGCCATCTTTGTCAGTATCCCCAGTAAACAGGTCTGTGCAGCAAGACCTGCACTGGAATTGTTGCAGAGTGACTCAATAACAGCCTTCATTATCCCAAGTATGATTAGATGGAGGATGGTGACCAGCTGTTCTCCCTGTCTGATGAGGCAAGAACTAGAGAAGAAGGGCAGAATTGCAGCTGGAGGGAATTCAAATGATGTAAGGAGGAACTCTGGGGGTAGCATGCATGGTTAAGCAGAGGAGGAGTTAGCAGAGCAGTTAATTCCATCCCTGACAACGTGTCTGGAATGGTTTGGTGAGCTTTACATAAGGTAAGGAGTTCACCTAGACGACCTTGACAGAACTTTCTGGTTCCAAGATTCTGCCTTCATTCCTCATTCTATATTTCAATTGGTGGCCTTGAAGTCTATTTTATGATGCAAACAATTTGCAAAAGTAAAATCAATGGAGGTGTTTTAAAAATTGCAGACCTAAGAAATTATATAATGTAGAGACCACAAAAATTGGGCTTGAGAATCAAGCAGACAGGAGTCCAGGCTCAGCTGTGTATTTGTTTTCTGACCTCAGGCAAGTCATGTGCTGTTCCTTTGCTTAGTTTATGATGGTGTTATGAGAAATGGATAAACTGTCTGTTAAGCCCAAAAATACAAATAAATGAAAATATTCCTACTTTAATCAGCAAATCTTGATGCACTCTGCAATTGTGTCGTTAGATCATCCGTTAAGATTTGTTAATATCTCACCTCTTGAGTTTCACCATAACCCTTGAGATTGAAGGTTAGTATTTTATAGTCCTGAAAAACTAGGACTTCAAGAAATTGAGGACCTTGTCCAGGATCACATGGCAAATAAAGATAATTTAGTTACTAGAACTGAAACTTTACCTTGCTTTTCTAGATCTGGATCAATTGTTTCATTATTTATCACACTTCACCTAATAAAGTCTGTAGATTTACTGTGACAAACGAAGGGAATAACCACAACTATCACAACTGTGACCTTTTCTCAGCATGAGAAAGCATTTTAAAACAGACTGTTCTGGGGACATCTTAATCTATAGTTCCAAAAAACTAAAGTCAGTGTTATTTTATGACAATTTTCAGCAGTAAAATCTTTACTTAGCAAGCTCCCTTTTCCTTTTAGATCTGTTTATATTATCTTGCAGTTATATAAGCCCAGCATCACAGACAGTGACCAGTGGGGCCTGATGCACCATCTTCATGGGGCGAATTTATAGGACCATATATCTCTATGGGCATTTCTTTAAGGGGAATAAAGATCCTATGGGGAATGGGGTGACCTATTAAATAGCTTCCTTAGGAGTAAGAATCTCAAAAGCCTAGCTTAGACTGGAAGAAATGAATTCTCATGTGTGCCACTCTCCACCTGGCCCTAAACTGTAGGTCAGTGTATGGTGCTCAAATGACCTCTTTCCCACATTTTTTGAAAGTGAAAGCGTAATGAAATGTGCACAGCTTTCCTCAGCTCCTCATCTGGGATCCTTCATTCAAACTGCACAATCCAGAAAAATGACCCCAGTGACTATTATCTCAATTCTTTCAAAGAGGATTCTTAGTAGTATCATAGTAAATGAATAGGAAAGAAGGAAATTCATTAGGTAAAAGACGCCTCTTAGAGCTTCAGGGCCGGATTCTCTTGCAGAGCCCCTGCTAGGCTGATGGAAGCAACTATGCAGTTGGTGTTTCCTCAGTCACTGGGGTCCCTAATGGTCTCAGCCTTTCTAAGATGCTCCACCTCCACTGTTCTACCCACTGTCCTATCAAAATGCAACTGTTGCCAACAGTCCCTCATCATTCCAAGGACCTTGATACTATATAAAGCCTGATCTAGCCTTGTTTCACCACCAACTAGTAAAAACAAATAGCAGAATGAGTATGAAAAAGCAGAGTCACGTGAGTCAAAATGTTTACGTAAATTCAGTTCCTATTGGATAAATTGTACAAGCATATAACTGCTAAGTTTCATAAGGAAAAGAACAGTTGTGATCATCTTGTTTCGGCTCACCACCAGATCATTATTTAGCCAATGATTTCAATCATGATATATCTACAAACAGTACAGGAGGCTAGGACACTATCAAATACCATCATAAAAATTACTTGATAGCATTTTTCAAGGTAAAATATAAGAACTGGATGTTCAAGGATTGGGTCCACCAAAATGCCCAGGTTTGGAAAACAATATGAATAGAACCTAAAAGTCTGTTCGGCAGAAATATCAATTTATTATGGAAACAAGATAACTAAATATATAAATGTATGAATACCTTTTGTTACATTTATATACAGGGGCATATATAAAACATGTGTGTATGTGTGTGTGTGTGTGTGTATGTAATTAAATTTGTTCCAGTTAACTGTGGGTTAAAATTAACTAGTGTATTCTGGGCTCTGTTAGGAGCACAAAAATAGAAGTTGTAATGGATGCTGGCCTCTTAACTTGTTTGTACAATGACACAGGATCCGTTGATCTCACATGGACCTACGTTCCTGCCTTGTCCAGACAAGAGAGTGAGTTAAGGAGAAGATACCGAGGAAAGCACTGTAGATCCTCACTGATAGCATCTTTGCCCTGCCTGGAAAGCACTGTGAGTAGGTAAAATGGAAAATGGAAAATGCCATGTGCTCTGCAATGCAGCCAGATGTTGGGTTGTATCAGGAAACTCTACTGAGAGCAGAGGTTCCAGGGAACACAGCTGGAGTTCAAGATAAAAATTCAGCCCTTCTATTTAACAGTGATGTAACTGAGGGTTGGTAACTTAAATTTACTAAACCTCTGCTTTCTTATCTGAGAACTACGCATAATACACAAACTTGCAGTGTTTGGAGAGAAGATTAGCACTTCAGTACTTATACTCCAGATGCTTAAGTGGTAATTATTTTCTAGATAAATTCTCAGACTGATTTTTTCCCTAACAATGATAAAAAATGCATGTGTATAAAAACATGCCTTCATCTTGATTTAGATATTTTCCCCCTTTGGGGTCATCTCACTTTTTCCCCTCCCATGAAACTGGTGGGTAAGGAGGAAACGTTTAGAACAACTTCAAGAAAAAAACAGCCAGTGTTCCTAATACAATCCCTCTGCCTGTTCCTTTGTTGAGTAGGAAATATAAGGCCAAGTACCTTAATAAACTGACCAGCATATTGCACGTATATGATAAAAATTGTCAAACAGAACGACCACAGAATGGTCAAACCCCTTTCCAATTCTAATGCCTGCAGATGCAGGTGGCATTGGGAGAGAAACTTAATTTTACCTTGTGCTGCACCAAACTTCCATTCAGGCTCTGACAAAAGCCCCTGTAATTGCGTAAGAAAGAACAACAGCGGAAAAGAGAGTGAAAGGGAACTTTGGGGAGTTAAGTTGGTGATAGACTGAGAAAGAGGGGAAGTGGGTAACGGACCAGCAGGCTGAGACATGACACTGGGCCTCACACGGACTGTGACTGAAAGTCATTACCACCTGCAAGCTGCCCATTCAACCATGAGACTGTGTCTTCAGCATTGATTCTGTCCCTGCTGGTCTCAGGCCCAGCGCAGGGCCTCATCAGCTGGGATGCCTCGGGAAGCAAACAGGACAAAAATTAAAGAAGTAAATTTTTTTAAAAAGGAGGAAAAAGAAGCAAGTGCTGGTCTGGTATAAAAGAGTAGCCCTTTGCTGCAGAGATGCTCTTTCTGAATGGGGCCACCGCGAGGCAACGGTGCGCTGCTTCAACAGAAATGGCTCACACGTATCCAGTGTTTTCCACAAGCAGGAGGCAATAAAACCCAAATTAACAAAAGTTTTTTTTTTTTTCCCAGTATATCTTTTTGAAACCTCTATATCTGTAACATATTAGGAGGAATTATAGATGACCTGTGACTTTAATGCAGATGGTAGGCAGGAAAAAAAATGACAACCTCAAGAATATTACACAAGAAGAGATATATTTTATTTTGGGGGACTTTTTGGGGGGAGGAATAGGTAATTAGGTTTATTTCTTTATTTGTTAGTGGAGGTACTGGGGCTTGAACCCAGGACCTCATGAATGTTAAGCACACCCTTTGCACTGAGCTCTACCCACCTCCTCGAGATCTATTTTAGATTAATAATATTGTAGTATAGCAATATTATAGTAATAATAGTGATAGTATAGTAATAGTATTAAAACTGAAAAGCTACTGAAATAAAACTTTGCACACATTTTCTCACTTTCCACACTAATGCTGTTATTTATATAACTTTAATCCTCTTTCACAGGTGAGGAAAAGGAATGTTATATGTTAAATTGTGTCCCCAAATTAATAGGTTAAATCCTTAACACCCACCCGCACTTCAGAATGTAACCTTATTTGAAAGTAGGGTCATTGCAGATGTGATTAGTTAACACGAGGTTGCACTGGGTAGAGTTATGATTGGGGAAATTTGGACATAAACACATGTGCAAGGAGAAGACCACATTGCTTGCCATGAGCCAAGGAACTACCAGAAGCTAGGAAGAAAACCTAGAACAGATTTTCCCTTACTTCAGAGGGAGCAGAGCCCTGCCAACACCTTGATCTCAGAATTCTAGCCTCCAGAACTGTGAGACAATCCATTTCTCTCTTCCAAGTTTCCAGTTTGTGGTACCTTGTTATTGGTAGCCTTAGCAAAGTAACAGAAGGAGATTGAAAGTGATTAAATGCTTTTCCCAACCTTACAGAGACAATCAGTTGTGAAGCTGAGATTTGAACCCTGACCTATCTGACTCCGCTACATTTATTCAACTCTTAGTTTCTTTTGTTTCTTCAAACAAATACATAGCTACATTGAAAGCACACCAAGTGATATTTGGTTCAATGCATCTGATACCTGGTTATACTCTGCCAATGACATCTATACCGGTGGCTCATCACATCTCTTCTTACACATCACCATAGAGAGGTATCTCCCTGCCTTCCAAAGTGGTCCATTCCTATCTTGAATAATCTGCAATGTTAGGAAGCCATGCGTCTTCCTCAAAGCTTAGCTCAAATCTCAGCCCTTCTGTAAAGCTTCCCTCAAATGACCACATACCTAATGCAGAAAAATTAATAAATCCACTGGAACCTACACAGTATGTTTTTTTAATGCTGCCAACACAGTGCCTTCCTCTCCTTATCACTTTACTCTAATTTGAAGAAGCAAGACAATTTAATGATTTAGAGCACTTGTTCTCAAAGTGTGGTCCCCAAAACTGCAGTATCAGTGCCCCTGGGAGCTTGTTAGAATATAAACTCCCAGCCCCAACCTGAAACTTGCTGAATCAGAAAGCGTGGATGGGGTCCAGCCATTGTCTTCTAAGGAGTTCTCCAAGTGATTGTGACAGATACTAAACTTTGTGAACCTCTGGTTTAGGGCATGGACTTCACTCATGTATAAAGAAGAATGTTGGAACTTGCAATACAGTCTAATGACTGCGTTTATTTCCAATCTATCATAACTGGTTCCATTATAACATATATCAGGCAAATCATGTTAATGATCATACAATAGAATAAACTGAAATATAGTAGATATGGTAGATTAAAGCTTTCCCAAATTAAAGAAAAAATCATCAAAGTGAAAAGGTGAGATAAAATGAGCAAATAGAGACGTACCTAGAAAAACAAAAAGTTATATTAACTTATTAGCAAAACAAATACCTACAAAAGAATAAAACTACGCTGTTTCAAAATTGTACTTTTCAAACTAAAGTTTTTAGAAGAAAATTTTGAGGAGAAAAATATGTATGTGTAGCCTACTAAGAAAATGAAAATTATTTTCTGGGGTTTAGAAACCACACAATGATATACACGTGTACAATTGTTAAAATCACACACCTACACACACACACACACAACATGTTTTCTTGATAATATACTTCTCCTACTTACTGAAAGAAGAAAAGACAGAAAAAACCGAAACCACTCAAAAAATGGAAAACCATAGCATAAAATCCCAACTGTGCATTCAACACCAGCTGGATTTCTCATCTGTTTCCCTTGATAAGACATTTTTTCTACTTCCTAATTGACCACTTGATCCTTTCTTTGCTTCCTCAAATCTCTGACCTCTTTTGCCTTTTTCGTTCTCTGCTAATGAACGTATCTTACACTTCATAGAGTAACATTTTCACACCACATAGGAACAATTGCATGTTTCCATGCAGGTTTAAAATAGTCATCTGTCTCAATCCACGTGCTTACTGCTACATTGCAGTAGAAGGTGTCCATGCATCCTGCCAGTGGCCAAATCTTCCACGTCTGGTCTAGATCCCATCTCAAACTGTCTTTCTGGCATTATTAGTTGCCCTTCCTATGCCTCCTTTCTTCTACTTCTACCTCACCATTGTATCCTTCACCAAATGTGTTGAAAATATTGTTAATTCTCAAACTCTAGTTCCTCACTTCCCATTCTCTCTTCCACCCATTCCAGTCTGGCTTCCTATCTACCGAAACTTGCTGTGTTCACAGATGATCTAGTTGCCGAATCAAATACACGTTTTAGTCTTCAATTTTACATTAATTCTGTGTGAACATTGTCAATTGTCTAGAAAGCATCTCTCATTCTTGTCTTCCTTTCTAACAGAATCTTAGCTATTCTAGGCACATAACACTTCATCACTTGGCCACATGCCTCACAAGACTTGTACCCCACTCTCAGCACCATCATGATTAGCCTAAAAGTATTTCCAGTTCTCTTGCTAATGCAGAAATGAGCGGGTGACCTAATTGTTGCTAATGAAATATAAGGAGGTGTTTGTGGAAGACTTCTGGGAAAGATCTGAAAAGGAGAAAGATCTCTTTTAGAGGATGCGAACTCATATAACTCTGTTTTCCACCAGCAAGAGGGAAGCCAGCCTTAAGATGAAATTTACACTGGACAGCAGACCGAGGAGGTAGAAAAATCATGCCTTTACGACCTTGTTAAGATCCTGGATCAGTCAACCACGGTGTGTAATCCAATATACATTCTTGTTGTCTAAGCCAACATCTCTAAGGTGATAAACGTTCCTGTAAGTACTCTTCTCAACATCGTGTCAGATTGGTTTTATGACAATCCCCTGATATTCCTCCTCTTTAGCTACTTCTCCACATTCTAGTTTTCATGATTCTGCTCCTCTTTTTGACTCTAAATTGGAGTGGTCCTAAAGGGCCTCATCTCCTGAACTCCAACAGTGCTGGACTATTCGCATGTCTTTGAATTTGAAACAAATTTGGCTTCATATGCTGACTTTTTGGGGGGGGTGAGGGGCAAGAGTTTTTTTCACAGTCTCCATCTCTTGCCTGCAAAGGTTCTATACATTCTTCAAGTCATGTCTTAAATACGCTCTTTGACAGTCTTTTATGGTTCACCAACTCACCTATTTCAGAGCTCCTGCTGTAATTTCTCATAGGTTTCTCCAGTTTTCCTTTATAGCACTTGTCTCAATTCATTTTTTAATCTTGATAACACCATTGACAAAACTTCTCCAAATAGGAAAAAAAAATTAAAATTAGATGATATCACAGGTTAAATACAGGTGCAAATATTAAATAGCATGATGCTAAATCAAAGACATGTGTACATTAACAGAAAACTATGTAGCTTTATACTGATGAATATAAAGAAGATTTGATATCCAGTGCAAATGAGAATAAATAATATTTATTGATTCTGGTTATTAAATAACATTTCTCATTAAAATATCCTAGCCATATATTCTTTCTAAATTAATCTTTTGGTTTGATATAATACCTATTAACATGTCAAATTATTTAATGCTTCTGACAATAATGTGTCTAAATTGTCACTAAAAACTATTTGTAAAAGTATTTTTAAAGCCATTCTCCAAATTACTGTTTTAGAATGAATGTGGTATAGCACATAATCTAGAATTTTCAGGAAATTTTTAGAAATGGAGTACAAGAGGACTTTTAAACCATTATTAAATGGTATTATAAAACTAAGATAATTAAAATTAGGATGATAAAATATCATATTATTTGCATACAGATCAATAGAACTATCTGTTGACTCAAAAAGTAGATCAATGGTATTTATATGTATATGTGTATATATGTATAATATCAAATGTATTATTCATTAGACAAAATACTTTGTAAAAAAGAATCACATACTGATTTATTTTAAGTTAATCTTTATCTTATACAGTAAAGCAAATGCCAAGGATATTTAATATTTCATTTAAAAATGGAAAAATAAATATTAAAAAATAATTTATAGGTGATTACTTAAAAATACTGTAATGTAGAATATTATTTGAAAGTGTTACCAAAAGTTGAATTACAAATTAAGTGGTTTAGAATTATTGTGATTGTAATGCAGGAAAAACAATGAAGTAAAGTAAAACAGATGACAAGTGGAGAAATCATTAAAATGTAAATGCAAAAGACATACATAATAAAATATTATTTAAAACTAATATAGAGAAGACAGTATTCACCCTCCAGGCTATTTCCTTCTACATCCCCAGTTGTGTGTTCTCAATCTTCTCTGCTAGCCTTGCATTCACTCTAGATTGATGCTTAAAGAGACCTATTGCCTCATAATATTAAGAACAGAAGCTCTTAATTCCAATGGATCTGAATTCCATTCCTAAGTCTTTCTGAATTTGGGCATCAATTAATAAATAAATAAATTCCTTCTGTATTTGTAAAGTAGAGGCAGAAGATACACCTACTTTATAGGATTAGGGAAGAGAATTTGCCGTGAGCTGTTTACTGTAGTACCCAGCATGTAGTGAGGGTTTAATATATATTAGCTATTTTAGTATATATACAAACAGAAAAAAGTTGAAGGATTGCATTTTCGTAGAAGAAAACAGGATTTGCATATTTCAAATTTCTAGAGGGGAAAAAAGGAAGAACAAGTAACAAAAATTGGTAGGACATAAAGGAAGCATAATGCAAATAAGAAAAACTAAAATGAAATGACAAAATTAAGACCAACTATATCTGATGTGATGATAAGTGTAAATGTGTTAAAATTCTCCCACAAAAATTTCTCAGGTTGAGTTTGAAATACTTAACACAGCTTGATATTGTCTACAGGAATCACATGGGAAATGTGCCTTGTATATGGTTTATTATCAAAACCACTACAAAAATGTATGTGTGTGAGAGGAACTCTTTTAGAAATAAGTGAAATGCCAAATGGAAGCATTTCCAAATGTCAATCATGACAGTAGACAGTTTGAAAACTACAGACATTTTATTGCCAGACTAATTTGACAATGCCAATACATTAATTATTTAATTAAAAAAAAAAAAACTCTAGTGCTTTATTTTTTGAATATATTATTTTCTCTTTTATGAAGAAAGCCTCTGAATAACTCACTATGTAGAGGGTCCTAGTAAGTTTGTTCCTGACAATTTTTACTTATTTTCAGAGAGAAATTTTTTAACATCTTATCTTTGCCAGGTAAATCGTTCAGTGATTGACACTAGAGAATAAAATATTAAAATATTCAAGTGTAGCCAGCTAAAGAGTTTTTATATATACTTGGAAATCCAAACAATAAGATTGAACAAGCATCTCAGTGCTACAGCAAAAGTTAAGGAAATTAGAGACAATTACATGGGGAAAAAGCTTGTAATTAGTACAGTTACAGTTAGAAGAAGAACTCCTCAAGAGTTCCCTGGTGAAAATGCCTTTATTAGCAAGCCACACCCTGGGGCACATTTATTTATTTTCTTTTGTACTTATTTCACCCTTTAAATAGCAATCCATATTAGACACTTTCTTAGACGTCTGAGTTGCTCTGCTTTCTTTCCATTCGTTATCCTCTTCAAATTATAGTGGAATCATTTCAATTGACATGATTTGTCATTGTTCTTTTTTCTCTCTAAAGGATTTTTATTCAATTCTGTATTTATTTGCTCATCTCCTCAAAAAAGTGATAAGAAAATCAAAGTCCCTTATCTTTAGAAATGTAGTTTTTCTCTAAATTTACTTAAAGTATCTTTTTTCCCCCCTTTCCCTATGCTTTCCTCCAGCCATAGAATATTTGTTCTTAAATGATCAAATAGTGTTATATGGTACACCTTCAAGAACTATGAATTTGTACAATTTAAAATTAATTTTGATTCTTAAATAAATTTTTATTTTCATACTGTCAGTCTACAGGAACTTGCTTTACTTCTCTTTTGGGATCTTAAATTTTGGGATAGGTTTACTGAATAAATTAATAACTCAATCTTTGTGATAAAAACTACTTAATATGTACTAGTGTAAAATAAACCTCTATAACTTTAAAACTTCAATATTTTCTTCTCCATGAAACTTTCAATATACAAAACTATCTAGAGTAAATGTGAAATCATATTTTCCCCAATAAATGTTCTTCTTTAAATATTAAGTTGGAAAGTCAACATAAAAAGTGTATTAATTCCTCTTGCTTGAAATGCTCTTAGTAAATCGTTCTCTGTCCAAAAATGAGAAAATGTGGAATATTAATTCTAACTCCAGACTAAATCACTCACCAGTTAAGAGTATCTGTTTCTAAATTATTTCAATCATTCTGAAACTGCAAATAAAAATATGTGCAGTATTTTTAAGAATCACAAGCACTTTGAGATTTATGAAATGGGGGAACCTTAGCCATTTTTCCATTCAGCTGTTGCAACCCTGAGAGTTATTGATGGATTAACGATATGTGTAAGTGGCAGTGATATAAGTAGGTGGAAAGTTTCAGAAGTCTGGAATGTGTAAGTTTTATGTCAAGTGACTTTGAAATGGAGAACTCCTGCAGTTCACTTACAGCAGCATGAAATAGCTATTCACTTAGGTTCCAATTTTAGCCTCTATAATTGGTTTGCTGAAAAACAATAATACAAAATTCTTATTCAAGAAATTTTTCTATAGCAACAAGGCTTTATTTTATTACCTACGTATTTTGGTTTAGTTTTTAAGAGTCAGGTAATTCCCAAAGAGGTTTGTATGTTTCCATTGAATTTTTAAAAGTAATGAGTTTCCACCTTATAAATGAAAGATAGGATGGAAGGTTAATTTTGCAGTGGGAGAAGTTACAGGAACCAGTAGACCACATTTGTATTTCATGCCAGCAGACAATTTGCCCCATTTGCTCAATGGGAGCCAAGTGGTTACTTCCATCAGTGGTTAATTAGCAGGGGATGCAATTTCAATATGTTCTGAGACGTAGACTTTTACGTACATAGTTTATCCATTTTACATCTAATCTTCAAAATCACAGCAGCTGGTCAGTGGGACAGACGCTGGGTTCCCATGGCTCCTGCCACTCAGTGTGTTTTGTGGGACCACCTGGTAGACAGGACAAAACCAGGTGCCTTTTTGGTCTTCAGTCACCATAGTAGATAGTATTACATGAATAGTGCATTTTTAAGAAGGCCTATACAAGAAATAAGTTCATAGGGATTATGCATGCAGCAAAAGTTATATACAATATGAATAAACTTTATCATAACACACAGCCTAGAATCTTTGAGAAACTTCACGCAAATCTTCACCTATGGAATCTTTAGAAACTGGATTTAAATATGTAGGTGCTTTCAATTCTCTGCTAAATACCTATGCATGGTACTAAAGTCCATAGCTCTGTCTTCTTTTAATGTTTATATAGACCTGAAATTTACTGACTTTCTGAATCTTACTTGGCTATTTATACACATGTCTCCATTGTATCTGATTCCCAACGAAAAGAAAAATGTCCTCCTCTCTCAATTAAAAAATATTTTTCTTTTATTACTCTTTAAGTTGCCATTGTTCTTCAGTTGGACAAAGCTGTACACATAAATTTGACAACTTAGCTGAAATAAACCAATATCTAAAAAAACCCCACAAACTACCACAATTCATATAATATAAAATAGATTACTTGAACAGCCCTGTAACTCTGAAAGAAACTGAATTCATAGTTAGAAACCTCCTTCCCACTCAAGAAAAATATCCAGTCCAAATTATTTCACCGAAGAATTCTACTATATTTTAAAAAAGAACAAACATCAATTCTCTTTATAGAAAATAGAGGAGGAAGGAATATTTTTCAGTTCATTTTACAAAAATACATTAGTATTACCTTGATAGCAAAATTAGACAAAGAAAAAAGCTATACCAATATCCTCTTGAATATAGATGCAAAAGTCCTTAACAAATTATTAACAAACAACTCAGCAATATATAAAAAAGCATTAAACACCAATATCAAATGAGGTCTATTCCAGGAAGTCAAAGGTGGTTCAATATTTAAAAATCAATCTAAACCAGATTACATGACCATATTGATCTATGTAGAGCAGTCATTTGACAAAATTCAACATTCATTCAACATTAAAAAAAATATTTTCAGGAACATGGGAATAGAGGAAAACTCTTCAACTTGATAGAGTATGTTCCAAAAACCTACAGAAAACAATGTACTTAATGGTAAATGACTGAAGTTCCCTACGTAAGATCAAGCATAAGCAAGGATGTCTCCTCTCAATACTTTTATTCAGCACAATGGTAGAAGTTCTAGCTAGCGCAAAAGGGCAAGAAAAAGGAAATTAAGGATTACAAATCAGAAAGGAAAAAAAAAAAAACTTTTGCCCTTTTTGCAGATGACATGCTTTTTCACATAGAAAATTGCTAATTACCTACAAACAAACAAGATAAAACAAAGAAAACCCTCCTAGAGTTAACAAATGAGTTTAGCAAGGCTTTAGAATAGAAATTAAACATGTAAAAATTAATATTTTTATATACTAGCAATGAACTTGAGGACATTGAAATTAAAACATACAATACCAATACAATTGTGCAAAAAATAAAATACTTATATGTAAACCTACCAAAAAATGTGCAAGACTTTTTTATGCTAAAAACTACAAAATACTGAGGGAAGAAATAAAAGACCTAAGTAAACAGAAAGCCATTATGTTCATGGATTAGAAAATTGACATAGCAAAGATTGCAATCTCCTCAAACTGATGTACAAATTTAACAAAATTCTTATCAAAATCCAGCAAGAATTTTTTGTAAATATAAACAGTATTATTCTAAACTTTATATGACTAGACAAAGAAACTAGGATATCTAAAAAAAATTTTGTAAAAGAAGAATAAAGTGGGAGGACTCAGTCCATCTTACTTTAAACTTATTATATACCTATCATAATCAGGAGTGTAGTATTGTTGAAGGAATAGACACATAGCTTCTTGGAACAGAATTGAGAATCTAAAGTGAAATCTACACAAATATGCCCAACTGAAATTTGACAAAGATGCAAAAGCAATTCCCTGGAATAATTATAGTCTTTTTAACAAATGACTCTTTAGCAAATGGACATTTATAAGTAAAGATAAATAAATAAACAAATAAAGAATTTGGGCTAATTCTCATATCTTATACAAAGTTAACCCAGAACAAATTATGGACTTATTTTTTGGTGGGGATGAGGTAATTAGGTTTGTTTGTTTGTGTGTTTATTTAACTGGAGGTACTCGAGAATGAACCCAGGACCCTGCACATGCTAACCATGTACTCTACCAATAAGCTATAGCCCCCCCACCCCTGGACTTAAATGTAAAATGTAAAATTATAAAACTTCAGCAGAAAACATAAACGATCTTTAGGATCTAGGATTAGGCAAAGATTTCTTAGATTTGATAGCAAAGTATGACCCATAAAAATTGCTAAATTATATTTAATCAAAATTTAAAAGTTTTGTATTGTGAAAAGCCCTGTTAAGAGGATGAAAAGAGAGCTAAAGTCTGGGAGAATATACTTGCAAAGCACCTATCCAACAAAGGATGAGTATCTTGGATATACAAAGAATTCTCAAAACGCAACACTAAAAAATAAAATAAAAACATTCAATTAGAAATAGGATTGAAAAATAAGAGACATTTCATTGGCTAGGATATACACTTAGCAAATAAGCACATGAAAATATTTTCACCATCATCATCCATTGGAAGGCAACTTAAAAACACAATGAGATATCATTATACATCTATTAAAGTAGCTGAAATACAAAAATAGTGAAATAACTAAATACTAGGAATGATGTAGAGAATCTTCATCACTCCTACATTGCTGGTAAAAGTTTGAATGGCTCAGCCACTCTGGAAAATAATTTAGTGGATTCTTAAAAAATTTAAATACGTGATTACCACATGTCCTAGCAATTGAACTCCTATGCATTTTTCCAGAAAAAATGAAAACTCATGATCACAAGAAAATTTTTACACAAATATTCAGTACCTCTTATCATAATGGCTAAAACTTGGAAATAACATAGATATTTTTCAGTGAGTGAATAGTTAAACTACATCCATACCATAGAGTACTATTCAGCAATGGAAAGGAACAAACTACTGCCACATGCAACAAACTGGATGAAACCCCAAATAATTATGCTGAGTGAAAAAAGCCAATCCAAAAGAGTTACTCTATGATGCCATTAATATATTATTCTTGAAGTCACAAAATTTAGAAATGGAGAACAGATTAGTGGTTGCCAGAAGTTAAATTATATGTAAGTGTGGAACTAAACGGAGTGTGGTTTTAAAAGAGCAATATGCGGAATCCTTATAGTGATGGACATATTCTTCCATCTTGACTTTCAAAATCCTTGTTGTGATATTATATTATATTTTTGCAAGATTTAAGGAAATTAATAATAATGATGGTTCAAACAAGTCTAAGGGTTAGAACATGGAGCAGCTCCAATTTCAACATTTTCTTTCCAGCTAGTTCTGGGTAACACTGGTGAGGCCAAATGTACTCAATATTCAGAAAATACAAGACACAAATACATACACTTGTCGATTATGTGGTAGAGACATCTAAATTTTTTATAAGGACCACTGCTGACGCCACCAAAACATAAAAAAGTAAAATATGAGAAGATGTGTGGATATTAAAAGGACCAAACCTAAATTCAAATTCTTAAGATTAAGACAATGTAAATCTTAAATATGAAATGTGTTTATTTTGTGTTTGTATAAGATATAAAACAGATTAAATAGATTAAATGCAGCTTTAAAAGGTGATTCATTTCATAACTTGCACAAAACATTCTGACGTTAAGCTAGGGATGGAAAAAAAAGAAAAGTGCTTTTGTTACAACCAACCTTTGCTGAGTTTTCACTACGCTTTCAGCAGAATGTAAAGCATAGTGTGGAATGTAGAACAGCATGGGCCACAGTTCTCATCTCCAAGGACAGCACATCCAGTTGAGAAGACAATACCTACATTTACAAGACAGAATTGATCTATACACAACAGGATTTTTTTTAGCAGAGAGTTTCACGGAATTGATTGAAAGTCCAGTAAGAATTCGGACAACAAGGCTTCCTGCTCTCCATCTTGACAATAAAGATTTTAAGAAGATGAATGAATTAAATAAAGTTTTGAAAGATGAGTGAAAATTGTCTGCAAAGAGATGTAAAAGAAAAAGTCAAGGTAAAGTTTATGAAGGAAGCCAAGAGGACAGAGACTAGCAGGAAGAGTATGTCTTTAAAAAAAAAAAAAAATGAAGAACAAAGGAAATAGATATGTAAAAAGTTTGATTAAAGAGATCTTGAAAGCCAAGGGGGAGGCCAGCCAGAAATAGTCAGTCACAGGAGAGTCTTTGAGCAAGGAAGTGACTTGATAAAATTGGCTTTAAATAAATTGATGGAGAGACTGGAGCTAGAAAAGTAAGCAGGGAGAAGAAGATTGAAAATAAGTCATGAGGTAGGAAGCTAAGCTAAGCTAAAGTGTTGGTGCAGGGGATGGAGATAATTTATCAGAAGACTTAATGAAGGAATTGTCAGTGTGGTGTAATTTCAGAAAACATATACATTGAATCTCAGCCGCTCTCGGGACTACTTAATAACCAAACAAAATAACTGTCCAATGACAGTAAAAAAGAAAAGGTGTGCACCTGTTTGTGTATTTAACTACTGTTGACTGAAATAAATGTGCAGCCTAAAAGTTAAGAGTTATGTTTTATTTGGCGGACACTTCTGAGGACTTGAACCCCTTTGAGCCTGGGATGACAGCCTCTCAGATGGTTCTGACGGACTGCTCCAAAGGGGTAGGGGAGGAGCCAGCATATACAGGAGCTTTACAACAAAGACCAGGTAGTTGGAACATTAAAAGATTACTTGTTAACTAAAGAAAACCAGGCATCTCAAGTTGAAGAATTTGTGCTTTTCTATGTCTGGGAGGAAGCAAACATTTGGGCTCATTGAATTCATTCCTTTGACAAGCACCTAGCTATCTAGGGCCGGTATCCTGTCCTTTTTTATTCTGCATCCCCTCAGGGTGCACCATGGTGAGTGGCTGCAGAGGCTGGGCTGCAGGCTTGTCTTCACTGATGGTTGGTGGCAGTGGCTGATGACTTGATGGCTTCAGCATTCTTTGTTTACTGATGTGGTTTGCAGCGTTTTTCATTCACACCACCAATTCACCTAACTCAAGGAATCATTTTTATATTAAATGAATGAAAGAAATGAAGTACCATTACTGAAACACACCTTAATGAAAATTATTAAATAGTTTGATGAGTGAAAGATTTGAATCATATGCCAAAAATAAGAGAGCAAAATCAAAGTGCTAGCTTTTGGTTCAGTGGAGTAACTTACAGTTTCTCATCTAGTCTTTGCTCTCTCTTAGCTTTATTACTGGGAAGAAGGAAATTTCTTCCCCCTTCATCACCTACATATTTCAGTTGTCTTATAAGATTAGCTCACATTTTGAACTCTTACCCTGTGCACAGGCTAAACAGGCACACCTCTTCTGCATCCCACTGCTGTCAAAGCACTTTCTACATTTTATTATAATTTTGTATTTACTGAACATCTTTTAATTAGATGATGAACTCCCTTTTTTAAAATTCAGAACAGATTTACAATGAAAGAAAAAATCAGGAAAAACAAACCCAAAACACAGTGTTGAATAAATGGCTAAGTGACAAAGGTAACTTCTGTCCTCAGAAAACTTCTATTTGAAGTTCAAAAGGATTGGAAGAAGGACAATCACCCCTTCTTAGGTCTCAGATGAGAGTAGAAAGGAGGTCTCAGATGAGAGTAGAAATTATGCGCAATGAAAACACTTAACTGGCAAGTAATTCTCAGTCCTGGAAAGCCCTGCATATTCACATATACGCCAAGTGCACATGTATTCACCCGTATTTGGCCTCTTCCCAAATATTTTGTGAAAATTCTACTTTCTGCAGTGGTCAGGAATGAAACTCAACCTGGCTTTCATGGCTTTGGTTTTCTCTTCTCATTCTATCACCATTTTCTGGATAAATGTCCTTCATGAGTGGAAATACATGAAGGCCTGGATACCTTCTCCTTTGACATCCCTCATTTAGGAAAAAGAATTCATGGAAATAGACGTCATGGATCATGACAACTTCTCAGACCGTGCCCTTTCATTATTAAAAACTGAGAAGCAGCCTCCCTGAAAATAAAACTACAATGTGTGAAACTAGTAAAGTAAGACTCTCAGATTTGCAGATACTAATATATATAAAGTAGATAAACAACAAGTTCATACTGTATAGCACAGGGAATTACATTCAATATCTTGTAGTAACCTATGGTGAAGAAGAATATGAAAACCAATGCATGTATGTTCATGTATGACTGAAGCATTATGCTGCACACCAGAAATTGACACAACGTTGTAAACTGACTATACTTCAATAAAAAAGTATATATACAAAGCAATTTTAATTAAGGAAATAAAAGACTCTCAGGCAAGATGTGAGGTTAAGTAAGGTTATGTCTTGCTCTTAGATTTGCAGTAAGTAGTTTGAAGAAAGGAATCCTAAAACCCCAATTCAATGGCTTTGGGTATCTAGTTTGCAGTGAGCTCCCAGAATCAGTCTCTTCTTTCAATCTTTTGAAGTTCAGACACTGTTGCCCTTCACATTTTGGAAGCTGCAATGCAGGAAGCTCAAGTACAAGCCTGGGGTGATGCCTGTGGAGTCCCACTTTTTCATCAAATTGACTTTGGGAAACTAACTTCCTTCAGTGGCTTCTGGGGAAAAAGATAATTGATTCTTTGGGGTGGCTGTTGATTTAACTCGCTTCACTATTCTTGTTTTATAGTTTTGTGTGACATATATACAGCATCCAGGGAGCACAAAGAGATGGAAATATGCACCAGGTTAACATGCTTTATTTTCACTGAAATAAAACGACATTTAAAAAGCAGGGACACAGTAATATCTGTGTTTCTTCCTCACAAAACTCTCAATAATGTATAATGCTGATTTCATTCCTCAGTTTCTAGATAAGGCTGCCCTCACCTCAAGCTCTGTGCGGCTTTCAACGACACTGGCTTATTTCTCACTCCCACTAGTGGTGGTGGGTTTCATGGGACTCTGAAACTCATGCGCTCTCATTTCAAGATTCAGGCTAAATGAAGGGCTCCTTCTCGGGACATACTGCTCTGGTAGCAAAAGAGAAAAGCAAGAGAACTGGCAAAAACATGCTATGGGTACACAATTTCAATTACAGTCCGCCAGCCAAGCAAGTCACTTGGCCAGGGCTGCCAGTGGGGCAAAGGACTACACTGTTCCCTGGGAAAGCGCTGAAAACTAAAGGGCGATGAACAGGGAGGACTGAGGCTCTAGTAGAGAACGGGGAGCAGATAATTGGGAATTTACACTCAGCATCTGTTTATATAACAATTATTTCTCTTGGCCCCCTTTTATTTCCATTTCCCTTTTTCATCTTCCTCCATTTCTACTCCTTTTTCTTCTGACAGCAAATATTTGTAAAAACACCCTGTTTCAATATTGCTCAAATGTGAGTGATGCAAAATACCATTTTACAGGGAAATTATACCTGTGGATTCCTGCCATTGAATTATTTTTATCATAATGTTAGTATTTAAATATTTACAGAATAAAACCAGCATAATTTTCTTGTGCTTATATCTCATTTACAAGCAGGAAAGAAAAATACATTTATATATTAAATACAACAAAACTGCAAAATATTAACATTTAACTTTAAACATTAATTTATTGTGCCCGGTGATAAGTTTTTGCATAAACTATCCCAACTATGTCAAGTTAAATTGTGGAAGAAGTATTATCTGGCCCAATTCAGGGGTAGTGTTTTGACTGTAATAATGTTAATGTGGAAAATGCCTATTTGCATTAATATGTGTAAAAATGACATTAATGCATTTAATTTATCTTTGTATCCTCCAAGACCTGCCAAGGTGCCTGGTTCATAGCAGATGTAAAGAAATTATATGTCAAACTTTATTTACCAGCTCGTGATAATCAGACCCCATATTTAACAAATGTTTAAGAAAATGATCCCTCAGCTGTTTAGTCTTATGAGTGCCAGGCACCCTGTCAGGCATGGAGAATATGATGAAAAGCAAAAGAGATTATTTCTTAGCCTGTAATAAATAAAGGAAAAATGTGGTAAATGTTAAGAAGTAGAATTATCTATTGCTTAGGAATATTTAACAGGACAATTAATCTAGTTGGAAAGATCAGAAAGTTATGATTGAGGAAAGATATGAAGAAAAAGAAGAGTTAATCATGGAATAGGGGAGAGAAGGAGAAGGCATTTCTGGCAGAAAACAACTGTGCAGGTATTGTGGTGGGAGGGGACACAGGGGATCAAATAAGACCAGTCTACTAGACCACAGGGAGAAAAAGGAAGCACGGGGTGTAATACTGCTACAGAGATGCATTAGATGAGGTATTAAGCATTAGTATTGTGAAAGTTTTTATTTTAAGAAAAAATGGAAGCTACAAATATGTTTTATGCAGAGAAACCTGATCAGACATATAGCACAAAAATAAGTGGCTGCAGATTATGGTCAGGTGAGAAAGTAGGAAGATCCTTTCCCCATAAACCTGGGGGAAAAATGCAAAAAATAAGCCAAACAAACTCACACACACACAAAATCATGTAAAGCCCCAAATATCTTTTCAGTGATTTGTAAATTAATAAAACCAAAGGCATAAAATGATATGAGAAGCATTTTTGCTTCAAAAAATCCTGCTGAACTTAAAAGAGTGCACATTAGAAGAGTGGAAATCTGTGACATTCTGACTGAAGGCTGTTTCTTAACACAGTCACATCCCCATAAGTTAGTACACATGAAAGTTCTGCCAGAGTAGGGAAAGGCATAAGGAACAGCAGCTTCTGCTGCCATCAAAGGGGGCTCCCTCACTTTGTAGGAATGGCGATGCCCACTCTCAGTGGCAAGAAGGACCAATGGCTCTATTAGCCTGATGCAATAGTTATTACCTACAGGAATATCTTTGAGGCTTGATTGAGGCTAAGACATAGAGGACCTAAGCCAACCACACACTCCTGACCAAATCTGAGGATGCTCACATGCACACAGAAAACTAAAAATGGCTCAGTGGAAAGTAAAATCTGGAGTAGATATAAGAACAATCTAAATTTGCATGCACTTTCCTACACATGCAGATATAGCTCATATGCAGAGTATAAAAATCTTATGATCTTGGGATGGATGAGCATAACCTTAATTATTAGTTGATAACTAAGGTATATAAACATTGAGTAACCTCTTAAAAATAATTTTAAAAAATAAGAATAATAAAAAAGAGGAACTGAGCAAAAACATCAATAGCAGCACACTGAAAGCAAGACAGAGTTCATAGATTAAGCCCTAACAATCATTAAATGAAAAATAATAAATAAATAAGTGAAATAAACAAAAACCACAAACCATCATCATGGGGCAGAAATCAGAGTCCAGAGTTGCTACAACTAGTTTATCTAAAATGTTCTGTTTTCAACAAAACATTTTTGAGATATGTGAAGAAACAAGTGTGATTCAACTTATGAAAAAACAGTCAATGCAGACTATTTCTGAGGGGTCTCAGGTGTTACATTTAGCAGATAGACTTCAAAGCAACTATAACTATGTTCAAAGAGCTAAAGGAAAGCATAACGACAATAAATCAAAACTAGATATGCTAAAATTCCTAAATTAAAATTAAGAACTAAATTGAAATTTAAGAGTGGAAAGGTACAGTAACTGAAACTGAAATTTGTTAGTGGGACTCCACAGCAAACTGAATAACTAATTAAAAATCTATTTTATAAGAGAAGCCCAGGCCCAGATGGTTGCACTGGAAAATTCTCTCATAGATATATTTATTGAAGTATAATCAATTTATAATGTTGTGTCAATTTCTGGTGTACAGCATAATGTTTCAGTTATACATATACATCTATATTCATTTTCATATTCTTTTTCATTATAGGTTACTACAAGATGCTGAATACAGTTGCCTCTGCTATACAGAAAAAACTTGTTGTTTATCTGGTTTTGTGAGGATTTCCTTGTATTTCTGATGTAAGAGATATTCTGCCAAACTTCAGTAGGTATTCTGTGTGATTTACTCCATATGTAGCTGTGGTTTTTGCTGTATTTGTGGGAGAGGGTAAACTAGTCATCCTTCTACTCTGCCATCTTGGCCCAGCTCAGAACGAGTGTTTCTTGAAATATCTTTTTTTTTCTTGTTCTTGGTCTAGTTTCACTTGCTCACAGGGTGCTGTGTGCAAAGGACTCACACCTGGCCCTTTAGATCAGAGTTCTTGGTGCGAAAGAGCTGTGCCTGACCCTTCAGCTGGCTGGGCCGTGTGCAGCGACATTGCATCTGACAATCAAATATTTAAAGAATAAATAATACCAGTCCTTCACAAAGCTTTACATAATTTAGAAGAGTGGGACACGCTATCCAACCCAAACTATGAGTCCAGTGTTACCCTGATACCAAAACAAGACTAAAATTTCACAAGAATATTACATACCAATATCCAAGATGAATTTATGGACAAAAAAATCTGTAATGATATTAGCATACTGAGTCAGCAATGAATAAAAGGATTATATACCATGGCAAGTGGGACTCATCTCAGGAATGCAAAGTTGGTCTAACAACAAAAAATCAATTAATACTATACTATAGTAAAATAAAGGACAAAAAAACACATTATTATTTCAATAGAGGTAGACAAAGAATTTTAAATATCACAACACCAATTCATGATAAAAACTCCCCCCAAAATTGGAATAGAAGTATACTTACTCAGCCTGGTAAGATCATCTCTGAAAAGTTTATGAGCAACATCAAAGTTAATGTTGAAAGACAATATGTTTTCCCTAAGGGTTGGAATAGGTAAGAATGCCTAATTTTGCCAATTCTACTCAACATTGTTCTGTAGGTTCTAACTAGTATGATAAGGCAGTAATGGAGGGGCAGGGCATTCAAATTGGAAACAGAGGAATAAAGTGTCTTTATGATTTTAAAGTTGTATGACGAAAATCCTAAAAAAAATTCGTGGGGATGAGGATGGTTACTAGACATATAAGTAAGTAAAAAATTCTAGGACAGAAGATTAACGTAAAAAAATCAATTTTCCTCCTATTCACTAGCAATGAAAAACCTGAAAAGAAAATTGTGAAAACAATTCTTATTTCAATAGCGTCAATAATAATAAAACACAGATATAAAAGAAGGAAAAAAGGAATGGAAATACTCTCAAACTGAAACCTACAAAACATAGCTGAGAGAAATTAAAGATGATCTAAAATAATGGAAAGACATTTCATTTTCACAAACTGAAGACTCAATATCATTAAATGATAATTCTCCCCAGATAGATCTATAAATTCCATGCAGTCTCTTTCAAAATTACAATACTCTCTTGTAGAAATTAAGTAGATTCTGAATTTCATATGGAAGTTCAAAAAACCAAGATATCCATCATAATTTTGAAAAAGAAGAAAGTTGGAGAATGCACAGTATTTGATTTCAAGGCAAGGTATAAAGCCATAGCAATCAAGATAGTGAATTGGCACAAAGATAGGTATATAGATTAATGGAAGAAAATTATGGGTCTGAATGATGGCGAGACAATTGTAAATTCCTATGTATAAAGAAGAAAAAAAGAAAGAGGAAGAGGAGGAAGAGGAAGAGAAGAACTTAGACTTTTAACTCACACTATATGAAAAAATTAATTCAGAACTGATCAGACACCTATATATGAGAGTTAAAACTATAAATCTTCTAAATCAAATGTAGGACAAAATCTTTGTGACCTAAAGTTGGGCAATAAATTCTAAGAAATGACGATAAACATAAGGGAAAAAAAGGAATACACTGGATTTTATCAAAATTAAAAGTTTTGTGCCTCAAAAATATCATTTAGAAAATCCATAGACTAAGAAAATATTTATGTCAAACATCTGAAAAAGACTTGTACCGACTCACAGACATAGAATACAAACTTGTGATTGCTGGGGGAAGGGAGGTGGGAAGGGATAAACTGCGAGTTCGAGATTTGTAGATACTGACAGGCACATATAAAATAAACAAGATTATACTGTATAGCACAGGGAAATATATTCAAGATCTTGTAGTAGCTCACGGTGAAAAAGAATATGAAAATGAATATATATATATAGTCATGTGTGACTGAAAAATTGTCCTGTATACCAGAAATTGACACAACATTGTAAACTGACTATAACTCAATAAAAAAAGAAAAACATACAAATTAATTTGTAGCCATAATATATAAAGAACTCTTTTGATTTATTATAAGTAGACCAAAAAAACAATTAAAATGGACAAATTCTTTGAGTAGACATTTCACTAAAGATTTTACTACCAAAAGCTAATAAAGCACATGAAAAGTCTTCAACCATATTAACTATTAGAGAGATGGAAATAAAATCACAAAGAGATATCGCTATACACCAACTAGAATGCCTGCAATCAAAAAGAGATACAATACCAATGTTCGGCCAAAACGTGGAAAATCGAATTCTTCATACATTGCTGACTGAAATGTAAAATAATCTGACTTCTTTGGAAAACCATTTGGCAATTTCTTAAAAATTTAATTTTCCTATAAGACCAAGTTGTTTCAATCTTAATAATATACCCAAGAGATAAAAAAAAAACAACCCATGTGCCTCAAATGACATATATACAGATGTTCACAACAGCATTATTCATAATAGCCAGAATTTGGAAACAATGTGAATTCCCACCAACTTGTAAATAAACAGACAGGATGTGATAATATACATATTAAACATTATTAATCAAGTAAAAGAAATGAACTACTGGTACACACAATAATATGATATAGAAACTTAAACCATTATGAAAAGTGAGAGAAGCCAGACAGGAAAGGCTACCTATTGTATAAGTGAATGTTTATTAAAAGCCCAGAAAATGTAAATTATATAAAGACTGATAGCAGATCAGCTGATGCATGGCATTGCTAGTGAGAGTCAGGATTAGATGTAAACAGGTACAAGAGAGATTTTGGAGTTTATAGAAATGTTCTAAATTGTGATCATTATTAAATAACTCTATAAAGTTGCTAACAATCAGTGAACTGTACAATCACAATGGGGAAACTTTGTAGTATGCAAATTATCTCTTAATAAAGCCATTGAAAAATGAGTGGCTGCAGAAAACTGTTTTGTGGGTGGTAAAGAAGGGATTTGATACAGGGGATTAGTTAGAAATACATTGCACAAATACAGGTAAAAGGAGATGAAATGAAAGTGTCAAGCATACACCAATGTACAGAGTTAGAAATGGAAGTGACCCTAGAGATCTGTGTCTTCCCACACTACTGGATTTTAAATTAAAACTCGGTAAGTGTAGGTGACTTTTCTATTCTCATATATAGCTTTATTAGAAGAACGAAAAGTAGATCTTAAGTCTGTTGAAATATTCAGCACTCATTATATTTTTCATTTATTTAAGAGTTGGTAAAAACTCAGATGAGATTGTTAAAAGCAAAGTTTTCTCTTTAAAAAACACTATTGTTCTTTAGAATCGGCACAAAAAAGCAAATGCTTTTGTATGAACTGTGTTAGATGGGCTCTAGGTGAGTGCTGAAAATGAAAATAAAACCAGCTAAAGGTGTTATTCAGAACTTTTAAAAATTTGAATACATTTTTCCAAAGGAAACATAATGAATATCAATTTGTCCAAAAAAAAAAAAAAACCCACAACTATTAACATTAAAAAGTGGTTAAAATGCAAGCAATTTCCTTGAAACCATAGAGAAGATGTAATTCTGATGTGCTTGTTCCACTTGGCAAATAAGGAGTGGGAGTTGGTGGGTGGGGGGGTTCGGGGGTGGGGATGGCATCAATATGATCAGTTAACTCAGGCAGTAAAAATTGTGTTCAGTTCAATTCATTCATTTCAGAATGACTATTAGATCCTTTCGGGTTTAGCAAAAGGAGTAAAGATTCAAAAAAGCTACAATTTCCCCAGAAATAAGATAAGCAAATTTCAGTTCACTTTCCCTGAATTAATGCTGAATTACTGATTTTATTTCTGGAAGGGAAAAATGATCCACATTCCATATCTCTGCAATTTCAAGGTGACAAGCTTAGCCTGTGAAACACTACATGTATGGAAAATCAGTCCAAGAAATTTTTTTTCCTGTGAAGCACATATTTCAGTAACTAACCTACCATCAAGTGACACCTACTATAATAAAAATACCTTTCTTACAAGGAATACTAGTAGCTTAATATACAGTGCTATTCTTATCTATAAGCACCTATTTTGATGAGGAGTGAATCTGGAGTTCGTTAACACAATGCCAGCTGGTGAACATATCAACGGATAAGTGAACGAATGAGTAAATGAATGAATAAAAACTGGCATCACAAACTTGTACAAAAATCATGTTAGCACATTTCCTTGATTTTTGCAACCAAATTCAAAGCTATTCGACAGCAGAACTGAAGCAATAATTTAAATGAAAAAAAAAACCTCTTCATGCCAACCTTCCATTCTTAATTATCCAATTCATCAATAATATATCATCTTTCCCCATACCTCTCTATTTCCAAAGGAGAGAAAACTATAAGCTTTAGAGAGTAGGATGCTTTCTCTAGGTTAACTCACAAATTAGGTGAAAAGTTCACAAAATGTGAGCTAGCTGTTGATTTTTCCAGGCAAACAGGATGAGTGAAAAAAAAAAACCACAGAAAAAAAAACACACATCACTGGAAGACCTGGGATTTGAAGGCCAATATCATTCTAGAAGCAAGTCAGAAATGCTGAGAGTAAAAAGTGTCTGATGTTCAGTTAGCAGCCTGCAAGTTAGAAGGGAAACTAATGATTAAAAACAGTATTTTATGCACACAGTAATATTTTATCCTAGAGTCTTCTTTTCATATTTATTAACTCTTTATAGGAAAGTTAGCATTCAAATATAGGATCTTAAGAAAGAGTTAATAGTGAGAATTCTGTAGATTTACACAATGCTAAGTGAAGTAATATTTCCTTTGCAAATTTTTAATGTTTAGGATATGCCCAAGATATGTTTTTTAATGATAATAATATTGAGAAAACATATGGATACAAATAAGCTTTGCCAACAATTTTAAGCTCTGAATAATACCTATGCAAGAAGTGATTAATTACTAAGCATTTTAATACTAATTCAATTAACTCCATTCATTTTCCACATCGCACTGTCTCTAATTAACTGACTTGCCATTAAAAACAGCACACTTGTGACAAGAATTGTACAGGAAAAAAAAGGAAGATGCTGTCATTGAATTCAAATGCTAATTTATAACTACAGCCTAGGGGAAGAAATATATTTTGTTTACAAAAAAATTTAAAATGAAAGCCAAACAAAAAAATCACTACTAAACAATAGTAAACATAGATTCATCTAACTACAAATATCTTCTATAGCATAAAGCTTTTAGAATGAATTGTAAGCATAGGAACTACATTTCAGGAATTGGTTCTACAATTCAATCACATTTAATATAGTTGTAATATTTTACAAAGCATTCTTTCTTCCGATGTTTTTATTGCAAAATACAAACATGTTGATCTAATTGCTCATGACACTTCTAATTCCCAAGACTGGATCACTTTATTGTCAGGGTAGGTGAGAATCAGATTTCTAGTAGAAGGAGTCATCAGTACCGTGGAATTTAATTGAATTTTGACCTCAAGCTGATAGGCAAAATTATTAATGGATCAGCTTTTATATAAATTGATGCTGCTTTGCTAACTTCTTCTTCCCATTTATATAAAGGGCACTGCACATTGAATGTCTGGGAAAATGAGTTACAATTAAATAATAGCAAGGAATATTGTAGTCATTTACAGCTTAACTTTGTGAATTGTAGACCACTTAATATCATAGCCAATATGCTTTCTCTATTATAATGTTCTCAGTGCAGCATGTTCATTAAAACATGTATCATTGCTTTGTAATCTCTGAAGACAGATGCCATTTTAATGCAACAAATATGAGTTGTTACATGCTAAAAAAAGGGGGGAAGCAAAACAGAGCCCAGGATTTATTTAGAAAAGTTAAAATGGCAGACAGTATATTACAGTCTAATTTTAGTCAAAGAATTAATATATTATCTAGTTGTATATATAAAGTACTGTAATAGATCAACAGGATTGTGAGCTGGTCTTGAGATGAGTTAAGGCCATGGGACCCAAGGCCATGATCAGAGCATGTTTATAGTATGCAGTAAATAATTGCTCCACACATGTGTCAATTATATAAGATTTAGAACAAAGAAAAAAGAAGTACGCATGTGCTAGAGATATTCTATAAGCCTAATGAACAAAGAAACTCAGATTGCGCATGTGCTGGCAGAAAACAGATAAAAGCAGGACAGGTGCACCATAGGCACGCACCTCCCTGTGGCAATAAAGTGTTGTTAACCCCATGGTGTCTCCAGCTGAAGTCTGCTCGGTGGTATGGCAACTCCTCGTGCATTTTTTTGTTTGGGCCACTCACCTCCTAGAACCCCATGTCAGCCTCCCTCGGCTGACAAGGATAATGATGATTAACCTGTCACTTTAGCTGTCAAAATTGTGCTATTAAAATGCTTTCATTAAGCATTCACATTTTCATAAAGAACAAAACATTATATTAATGAAACATCAACTTACATCAATTTATTTAAATTAGCATAATCAACATCAGCAATATTTAACTTTAAAAACAGATATAAAAACATGTTCATTTAAAAATTGCTCATCTTTGAAAATACTCCTCAAAGAAAAACCATTACCAGATCTTATAATGGTCCAGGTTACCTAGAGGGGAGATCAGAGTTGGGCCCGTGCATAAGAAAGTGAAGTATCACTAGCTGTTTGATGAAGATTCAATTGTTCTCTCACTTGGTTCCCTAAATGTGCTGAAAAATAGTACTTAGTTTATGGCATTGTCATTTCTAAAGGCAAAGGAAACATCTGGAGATAAGTGATTGCTTGATTTGTAACATCACCTCTCCCACATTTTGTGGCTGTTTTCTTCCATTTCTTTTGGTATCAACATGCCATGTGTCACTGTAATCCTTGCTTTTCAAGCCACCACCACTGATGTGATCCAGCTGCCACAACAGGAATAGAGTTGAGTTTGCCAGGATCTGCTTTGGGCTGATAGTGAGTACTGGGGCAAGATAGGGTAATATGTCAGTGACAATTGGGGTTGGCACACTGGCAAAGCCACCAACAGTTTTATGTGAGAAATCACTCATCTCTAAGCCCCATATCAATTCATCCAAACTGGATCCACTGCAGTTGAGTTTTGAACCTAGATATTGGCCAAAGGATCATGAAATGTTAAAGCAGCAATAGCCCTGCATTTGGCATCACGAGGATTAATTTTACCTCCCATATCTCTATATTGTATAGCATAGTGGTTTACAGGAAGAGCTTTGGAATCAAACATACTTGAATCTGATTGCCAGTTTCAGTACTTACTAAGTATGTGACCTTAGGGAAAAACATAAAATGATTAAACTTCTGTTTTTTCATCCCTAAAATGGAAGCATGATAGTACCTTTCAGAGAATGGTAGAGTAGATTACATGAAATAATGGAGGTTAGTTATAATATTATCATTATAGTCATCGAGGGTACTGTGCAATGACAGTTAAGGCTCATCAGGTAATCCTCCACATTTCCAAGTTTCCTTGCAATTTATTGGGACCATGTGATTACCACTGGAAAATGAAATGTGAAGGACAATTACGTGAGTCACTTCCAGATTGAAGCAATAAAGAGGTTGGTGCTTCTTTGCATCTCTCCCATCCCCCACCACAGCAACCTTGTATACCACATGTTCCAGATGATAAAGTTACGAGATGGAGGAGGTCCAACAATCTAGATTGAATTTCACATGAGTGGAAAATAAACCACAGACGTGTGAGAGTTATTTTATTTTTTTTACCATAACTTAGCCTAGTCTATACTGACTAACACAGATCTTTTTGAGATAGGAATGGCAAGTCTAACTGCTTCCATTTTATAGTAGGAAAAACTAAAGCTCAAAGATTTAAAACAATTTTCCTAAAATTCCAGAGATAATCAGTTATATTACTGGGGTTAGATTTCAAATATTTCCATCCCATGAGATTTTTAACATGGAAGGTGAGGGACTTGAGAACTTAGATCATGATCACCATAATCATATCACATTTGTATGAAGATCTGAATCTATGCAATGCTTTCTATCAGCTGGCATTGCGTTGACAATCTCCAGATTCACTCCTCATCAAAATAGGTGCTTATAGATAAGAATAACACTGTGAATTAGGCTCCTAGTATTCCTTGTAGAAAGGTATTTTTATTATAGTAGGTGACACTTGTTCTATACTAGTGGGACTCAATCCTCAACAGTAACTGAAGATCTGAAACCTCTTTGCACTATTTTAAAAACAGACATGTCTGTACCCTTGAAGATTCTTCATCAGTAGACCAGCAGTGGGTCCAGACCAAACATACTATGAAGGCTATATAGGAAAATGAACTAATGATACACACCAGAGTTAAGAATCACTGTTTCAGATGTTACTCTAGTCGCAGGGAATATAAAGACTAATAAGAAACTGTCCCTGTAGTAACTTTCTAGAATATTATGAACAACTAAGCAAAATGAGAATACATGTAAATGAACAGTTGACCATAGGGATATATCCAGTGGCTGAGGAAATTTCCCCCAGAATCATCTTTATTTCTACATTACTGGGTTTAAAATCCAATTTAAATATCTTCGCTTTTATTATATACACAAGAATATTGGGACTGATTTGAAGTGATCAAGAGAAATGATGTTTTCTGAATTATAGTCATAGATTATAGATTTAGAATTAACATTCAAAACAGTATTTTTAAAATCTATTCTCAATAGCCTAAAGATGTCAGGCCCAGGTTTTAGTCACCATTTTATTGCAAGGTGAAAACTGTGAGAGACACACAGAAACCATTCTATAAATTTTTCTTGAATTAATGGCCAACAGGATGAATAATGTAGCTCCGAAATGATGATTATATTGGTTATTGTTTTACTTTGGCTAAGTTAATTTCACTAATGCCTCCCCCATTCTTTTAGTGAATGTCAAGGAAACCTTTTGAGTATTATGAAAGGAGTTTTCTGAATTGCTTCCCCAAATCATGACAGCCATAATGGCTAACAGAAATAATTTTCTCACCTGCTGAGCAAACTACCTCACCTCTTTAACAATCTGTGCAAAGTCAAACGCTATTGCTGCCAAGATGGGATTTTGAATTCTACAAATCTTGGATCCTTCTTCCTAGAATATATCCAAAACAAGATTCATGAAACCAAGCAAAATGTTGCCAAGGCAATCACATTGCTTCTTTCCAATTCCCAACTGTTTCAGAAGGCAAATAGCATTGGGAACCAAATTCTGTCAAGAATTAATTATGGAATTAGGTGCTAATGACAAAGATGATAGAGATTTGGAGCCAATTTGGAGAATTATCTAAAGAATTAAAACTACAGTAATATAGCAACAATTGAGAGGATTTTTTTGTGTGCACAATACAGCTTTTGCCCTAATTTTAGCATGTGAGTAAACACTGAAAAGTCGGAAACTGAAAATATCAGTCCTCAGACAGAAAGGTTCTGAGAGAACTGATTTATTAGAATCAACACCTAAGAATAATAATAGCTCACACTTATCCAATTTTTTTATATAATGTTGCCATGATCTGAGCCCAACTCTCAGTGTGCTATGAATATTGACCCCTTTTAACCCTCCCAACTAACCTATAAATCCAATCAGTACTTTTTTTCTTCCTAATATTTTATGCTTGAGACATACAGATCCCAGGTTTTCTGGTTCTAGTGTTTTATGATTTTAAACACTGTACTGAAAGAAAAGAATTTCAAAACATCCCATTTTGAACAACATCTTTCTTTAAAATTTCCATGCATGGCTACTCAGAGATGATAAATGAAATATTTTCTGTATTATTTAGCTTCCAGAACATACAGTCATATTTTCAAACTCTTCTTACTTCTATTAAGACACTGATTCTCCATTATTGAAAAGACATCCTAGCTGTCATTCATGTTTGCTCCAGAATATAGTAATATTAGTAGATCTGCTGTCAATAAGGACCTGTTTAAACCTGAAATATTTGAGATACAAATGTGTACACTACGCTCTTAAGTGAACTACTGAGACTCCATGACTCTGTAAAATACTTTGCAGTTTCAGGGATGATATCTTTGACAGTGTGTTAACTGGGGGCAATTCTTTTCAACTATGCCATAAATATATTTGGACAATATCCCCATGTTATGGGATGCCAGTTTAGAGACAGAAATGCTAAATGAAAGAAAGAATTTAAAGGATCAGATTGACTTCTGGAAAAAAAAAAGTAAAGAGAATAATATAAATCTAAACTTACTTGTGTTATTATCTCATCTCTCTCTGAATAGCAGCATTCAGTTGTGTCCAGATAGCCTTGTCATGAAAACCAGTAAAAATCTTTATCCTCTTTTAAAGCCTTCTCAGACAGGCTGCTTGACCTAATGAACTGAAAAATCTCTTTCTTTTCCTCTTTGAATTAACCAAGAGGATAAAACATGTGGGTTTATAAGCTTGGCATGATGTCTTAAGATATGAACTTTGATAAGTCTAGGCTTCATTCCAACCACAATCTTGGTTCTTTGTTGTCTCCTACAGGTAAGAGGTGCCACTCATTGATTCAGAGGAATCATTTTCCTTTCTTCTAACAAGGCTGTAAAATCTTGAAAACGTGACATGATTCTGGCATCTCCCAGCCGAAGTCAATAATAACCTTTACCTGCAGGCTTAGTCTAGCCAAATTCCTGAACACTTATGAACTTCTAATCAGCAGCAGCTTTGGCTTTTGGATCTTAGGTGTTATCTTCACTTTTCTTTTACCTTCAGCCACTGCATTCAATTATTTACCAAATACTAGATATTTCACATCAAATACATATATGAAATAAATACATATTTCACATCATGTATATTTCTATACCTATCTATCCATTATCTATCTATCTATCTACCTATCTACCTATTATCTATCTATCCATCCATCCATCTAATCCTCTGCTTTCATATCAATCTCTCCACTCTAGTCATGTCCCCAAAATCTCAAAATTGGATTATTGCACCAAGTTCCTGCTTTCATTCTTCAGTCTTTGGATTATACTGGTTCTAGGGTTCCATAATACAAACCCAACTGGGACACTTCTGTTGAAAATTTTACAGTCACTCCACATTTTCTAAATATGGTTTACCACACATAGAAAGGTCTGGACATACTCATGCAGACTTACTTCCTGCTACCTTCCTTTTCACTTTTCATACTCCAGCAACAACAAATTGCTTATATTTTATCTATACTGCAATCCCTCTGCAGTACTTCACACTGCTTCATCTTTGCCCAGCTAATTCCTTCTTATGCACAGACCTCCTCCTACCTCTGCTCCCCCAGACTGCCTGGAAAACTTCTACCCCTACTCATTCATTAAGAGTCAGATTAGAGGTCATTCCTTCGAGTGTCTCAGCTCTGACCCCTCTAGGCTGGGTTATACGTCCCTCTTCTGTATGCATTTCACTTATTAGATTCTGTAGCATGTTTTGTGCCTACCTTTACCATTAGATTGTGATGTCCTTTAGGGCACAGGCTATGTCTCATAAATTGTTGTAACTCCAGCACCTAACAAAGTTCCTGACACATGGCCAATAAACTTTTATTGCATAGGGAGTCTTCAAGCCATAAAATGACTCACAGGAGAATTAATGGAGAAGTAACACGGTCTGAGCACTCCGTTGGGAACCAGTACACTGCATGCTGCTGGCGAGGTCACTTAACCTTTCTGCGCCTCAATTCTCTCAGCTGAGAAGAGACCACCTATATTTTAAGGTTCTTTCCAGCTCCATATTTCTATGAAATGCATACTCTTCATTCTGCATTTACGTTTTTGATTATAGAAATTTAACAACTCCCTTGAGACATTTGTAGACATTACATACAGTAACTACACTGAAGTTAAGAAGCTATTGTGAACCAAGGCATTCACACAGATAAAGTTCCCTAGGAAAGTAATGTAAGCAAATGTAAATTTAAATAAATAATAAATGTTTGTGACTTAAAAATATTATACAAATGCAATAGAAATACTAAATATATCCATGTAGGTATGTATAGATTTCTTCAAGACATTTTATATATAAAAGTATATGTGTATAGATCACATATATTTCTCTTCAGTGCTTTTATTTTTTTTCTTGTGATCTTGGTCACTCTTTTCTTGACACTGGATTTAGAAGGTTCTTTCCTCTGTGATGCTTTATTCTCTGTAAGGTCCAACCTAAGCACGTTGTGCCACTTTACCTTAAAGAAATCAACATAAAGTCTTTCTTCCTCCTCCTCATCACTTCTGTACAAGAACTGCATAGAAATGTCCTTGATCTTCTGTCCCTCATCAGTGTTAGGGACTGTTTGAGGTTGAGATCCTTTTGCGTTCCCAGTTTCTCTTCCATTTCTTCTTCATCCTCCTTCTTTTTCATCTTCGTCACTAATGCCATTAGCCTTTCTGTATTTTGTTCCTTCTGATTTTTTCCCCGTCTTTCTGAAAAATGGACATTTTCTCAGTGAAGTAAGCTCTAAATTCTTCCACCTTATCATTAGCTCAATTACTTTGCTGTCTTGACTGATTACCATTTCTTTGGTGAGTTGTTTCTGCATTTTCTGAAGAAATGTGACCTATGTTGACACAGCAAGACCAAGAGACAAGTCACATTCAGGCACAGGTCACTTGTCCCCATCAAATACCTTTTACCTTTCATCAGCTACAATGAATGTATTGAGAGGACAAAACACCTTTGAGCTATTTCTTTTGAATCTTGATCTTGGGCTAAAGACAATTCCACTTTTTTTTCTGGATGTCTATAAATTGTTTTTTAGATTGATTTTGATTTCTTTCACAGGTGCTTTCTTCTGGAGAAGCTACTGCACCATCTTTTTACCTTCTAAGGGAAGCAAAATTAATAAACCATCACCATCTTCTTTGTACCTCGCATTTTTACCTGCTCTATGGATAAACATGTTGGCATCCTTTGGACAATAAAACTAAAGAACCCAATTCACAGCCAGGAAGTTCCTCCCCTGGGTGTAATATCAGCAGGAAAGAGTAGTGCAGCTCTCTTGCAGACAAAGTCATTACAGACTTCCATTCTCTTCCCTGTGGCTGTCAAACAAGAAAGGCAAAGATAGAAATACTAGGAATACCAACAGCTGGCGGAGCACTCAGTACGGATACTAAACCTTTTTACAACTGAAGACAAATATTATACTTTTCCTCTTCTGGTGGCTTCTCAAAAAGGAATATAGCACTTTTTTCTTTAATGCAACTCACAAACTATGTAATTTTGCTCCAAAGTGATAGGAGTGATGTATGTTGCTTTTTCAGAAATCATATATATATGATTTTAGTCAAAAAGTTTAAAAACTCATCAAATATCTACAAGGTTTTATGTTTTTAGGGGGAGGGTATGAATAGTCCAAATAATCTATGTGCTAAAACCAAAGCATTCTTCATTAAACCAACTTTTTTTTTTTTGAGAATCTACTGAGTGCCAAGACTCTTTATTATATGCTGCGGGCAGTCCAATTGTCAATAACAATTATATAAAAATTACCAATTAAATTATATTTCCATGCTACTAAATACTTAATTTCTGTGTCTGGGGAATTTTTTTATCTCATCTCTCTCTGTTCCTGGTAGAATATAAGTTCTGGAAATTCACCATTTGAATTAAGGTTCTGGCCTGAGGCAAGATATTTGAATTTCCTGTATCTTAGATTCCTTTTGTGTAAAATGGAGAGGAATATTAGAGAATCTACACATAGATTGGGTCAGGCCTATAAAATGAGTCACTATATGCAACATAAAAACAAGAATATGTAAAATTAAGCAATTTAAAATAGCATGTAGCACATAATGTGTCCCAAAATATTATTGTAGGAGATACTTACTAAATATATCATGGCTAACATAAAGTTGATGAGGCATATAGATAATAAAAATCTAATAGATAAGCCATGTATACAAAAAACTTAAAGAAAGGTAAAAATAATAATAACTTTATAGAGAGGTGAATTGTATTACAAGAATTCAAAGTTGATACATATAACCAACATACTTTTAAAAATTGCATTGTTGTTAATTCAAGAAATTTATCAAATATGTAATACATAACAGATATTATGTTAGGTACTAGAAATATAGTGGGAACAGAACATGATTTATGTCATATCCTTATGGTGCTCTCAGTGGTGAAGACATACATTGAATGATTTTTTGCACTTATAGAATATTAGGATGATAAAGTTTGATGTCCTCTAGAAGCACATAAAAAATAAATCCAATATAATCTGTGTGGAACATAGGGAGGACGTTGTGGAGGAAGTAAATTTTGGCTGAAAACCTAAAAAGTAAATAGTTATTGAGTGCTGCAGGAGGTGGAAATGAGAAATGGTGAAAGGAAAGAAACAAGTTTTTACAATGAGAAATATAAGCAAAAAATAACCTGACCCAAGATCAAAACTTTCCGTGCAACTTCTCACAATAGCCAACACTGAACTTATTTTCCACTTTGCAATCCTCTTTTCTGACCAGTGGAGCTGATGCACCCTCTGGGTTATGATTACACAGCTTCCTCCAGGATGTGCCTTGTGGCACCATTCACACCACTGTGTCATAACATTATCGTGAATAGCAAAATTTTATACAATAATAGCAAATTAAGTACATCTAATTTTTAAAGCCTTATTTTCATACACATTTTCTCATTTAAATTTCATAGTTACCAGTGACTTCCCTATGAATTTTTTCATTGTTCATAAAAAGGGAGTCAAGCTGATTGGCTTGTGCAAACTTACACAACTAACGTTGCTAGAAATCATGGGACCAAACTACATCTTGACAGTGATGCAGTGCAGAGATGCAGATTCTTTGTACTGAACAGGGTTTCATCTGCAGAGTGAATATGAGAGAGAGCCATTCATTCAATAAATACCTAATGGATACCCTGTAAGCACCAGGCACTGGTTTAGGGTTGAGGATACAGCACTGAATCATACAAGCCACAGTCTTAACTTTGTGGAGCTAATTTTCTAGATGAAGAGGAAGATCATACACACAATGAGCAGATAATGTAGTATGTTAGTTGTAGCAAGGACTCAGAATAAAAATAAAGTACAATTGGGGGATAAAGGCTGCCAACGAGCAAGTTTTGAGTGGTCAGAGATATCCTCATTGGAATGGTAACATTTGATTAAAGACCTATGGGGATAGGGCCACACTGAGATCTCAGGGAAGGGCTTTCCAAGTACAGGCAATTGTAGTACAAAGGCCCCAGGTGTTAGGGGCCTAGGCCTGGTGTGTGTGTGGAATGAGAAGGAAATCGGTGTGTCTGGAGCAGAAGAAATGTAGGGAGAAAAAACTAACAAGAAGCCAACATTTATAAGGCCTCATAGCCCATGGCAAGAATTTGGGGTATTAGATTGAGTGAGATACGCAGTCATTTCAGGGTTCAGAACAGAAGAAAGACAATATCTGGTTTATATTATAAGAAGATCACCTCTGTTGTTGTGCTAGGATGAGACTCTGTTGACAAAGACAAATGCAAAATGTCAATTAGGAGGCATTGAAATAATCATAATCAAAGATGGCCAGTGTGGCCAGTGAATAGGAGGTGATGAGACTGGATCAGATTCTGGATTTCTTTTTAAGGTTAAGATGGCAGTACTTGATTGAAGACTAGATGTGGGGTGTGAAATGAAGTGAAGCATCAATGAATAGCACACGTTTAAAAGGTAATCGGTTATGTAAAATCCTCATTCATTTCCCTGCTAGCCCTGTGGGTATGTGTTGCTGAATTTGTTGTTGTTATCGTTTTTACTGCTGTTTATCTGTTTATTAGTTGTTTTTTTAATGAGTGGCTTGATAAAGTGGAGAAGTAAGAGCCAGAAGGGTAAGGGAAATTAGCTGGAATTTAGGGTAAGTTGGAAGAAACTATAGGAACTATATTCATAGCAGACATGCAATAAAAATGTCATTAGATAAGGCAAAGCTCCATTGCTTGTTTTATTTATTTATTTTTTTACCTACTAAATATTTACTGTTATAGGGGCAGAAATTAGAAAAATGGCAGAATTGGGTTATATTCTTTGTGGAATTTGGCTTATGGTAACCAAGTCAGCAAAAATTGTCTCTACACAGCATTCTTTAAGGGTTAATAACAGTGTGGCTATCCAGAACTCTTCTTTGAAAAGTTAATTGCTTTTAGTAATATTTCACCCGGAGTAAAATTAAGTGTTGTGTTTACACAGTGAAAGGCGTGCTTATCAGTCTGCATTTTTTTTATTCAAACTTGGAAGTCACCTCCCTTTAAGAGCAAATACCTTGAGGTAAATACTTGGAAAGTGTATTTACGGAGCATCAGGGCAGATATTAATGCTGAGCGATGACAAGTATGACATAGGTGCTAGACTTCACACGGAGGGGTCACCGCACATGCTAGTTCACAATGGCTGCCTCAGTAGATGAGCTGACATCACAACCCACTGCCAACGCCATAAACAATTGCCAATTTCATTTTACAGGAGTCACATGGGTGACTTGAACCAGAAAAAGAGATGAGGATAGGTGAAACTGAATATGTATGACTCATTCAGAACTGGCTTATTAGTCCAGAGGCAGTAGGACAGATTCAGCCTTGGAATGCCTAGGTTCAAACCCCAAGCCTGCCATTTATTAGCTACATGACCTTGAACAGACCACTGAGCTAGGTTACTCACTTCAAAAAGGAGGAAATTAATGTAGACTTATTCTAGAGAATCATGTGAATCAAATGAGACAAGGCATGTGTAAAAATGGTTTAAAGCATTGTATAAATATTTGATGTTATTATTGAACAGGCTTTCCCTTTGAAAAATGGAAAGGGAGAGAGCAGGAATGATTTAGCAGTTACTAAATACTCTCCCTGGTTTTGTGAATTCCCCACATGCAAGACCATTTAAAGTAAACAACAATGTCATCTCTCACTCTCTCTCCCTCTCTCTCCATCCATCCATCCAACCATCCAACAACTCGGTTGTGCATCTTGTTCAATGTCATTGTGTATGTTAGAGTCAAGATCCAAACTTAGGTTGTTCTTTGTGTCCAAGCCTGCATATTTCCTCATGTTCCAAGTCACTGCCTGTGCATTTTACATGTAGCTGTACTATGCCAGAGACTGGGAGACATTAAAGAAATCATCTAGTGGAATTATTTTCAAATATTTAGTTGTGAAGTCTTATTGAGAAGCTCAGCATTTGCTAAAAGTAGATCTGCCCCTGTTAGAGCAAATGTGGGAACTCCAAAGTAGCTTCACTTGTCCCTCCTCTACATCTTTTGGGAGTGTGGGCACTTTAGGGTTTAAAAAACATTAATCTAGCCTGTTCCTCTCAGCTTAATGACTGAAAAACAGAATCTCAGGGAGACTAAATGATTTACCTAAGAACACAAAATCTTTTAATAGCAAAAAAGAACAAGGAGCCCATTTCTGTGGAACTTGTGCACCATTTGCCCCCCACCATGCTTCCTACATCACTCCTACAATATTCATATTTGAAGAGTGTCAACAAATGCAGTTCATATCTCCCATTCAACTTCTGAACCAGTTAAGAGATACATAAAGGAGTTTGTCTCATGGAGATAAAACACATAAATTATATAATTGATGGAGCTGCTGGAGAGCATGGCTTGCTGTGTGATAACTAAAGGTTGCTCCACAGGGTCAGATGCTTACTTTGTCACAGAGTGCACCCCTTCCCCAATATGGAATGAACCTTTTCTGATAAACTTAACCATTGGGTACAAAAATGGACCAGAATACAAATGTGTTGGAGGCTGGACTAAAGCTGAATGGGTAGTAGGTTGAGCTTGTATGTCTACCTAGTTTCTTCTCCCTAACTCACCTGATCAGTCATCCTGTATGAGAATAAGGGGTCAGTGAGAATCCAGTGGTCCCTTAATACAAGATCCTTGTTATGAAAGGAAACATCAGGGGAAACCAGGAGGACAGGCTTAGTGACTTCCACCTCATGGAGTACAAGGAATGCAGGTCTGATGAGATCATACTCAATAACATATGGTTTTTATTTTATTCAAACTTCTGGCCTTAATTTTTGATTTGTTTGTTGTACTACCAAGTACCAACATTCTCATGAACATATCTCAGTTTTTTTTAACCAAAGTTATGAATGTTATATATTTCCTGGTGGCTTCATAATTTATAGATGAACTTATTTCTGAAACTAAATGTTATTGCATTGAGATGTTGTATGAGGCAAAACCAAATGTAGATAAATCTTGAAATAGCATTTTCCCCTATCACCCTGAAAGAGTAGAGTAGGAGTGATTGTCACATCCTCAAAACAGGAGACATCCCAAGGACAGGGAGGAAATTGGAGTCTTAGAATCAGCGAGCTCATACAGGACTTATGAGAATCAAATAAAGAGCCCTATGAATAGACAGTAATTGATAAAAGAAGCTTGGAGGCAAAGAGGGGTTTGAAACACATACCCGCCTCCAGGTAATAATATTAAAGAGCTGTTGAAGATCCTAAGTAAAATTTCATTACATCTTGAAGCTATGATTAAAAGAGAATTACTAGGTATGCATTTAAAATAAATATTCAACTTAATTCAAAAACAGGTTCAACATTTGGGAGCATCAATTTAAAAAGCACTCACTGAAAAGTCAATGTACTGTGGTGGTTATGAAAACCATCTTTCTATGTATATAATTATAAGTTATGGTTTCAATAGCTAGGAGTTCAAAATTAATACAAAATTTACATATATATATATATATATACACACACACACACACATATATACACACACATCTATATATATCTATATATATATTGATAACTCCTAGCTTCAATCCCCCTAAAAAAGAAAATTGCATATTCCTTCCCATTATTTTCCACTTTTCTCTAAATCTCAGATCTAATTTCTAACTGGGATGCAGATTGCTCTGGTGAAAATTCTGCCTCCACTGATGTGGCTGTTGTCTGACTTCAACTCATCTTCTAATCCTCAGCTTCATTATCACTTGTGCAAGGAGCTCTCCAATGATCTTCAAATGATAATTAGTTCCCTCTATTGTATCCCTCATACCACCCTAAGATTCCTCCTGTCTCATTTTATAGTAGCCCCACTCTTATAATTTTGCTCATTTGTTCAGTCAAAAATGTATATTGAGCATCTATTACATGCCATGAATGTTTCTAGGCTCTGGATGTACAATGGTGAGTAAGGTAGACTGGATTCCTTTTCTTATGGAGTACACATTCTAGATTATAGTAGGGATACTCCACACCATCAGGAACCTTAATGGCTTCTTTATTTTCTTACCAATGCTTGCTAAACTTCTCTAATAGCCATTGACATATTGCATATACTCAATAAATGTTTATTGAACTAATAATGAATAAGTAAATGGAAATTATGGGGAACAAATAAATAAATAAATAAAAATAAGATATTGATAACTGCTGTGCAGAGAATTAATAGCGGGTGAAAGAATTGATGGTGGCTGACTTATCCTAGATTAAATGCTCATGGAAGACTTCTCTGAGGTTTTAACATTGAAACTGAGATAGGCATGACTCAAAGAAGTCAATTTTATGTACCCCTACCCAGAAGCAACAATATTCTGAGATGTTCAAGCATTTGGAAGAGACCTGGAGTTTGAGAAACTCCAGAGGGAGAGAAAGAGTGAGGAAACAAGGAGAAAGAGGGATGGCGGGGAAGAAGGAATGAAGAAGAGAGGGAGAGAAAAGAAGAGGAAGGGATAGTAGAAAGAGGTGCCAAGGTGAATCAAGGCAACAGCATGAGTGAAGATGCCATTTGGAAGTGGATCTTCTACCCATAACTCTCACCAGTTGCATCAGAAATGAACCATCTAAATTCTTTTCCCATAGAGAAGCCTTCTACACTGCTGGTGGGAATGCAGTTTGGTACAGCCACTGTGGAAAACAGTATGGAGATTCCTCAAAAGACTAGGAATAGACTTACCATATGACCCAGGAATCCTGCTTCTGGGCTTATATCCAGAAGGAACCCTACTTCAGGATGACACCTGCACCCCAATGTTCATAGAAGCATTATTTACAATAGCCAAGACATGGAAACAGCCTAAATGTCCATCAACAGGTGACTGGATAAAGAAGATGTGGTATATTTATACAATGGAATACTACTCAGCCATAAAAACTGACAACATAATGCCATTTGCAGCAACGTGGATGCTCCTGGAGAATGTCATTCTAAGTGAAGTAAACCAGAAAGAGAAAGAAAAATACCATATGAGATCACTCATACATGGAATCTAAAAAACAAAAACAAAAACAAACAAAGCATAAATACAAAACAGAAATAAACTCATAGACATAGAATACAAACTTGTGGTTGCCAAGGGGGTGGAGGGTGGGAAGGGATAGACTGGGATTTCAAAATTGTAGAATAGATAAACAAGATTATACTGTATAGCACAGGGAAATATACATAAGATCTTATGGTAGCTCACAGAGAAAAAAATGTGACAATGAATATATATATGTTCATGTATAACTGAAAAATTGTGCTCTACACTGGAATTTGACACAACATTGTAAAATGATTATAAATCAAAAAATGTTAAATTCTTTTCCCATAGAGCTGAAAGGAAAGATAAAATGGCTAAGTTCCTGTGTCAGAATTGTTTCACAACAACAAATAATTGAAACATGTCTTTCACAGTCTCTGTAGCATCCACAAGTTCAGTTACTGGCCCAACTGGATGAAAAAAAAAAAAAACTGAAAGAAGAATAATTAAGCAAAGTGAGGAATCACATCACTACCTGCTTCTCAGACTCTGAGCTTTCACGTCTTTACATGAAAAGTAAGGATGCTTTATAATTTTCAGAGTGTTTAAGTTCTTTGCCAAACCTTTGTGGTAGGCAGAATTAGGATTACCCAAAAGATGTTCATATCCCAATCCCCAGAACCTCTGAATATGTTAGGTTATGTAACAATGAGAAATTAGTGCTGCAAATGTAGTCTTACTAATCAGCTGACTTAAAGACAAAGAGATTATCCTGTATTATCTAGATAGGTTCAATATAATCACAAGAGGGTCCTTTAAAATAGAAGAGAGAGGCAGGAAAAGAAATTAGAGTCAGAAAGAGATTTGAAAATGCTTTTTGCTGGCTTTGAAGTTGGAGGAAATAGCCACAAACTAAGAAGGGCATCGATCCCTAGATGCTGGAAAAAGCAAGGACCAGACCCCTTAAAATCTTCAGAAGAAATGCAGCCCTAATGAACATTTTGATTTTAGCCCAGTAAGACCCATTTCTAACACCATACCTCTAGAACTGTAAGATAATAAATTTCTGGATTTTGGACCACAAACTTTGTGGCAATTTGTTACAACAACAATAGAAAATGAATAAAGCTCCCATATCATTTGCTGATGATTGATACTAGAATTATCAAATCTCTTTCAAGAAAGAGCTCTCCAATAGAGGATTAAATTAATCCTATGGATAACCATGCCAGAATGCAGTAAGATAATCATTTTCCTGAAAAAGATAGAATTAACAAACTAATGATTTTCCCCTGTAAACCATTTACCATCTATTCTTTCAGAATTCCTTCAAACATACTAATAGCCTAAGGCAAAAGAACAAAAAAATCACATCATTTATTAACTAGGTCCTGATAAAATGGCTTTCTTCCCCTCTGGTGGGGACAGAGGCTCTACTAGGAAAAAAAATTCAAATTTCTTCGAAGACAGTGCAAACTTAATTTACCATATGGGATTGTAAATTACCTATAGGTAATAAACAAACAAATAAATATATAAATAAAGCCTCTTTGTAAGCATCACAGTCCCAGACTTATGCTTTATGCATAACAACCTTATTTATGTCTTACTACCACAATACCATCAGCATTCTTATCTCATTCCACTGTCAGTGAGCTCAGGATGACTGCCATTTCATTTCGGACTCTAGAGAGTCTAACAAACATGTCTAGCATGTAACTCCCACTGCATTATTATTGTTAGATTAATTAACTAACATTAAGTACTTGTTGAATTAACCCATAGCAATTCACAATTTAAACACAAGCCTCAGAATGAGCTTTTGCAAACCAGATCCTTTCAAAAGATAGCTCAGGTATACTGGGCAAGACTAGGATAAGTTAATAATGTTAACATATTCACCATGTTAAATTGCTGGGACAATAAAAAAACAATAACTAAAGTGAGAAAAATAACTGTGGGCACAGCTTTAAGAACAGGATGATTTATCCTAGAATGTATTAAATTTGATAGGCAATGAGATTGTACATTGAGAGTTTGGTTATTTTTAATTTTTTTTAATTTTTATTTTCTTTGTGCAGTATTCCAGAATAACTTTTCACTAATGTTTTTATCTTTCTCTAAAACTATGAATTTAATCAATATGCTCAAAGGACTAATTAGTTATAATATCTTCAGGACATTCAAAACTGAAAATACTGCAATTAAAAAGGTAAATATACTGTAAGTGACATTCCAGGAGTGTTATTAGAGGAACTAAAAGGCATTTAAAATAAACAGATTTATTGGCTGTTGAATACCCACGGATTTCATCTTATATTACTATTTGGTTTGACTAAGTTAAACTTTCCAAGTAAAATAATGACTTGGCCGATATAATGCCCCCCAAGTTCTCATTTGCTGTTTTCAGCCCTTGAACATTTCAAGATCTCTGAGACTTACAGGACTCACAGTAAAATACTGTACAGCAAAAGGCAAGTTAATGGTGGCCTGGAAAAAAACAGAAGAGCTGGACTCAAATCTATGAATAATATTATCATGGCTTTAAAACTTACATAAAATTAATTCAATTAACTTATTTTAGGTTAAACAAAAACATTTCTGACTCTGTAAACTGAATGCTGCTCCACACTCTGTAAGTGTAGGGCCCCCCACAATGAGGTAAAAGTAAGACATTCAAATATTTTGGAAAGAGAGATTCTTATTCTCTGTGGCCATTACAACACATGAACAAAACAAAGAGCTCAGGAGCAGAAACATGTGCTAGTCTTTTCTTTTTGAACTGAGTTTGCAGCTGTCCAGCACCCAGTCTCACACAGTGTCTCACAGCAGGTTCCGAACAGCTGGGGCTCAAGGAGGAGGGCACCAGATTTAACAGCACAGAGGCCACGTTTAGGAAAAGAAGGTGATCTGTAGATACTTGTGGTTACTGAAATCTGGGAATGTCATTAGAATACACAACACCCCATCAGCTGCAAAAATGACAGGGAAATACAAAATGGAGAATGATACTAATGCCATTGGACAGTATTCATGTTGCATTCCTCAGATTTTGCTTAAAACACGTAGGGCATGTTAGTAGGAAGGCATCAGAAAAGACAATCTGTGTGTGGGTGTGTGTAATCATTTTGGCTTTTGCCAAATTACTTAGTTATTCGGGCAGGTATTTTAACATCTCTGAGTCTCATGAGACTATTGAAAACTAATTCACAGAGTTGGATTTGAACCTGGAAGATTTTCTAATTATAACAGTGATTTGAGAAGCACAGTTGGTTTCCAGGGCATTGTTCGCCATCAGAAATGGAATAAACCCTTTTGCAGGTAGCTGTCCAGTTTCCTCAGCACCACTTATTGAAAAGACTGTCTTTTCTCCATTGTATGTTGTTGCCTCCTTGTCATAGATCAATTAATTAGGCGTTTTTAGAGACTACACACAAGTTAGATAAGACCCTCAAGTTTCACTCATGTTGTGAATATCAGAATTTCCTTACTTTTCATGGATGGCTGAATAGTATTAGTATATATATCACATTTTCTGTATCCATTCACTGTTGGTGGACATTTAGGTTATTTCCATGTCTTGCTGATTACAAATACTGCTGCAATGCACATGGGGAGCAGATAGCTTTTCAATAACTTGTTTCATTTCCCTGGGATAAACATCCAGAAATGAGATTGCTGAATCATATTATATTTCTATTTTTAAATTTTTGAGGAAACTCCATACTGTTTTCCATAGTGACTGTACCAATTTACATTCCCCAACATAGCGCTCCAATGTTCCCTTTTCTCCACAACCTTGCCAATATTTAGTGTAACTTCTCTTTCCTAACAAATGTGAGGTGATATTTCATAGTGGTTTTAATTTGCATTTTCCCGAGATTAGTGATGTCGACACCCTTTCATATGCTTTTTGGCCATTTGTTTGACTTCTTTGGAAAAAATGTGTTTTCAGGTAGTTTACCCTTTTAAAAATCCAACTATTTGATTAATTTTTGAGTTATATGAGTTTCTTATATAACTGGGACATTAATTTTTTTCAGATATATGATTTTCAAATATTTTCTAGGTGTTTTGCATTTGTTAGTTGCTTCTTTTGCTGTGCTTATTAGTTTATTTTAGCTTTTGTGGGTTGTGCTTTTGATGTCACATACAAGTTATTGCCAAGACCACTGTCAAGGAGCTTATTCTTATGTTTTCTTATAAGAGTTTTATGATTTCAGGTCTCATGTTTAAGTCCTCAGTCTATGTTGACTTAACTTTTGTGATTGGTGGAAGATAGGGCCCAATTTCATTCTTTTGCATGTGAATAATCAGTTTTCCCAAAATCATTTTTTTAGAAACTATCCTTTCCCCATTGAGTCATCTTGCCTCTCTGTTTAAATATTTGTATACCATGCATGAATGGGTTTATTTCTAGGTTTTCAATTATGTTCTGTCAATGTGTCTGTTTATATGCCAGTGTCATACTGTTTTGATTACTGTAGCTTTATAATATAGTTTAAAGTCAGAGTGTGTGCTACCTTGAGCTTCATTCTTCTTTCTCAGGATGGCTTTGGCTATTTGGGTCTTTTGTGGTTCCACATGAATTTTAGATTTTTTCCCTATTTGAAAAATTACACTGCAATTTTGATAGGGACTGCACTGAATCTATGTATGGTTTTGGGTATTATGGACATTTTAACCATGCTAATTCTTCTGATCCATGTACGTAGGATATCTTTTCATTTATTTGTGTCTTCTTAAATTTCTTTCTTTAATATCTGATAGTTTTCATCTTTGGTTGAATATATTCCTAAGCATTTTATCTTTCTTGGTCACACACACCATGTCAGTACCTGTCTACCATCTACCTTCCTCTCACTAGAATATAAGTTCTCTGAGGTTGAGACTTTGGTTATTTTGGGGTCTCTGCTATGTCTCTGGCACCAAAACAGTATTTGAGACCCAATATTTATATGTTGAAAGACTGAATTTCATGTATCAAGTCAACATTAAGATTTAAAATGAGATAAGGCCAAATTTGTGACATACACACATGTACACACACAAACACACAGTCATTCATTGATAACTTAGAAGATGTCTCTCACTTTACTAGATACTTTATACACATTATTTTACTTAATTATAGCATCAAATCTGAAATAGGACTTATTGAGCTCATTTTTCAGGTTTAGAAACTATGCCTCAGAAAAATTTAAATAAAATGCTCTGAGTCACACATGTAGTCACGCAATTCTTCGAACTGGGTCTGTGTGATTCCAGTTCATTCTGCTCTTCATCATCCCCCATCTGATACGTATTTTTGCACTTGGTCTAAAAGTGAATTAAGACATCCACTCTGATGCTATAAATTGTCAGTCCCATTCACACAAATACTATGCACCCATTCAAAAATGAGCCTTGCTTACTTCATGGTATTGTCTTTGGTCAACAGAGCTCCTGACCTGAGATTGACTGGTTATGGCTGTATAAGCTTACTTTTAATGGAGATATCCAAACAATTACAAAAGGAAACAAAAAAGTGGCTTATTTTTCAATTGTTTAGGTGTCAAGTACCTGTTTTTTAAAGGAGTGTGTTATAAAGTAACAATTGACATTTTTATATAAATAATCTAAAAAATAATAGTTTGGTAAAAAGACATTTAATTTTGATCCATTTTTTTTTCAGTTTATTAAAATTCTTGGAGTCTTCACTCTGATTTGATTTTGGCCTTTGCTCACTGATGTGACAGGTTTAATGATCACATGTCAGTAGTCCAAGAGCCTCCTGTTTAACAGAAGAGCACTGTTCCCTGGAATAGTCCAGTCACCTCTCATCACCTGACCTTTCCCCTGGAAACATTCATCACCGGTGACACTGACTGATGAGCAGCATGATCTCTGACCTCCAATTTATTCGTGTTGATGGTCTTGACACTTCATAGTCTCCTAGGCTCCACACAGCTGCCTAATAGCATCAGTGGATCTTCACTTCCCAGAAATATTTTCTACTTCTTCACTGTACAGACAGTATTACCTTCTCCTCCATCCAACATGAACTGTCACTTTTTTTCAGTTATTGTTTTCCAGAGTCTTCAGAGTTCCTCCCACCCCCACTGACTTTTCTGGGTCTCTCATTTAGTTACCTTCAGTGCGTCGTCTTAGGAAAGGGATACTCTTCTTGGTCAAATAGGCTCATTACTTGGGTGAGAAATTCTACATCAGTGATAAAAGGACAACTCAACCTAACCAGACATCTCCAATCTTCAGATTATAATCACTGATTTCATGAGCTCACTTAATAACGACTACTACTATTAATTCCATGCCCCTTCCTTATGGAGTTTCAACAATTCATGCTGCTAATAAATCATTTAATCAAATTAATAAATTAATATTAATAACCACTTTTTTTTACTATTTTTCAAAAAAGAATAAACAAAGGAAGAAAAGAATACATTTCATATTAATATTTGTAATAATAAAATACTTTTCCTGAACACTTACCATATGTTGGAAATTTTGGTCAATAATAAGTTTCACAGGTATCCTCCACTTTTCAGAAAGTCCTCTATGCCACTGCACTTTTATGAGAGACCTACATTAGTACCTGTTTTCACTAATCAAATAAATGTGAAGAACATTTTCACTTCTATGAAAAGAGATGAAAACCAGAAACAGCATTCAGCATTTGTTTTGCAGCAAGCCCTTACAGAGGCAGAGTGCACCCCCAGTGAGAGGGGCACCACCATGCTCCTTCCCTGGGAACTATAGTCTGCATCTCAGCATCAAGCTGCCATAGCTTCAAGCTGTGAGCATCTGTGTTTTACCTCAATTTATTTCATGCATCCATTAGTAAGATGTGCTCTAAGGTAATCGCTTCTTCCTTTTATGCCATTTCAACTTCCAAAAGTATTCATAGGAATGTTCGACTTTCAAATAACAGGGGAAACCTATATCTCATTTAACCCGTCTGTCAATGCTATGAGGTAAATGATATTTCATTCCTTATTTTGAAGACAGGGAAACCGAGATACAGTAATCAGTAGGTAAATAACATGCCCAATGTCACATCGCTGTTCACTGGCAGAGGCAAGATTTTGTTAGATATTTCAGTAATTATCTTGGATTAGCAAGTTTCATCAACCAAATCTGGTTCAAGGAAAAAATTAAAAGTTATGATGATGACAATGGTGAGAATGATGATGATAAAAAATATTACCCATAAAAGCTGTTATATCTGATGGCAGGCTATGTTCTGTGTATTTATATACAGATTCTTGCTTGTTTTTGTTCTTATAGTAAGAGAATGAGATAGTAATCTTCATGAATATTTTATAGATCAGGTGATTAAAAACCAGAGAGGTGAAACGTTTTTCCTGAGACAATGAGAGTGATTCTAAGCAATTTTGTTGGCCACCTAAGTGCTTGCCTTGGTGCTCCATAAGTGTTGAGAGCACCAATCATTACAATGAGAAAAATCTTTTATCAGCAGTAATAGCTGACGGGCAGTTTGATCAAAGTCTTAATAGAAGTAGGCATATAATATCCTTATCTTCCCTTAAATGGACTGGGAAACTCTTGACAGCATGTGTTCTGTGTTATCTGAGAATCTAGGCCATACACTTTCAAGAAATTATTATTGGATTAAATGGACTGAGAGAGGAAAAGCTTATAGGGGTTCACGTGCTTGACCTGGCTCCCAGAGTTAGTCGGTGCATGAGACCTAGCACCCTGATTTGTGTTACAATGCTCTTACACAGTCACCTTTTGATGAGTTTGCAGATGAGGAATTAAAGTAAGAAACAGAGAATATGCTTGTATGGTAGCTTTTCAGTGGTTATCAGAGGTCAGAATATGGTATCCTAATTTCCATTCCAGTCTTTATTTCTCTACTATTTATCTACAATTAATTATTAAACATGACATTTATCCTTTATTCATAAAACTTTTATTATTTTTCTATCTTTATTTTGTCTCCTCCTTCAAAGTGCTTTGTCACGGCTCATTAGTCATGAAAATATAAACATGCATTCATGTATTTGTAAAAATTTGGTTCATTTATATGTAGGTCTTGAAGGACAATAAATCTTAGATGTATTGCATAATTTTGAAGAGACGCTTTTCCCTTAAATATTTCTGTTTCTGATGGGTGAAATAAATGAGTTTTTAAGTATTCCAGAGATGCTTATACATGCTTGTACGATCACAACTGATCATGTTGTGAAGCAGACACTCATTGCTTTACATTTTCCCAAAAGAATTTAATTATGTCAATGACTCTGCCCTATCCGTAAGTTGGAAGAAGGCTAACTAAATAATGGGCATTCTAGTCTGTCTTTACCTACTGAAAGGCATACACACTTTGTCTTAAATGTTTCTCCAAGTATTTAATTGTTAGGATGTGGGAAAAATTTGCTTTCATCTAACCACATTTTCCTTGACTCTTCAGAAAGCACTACTCTATTTCCTCAATATGTATGTTGTTTATATTTGTCCTTTCATTTTACAGTTCTCACATCAATTATACCACTAACAACAATGCTTTTATAAGTCTTGATACATTTTACGTTTTTCCTTCCTTAAGAATTGCTTGAGGAGTGACATCAGCAAGATCGTGGCATAGGAGTTTCTAGTGCTCATTCATCTCCTCCATCAGCCCCCAAGAACCATTTAGAAAACTCCCCATGCATGGAAATACATTCACAACAGCTAAGCATTCCAGATGAGAGACTATAGCACCCAAATGGAGCACAGAAATAAGAAAAGATACATTGAAGATGATTAAAAAAGGATATATTCACATTACCCCCATAACCACTCACCCAAGCCAGGGTAGCCCAGTGCAGAGAGAGACGCTCATCCCATGAAGAAAAAAGAGCAAAATGAAATTCTGCCTCACCATGGACCCCAGAGTCATCCCACCTCAGAACCATGCCAATCCCATGACCGTAGGTAGCTCTTTGCAGGCCATGATGACCCCAGGCTCCCAGCTCTCCTTGGCACCTGCCAGCTCCCTTGGCTACAAGTGAATGTCATATCAAAACGATGTTGGGGGACTCTAGCAATACCAGGCTCCCAGTTCACTAAAGTGTCAGCAAGTTCCCATGGCCTGGATGACTCCTGGGGCCCCAGGATCCCAGGTCACCCCAGTGCTGGCTGGCTCCCATGGCCTTGGGAGGCTCCCATGGCACCAAGCTCCTGATGGGCTCCCATGGCCCTGGAAAACTCCTATGACCCCAGGATACCAATTTGATCCTGTGAACACTGGGTCCAGACCAGCACCCATAAACCCAGGCTCCTGGCTGGGACCACCCACCAGGCTAATACCATGCACCCAGGCCTTTGACCCACCCCAACCCAAGGCTAGATCACATACACCCAGTCTCCTTGCCAGTGCCAGTACAAAACAAATTCAATAGCACAATAAAGGGTTAATATACTTTAATCAAGCAGAATTTATCTCCCTTTGTGACCATCATTTTCCTCATTTTACAGATGAAGAAAGTGAAACAAAGGGAGGATTAGTAAAGCTGAGAGCCAAACTCAGGCTGTCTGCCTCCAGTCCGTTATGTCCTCATGCCCAACACCATGAGGTCCCCTCATCATTTCTTTTGCGGTCATTTCTGGTTGCAATTTAGTCTTCAGAGATGATGCTTGGTGTTGCTGGCCACAATCCTGTTCACTTTATTTCAGATTTTTCCCTCTTGCCCTGTTGCTTTGAATTGCCAAAGGCAGTTTATTCCTAGACACTTCTAACACTCTGCATCTGAAGTCAAATGTCTCACATTTATTTATATTTTTTGCTGATAGAAAGAGGTATTAAAAAGGAACTGCGGATCACTCGAAGAGAAAAATCATACTGTTTATATATTGCTTGGGGCTAGTCTGATTCAGTTTGGGTTAAAGCTCTTTACTATCCATCTCAGTAGCCTGCATTTTCCAGAAAATGACTAAAAGCACAAAAGAATCATGGCCGTGAATCCAACCAACATTTTTGCATTTTCAATACCCAATTTATAGTTTATTGATCCCACAATATTCTTCTCATCTAAAAAATTGAAATGAATATACAGTCTACTTAAGAATGGTAGCATCATTTCAATAAAGTAAAAGGCATCAAATATTGTCTCAAAGTCTAACTACTGATGCCAGTAAAGATAGAGACCAACTTTTAAACAAAAGAGGCGTGTGAAGTGACAGATATTGTTTCCAAGGAAAGAAAGTGATTGTTTTCAAGGTGAGAAAAATGATGCACCATCTTCTGAGATAATGATAAGACCATGAACTGGTGAGTCATCTTTGTCTTCATCTGTAATGCAGTTTCATCTCAGGCTCGCCCTTTCTTTTTCTTTTCCAGTAAAACTATCATCTTTTATGAGGGTTAAATTCAAAACTTAACTGTCTCCTTGTACCTTTTACTGTCACCGGGAAGTACATCCTCACATGAATGATTTAGTGTTTGCTTTCACGTCCATGTTCGACTGTATTGATTAACCTTTAAGATGGAGGCCATTGTGTGAATCGCAGATGTTGCCAGTGTTTTCTCCTTTGTTCATAAGAAGATGGCATGTCCCTGTTTCAGTCAGTTGGGGGGGGGGAGCATGGGATTATTTTAGCCAGTGAGTTTTTGGTGGAAATAACATATGTCATTTCTGGGCCAGAGTATTTAACCGCACGTAGGAGACCCTCCAGCACTCTTTTCCACTGCTGTCATGGACAGTTATGCGGGGAGGAAATAGCAGTCAGGATGTTCCTGACTAGGTATGACACACGTTGTGCCCCTGGAGATCTACATTAGACAAAGAGCAAGAGCAAGATCAAAACCTTTCTTTATTAATTGCTGCTTTTGTTTTGTTTTTTGCTTTACGTATATTAATAAACTACTTTTTTTTCATTACTTAGGCTATTCTGAGAGACATTGTATTATATTAATCGCTGATTCCACCACAGTGCAACACTTACCTTACTGCTTACATATGCTAAGCATTCGAGACTGAGTTAGTATTTTTTTCTCACATTTTGTCTTTGCTTATTCATTAATTAGGTTATATGATGTGCTAAATTCTAGGGCAATTGTTTTGCAGACTTAAAAATAGTATCAGCATTCAAGTGGTTTGTTTTAAATGCCATAGACTGTATATGAACTTATTTTAATGTAGGTACACGGAATTCTTTGACCTTATGAGAACGTCACCCAGAAATATTTTTGTTAACGTTCCCTTGTCACTTTACTGAAAAGTACACTTAATACTGTAGGTTTTGTATTACAGTCCAGAAATTTGACATTGTTTTTAAAGATAAGAATAAGAAAAAAGAACTTTATTTCAAATCAAAATACTTCTAAATTTTCATAGCATTTATTAGATATTAAAATACTTCACAGTAAAATTCCTCCTAATTTAACACAGCAAAGGCTGCACTCCAAAACTTTTGAATTGTGATTTGCTTTAAGAGGTAGTCATATTGATGTTAAGAACTCCATTCATGTGCATAGAAATGCAGGATGCATATGTTTCTTTAAAGATAATCTTGATGAATTTAGGTCATCAGATATCTAACTGGACCTCCGCACACTGTATGTGGGAGATAAGGTTTCTCTAACTGGAGCATTATATATGATCACCAAATTCACAATCCCATAGGGATAACGTTTATTATTATAAAACGTACCACAGCATTTGAAATCTGAGGTTAAACATTTACTACACGGTTTACGAGGAGACCATGAATCTCAAGTGAATTCACTGTATGAGAAAAGTGAATTTATTATCAAGGGCATGAAAGGAATCAGTCTTCTGAATGCTTAATACACTCCGTTAAAGCTTCATAATAAACTGTTCACCTCATTGCATGCTACTCCAGAGTCTACAATGCAAGACACGTCTAACCTCTAAATCACAGCCCTTTCAAGGCCCTGCCAATAAGGTAACTAATTCACATGTATTCATTATGAAAAAATCTGCCGAATAATCAGCATTATGCCACTGACTTTTCTAAGATATTTGGTTAGAATAGATTCTAGCTAACTTCTAATGTAAAGAACTTGCCTTTCAAAAAGTACAAATATTCTAAATCTCAGAAGACTGTAAAATATCCGAGATCAAGTGATGGTCAGAGTTGACAATTTTTGAAGCATTTTGGAGTAAACAAAAAATATTTTGGATGTTTCACAAATACTAAATCAATTTCCACATGATGTAGTGGAGTTTGAAATATATAACTGCCTCCAAATCTCACCTTAGAAAAGCGCAACAAACCTGAGCTGGCAATATCATGAGATCTCTGATGGGATGAAATTTATGTTAGGTTCACACTCTGAAAACATTTTGTTAGACTCACAAAATAAAAAAGAAACAGAGAATACATGAAAGAGGTCTTTTCATCCCTAATATGTATGTATAATTTCCATTATGGATAATTATAACTTCATACATGGAACAGTGAAAAAATAGACTGGAACATATTTTCTTCTGCAAAAAGCACTACTTTAGCAGCAATAGAACAGACTGCTGAGGTCAGAAGGGTCCTGGAGCTAGACAGTGTTTATGAAGCCAGGGAACAGATTTTAGTGTGAAAGAAATTCCCCATAGCCAAATGATGGAAACATAAGGAAATTATTCTGGTGAATACAAAACATGTTAAGCATTACTTACTTTTCATCATAAAAGAGTATAATGGGCTTTCATTTTACTACATGTAGCTTTTGGAGCATACATTTCTCCAACTAACAAATGGGAAAGCCAGTTGAATTAGGCAAGCCCTGGGGATGGCATAAGGTAAAATGTCCACCCAAGCTGTGAGCTTGCCTTTGAATTGACGCTGCTACTGAGTAAGTGGAAATCAGAAGATGAGAGGAATAAACACAGTATAAGAAAATTTGTAAACAGGTTTTGATGACACTCTTTTGGTCCTTGAGCTGGAGTCAAGCATGTTTTTCCCTTCAGAAACTAAGTTATCTTTCAACAAAAAGGCAGAATGGGATAAAAGCAGGTGGCAGTACATTCAGAAAGACTAAGGAGATGCTCAGTCTTTCCAGGTTTATATGACCCATCAATATTAGACTTGCCTACTAATTGTCCTTATCTCTGTAATACTAGCTGATGGTCTATGGCAATCATTGTTCCACACACCTTCTTCTCTCTCTACACAGTGATCTTTCTGCAGAGAAGCTGTGTTTTATCTTTGAATCCCCAGACCTGGTGCAATGACTAACGCACAGTATACCTTCAACTCATGATTGTTAGTCAAACGGGTTAAATATATTTAACACTTGATTTGAGGGCTTTGATAGACAGCAGTGAAAATAAAGGGAAAGTTAATGTCTTGCATTACACATGCTTTTACACTGTGCACTATTTTTAGTCTAAAGAAGAAAAAAAGAGCTATGGATTTAAATGAAGGAGACATTTTTTAAAGCAAATTCAAAGAAGTTATTGCAAACACAGGACACTGTATTTTTTACAAAGGCCATTTTTTCCCTCTAAAACTGCTCCCAAGCTTCATGTTCTACTGAAAACTCTGTAGATAGGAAGCAAAACTTGAGTGTGAAAAGAGTAAGAAAAAAAGAAAAAAAAAAAAAACTTTAAGGATAAAATAGTAAGACTGAAACCAGTTTTGGGAGTTGGCCAGAGTAATCAGTATGATGCTTATGTAGTGTGGTCAAGGGGATCAAAAATAAATAAAAGATAATCAAGTAATCAATATTGGGAGTGTTTTGAAGAACTAGAGACCCGAGTCCTGTTTTCAGGCCCTGCACAGAAAAAAAGAGTTAAGTCTCAAGAAAGAATACTCTAGTATATTATGAGAAAGATACTAGAGAATGCCACAGCCTACTTTATATTACTGAAGAACATTCGAAAGCAAAGTCTACAAAGTGTGGATGTCCAAAAGCAAGCAAAGCTTATGCAAAGAACATGTACACATGTGGGTCTAGAGCTAGAAATGGGTATTAAATAATTTGAGAAGTAAGAATAGAGAGTCCCCAGATAAAAAGTGCAGAGTCAATAGTCATAAAAAAGAACAAAATAATGCCACTGGTAGCAACATGGATGAACCTGGAGATTGCCATTCTAAGTGAGGTAAGCCAGAAAGAGAAAGAAAAATACCATATATCACTCATATTTGGACTCTTAAAAAAAAAGAGGACACGAATTTATTTATGAAACAGAAAAAGACTCACAGACATAGAAAACAAACATGGTTACTGGCAGGGAAGAGGATAGGAAGGGACAAATTGGGAGTTTGAGACGTGCAGATACTAACTACTATACATAAAATAGATAAACAACAAGTTTCTATTGTATAGCACAGGGAACTATATTCAATACCTTGTAGTAACATATAATGAAAAAGAATATGAAAACGAATATATGTGTGTATGTGTGTGCCTGAAACATTATGCTGTATGCCAGAAATTGACACAATATTGTAAACTGACTATACTTAAATTAAAAAAAAAGTGTGGAGTCAAAACATCTAGAAGCCAGCCATGCTGAAAACTAAGAGCAGATCAACATAGTACTACAGATGAGTGAAAATTCTACAGCTGGAAACGAAGGGTGATCATGAGCTCAAGTATATCAAATAGCACACACAGGAATGGCAGATGTAAGCATATGAATGTATGTGAACCATTGCGGTGTCTGGGTGAATTATTCTAGAGAGGTGATTTTTGCCCAGGTATGTGCTTTTCATTATTGTTTTTGTTTTGTTCTGTTGCTTTTGCTCCCAATCCCACAGTGCTAGAAGGATTTCCTTTGATGAATAGAGTGTGGGAAAAGCTCATATCAGAACACATTGATTCAGTGAGTAATGAACTGCAGTATTTTGAAAGAGAGTTGCGTGAGAGAAAAATCAAAGTATGGGGGTTGGACCATCTGTGTTTGCTTCCATGAAACTTTACTTATCTTCAGAAAAGAGATTTTTTTTAACCTATAAAATTGGGAGATGGGAGAGTAGACATAATAGCAATAGGTTAGAAACTGGAAAGCATAGGGATGTATGATAAATAACTTATGGATGACTGATAATTGGCACTACCCCCATTCCTCTGGCTTTGGGATTCGTAGGGAAGGAGGCACTGAAAATACAGGCATGGAGTGGGTGGCAAGGGATGGTTGAAGGTATTAGAGAAGCCATTAGAACAATGTACATATCAATTATAGAGCTGACCATAAATCAGGGATATTCTGATCAGAGAAAGTCAGAGAGACTAGTCTGAAACATTTTAATACATTATGCACATGAATTTACCAGTTTGGTTATTTATATTAGCCAAACCATTGAAGCAACCTAAATGTCCATCAACAGATAAATGGATAAAGAAAATGTAGTGTATATATTAAAAGGAATAGTATTCAGCCTAAAAAAAAAAAAGGAAGGAAACCCTACCACTTTTAATGACATGGATGTATCTGAAGGTTATTATGCTAAGTGAAAAAAGCCAGACACCGAAAGATAAGTACTATATGATACCGTTTATATGAGGAGTCTCAAACAGTCAAACTCAAAGAGGCAGAATAGTGGAATGGTGGTTTCCAGAGGCTGGGGAGAGGGGCAAACGGGGAAGTAGTAGTTAAGGATGTGACGTTTCAGTTGTACAAGACGAATAAGTCCTAGGGATCTCCTGTATGGCAGAGACTGTAGTTAAACACACTGTGCCACATAATTAAAAATGTGCTGAGGATACATCTTATACTGTGTTCTTATACCAAAAAATAATTAAAGTAATAAATGAGAGGATGAGAAAAAACTTTTAGAGATTAATAGATATATTTAAGGCATCAAGTTTCATACACTAAATATACACAGCTTTCTGTTTGTCAAAATTAATTAATTTAAAAATTAAAGATAGATTTCCATTTCATCAGGAAATAGAACTGCTGTATTTATATAAAATAAGAGCTTTAAGGAGAATCAGCTGACCCATAGGGAAGAGAGAAGACAGTCCTGGGTTGGCTTAGGTTGGGATAAAGTCTACAATGTTCTTAGCTTCATCAGTATTCCAGTATAAACCCTGAGCAATGGACTAAACTTGGGAGAAAAAAACTCTTTGGTGCTTTTAAAAACTTTTTTCATCTGAGATGGTTTTACAAATTTCTGCCACTTGAAAATGTGCTTTTGATGATTTGGATAACTCATTACATAAAAGCCTTCATCCCCTGGCAGTCCTGGAAATGTGAAGTGTCACTATTTATGCAGCTTCTCCTAGGTAGAATACCTCATGAGTGCAGCATTACTCAAACACTGGAGAACTTATATGCAGAGAACAGAAATCAGCCAAAGGTCCTGGCACTTATAAGACGCAAATGAAAGGGAATGGTAAAACATACCAGTGTATCTCCCGGGACACAGTCCTTTGGCTAGAGAGGGGAAATATTATGGTTAGTGAAATTTCTCTCCTGTGATAACATTAAATTATTGATACATGATTAGGGTAAGTTTTAAGTAAAATTATCAAGACTTGTCTTAAAGATGGATTTTGGTGTACAGAGGCATTGAGAAGCATGGCTGAACACGTTCACATTTTGTGGTTTTGACTCTCATTTTCTCCTGAAAGTCATTAATTACCACAGAAGTTGCATGATGAAAAGCCAGATTTCTGACCCCAATTACCCTGAGGTCAATGTACCCAAGTAAAGGAGAAAGGCAAGGTAATATTTTGCAATAACATCTCAAGTATTTTTTCTTCTTTAAAAATTTATGTTTCCTCCTTGAAATCATCTTGCAATTAAGACTAGGCCACAGGGATTAGGCTCCTTGCCATAGATAAGAAGAGGCAGGCGGACACTGCCTAAAAAAATTGAAGTCAATGCTCAGCTTTGAACTTCAAACTAAACGCCTCTGGTTGAGTTCTTTGGAAACAGATGCTAAGGCAGAGTTTAGCATGTGAGAAATTTATTAGGGATTCACACCTGTGTGAAAGAGCAAGCGGAAGCAGGATCAGGCATAGAATTGCAATGCAGGTCAGAGAAATCCTTGAGTAGGTCAACCCCCAGGGACCTGTGGATGTAAAGCCCCCTCCGTGGTTTGTGTGGTTTGTAACCCATGAAGGAAAAGGAGGCTCCCTGGAGCTGAGGCTGCTGCTGGCAGCTGAGACTACAAATATTTCCTTAAAGAAGAATCCAGCAGTGCATCTCTGAGTCAGGTATTGGATTTTAATAAAAGCTCAACTGCAAAGTTTTCAGCCATGTTTTCAAATTATAGAAAGGGGATTTCTTGAATATGCTCTTTATATGCTGGGTTTTTCTGTATCCACAACCCCAAATTAGAAGATGAATTTTATAGTAAACCAAGAGCTTGGGGGAATGCAAGATTTAAAATGGAAGGATTTACCACACCACTGACAAAATTCTTCTTGGTGAAGATAGTTGAGGCTGGGGAGAGAGAAAGAAAAAAAGAAGATTTCCTCATGATCTCTTGCCACAAAAGTCAGAATTTCTGGAGAATCTCTCCAAAACTTCATTGCTGGTTCTCTGCATCCTGACCTAACCTGCAGATTCTGGTGGCCTCGGGAGAATCCCGCTTTATACAGCCTGGGATTTGCAATGATGGAGAAAGGCCTAAGAGTTGGTGTCCAGGGTGTCCTTTTAGGGGAATGTCCACACCAGTAGCTGCAGTGAAAGCAGGTGAGATGCCTTTATTCTTGAGTTAGGAGTCAGATATTTTATGATAAACAGTGGACATGAATAGATCTGGGGGTCAAAAGAAAGTCATTCACACAAGCAGAGGGGATATCCATAGTCATTAAGTGTAGGTATTAACACAATCTCTAAATGATGGAAGGCACCTCCATTCCTCAACAAATACCAGCACCAGGCCTCTAGATGACCAGAAAGACTAGTTAGAAAACACGGACTGAACCTGGTAAAAAAAAAGGAAGGGCTCGGGAGAATCAAGGCTGAGGTCCAGAATCAAAAGATCATGACACACCCCAGACAAGGATCACATGTCATTCCCAGGATACTCTGAGGATACATAAACACACACTCCCACTGCGTCCTTACTCTTAGATGTCTTCTTGGGGACAGGATAGAAGAAGTAGGGATAGGACAGAAGCATTCTTGAGAATAAATTCAGAAATACTTAAAATGGGTTTAACTAGAAGAGAAAGGTTAAACTTAATGAGCTTAAATCAGAAGAGATAAAATTGCACCAAGATGATATTATCCAAGTGGCTTCAGCAGAGTGGAGAGGAGAATTGGACTATGTAAGATGGTAGCCACTAAAACCGTATGACTAGTTAAACGAATTAATTAAAATTAAATTAAGGTAAAATAAATGAAAATAAATAAAGCTGAATAAAATTAAAAATTTAAGTTCCTTGTTTTTCTTCTAGCCTCATTTCTGGAGCTTAAAAATAACCAACGGCTAGTTGCTACCATATTGAATAATTTATATACAGAACATTACCTCTAACATAGAACGTTCTATTGGACAGTGCTGCTTGAGAGAAACATGAGATTAGTTACTTAAAAAATATTTCTGTATTTTGAATATCTTAATTCTAATGTATCTTTTGATCATGCTATGTGAAGAAGTAATTTTTCAGTTCTGTTTAGAGCTAGGAAGAATCAGAACAAAAATTGTTTTGAGAAGTAGATTCCAGTAAGGCCAAATACTCAGGCTCATTACAGCTCTTATGTTTTCATCAATTTATGTGCTGTTTCAAATATCATATATCTGAAAAAGCCATAGGTGAGCCAGTCTCTCCAAAAAGCCCTCCATTACAGAGTACATGATCATTAAGTGTTACACATTATTTCTCCAACATGCAAGGCAATATAACAGTGATTAAGTTTGTCTCAGAGGACTGCATCAGGCTTCTTTCAACTAGTGTATTTTTGCGGTTCTTCTACCTTGTAGCAAGCTTCAGTCCTTCATTTCTTTTTGTGGCAGAATAATATTCTATTGTATGGATATATATATTTTGTTAATCCATTCATCTATTGATGGACATTTTTGTCATTTCCATCTTTTGGCTACTAGGGATAATATTGTTATGAACAATTGTTGTTTGAAGGTACTGTTCAAATAGCAGCTTTTGATTCTTTGGAGTATATACCTAGGAGTGGGATTGCTAGGTCATATGGAAATTCTGTGTTTAATTTTAGGAAGAACCATTACACTGTTCTCCACAGATGTAGCATTTTACATTCCTGTCATCAATATCAATGTATGAGGGTTACACTTTTTCCACATCCTCACCAACACTTGTTATTTTCTACTTTTTTTGGTCTGCTTATTTGTTTGTTTTTAATACAAGCCATCAAAATGAATGTGAAATAGTTTTGATTTCCATTTTCCTAATCCCTAATAAATCTGAGTATCTCTTTATTTGCTTATTGGCCATTTATCTATCTTCTTTGGAGAAAAGTCTATTCAAGTTTAAAACACTCATTTAGCATGGGAGAAAATAGACACCAAATAGTTTAAGGAAAATTTCTATTATTGCATACCAATAGAAATCATCAAATATTAACCCTTACCTCCCACTATGCATAGATACATATATTAAGTTTTGCAATTACTATTTCACGTTCACTTTATAATAACTATGAAGTTGATGGGAAAGAATTTCTTATTTTACATGGTATATTCTTTACAAGAGAGTCATTAAGTAAAAGATTTGTTTAGAAATTTCTTTCTGATTCAAAACTCATTATTTGCATTATTACCTGCATTTTTTCGAATTGTAATCAAATTTTGGAATGTTTCAATATGTGTTTTAAGATTTCAAGGATTTTCTTTTTTTGGCATAATATCTAACCTTGATTGTTCATTGATTTTATAAACTCACCAAGCAATTTTTAACCTATGCCCTCCTCGCAGAGGCATACTATGTTTTAATTATATTGATGGATGCCAATAAGTCCTCTAAAAGTAGTAATTTTTTAATGAGTTATGATATAGGCATAGTAAATTGTGTAAAGTTCACTAATTTTGCAACTTAAGCTAAATGGATCTTTATAGATGTATATACCAAGTATACTATCCTCCAAGTCAAGAAATAGAACTTTCTCAGCATCTCAAAGCATTCCTTTTTGTCCATTTCCAGTCTAATCTCTCTTTCAGAGGTGGCCAATATTGTTCATCCTTTCATAAAATCTGTCTATCCCTAGTACAGGATATTATATACTATTTTATGTCTAGATTCTATCATGCAGCATAATAGCTCAGAGACCCATTCAAGTTATTGCTTTAGTTTGTTCTTTTTATTGCTTTGCAAGTTTCTATTTTATGTATATAACAAAACCTTTATCTATTCTCTTGCTGATGAATATTCAGATTGTTTCCAGTGATTAACTATTATAAATAAAATGGTTTTGAATATTTTTGATTCTGTCTTTGGGTGGACATATTTACATATTTCTCTTGGACTCTTAGAACTGAAATTGCTGTCACTTTTAGTTGTGATAAGCAACTTCTAAGATGGCCCCCGATGATCTCCATTTCCTGGGAATCATCCTTATGTCATTCCTTCCCCTTGGGCATGGGCTGGACTTACAGACTCACTCCTAAGAAACAGAATATGGTAGAAGTAATGTAATGTCACTTCTGACATTAGGATATAAAAGTGTGGCTTCTTCCTGGGGTCCCTTTATTTCTCTTGAATTGCTTATTTCTAGAAGAAGACATTTGAGCTAGCCTTACAAAGAGGCTCAACTTAGTGAACTCAAAAGCAGATTTTCTGAAGACTTTCAGCAGTAGTGTGAATGATTCTGGTAACAGATCTTCTGAAGCCTACCAAGCGTGTGAGTAGGCTTCATAAATAATCTTTCCTCAGTCAGAATTTGGTATGATTGCAGGATGAACTGATATTTCAACAAGACCCTGTGCAGCCAGCTAAGCTACTTCTAGATTCCTGAGCTATGGAAACTGTGAGGTAAAAAATATTTATAGTTTTGGGCTTTAATTAATATAATTTTAAAATACATGTTTTGCTTTAATAATTATTGAAAGTAAAAATTTTAAATGTTTGTATCACTTTATATTTCCATCAAAAATGTGTGAAAGTTCCAGTTGTTCCACATCTTTGAAAACAGTTGATATTGTCAGTATCATTAAATTTAGTCAGTGTGGTTACATTATCATTTCTCTGAAGACTAATTTTATGGAGAACATTGTTTTATTCTTATTGGCTACTTGTATATCCTCATTTGTGAAGTGCCTGGAGAAATCTGTTGCCTATTTTTTTTTCTTTTGTGTATATATTTTTTTTATTGAAGTATAGTCAGTTTACAATGTTGTGTCAATTTCTAGTGTACAGCATAATGTTTCACTTATACATGAATATACATATATTTGTTTTTATATTCTTTTTCACTATAAGTTACTACGAGATATTGAAAATAGTTCCCTGTGCTATACAGTATGAACTTTCTGTTTATCTATTTTATACATGTTAGTATCTACAAATCTTGAATGTTGCTTGTTTTTATATCAGCTTCTTTTTTTCCTGTGTAATTTGTCTAAGATATACTTTCAAAAATCTACTCATTGTTTGTGGCTTGCCCATTTCCTTTATTTTAGTGGAAAACAATTTAATAATTGTCATAAATCAGGTGATTGTACTTTTTGGTTCTGTTTCCTAACTATCTTGCTTCATGACTGTTTTGCCTATAACTGGACCATTATCACACTATCTTAATTACTACAGCATGCGTTGTCTTAAGTAAAAATGAGTATCTTCAAATTGGCATTTTATTTAAGATTTTCTTAACTGTTATTTGTCCTTTTCATTCCCATATAAACCTTAGAATAGACTTACAAATGTTCACAAACACACACACCCCAGCTAGGATTATGATTTTATTGTATTGAATCTATGGATCAGCTTGGAATTTACATCATAAAAATACTGAATTTTCCAATACACTAACTTGTATATCACTCCATTCATTCAGGTGATTTGAATTCCTTCAATAATTTTGGAGTTTTCAGATTAGATATCTCAGACAAGTTATATTACATTTCTTCTTATGTGTTTAATACTGTCATTGCAGTTAATGATACGGTTTTTTAATTTCAATCTTGCACTTGTTAGTATATAGTAATGTAATGCAATTACTGCCAATAGACTTTTGGATGGATTTATTTAGATTTTTTATGTACACAAGTGTGTCATGTATGAGTAAGTATAATTCTCCTTCTGCCTTTTGATTATTTCTGTTTACAGTTTTCTTGTTGCTCTACCTAGGACCTTGGTGCAATATTTGAGAAGTTGTAATAGTGGAATTATTTGCCTTCTTCCTACAAGGAGGAAGAAGACACTCATTATTTTATTATTAAGTATACTTTGTCAGCACTTCAAAGACAGTATTCCACTACCTTCTGCCTTCTTTATTGCTGTGGAAAAGTTTGCTGTCAGTTCTCTTGTCATTGCTCTGTAAGTATTCTATCCTTGAAAAATTGTCTTTTCTTGTATGATTCACACATTCGCTAAGACATATCAAAGGGTGAAATTTTTAAGCTTCGGATTAATTGTGCTACCCAAACTTTAAGATTCTTGTTTTTTAATCAAAAAATCCATGCTGTTTATGGAAAACTCTCAGCAATACATTCTTCAAATAGCCCTTTCTTTCCTCAAATTAGTTATTACTGGCTTAGTAAGAGATCAACTTTTCTAGTAAGAAACAACAAGACCCTTTCATGACAATCAAATTGATATAATGAAATGAATAAAACAAATATTTACCAATTTTTTAGAAACAGTATCACTTTCTCGTATTTAATCTAGTTCCCTGGTTTAAATAATATGTATAGGTTTATGTTTCACAAATTTATAATTCTACCACTAACCACTTTTATGAACATCAGACTCATATCCAAGACCTGATATTTATACTTAAATACTTGAAAGTTAAACCTTTCCAAAATAAAATTTCTAGATTTCTCCCTCAAAAAAAAGCCTATTCCTTGGGAATCAATCTTCATTTTATTATTGGTGAAATCACCCACCGAGTAACTCAGGTCAAACTGGTAGGAATTAATTTTAACCCTCCCTTTCCCTTACCCCCTACATCATCCCACCCACTAAAGCCATGTTGTCTGTACTCATAAAGCAGCCGCCTAATTTAGCATTCTTTTCACTGTTCACTACTACTCCTCTGGTCAAAACCACCATAGTAACATTCCTTAACTTCTGCAATAACTCTTTTACTCTTCTTCTTTTTTCATTCTTGTCCTATTTTAATATCTAGACTAAGGTGATCCCTGAGAAAGATACATTAGTTCTTTTTCAATCTCTCAAGTGCTTCTATCGCCTTTGCACTTCAATCAGAATAAAATTCTACTTTTCCTCATGGTCTTCAAAACCCTATTAGTCTATTCATCTCTCCAGCCCCAACTTATATCACTTTTACACAGTGATGTCTCTTAATAGCACTTGAATTCTTGTTAAACCTTGAAAAATACCAAGATTTTTCTTGCTAAAGCACTTTTTCACTTTTCACTTCCTTTGCCTCAGTATTCTTTGTGGGCTCTTTATGAAGACAGAGGAGAGAGCATCCAAAATAATAAAAATAATGGATTACAAAATTCATGTGTCCATAAGAAAGAAAGAAACAAGAAGGTAGGAAAGAAGGAAGGAAGGAAAGAAGGGAGAGAAAGAGAGAAAGAAAGAACGAGAGAAAGAGGTGAAGCTCTTCTTCATAGTACCATGCCAACTAAAAAATGGAGAAGAAATGGTGGAGTTAAAAAATTTATCATTTCCAACTATAAACGGAAAAATTCACTGCGTAATTAATCAGAGATGGATGCTAAAGCTGGTGGTAAAAGTTTAATAGGGAACATGCGATTTACATAATTTTAATGCATTTTCCCACAAATTACTTGTCAATTACAAATGGTAAGATAATAATCTTATAGTGAAGAAACCTAGCAAAAATCACCTTAATGAAACTATCAAAGTTATCTTCACCAATCATTAACCTATATCATGTACTTCTTACACAATGCACTAAGAAGAACACAATACTATTTTGGTTTATATATGTAATCTGTCTGCATGCATAATCTGAGTCTCATCATGAGAAAACATAAGACAAAATCAAACCGAGGAACATTCTACAAAAACAAAACGAAACAAAGCAAAATTGGCCTGTACTCTTCAAAAATGTTAATTTTATGTAATACATAGAAGTCTGAGAAACTTCTCCAGATTAAAGGAGATCAAACACATGCCAGAAAATGTGGCATCATGTCTACAGTTACTCTGAAATAGCACCGATACATGTAAATTGGACTAATTATGAATTTCAAAAAAAGGTTATTTTGGACTCAACTCTTCAAATTCTGTCTTAATTCTTTTGAACCACATTTCCCACCTCCACATTGTATCTTACCTTTTTTGTGGATAGATTACTAATTCAATGGACCTAGTGCATGGTCTAAGAGAAAATTTTTTTCCGTTATAAAATGATTGATATGCCAGAGAAGTAAATCAAAAAATATCTATGTGTTGAAGCCAAACATATGGCAACCACCTGAAAATAGGTCAAGAAAGTAATCACAAGTGTCACTACTGCTGTAAGAATTTTAAACCTATCAGTATTGCCTTCTGGCCTACAAAAATAATGAAGGCTGGGAGAACACTACAGTAAATATTTTGATGAGTTCTCATACAACTTTATAACCCTCTTCTGTTTATAACTTCAAAGAAACTGTTTTTGGACTTTTCAATGTTTTTAGTATTTTATCAGTTGTAAATGAAATTCAGCTTTTCTATTGGAATTGCTAAGAGGCTATATTATAGATCTTTGAAAACAGTATTTATTAACTACACTGACTATTGAACAATGCTAAAGGTTTGATTTTTAAAAATATATAAAAAGTGATAGTTAAAAGACGTAGTCATCAGAAATTATGTTTTTGTTGTTAAGTTGCTGTGGAAAATATTTAAGGTTAAGAAAAATAAATACCTACTCAATGTCATGCTACTTTGTTTGTTAAAACATAAGTTAAAAACATAGTATAGTATTAAGAAAAAAAGTTAATTACTCACCAACTATCTATAGGCTACGAGCTATATGCTAGGAGTTGTGGGTACATATGTGACCTGGCATATGTGGGGCTTTCTAAGCTGAGGACAAGATTGCACTCTAGGGCCTGGAGGAGATGATGAGCTGCTATATCTTTATCCTTAAAAGATATCTCAATTTTTCTTTCTAAAATTCAAAATTTTAAGGAAGTTAGGAAATTGGAAAATTCCTCTAGAGCATCATTCACCATGTTTTCATAAAACTATTGATGAATTAAGAGTAGGAAAAGGAAGCCACATTTGTGTTTATATCATGCTATTTTTCAAATTTTTCAGGTTTGTCAAGATACAGCACATGGCTCTCTAAGCACTTTCCTTCTTTAATTTTTAGATCCAGACATTTTTGCACAGAAATTCGGTTCTTATGGTCTTCATTCCTTTTCACTTACTCTTCAACAAGTGACTCTACATAAGATATTTGACATTTAACATAAATTTTATTATTTTTTCATAAACACAGGAAGCTGTATTTTGCTAGGTATAAACAAAATACTTAATTTCAGTTTGATTCCATCAAGTAGTATATATGCTTATATGCCTATCTGTGTGAATGCTACTTTTGGTAAAACAGATTTGTTTCTGTTCTAAAAAAGTTTACTGGTGTAACATGTGAACTGAAGAGTAAGGAAAGAAAGATACACATGACATTCAGCATGAACAAAATAGTCATCCTTGGATAAAAAGCTGAGTGAATAACAAGTTTACCACACACATGAATAATGGATTCTTCCCATAATTCTTTTTCTTCCAGTGTTTAAGTTGCATTCGTTGGTACTAAATATTTTATAAATTAATATTTCAGGAAAAGTAACATCTAATACTTACTAGAAAACATCTATGTGATTTGTATGTATCACACATTTCTTAATTTTTACATAATCTTGATAATTAAGAACAATTATTTACACTATACAAATGAGAAATTTAAAGCATTGTAATTTTGTGTATCTTCCTTAGTCACACACCTATAATTAAGTGACTGAGCCAGGATTTGTACCCTTTCCTTCCGGACTGCAAAGTCTAGGAATTTTAGAATACCTTGTACTTTCTCATTCTATTTGCCATATAAACCATTATTATCTTCCAGTTTATATAAAAGGAATAAACTAATTTGATTTATCTCAATCTACATTGCACTTAGTTCACTTATATTAGAAACACGTAAAAGATCACCCGTTGCTACAATTTTATACTTCTTTGCATGTCTGTAAGTAGCTTGTGATGGCATCAAAATGGGATTGATTTAAGTATCGTTATTCAGAGTCCTGGTTTCACATTTAAACACTAGTCTTCTTTGCCAATGATTCATATCTTGAGGTTCAAGAAATCTATTATTAAATTTATTAACAACACATATAATATCATAAATGCCCAATGGACATTATTGGTAGCGAGCCAAGTGAGTTAAGTTTATAAATATTCCTCATCTAGAAGTTTCCATAAAAACACATGAAAGATATTTTCCTATGAAATTCTTACTTAAATGTGTTTAAGCAGCTAGACACAGAAGTCATCCTGCTAGTAAAACTCAACTTAAGATGTAAAAGTCACTTTTGCTTTTCATTGCAAAAACTTAAAGAACACATACTTTCGTTGTCTGTAGAAAATCTGAAGCAAATTGTTTCCTGTAGAAAATGAATACCAACTTGGGTAAATATGTAGGGGATCTTTTTTTTTTTTGCCAATTTTTCACAAGAGCCTGAAAAACTTCTTTTCCAAAAATAAAATGTTAACTTTATTATTATATTGGAAAATCAGAAAGTGATTCTAAGACACAACTAATCAGATATCTCACTGGTGGTGATGACGATACAGTTATTGATCTGCTTGCATAGTGCTGACAATGTGACAGAGTTTACAGCTGAAAAAAGACTGGGTTTAAGGTCATCACGTAGTTTAGACAAATAGATGCATAGAAAAGATGATGCAAATCCAGTGTGTAGTCCTTCAGGTCGACCCAAACTTTGGCATCTGCTGCTGGATTCAAACATTTTTCTTTGTGGCTGAATAATGTGTTAGATAAAAGTTACAGATAGATACCATTCAGTTAAACTTTGGAATGATTAATTAAGGAAATGAAGCTACTATGAAATAAGAAATAAGCCACTGAGAGCATACACACCACCTCTAAGAATGGCTGTATATTTTTAACTACCTCCATAGCCCTATTACAGCACCAATTGCAATGCATTTTCATGATTGTTATTTCTGCCTGCTGTTATCTGTCCATTTCTGAGAGAGAAGTGTTGAGGTATTCAACATGATAATGGGTTCATCTATTTCCCCTTGCAGTTGTATGAGTTTTTGCCTCATGTAATTTGATGCTCCATTGTTAGGATACACACATTAAGAATTGCTATGTCTGCTTGGAGAAGTGACCTCTTTGCCATTACATAGTGCCCTACTTTATCCTTGATAACTTCTCTTACTTTAAATTAGTATAGCTACTCCTGTTCATTTTGCTTAGTATTACCTGGTATGTATTTCTCTACCCATTTACTTTGTATATGTGTGTGTGTGTGTGTGTGTGTGTGTGTGTGTGTATCTCTTACCCATGTAATTTTTCTTTTCTTTTTTTTTTTTCTACCCATTTACTTTTAATCTATATGTATCTTTATATTTAAAGTGGGTTTCCTACACTAAATGTATAGTTGGGTCGTGTTTTTTGAGCTACTCTGACAATCTCTGTCTTTCAGTCAGTGCATTTTTAGATTATTGACATTCAAAGGGACTACTGATACACTTGGATTAATGTCTACCATATTCATTATTTTTTTTTATTTGTTGCTCTTGTTCTTTGTTCTTATTTTTGTCTTCTGTTTTTCTGCCTTTTGTGGTTTTGATTAAGCAATTCATAATATTTCATGATTTCTGCTTTCTTGGCCTATCAGTTACGCATTTTTAAACTTTTTTTAGTGGTTGCCCTGCAATTTGCAATATACATTTACAACTAACCCAAGTCTACTTTTAAATAACAATATACCACTTCGTGGGTAGTGTGAATACTTTATAATAACAAGATGATTTTAATTCCTTTCTCCTGTCCTTTGTAACATCATTTCACTTGTATATAGGCATACTTAAGCAGTTATAGAAATATATATATGTATACACACACATACATAATCAAATATAGTGTCACTGTTTTTATTTTGAACAAAATGGTATCTATTAGATCAATTAAGAACAAGAAAAACAATTTTTAAAATTTTACCTTTACTTATTCCTTCTTCAATGTTTTTCCTTTAGGTAGATTGGAGTTTCTGATCTATAATATTTTTCTTCTCTGAAAAGCACTTGTTTTAACATTACTTTCAAGGAAGGTCTACTAGCAACAAATCCCTCAATTTTTATTTGTCTGAGAAAGTCTTTATTTCTCCTTCACTTTTCAAGGCTAATTTTTCAGAGTATAAAATTCTAAGCTGGTATTTTGTTTTATTTTGCTTTTTTCCTCAGCACTTTAAATATTTTATTTCACTCTCTCCTTGCTTGCATGGTTTTCTGAGGAAAAGATGGATATAATGCTCATCTCTGTTCCTCTGTTGGTAAGGTGTTTTTGTTCCTCTGAATTCTTTTAGAATTTTTTTTCTTTTTATTTGCTTTCCCATAATTTGAAAGTGATGTCCTGAGGTGCGGTTCTTTGACATTTATCCTGCTTGCTTGGTATTCTCTGAACTTCCCAGATCCATGGCCTGGTGTCTGACATTAATTTACAGAAATTCTTGGTCGTTATTTCAAATATTTCTGTTCCTTTCTCTTTCTTCTCCTTCTGGTATTCCCATTACATTTATGTTACATCTTTTGTGGTTCTTCCAGTTCTTAGATTTTCTGTTCTACATTTTTAGTCTTTGTTCTCTTTGCTTTTCTGTTTTTGAGGATTCTTTTGATATATCCTCTAGGTCAAAGATGTTTTCCTCAGTCATGTTCACTCTACTAATATATCCATCAAAGGCATTCTTTCATTTCTATTATGGTATTTTTATCTGTTATTTATTTTTGGTTCTTTGTTACGATTTCTATCTCCTCTCTTTATATTGCCCAACTGTTCTTGCATGTTGCCTACTTTATCTGTTAGAGCTCTTAGCCTATTCACGAAAGTTGGTTTAAATTTCCAATCTGATGATTCCAACGTCCCTGCCATGTCTGGTTCTGATGCTTGCGCTATCTCTTCAAATTGTGTTTTTTGTCCTTTAGTGTGCATTGTAATATTTTTCTTGATAGCCAGACATGATGTATTGCTGTAAATGGCACTTTAGGAAGTTAGTGGTAAGGTGTAGGGGGAGTAGAAATATTCTATAGCCCTGTGATTACATCTCAGTCTTTTAGTGTGCTTATACTTCCTGACTGTTTACTTTGCAGGTTTTTTCTCAGTTTTTTCTCCCTCCTTTGGTGGGACAGGATGGCTAGAGTGGTCTAGAAGTTAGCTATTTTCCTTACCCAGGTCACATAGGTTCTGATAATACCCCAGCAGGTTAGGCTCTGGTTAAATAGTTGCCCTTGAGGGTAGAACATGGTATTCTGGAATATTACAAACTAGTTTCCTTTTTCCTCCCTGTGTTGGAGACCTGAGGGAATTTTTCTCAGATATTTATTGTGGAAACTTGGTAGAACTCTTTGGGAGCAAATCTCATAATATTGTGGGGTCCCTTCCATAACTGGATCCTCCTGGAATTTTTAACTCTCTGAGTTATCCATACTCAGCCTCCAGCAATTTGTCAATTACAGTGTAGATGTTTCCTACCCAGAACAGGTTCCCTTGAAGATTTCTGTTTGTGAGTCTCTGCTTCAGTAAGTCGTAACTCCCTCTATGTGGTGTCTGTCTCCTCAGCCTTGAGGGTTGTGGCTTTCCCTGTATCCCTCCTCTCATGAATCCAAGAAAATTGTTGATCTTCATGCTGTTCAGCTTTTTACTTGTTAGGACGAGATGGCAACTTCCAAACTCCTTACACGCAGAGCCAGTAACCAAAGTCTATTTCCCACTCATAGGTCTCTTTACTAAGACTGTGATTTTTCAAAGCACAATGATCCTGTTTTATTCCACTCTGCATCCTTCAGTGGTTCAAGTGTCATGGAAGGCCATCACCTATGAAAGTGTTGTGAATTAAGAATATTTAACTATCATTAAAGTATTTAAGTTATTAAATCACTAGTATACTTTCTTCCTTCTGCTCATCACACGTTATGAAATCAATTTCAATAGGACCTATCTGGGATGCAGGTGAAAATTTCCTCTTTGAATGGCATGCAAGAGTAGATGAACTAAAAGCACTCTAGAATATTACAGTGAGAACTGCCAAAGATGAACTCTTCCAGAAAAGCGACAAAACACTGGCAAAAACACGTCAAAATTATGGTTGACTTCTTGAATGTAGTGTATGCCAGGATAAAATGCAATGGCATCTTTAAAGTATTGAAAAAATATTCTCAATATTGAATTCTATACCTAGTGAAAATAGCCTTCAAAAATAGTGGTGGAAAAGAGATTTTTTTCAGATAAATGAATTGAATTGCCACCAGTGAACAACTAGAGCATTATCATAAAAAATATAATTCATTGTATAAAATATAAAACAAGAATCTACAAGCCTGTATTTATATAAGAAAGAGGATAATTACATAATTTTGCAATCTTTGTGGATTTCTTATTAATACAATGAGAATAATTGTATCTATAGAGTTGAGAAAATTTGCAGATAGCACATTAACTATGTTTTCAAATTTATCACTACCAATATGAGAACAGATCAATTTTGTCTCTCCTGCTAAAATGTCAAGAAGAAAACATAACTTCTGTGGCATTTTGGCCAAAAATGCATTACTCGACCCTCATCCTGAGAAAACATCAAACAAGCTTAAAATGCAAGACATTTCATAAAATAAGAAAAAAGTGTAATCTTAAAGAATGTCAAGGTGATGAAACATAAAAGATGAGAAAATAATCCAGATTAAAGAAAAGTAATGAGACACTAAAGTCAAATGAAATATGTGATCCCAAATTATATTTTAAAAAGGAGGAAAAATAGCTATACATCTGCAAAGTATCAGACATTTGAATATAAACTATTTGATAGTCAAGAATATTTTTCAGTGTTAAATTCCCTAATTTTAATAAATTAACTTTTTTAAAGAGAGTCGTCTCTTCTCAGAAAATACTTAAGTATTAAAGGATGAAGGAGTACAAATTCTCCAATTTGCTCTCAGTTGTTTACTTGCACACACACACAAACACAAAGATTTACAATATGCATTTTTAAACTTCCCACTCTACTGTCAAAATACATCATACCACTTCATATATAATGTAAATCCAGCAACAGTGTACTTAACTTCCCTCTCCTATTCTTTGTGCTAATGCTTTTATACCTTTTACTTCTATACATCTTATAAACTGTACAGTTCTTCAACATTATTCTTACTTTAAACAGTCAATTATTTTTAAAGATACTAAAATTAAAAATAAAATATTTTATATCTACCTCCATATTTCATAATTCACTGCTCTTCTTCTGTCTGTGAAGATCTGAAATTCCTGTATGCAGCATTGTCTCCCAGTCTGAAGACTTTCCTTTAACATTTCCCACAAAGCAACTAATGATACAATTCTTTGGTTTTGCTTGTCTAAAAAGTTCTTCATTTCACCTTAAATTGTATAGTACAGTTTTGCTGGATATAAAAATCTAGAGTATCCAGATTTAAGTATATTTTCTTTCAGTACTTATAATAAACCTTTGACTTCCATTTATTCCAATTAAAAATTGACACCAGAAACTAACACAACATTGTAAAGCAACTATATTTCAATGATAAAAAATACAGATTACAGGGGAAAAAAATGAACCATCATTCTTATTGCTATTGTCCTATATAATGTTTCTCCACACCTGACGTATGGCTTTTCAGATTTTTCTCTTTATCATTGATTTTCAGCAATGTGATTAAAATGTACCTTGGAGAGGTTTTCATGTGTTTATTCTGTTTAGGCTTTACTGACCTTGAATTTCTGCATTTTTTCAATGTATGTCCATATCAATATGTATATGTGTGTCTATTTATCTATCTATCTATCTTTCTAATCCCCAGGAAAATATTACAGGTAGGCTGGGAACAGAAATATAGATTTGGGAGTTATCACATACAAGGATCACTGAGGACATAACCCTGGGGGACATCATAATTTAGAATTATAATAGGAAAAGAGGTTCTATAAGAATGCTGAGGAAATACAGACCTCAAAGTCAGAAAAAGACCAGGTGACTATGATATACTGGAATATTATCCTACAACACAATTAGGTCAAATTTCAGATAACTAGATATATCTATATATTCAGTAAAAACCTATTGAATCCTCATAGGTCTCTGTGCCAGTCCCTAGGACAAAAGGAATAAAAAGATGCATAGGACATGGACACTGTCTTTTTTTTCACTTTCATTTTCTTATTGAAGTATAGTTGATTTATGTTTGATTGCATTTTTAGTTGTATTCAAATTTGAAAATAAATTCACCCATTATTCCTTCAAATAATCATTCTGCACTCTTTCCCACCTGCCGTTTTACCATGGGACTCCAATTACTTCACAATTAAATACTCAATATCTTTCCATGGGTACTGAGCCCCATTCATGATGCACTATCATTTTCTCTCTCTCTCTTTAAAAATAGCTTATAATTCTTTGTCTTCATGTTTACCCATCTTCTCTTCAGTACCGTTTTATTTGCTTTTAAGCCCATTCCCTGCATTTTCCCCAAATTTTCAGATTTTGTATTTTTAGCTCTGGAAGTTAAATTTGCTGATATTTATAGTCTCAATTTCTCATCTTGCTGTATGTTTTCCATAATCCTTGAACATGTTTACAGTAACTCTTTAAAGCCCTTTCTTTTGCTGTTCCATTTTCTCTGCTATTTCTAGTTCTGTTTCTATGACTGCTTTTTATCCTATGGTTCACACTTCATTGCTAGTTTACCACTTGTTGTCTGGGTGCCAGATAGTATGTTTGTTACGTTATTGAATATTAGTGTTATGTTGTGTCTTCAAAGCATGTTGAAAGTTTGTTCTATTTTTTTTTTTTCTGGTTGATTCTTAAGGTACTTGCTGATCACATTGATTTTTATGAAGTTGAATTTTAAACTTTATCAGGATGCTGCTAGCCTAGCTTTACTCTCCTCCTACTTTAGACATCCTACCAACATGTGACCTTCTGGGATCCCTACTGAATTACCTGCATGGTAAGTGAAGTCTCTCTACCAGAGCTAGTTGGAATGATAATGTCTTCCAGCCCTGTATGTGTTCTGAGGATTTTTCTGCAAATGTCTGCCTGATTGATAGCTTTTGGTTGATTTGTTGGTTTTTCCCAGTCCTGTGAAGTTTCTCTATGCATGTGCAGTTTAGAAATCAGACAGACTCAAGGGACCCCCTGCAGCGTTTTGGAACTCTTTCTCTGAGTAACTCCTTCATCTCCATTACATAGTCCCACAGATTCCAGCCCTGCTGGTTTCTCTGAACTCTCTTTCTTCAGCTCAGTGAAACACCTTTTCATCATCTCTGTGGCTCTCCCCTCCATGCACAGCAGTAGGAACAAGTATTTCCAAGAAAAAGACAAGCTTACTTGTTTGTTCCTCTTCGCCCATGGTGCCAGTTTTTTTGTTGACTATTGTCTGTTATCTAAAAGCAGATATTTATATACTTTGTCTAGTTTAATACTTCTATGCAGTGGCAGAGGGAAATCCAGTTTTGGTTACTTCAACATAACTGCAACTAGAAGCTTCCATATAGATTCATACAAAATTCAAATTATATGCAGTGGGTTAGAGCACTTGGCACTCTGAGCATGAACACGGTGGTCTCCCGTATGTAGAGGACTCCAAATGTTTGCTGTAAGACCACTCAGTCTTTGTTGCCTAACATTTGGCCTCTGCTTGATACTTTAATCTCAATATAATATTTAATATATTAGAAATAAGCTTCCTCTTTCAGCACCTTCAAGTTTTGGTTAATGCTACATGTATTTATGAACATAGACCATGTTTTTAGAATAAAAGTCAGTTTATATTTGTTTATAACTTGTTTAATAAAAAGCAGTTTTTATTCTAATAAAAATAAAGAGCAGTATTCTCAGCTAAGAAGAGCATGTGGACTTTTGAAGATTGTCTATTTTCTGGACTGCCATTGGGATTGTGCAGATTGCATTAATTTACTTAGTATTTCTCAGCTTCATGTGTGTCATGACTGACTATGGCGTTTTTGGACTCACAACATTCTAACAAATGTTCTGCATTGAAATATATTGAGTGAAGTGAACTTGTTGTGCATCTTTGGGTTAAAGGGGGAGAAGAGAATAGGTGGTTAGGTTGCTAAGTGCCCTGAGTTTTCAAATGTAGTCCCAATCATTGTCATTCTTCTTCTAGCTCATTGTTGCACTTTTTGGTCTCTTGAAAGGTCAGTATCTGTAAATTGCAAGTTGTTCTCAAGACATTCTTCTTCCTTTTACTACACTTGAACTGTAGTGTTACATATGTGAAGTATATTTAGAATTTATCAAAATTACCTGTATTATAGGTCCCTGATCTTATCAAGTGCTCATGTGCTTAAACATGTTCTGCATTCTTCCACACTGTAAAGGTCAGTTTGAATTCCTACCTTTTTATCTACCAATGTCCATCTTAGCTGTATATAAGACTGTATATATATGTATATGAATCCTAACTGGTTAAATTATATGGCATCTCTAAATATTATAAATCAATGGCAGATATGTTAGTAGGTTTTATAGTGGCTTAAATATTGATCTTTTCCTCCTCACTTAATGCAACCTTATTTATTTCTATAGAGAAACAGATTGTTTGAAGATATAATTAGTTAAGGCTACTGGGATCAAATAATCCTGGACTTAAGGTGTTCCATGGAGTGATACAGAGATAAGAAGGCCATGTGAAGATAAAGCAGAGATTAGAGTTAAGCAAGCAGAGTCAAGGAACACCTGGGACAACCAGAAGTTGGAAGAGACAAGGAAGCATTCTTTTCTAGAGACTTCAGAAAAGCAGGGCTCTGCTGACACTTTGATTTTGAACTCCTAGCCTCCAGAGAATAAATTTCTGTTATTTTAAGGCACCAAGTTGTGGTAATGTGTTACAGCCTAGGAAAGTCATATAGGTATGTTTTAAAAAATATTTCAAGGAATGGTGGAGAATAAATTAAGATACACACTGGTATATATATAAAATAAATACACAACAAGAATTCACTGTACAGCACAGGGAACTATACTTAATATTTTGTAATAACCTATAATGGAAAGGAATCTGGGAAAAAAATATATATAGTAGTTAACATTTGCTACATATAAAAATACATAAAAACAAATTTTTTCTGTATATATAGGAAACTATATTCAATACCTTGTAATAACCCTTGATGAAAAAGAATATGAAAATGAATATATGTATGTATATGCATGACTGAGACATTGTGCTGTACACCAGAAACTAAACATGTATATAACTGAATCACTTTGCTGTATACCTAAAACTAACACAATAGTATAAATCAACTATATTTCATTAAAAAAAATGAAAAATAAAATACATTACAAAAATTCTTTCACATGCCTTATATTAACCTATCCATCTTTAAGGATCACGTATAAAATATACTTCTTATGACAAAACATAGAAATGACATAAATATCCATAAAGGCAGAATTGACTAAAACAATAGAACACATCATCCAATTAAATTTTGACATGCAATTTTATGGTGGATTTTGATAACTCTTTGATGTCGTGCTGATTCCATAGCTGACACGACCATGCTAAGCCTTTAAAGATGTTGAGATTGCCAGTCAATTACTTTCAACTCTTGATTCTTCTCCAAAATGTCTTATGATCACAACTCCAATTACAGGCAATTTCAAAACAGAATTTTTATGCATGGGCGTTTATGGGTGAGAGAGAGGCTATTCTACTTTTCCCAGCTTTCCAAGAATAAAGAACTCTGTAATTGACCCAATCAACTTGGAAATTACTGTACCAAATACTCTTGCTAAGTGCATCTTTACATGATACTAATTGAAGAAGAAACTAGGTTTTGATACCATCTCATTATCTGCAGTGAAGTGACCACCATCCAGTAGGATAACATTACTTAAATCTGTGAGCTCCACAAGAAAATAATAGGCAATTCTTCCAATAAAGGGTTATGTGGTGAAAAATATGTCATTAAATTTAAATGTGTTTCTTTATGAAATCCTTATAGTCTTTAAGAAACTAGTATGTATTATGAATCTTTATTTAGAAAAGTATGCATTATTTCTCAAACTTGTTTGCCCTTTGAACACCCTTTCCATAGATACAGTATCTATAGCAACTCCAAGAAGTGGTGCTCTGAGGAGAATAGTTTGGAAATAGTTATCCAGTGATGGGTGGTATCCTGGGCTTTTACAGTAATAACAACATAATATTTACTCTAATATAATACTTTCTTACTCTCATAATACTTACATGATAGTCTTACATAATACTTTGTTTCAGGCACTATTCTAGATATTCTAATTTTATTACATTATTTAATCTTCTCAACAAATTGGTGACATAGGTAATATTAATATTTCCATTTATCATATTTAAATAAGATACCCAATGTATCATTCCTGGTTAGTGTTAGAGTAGGAATCTGGAACCCAGGTAACCTGGCTACATTGTTTTTAGATTTAACTTGCAACAAAACTTGTGGGCAAATATTGCAACCTGATAAAGGCAAGAATAAGCTTAGATACTTGCAGTTGAATATAAGTGAAAAGTCTGCCTTAAACTAACAAACACATTAAGAAATGTATCAGTTCCACAAAATGGGACTCTGGAAGTAGGGCAGCCTGTATAATTGGAGGTACAATGGCTTAGGGATGTCATCAAGAATCCAGCATCTTTCTCCCTCTTTACTTAGTTGCCCAAGGTAATATTTTTCTTAATGTTTGTAGGATGGTTGACAGCAGCAATCAGTGCTGAGGGTTTTCAGAAAGAGATAGAAGTAGAGATGTAGAAATAATATATATTTCTAAAACCACCCAATAAAAGCCTTCAGTCTTCTACTGCTTGAATCACCTCTGAACAGATTATTATGGCAAGAGGCATGAAGGTTGCTAATTATCTTAAGAAACCTGAGCTGATCACTGGAAACCTGGATGGGGTTACATTCATTGTTTGAGACCAGTGATGGTCAAGTCCTAGATTTGAGAGTGCAGTCAATCCCACCCAACACCAGAGCAGCTACACAATGTACACAGAATCAACTGGATGATGAGGAAAGAATCAAGGACCCACCAAAGCCACTGTAGTGAACACACGATTATGTGTATATTTAATATTTAAAAATTAACAACTCCAAGTAAATGAGAAATTATCTCTGTTTAATTAATAATTATTTTTAAATAACTTGCTATTTCGTATGAGGATAACTTTTAATTTCAACTGGCATATCAAGGATCTGAAGAAATTCTGCTCTCTATGGATTTATAAATCTATGATTGCAGAACTCATAAATTTAATTATGTGCTTTGGGAAAGAAATGAAATGAGAGAGAGGAACAGGGTAAAACTGAACACTCTAGGATGATTGAAAATTTGAAATAAAAATTAGAAAAGTTGGGGAAAGGTATAGCTCAAGTGGTAGAGTGCATGCTTAGCATACACAAGGTCCTGAGTTTAATCCCAGTACTTCCTCCAAAAATAAATAATAAAATCTAATCACCTCCCCTCTGCCAAAAACATAATAAATAATTTTTTTTTAATTGGGAAAGTAGAGGTGGTAAGCCTATTGATTAATTTACTTCATCCTGAGATAGTAATATTTCCTCTGGGTTATTTATAAGAGTACCAGTAAGACATCTCCCAAAGTACAGATGAGTTGGATGTTGCAATGACATAGATTCAGATATGTCTGTGCTCAAGTTCTGACCATGCCATTTGCTAGCTGCATTATTTTGGACAAGTAATGGTTTATCACTCTCTTTCCTCACTTGTTAGACACTATAATAATAGAAGCGGCTTCAAACTGTTGTTGTAAAAAAGACTTAATGAGATAATGTATATAATGTTCAGTGAAATGCCTGACATTTGTAGGCTCAGTGAATGCTTGCTATTAATTTGGTTTAGATTAACAAAGTGTTAGACTTCCTAAGATTTTATGCAAGCTGGAGTCTGCAGAGCCATCTCTCTGCCTGTTATTTCTGATAGTCTGTTTAAATTTCTCCTATCCCCTGTCATTGTTTCTATTCGTGAAGATTTAAAAGAGGAGTGATACGAACAAGGATAAACAAGTTGTTTTGGCATTCGTATAAACAGACTTTCATCTTTGATTTGCTTTCCTTTTCCAGGCATTTATTTGCATAAGGACAAAAAATAAAAGCTCCTAAGGGCTACATGCCATGCAATCAGAGGAAAAGTAGGCATGACTTTGAAACTTAATGATCAAAGCACTAGGGATGCCATATTAGGATGCCCCCAAATCTTCAGTTTTGTGAAGAGCTAATGATGGGCTTCATGTGATGTTAACAGGCTTTAATTTAAAGGCAAAATATAGCATGGGCTAAAGAGAAATCCAACATAACATGTTCAAAGGTAACTGATCACTCTTATTTATCATCAAATGAGGTTATAACCATTACTGATCTTCAAACATAATGAATTCAAATATCTAGTGAGGAGTTGGGCAATTTAGAATCATCACAATAAGGCAGACCTTTTGGAATCACATGCACCCAAGTCATCTGCTCCTGTCACCTTGGGCAAGCTGTTTAATATCTGGGAGGAGGATCCTGTACCCTCATCTGATAAACTGGTATAATACTATAGATCTGAGATATTTTTTTAAGCATGTATAAGTATATATAAAGCCTGTGTGGCATCAAATAGGCACTTATTATTTGCATACATTTTTTACATAAGTTTATTTCTTCATTTATATCACTTGTAAAAACAGACAAAGCAGCTAACAAGTATATATATATCTCTTAAATAATATGTACAAATACAGGGAAAGGGCAACATGGCAGAGTAAGGAGACCCCGAGCTCACCTCCTCCCACAGGCACACCAAATTTAGAACTATTTACAGAGTAATTATTAATGAAAAAGCCTGGAAGACTAGCAGAAAATATCTTTTACAACTAAAGATATAAAGAAGAAAGGACAATGAGGCAGGTAGGAGGGGTGGAGATGCTGTATAGTCAAGACCCATACCCCCAGAAGTGTAACCCACAAACAGGAGAATGACTACAATTGCAAAGGATCTCCCCAGGGAGTAGGCAGTCCAAGCCTCACGTAAGGGTCCCGCACCAGGAATACAAGTCTCCAGAATTTTGACTTTGAATGCCAGTGAAACTTGCTTTTTGGAGAGCCAGAGGGCTATGAGAAATAGAGGCCCTGCTCTGAACTAGTGGGCAAAAAATTTCCCATGTTCCAGAACCCAGAGAAGAAGCAGTGGTTTGAAAGAAGCCTAAATCAGATCCACCTGATGATCCTGGAGAGCCTCCAGGACAGGCAGTAGGCAACTGGAGCTCACCCAGGGTCAGACAGTGGTGGCAGCCATGTTGGGGAGCTCGCGCTACCTCGAGGACACTGGTACTGGCAAGTGCCGTTTTGAAATTGTCCCTTCAGCTTATTAGCACTGGGACTCAGCCCCAACACCAGCCTGTGAAACCAGTGCTGGGACACCTCAGACCAAGAACAAGCTGGGCAGGGACAGGAGGCATGCTACTTTGGGACCCTCTGTGCCCCAGCCATTCTGGGACCCAAGCCTGTCCACCAGAGAGTCTAGGACCTGGCCCCACACACCAGTGCAATGATACTAGCCCTGGGACCACCTGGGCTTTGTCGCCAGAGACATTGGGAACTTTCTCCACCCATCAGTGGACAGACAGTAGACCAGGGACCAGCTTCACCCACCGGTAAGCTCTGCCAACCAGGGGGGAGTGTGTTGCTGGGGCACATGGGGTGTCTCCTACAAAATGTCACTTCTCCAACGTTAGGAAATATAACCAGTCTATCAAATACAAGGAAATAAAAACAGCAAATTAGGCAAAAAGAGTTGTCAGAGGAACATGTTCCAAGGCAAAGAACAAGATAAAACCTTAGAAGAACTAAGGGAAGTGGAGATAAGCCATTTACCCAATAAGGTTGAGGTAATGAGTGTAAGAAGGTTCAAAGAACTCAGGAGAAGACTGAAGGAACAGAAGGAGAAGTTAGAAGTTTTTAGTAAAGAGTGAGAAAATATAAAAAGGAAACAATACCAGTATTTCATTTACTGTAAATATGGGAAACAGACTGTCCTAAGAACACGCTAGACACTTCATGCTTCCTCACAGCAGCCCTAGGAGTTAGGCACGGTTATGAGCCTCACTCTGCAGATGAGGAAGTAGAGATAGACAGTGGTTGTGCTACCAAAAGCCTCATTAAACTTCAAAAAAATTTATCAAAACACATGTTTCAAGTAAACATTACATTTCTGCTTTATAACTCTGCTAATAGCGTTAATAGTATTTTTCATACAGATTTTCAAAACATAAAGCTCCTTGATATTATCGTCTGAAGGATTAACCAAAACTGTACAAATAACCTCCTACAGTTTTAGTACATTATTGAATTACCAAAAAAAAAATTTTTAATCCAGAATTTATTTTTAAGTATGGTATGATATAGAAACTTAATTTTACTCTAATAAAAGTTTATAGATCCCATAAAGCTAAGTGCATATTTCTCCTGCTAGCAGTATCATTTGTCACTTTATATCATGTTTTTGTAACTTAGGCAAATCTCTTTTTTGTACCTTGTTTCTTAACTGCTTTCTGAATTTTTCTACTATATTTGTAGGCCCAAATGAGCTTAAAATCAATTTATCAAAACTCATTAAAAATAATGAAATATTTTTCAATTTTGTTAAATATATAAATTATTTTGAGGTGATATATCATTTTTATTATATTGTCTTCTTGTTCAAGAACATTATCTCTCCATTTATTTGCCTAATATTTATGTTGATTAAGGTAGTATAATTTCATATTGTTCACATTTTGTGAAGTTAGTTCTTAGTATTTTTATTTGCCCTTTCTATTACACATCTGATATCTGATTTTTTATTAAATATAAAACTGTTATCAACTTATAACAAAGAAAATATATTTTTGAGAAATTTCTGAACACTACTATTATTTATTACTCCTGGTGAAAAATTACTAACATTGCATAAAACTGTGGTTTAAATTCCTGTATTCAAATGCATTACACTGTTTTTTTTTTCTCTTTAATTGCAATGTAAAGCAATTCAACCAATTTTAAATAATGTTGATTATGGTCTTCCTTTTATTCTTTTATTTTACTGATTAATACATTTCTAGTTTTTGTTGCCATTAGGTAACGTTTTGGTCCTTGATTTAAGACATTTTTATTCTTTAATAATGTAAAGGAAATATTTGTATATTCTTATTATAATATAAATAGATTTTATTGGAAAAAAATCACTGAATTTTATGAGAAGCTTTTGAATTTATCAAAACAATTATATATTAGTTTTATTTTCATTACCTGTGGAACATGAAGTATGATTTTGATAAATGAATTGCAAGTTTAATTCAAGATAGTTTTCTTCCATGATGTCACTGATTATCATTTAATTTCCCTTTAATTTGTTGCACTATGGACTGATGTTTCCTTCCATCTGAGCATAGATAAAGATCTCTAACTGACTGGACACATTTGTGGAGGTCTAGATGCACTAGACAGGCTGAATGCAAGGGCCACATTGCTAGCAAGGAGCATTCCCATTTCTCAATGGGTGGGAGATAATAATGAATTGTGATGAGAGGAGGAGGGGAATAAATGTACAGTGGGGAAAAATAATCTCTTCTAAGTCACTATTAGTGCCAATATTGTAGATATTATATGCCAAATAGATGTTTGTTCTTTCAGACCATATTAATTCCTTCGAGACTTAGAACGAAATGACTACAACATTGTTTTGAATGGCTCAACTGAGGTCCATAAATCCAGCAGCCTCTTGGAGACATTTCTCAGTTCTCTCAGTTCATCAAGATTAGAAGATCTCACAGTTTATCTAGTCATCTTTGTGTCATGTGCCTTCAAAATAAATAGAGGCCTCTCCACCCATCTGGAACGTATCAATCCACAAACAATTATAAATACACGTGGTATAGAAACACTTTATTAAGAATTCTGGAAGGTGCAGTCAAATGTGTGGGTTATAATTTTACTCTGTGTAGCTTTACCCTAGCCCGCACTTCCTAAAGCCATTGGAATACCGAGCCCTCTTCACTCTCACGGCCCTCAAGCCTCACTATTCCGTTCCTTGTAATTTTCTTAGTCTCGTGTGTCTGGTGCTCTTTCTTCTGCTGTTGAATGGCTTTAAAATGCAGTTCTTGTTCTTTACGCCGTTCACTGCTGCCACTAACTGGCTCACTCTTTCTACCACGATTTCCATTTCTTGCCTGGAATGAAGATTTCTCTCTCCACCAATGTCTAACCTTCTGTTCATTTCCCAAAGGATATACAAGATCTTTCTGTGCTTTATAGGCTCTTCTCTCAAGAAGTTTGAGATGTTTTCCTTCGACAGTCTCAGAGAACCATAAATGACAGCTTACAATCAAAAGTCTTCCATTTTTAAAACAGTAAATTGGTTTTCCAGGAACAACTCAGCAACCCTGTCATTACCAGACATATGAAAGTACTTTATAAATATCTGCCTTACCCATGGCATCTGTTACCTCTTAATATCAGCTATAAGCCTTGGAACCTTTCCTTTGTTTTAAGATCTTAATTTCTACATCTCAGTCCCTAATCATGAGTCCCAGTGTCCTTTGACTATGTTTTGCAATAGACCCAGGTCTACATGCATGTAGAACACATGTTGGTCCATCAGAATATCTTTGTATTCCCAAAGTAAGCTTATCAATTAAATTCCATCTTCATTACCACTATTTTACTTTGCGTTTATCTTGGTATATCTTTAGGGTCATCCCTACCTTCTAACCTTCTAAAAATATTCTAAAGGTCCTGTGGATCCATCAATTGACTAACTTTGTTAGTATGAGATGTAGCTTTGTCAGAGCCATGGTTAGTTTAATGATGATATGGCTTTACTGTTGGAAAAACATAGAGTTTAGAGAGTAGTTTCATAGAAATGATCTCATTTGATCTTTACAAGAGCACAGAAAAATGTGCTTCATTTTACAAGGGAAAATTAAAGTAAGACTCAAAGAAACTGAATGGATTGCCTATAGTTATATTGCCAGTGAGTGAAACAACTGGGCTTTTTCCTCAGACTTTCTGATGTTCTTTGCTAAATAATTCAATTCCCAAGGTGGATTTTTGGGCACCAGGAATTGTCTTAACTTGTTCACCCATGTCTTATTTGAATCTAAAGTTTTTTAACCAACTCATTCTTGCTCCAAGCTAATTCCTTCTCTTATATTGTCAGTATTCTCCTAGAAATCAGGGAGATTTAATTTAGCCCATTACTACTCCCCTTTTCCCATCACAGATACCCATTTGTTATGTCCTAATGATTCTAAACCTAAGTATTTCTTGAATTTAACCTCCTAACAACATCCCTACTTTCACTACCCTAGTTCAGAACTCAACTTTTCATGGAAATCACTGCACTGTCTTCCCAACTCATCATCTTCTCTCCAGAGATTTCCTGTCATTTACAGATCACAGTCAAACCTTGTTCAAATAAATACAAGATAATCTATGAACTGACTTCTTTCAACCTCACCAATCTAATCATGTGGCATTCCCTCCCTCATCGTCTATGCTTTTAGAAACCCTGAATTGCCTCCATTTTCCTCAGTTTACCAAGCTTTCTCTCATCTGTGTCCTTTCTGTAGACTGCTGTTTCTGTTAGACAAGTGTCTTTTCTTCATTTTTTTCACATCTCACTCCATTTTGTTGGTGCATCTCCTTTCTTATGCAACCTTCATGAACACCTCCTACATCTCTAGTTATTGTGTAAGGGACTCTTTGGTGTGGCTACAATGTCACAAAACCCTGTGCATATGGCTATTACTGTACTTAGAGCATTACTTGATAAGACTTTCATTATCTTTTAATTGGCTCACAGTATGTATTTATCTCTTTATCTGATAATTACATATTCATATCAGGTAACTTGTCTGTTTCTATGTTCTTGCCTCTAATTAAACTGCAGGCTTTTAAAGGGGATTATTTTCATTCACTCCTCACTTCTTCTAGCAGACTAAAGGAACTCCTTTGTGGAGATGATGTAAAACTATGTATTTATTTATTATTTATCTATCTCATTATATAATTTGTAAACAGGAACTATGATCATTAGTATATATATGCATATATCCATAAAGGTGCACACACAGAGACTATCATCTATGTACCAATACACATATATGATGCAGACATACACAACACACATACAAAAATATGTACGTGTACATGCCATATATTTGTCTTCTCTCTCTCTGAGAGAATATATTTTTCCTTGAATTTTTATGTGTGGAATATAAAGATTGGTGGAAGTAGCTATACAAAACTCAACATCTGATTCCAAAATGTAACTCCTCCTCTGGGGATATGCTTGTGGGGAGCCCGTGGAGATTTGGGAGCTGAGTACGAATTAGGACAGGAGGATTTGGAGCAAGCTGCAGGTGTATCTCTGCTCTTCTCTGTTTAGGATTATGGCTAGGGTTCTTTTCAGATCCAGCTGTCTACAAGGTGACATGCTTTCTGTCATCTTCCCCACATTGCTTTATAATCTACTAATGTAGGTAAACTTAAGGAGCCTAGAAAGGCCAAACTGTAGAAAAACAATCATGAAGTCGGGGTCTTAGTGAGGTGAATGTACAGAAGCAAAGTGCAATTTCATTCTGATATTGCAAATAATTGTCACATGCTAAACCCAAATGTATTCATTAAAGAGTTTTTAGGATATAAATGAAATAAGTAATGATGTTTTAAGCACTTAATATATACAGATATTTGTAGATTGTTAAATGAGGGGATATAGTATCTAATCACTTGGAAAGTTTGTTGGACTTTTAGATAAGCTATGAACACGCTATCCTTTTTCTCATTTAAAATGAAGGCATTCAGGTTTCCACGGTCTGAAATTTTGCCAATACTTTAGGTAAAAAAATTATATTTGTATATTTAGAAGAATGCACACACACACACATATATAGTTACACATATCATATATATGTTATATATATCATACATATTTACATATGTATCTGTATATATACATGTGTTTATATGTGTGTATATATAATATCTAATATTTATATATCATAAGGACCAGAGCCTTAGTGCAGTCCTATTCTTTAATACTATTTTCCTAATTATAGGATATGAATGATTTCACAGAAATTTCACTCCCTACTTATTAAATAAGCCTACATTAGAATATTATTCTATTGTAATTTTATTAGACTATATGTTCTAATGATAGAATATATATGCTGATCATATTCTTATATCTGTATGTCAATTTAATCATTTTCTTAGTCTCTTGTAATAACAGCCTCCATCCTATGATCAAAATACCTCCTTTCTAATTATATGTAATGTATTGAATGCACTGCCTTTCTGAGTTTATTTAAGTCTGTGGAGAGGGATATTACGTTTAGGAGAAAGAAAGACTCGGCACTTCCCATTGCCTTGTGCTTATGTGTGGCTGGGACCTGCACGGCCTTCCAGCTCTCTGTAAGACCGGAATAACAGCTAGCAAGTGCCACTTCCCCCAAGTCAAGGTTCTCACTAAATCCGAATGCCAAGCACCCCATCTTCTAATTAATGGCATCCGCAAATTCCCAGTCTAGAATTTCCTTTGATTTAGTTCATCTTCGAGCTTAAACTGTTCTTTAGGGAAGAAAGTATCCTCATTTCATCAATCCTAATAAAGCTCAATTTATTCAAATCCCTTGCAAGAACTTGAGTGTCTCACATTTAAAACATAGTGATTATTCCTAATCCTTGTTAAGCAAATTACTCTAACTACCATATTGCTGACTTCTACAGGAGTGTAGTCAGAGTTGAGGGAATTCTTTTTCTCTAGCTTGAAAGTATTATAGTATAATGAACACGGCTCTAGATCAGTGGTTCTCATACTCAACATCTAAGCAAAAGCATCAGAATCACCTGGAGAGCTTATTAAAACACAGGCTCCTGAGCCTCACCCTTAGACGATCAGATTCAGTAGGTCCAGGCTGGGGCCCAAAATGTGCATGTCTAACAAGATCCTAGGTGAGGCTGAGCTGCTTTTCCCAGACTGCACTTTGAGAACAACTGCTCTAGATTAAAAATCTGACACTCTTGCTTCTTATTCTTTGCTGTTCTCCTGAATATTTAACTTTAAGTTTGCCTCTTACCTTCCCTAAGCTTCAGGTTTCTCATCAGCCCTTGTAACACAATCTAATGCTCATTAGGACGACATACGGGCTAAGGAGCTGAGGTAAGAAGAAGCGAGCACACGAATGGATGATGGTCAGACCATATATAACAGCAGAACCATGCAAAGGACTGCATGTTTGTGTCCCTCTTAAATTAATATATTGAAATCCTAATGGAAGAGGGTGTAGCTCAAGTGGTAGACTGCATGTGTAGCATGCACAAGGTCCTGGGTTCAATCCCCAGTACCTCCTCTAAAAATAAATAAGTAAGCCTAACTATCTCCCCCTCAAAAAAATTAAAAATATATTGAAATGCTTTCCCCTGATGGGATGATATTAGGGGACGGGGACTTTTGGAAGTCATTAAGTCAGGAGGGTGGGCTTCTGTAAAAGAAACTCAGAGGGCTCTCCCTCCCCTTCCTCCATGTGAGGACACAGGAACAAGACGACTGTGTGTGAGGAAGCAGGACCTCGCCACACACTGAGGCTGCCAGCTCCCTGACCTTGTACTTCCCAGCCTCCAGGCCTGTGAGAAACAAACATTGTTTATGCTACCCAGTCTCTGGTACTTTTGTTATAACACCTGAACATATAATGACAAGCTGACCCAAAACCTCCCAGCAATCCACCCAGGGAGTCAGACCACAACCTCGGCACCAGCTGGCCCAGAACATCAAGACTAGGGCAACAGCTCCAGGCTTTCCTATGTTTTGCCCCTGCCTCTAACCCCAGGATCAACGAGAGAAAGATGACCTCCAAAGCAATCACAGAAGATGCTTCCTTTCTCGTTCATCCAACTCAGCTGCCTCATGCCAAAAATCTCCAAATGAGACATAGCTGAAACCTTCCCCTTTTTTCACCATAAAGCTTTCCTGCTCTTCTGACTGCCTTTGAGTCCCTGCCAAACGCAATTGACGGTGGCTGACTCGCCTGCCGTAGTAAGCTCTGGATTAATAGCCTCTTTTTCTCCACTTCTGGGTGGTCTTCATTTATTCCCACAGCTAATGCTGAACGAGTTATACCTCAATAAAGCAAATTAAACTTAAAAAAGTAAAAATGGACCTACCATACGACAAATCGATTCTGCTCCTAGGTATTCCCCCCAGGGAAGTGAAAGCATATATCCAAGTGAAAATATAAGAATACTTACACAATATTTATTTGTTCTTGTCAAAAACCAGAACCACCCATAATGTCCTTCAACAAGCGAATGGATAAACAAATCGTGTGATATCCATGAAGGGAAATAATACTCGTAATAAAAAAGAACAGTCCACTGAAACTTATAACACGATGGAGTAATTATATTGAGTGAAAAAAGTCAGAGGGAAGAAAAGAAGTACAGGCTATATGATTCCAGTTATATGAAAATTTCAGAAAATGCAAAGTAACCTGTAGTGACAGAAAGCATATCAGTTATTATATGAGAAGGGGATATGCTGGAGGCAGGGAGGGGCAGGAGAGAGGGGTTACACCAGGTGCCTAAGAAATGTTTAGGGAGTGATTGATTTCTTTGCCATCTTGATTGTGGTGATGATGTTTTCGTCTGTGTATACATATGTTAAAAAGTATCAAATTTTACATTCTAAACATATGCAGTTTATTGTCTATAAATTATACCTCAATAAACTACTAAAACAAAACAAACAATTAAAAAACTAAAAAATAAATATACTGGGGTGTATAGAGACTCTTTCAAATTATTTGTTTGATGTTGGTTTGGAACACTAGAACCTTATGCTCTCAAATCTATTAAAAAAATTTCTTGCTACAGTTGTTTAATTTCATTCCATAGAGTAATTTTTGATAGTGCAGTCTTCTGTGTTATGGTGGGGGTATTTGCAGGAAACAGACTCCATGTGATAGACAGATAGATAGACAGACAGATAGACAGACAGACAGATAGACAGACAGACAGATATAATGCACAAATATTTCAGGAGCGTGGATATCAAATAGTAAGAGAGAAATCAGCTTTTTTTGAACTCACTATGGAAAAATGCACACTGAAGACTAGTACCACCTAGGAATTCATAGTCTTTAATAGGATAAAAATAATTCCTCTGCTTAGTTACAGATATAAAAATATCCATCTACCATAAAGCTCCATACAGCATTTCTCTCTCTAAAGTAATATCTGCCATTAAAGCACACACAAGGCCATGTAAATGCCAGTGTGTGCCCTTAACGAAGCAGCGTGAGTCTCACCATAGAAGCCAATGAACACCGCACAGTATTCAAGATTTTCCCCAAGGTTGTTATTAAAAGTTATATCCTGCAGCTTAGGCACTGTAAAGATAGCAAATAAAGAAAGGAAGCAAAATGTCTCTTTGGTTCTTCATTCCTCCCTCCCTACTATGATACTAGGAGGCCAATGAAAAGTATTTTAATTAAAAGTCAGATTGTGTGAATAATCAAATGTGCATTTTCTCTGCCTTCTGCACTGGAGGCACGACACATGCTTATCTCAGTTAGAGCCAAGGGTTTCACACTTCCCCTTTGTCAATATGACAAAGAATGCAAACTGAAACCTAGGGATCTTTCATGAAACAAGAAGGTGCAAACCAGTGTGTAGGGGAGGAAACAGAAAGGTGGAAGCTGTAAAACCCTTATTCTTAAGTCAAGGCTCTTTTGTTACAGATATGGAAATAGAGGTCCTGAGAAAGGAGGCGACTCCTAAGAGCACAGAATACATTAGAGGAAAGTTAGAAATGAAATTTATGTTACCTCTTGAAAGGCACCTAACTCAGTTAAGCTAGAAGAGGTCTTCTGATAAATGGCCTCCAATATTCTCTATTCGGATAAATTAAAGGGGGGAAAAAAAAGCCTGAGAATCAGATCTCAGCCAGCAGTTACACCTTGGCTTATTCAAACAGATGCCCTTGTTACACATTCAGCAGGTTTGCTCAGGTTAGGAGCAAGGTACTTTCAACTCCCTTCAACAATTGGCGATCCCTGAGAATTGCAACCTTGGCATTATTGACATTTGGGACCTGATGATTATTTGATTTGGGGGCTGTCCTGTGCATTGTAGAAGGCAGCATCGCAGCCTCTACCCACTACATGCCAGTAGCCCCGCATTTCATTTGAGAGAACCAAAAATGTCTGCAGACATTGCCCATATAGCCCCTGAGGAAGTAAAACAGCCCCAAGTTGAAAAATTAATGAGCTGAATCATCCCTAAGTATTTATTTCTGATATTGCCCATTGGTTTAAGCTTAGAAATATCTTTACTCACTCTGAGATCTTACATTTTTTTCTAATCAATTTTTCAATGACTTGAAACTTCTTTTACATTTGACAGTAAATTTTATCCAAATATAATTTTCTAATTACAGAATCTCAATTTTAGTATAACCATAAAATGTTTATTTCTTCATATCATTGCCTTCAACTACATCATGTTGATCACTCCTTTCCTGAAAGAAGGATGGGTTGTTAATGAAAGCTTAAGCCTATTCCCTAGCTTTTTGATCATTTTTGGTACAAGCATATTTGGTACAAGTAAGAAACTTACAATGACACATTGTATAACCCAAAGTCCACAGAATGCATTAGGGTCCACTGTTGGTGTTGTATAGTCTACGGACTTGGACAAACATATAAGAACATGTTTTCATCATTATAGTCTCACACAAAGTATTTTCATTGCCTTGAAATTCCACTATGCCCCACCTAGTCACCCCTCCCTTCTCCCAGCCCTTTGCAATCACTGATCATTTTACTGTCTCTATAGCTTTGTTTCTTCCAGAATGTCATGTAGTTGGAATCATACCATATTAATGTATGCAGCCTTGTCAGGTTGGCTTCTTTCGCTTAATAATATGAACTTAATTTTACTTCATGCCTTTTCATGGCTTGTAGCTCAGTTCCTTTTAGTGCTGAGAAGTATTCCATTGTCTGGATGGTCCACAGATTATTTAATCATTCACCTGTGAGGGACATCTTGGTTGCTTCCAAGTGTTGGCAATTATGAATAAAGCTGCTAAAAACAATCATGTGGAGGTTTTTGTGTGGATGTGTTCTCAATTCATTAGGGTAGATAGCAAAGGATGTAATTGCTGGATTGTATGGTAAAAGTGTGTTTTGTAAGAAACAGTCAAACTGTCATCCAAACTGGCTGTGACATTTTGCATTTCCACCAGCAATGAAAGAGAGTTCTTTGTTCTTTCTGCTCCATCCTCACCAGCCTTTGGTGTCAGTGTTCTGGGTTTTGGTCATTCTAATGTGTGTGATATCTCATTGTTTTAGTTTGCAATTCTCTAATGAAGTATGATGTAAAACACCTTTTCATATGCATATATGCCATCTGTTTATCTTCTTTGCTGAGGTGTCTGTTAAGTTCACTGGCCCAATTTTTAATTAGTTTGTTTATTCTCTTATTGTTGAGTTTTAAGGGTTCTTTGTATGTTTTGGGTAACAATCCTTTATCAGATGTGCCTTTTGAAAGTATTTTCTTCTAATCTGTGGCTTGTCTTCTCATTCTGATAACAGAACAAAGGTTTTTGACTTTAATTAAGTCCAGCTTATTACTTTTTTCTTTCATAGATTATGCCTTTGATGTGGTCACTAAAAAGTTATTGCCATACCCAAGGTCATCTAGGTTTCCTCCTATTTTATCTTCTAAGAGTTTTATAGTTTTGCATTTTACATTTTGGTGTGTGACCCATTTTTAGTCAATTTTTGTGAAGGGTGTCTAAGTTCTGTGTCTTGGTTCGTTTTCTTTGTGCAGGATGTTCCAGCACTGTTTGTTGAGAACATTAGCTTTTCTACGTTGTATTACTTTTGCTCCTTTTCAAAAATCAGTTGGTTATAGCTGTGTGGCTCTATTTCCAGGAACTCTATTCTGTCCCATTGATCTATTTGTCTTTTCTTTCACCAGTGCCACACTGTCTTGATTACTTCAGCTTAATAGCAAATCTTGAAGTTGGGTAGTGTCGGTCCTCCAACTTTGTTCTTCCTCAACATAGTATTGGCCATTCTAAGTCTTTTTCTTCTCTGTAAAAACTTTAGAATCAGTTTACTAATATCCAAAAAATGATTTCAGTTGGGATGATGTTGAATCTACAGATGGAGCTGGGAGGAACTGACACCTTGACAATACCAAGTCTTCCTACCCATAAATACTGACTCTTTCCCCATTTGTTGAGTTCTTTGATTTTGTCCAGCAGAACTATATAGCTTCCCTTGTATAGATCTTGTTCATGTTGTGTTGGATTTATACCCAAGTGTCTCATTTTGAAGAGTGTGAATGTAAATAGTATTGTGTTGTAAATTTCAAATTTCACTTTTTCATTGCTGGTTAATTTTAGTTTTTAATACTGATTAATATTCTTCTAGCTTCCTCCCAGGTCAGATCCAAAGCTCTTCTTACTTCCCACCAGTTTAACAAGTTTATAACTCCAGTTTCAGAGGGAGTGCAGGGGGAGGACCATTATCTTACACACACACACACACACACACACACACACACACACCCCACTCCCAGAGAGAGAAAAAATGGCTCACTACTTAGGAAAAAAAAAAAAACTTTCACTCCTCTTTAGTTGTCATAATTCGTGCCTTGAAGAAATAAAGTATAAATACTTGTGTATGTCTCTTAATTTCAACAAGTAGTAACCAACTCCCCTAGACATTGTGTGTCCCTTGATGTTTAAGCCCTATTTGCTTTTGAACCATAGCTGGCAGTCTCACTCAATAGTTCCCTGATTTTTGTATTTTTGGCCCCTGTTGCCTTTCCTGCAAGTCTAAGATTCTCATTTTCACCTACTCCCCATGACTCTCAAATGAGAGCTTGAGAGCATATGATTGATCTGTCTTCTAAGAATCCCAGAAATTCCAGGGAAGGCTGTCTCACCAAGCATCCTCCTCCCACCTCTTTCCTGATCCTCAGAAGCATTAGGCCATCTGCCAAGTCAATGAATTAGCAAATTTTAGGTAGGAGATAATTATGACACTTTTTTTGGCAACAGAGAGGCATTTTGTACATTACTAACATAAAAAGTGAGTTTCTCCCCATTTTCTCTCATTTTTGGTATGGCATTTTAATGCTCTGTATTAGGATTCAAAATATATACAAAGATAGGTTAAAAGTCATGGAATCCCTTAATCACTGAGGTCACCACGTTTCAAATGATATTATAATTTATCATCTTTATAATCTGCCTTTTCCAATACTTTGTGGGTTTCATGAGGATATTTGAACCTTCAGCACCAAACACAACTCCTAGAATATAGTATGTCAATTTTTCTGAAGCCATTGAATTAACTTCAAAACACACAGTTGAGGTCATATTTGCTAGCCAACTCTCATCCGGATAGTAGAAGCAATCTTAATTTTGGTGGTGAGTTCTTTGTAGATTCATGATACTAATCATCTGTAATATAAATTAACCTGTTATAATACAGTTTGTGTTGACTTATGACAGAGTTATTCTATTTACATATAATGGAATTGATTAATTCTTTATTGTAATACTTTAATAATTAAAATTTTAGGCAATTAGAAGTAAAACAAAAGTCTACCTTTAAAAATATTTAGACTCTTTACATCCAACCCTTTAATTAACAGGATTATGCTTTGCTACATACTTTGAAGTGAAGGCCCAGAATTGATTTTACTCACTTGTAGAAAATGTAGGAAACCCACTTGTAATGGTTCTTTTTTTCTCATCTCTTTCAAGAGTCATTACTTGCAATTTATTAATTTCCATGAATAATCTTCTGTAACTATTATACTGGTTCAATTAAAATAACCCTATTCCATATCTTCAAATACAGTCACATTCTGAGGTCCTGGAGGGTTAATAATTTAACAAATGAATTTTGGGGGCAGAGCACAATTCAGCCCATAATAACACATTTCAATATTATACAGTTTTATAGTGCTTTTAATATATTTAACAAAATAGACTTTAGAGTTAGATAAAATTGGTTCAAAAATGGCCCTTCAACTTTTCAGATGGGAGGCCATGTGGACAGGTTACTTAATGTCTCTAAGCCTCATTTTTTTTTCATTAAAAAATGAGAAAACAATTAAATTGTGTAATATATTAAAACTATTCAGGACAGTGCTTCACATAGGTGAATTCTCAGTCAAATGCAACCAACTATTTCCAATTTGGTTTAAGTGATTCTTAGATGGGAGATGACATCTACACAATAGATTTTCCTTACATCAGTCATTTTACTAAATTCTCTTTTATTTGTATTGTCTTTAATAGTCTCTTTATAAAAGTATATTACCTGCAAAATTTTTCCCTTGACATCTGTTTGTTATCTTCTTTTATTTGTCAGAAGTTACCAAAAAATGCAAAACTATAATGGCAGTTTTGTTCCTAGCTTTAATTGTGACATCTGTTGTTTTCCTAGCAAGTAAAACGTTGACTTTTGCTTTTTAACATGAAGAAGAGTGTTATCTTTGTGTCGGTTTTCTAGAAATTGTCATTAGGTGAATATTTTATTTTGTTGAATTCCTATTGCATTCTTACTAAAATATTAGTATAATTTGTCAGATTCTTCATGTTTCTACTGAAAATATAAATCTTTTCCAAGGTAGATCATTTTTTAAATACTCTGTTGAAATCATTTTCTTAGTGTTTCACATATATTTTTCATTTTTATCCATAAGTAAAGTTTTATATTTTTCTTTAGTATTTCCTTTGTCAGGTATAAATGTGCTTCATAAAATAAAGCATGTAATTTTTCATCATGTTTAATTATCACAGTTTATAGAGTGTTTAAATTAAATTTTTCATATAAAATTTTTAAATGGCTCACCTGCAAATTTCCTTTGTTTGAAATATTTTGAAGACATTTTCTTGATAATTTTTACATTTTCTTCTATGACTTTTATCTATTAAGGTTTTTAAATCTCTTCTTGACTCAGCTTTAGTAAGTTGTATTTTTTTCCAGAAAAGATGTTAATTTGACAAAACATTCTAAAATCAAATAGTTGCGCAAAGTATTATCCCTAACAAAGTTAGTCCTTATTCCCTTATAGCTGTATTTCTTGTCTAGTTCTAATTTCCAGCTTTTATTTTCTCCTTCTCTTGAATTCTCTGTCTTTTCTATTTTACATAATTATTTTCAAAGAACGGCTCTTTATTTTCTTTTTCCCTAATTCCATTTTTCAAATTTTTACATTTTCTTTTGATTTTAATAATTGCATTTATTTTACTTTTGGTGATTGTTTTTATCCCTTTCTTAAACCTTAAACTAAACTTTAAAAAAAATACATACTGTTTAAATAATAAAAATAATAGAGCAATAAATTCTGCTAAGGCCATGATTATGATAAAGCATTTTCTCTGAAGAGTTCATGACTGTAGTTCTTTCACCTTTTTTAAAATAAATAAGGGGAGTACTTCTGTTACTGTGGCTGCTCTGATTTTGTTTTGGTGGAGAGAGTATTGAGGGTGAATTTTCTAGTAATCGAGCTCCAAACATTTTCTTTTTCTTTCACTCAAAACCTTTGTATATTTTCATGGTCTTTCTTGTGAGTAGATAGAAAACAATTTTAAGTAGAGATTGATTTATAGATTTTGACAAAGTATTTCAAGAGATAGAAAATGAATACATGTTTGTGTCATCATTATTTAAGAACTATGATATCAAAATTGTAGATAAACAGGAGCTTTGGATTGAAAATAAATAGATACATAGTTGAGAATTATTTTGTTATTAAAAATATACATGCATATTGTGTATAAATATATTTATGTGTGCATATAGATGTGATCTCACGGAGATACAATCTTCCATCTGAAACTTTGTTTCACCAAAAATTGGTTGCTATATGATCTCTATAACAAAATCAATTGTGGGATAAATTTCATACCTTCGGAGTTGTGAGTCCTTGGAAAAATTATGTAAGTTCCCTAATCCATGGTTTATGTTTCACATGATTAAATGAGGTAATGCATTTCAAAACCTAGAACAATGCCTGGTTTATAGTTTGTATTCAATAAATATTGCGGATGAAGGTATCTAACATAGCATCTGGTCCGCCATAGCTCACCCACCTTTATCTCCCATTAGCATTCTTCCCCCATCCAACTTCCAGTTTTCTTGCACAACCAAGACTGTTCTTGAAAGAAATGTAAGACAGCTACATGGTTGGGTAAATATTGTACATTCCAAGTATCCAAAAGCTTCCCTTTTTCTACCTGTTAACATCTTTCATTTCAGGGTTATATCCTAGGTCAAGTTTTTGTATTAGAAGAATGATTGGCTTATGTATAATAAACATGATTGTCCGAATGATCCAATGCTGTTCAGAGGAAACAGTTACAAAGTTCAGATCCAATAGAGTAGAATTCAAAATCTGCTTTAATTAACCTTATCAGGATATTTAATCTGATATAAGCTTTTTATCCTTATTTTCAGAATAAGGTAATCTCAGTCAATACTCAGTGGGATTGTGTGGATTGAAGCCAGGTACATGTGGCACCAAAGAAGAAACATTGGCCTTTCTTTGTTCTTTCATGCTGGTCACCTTCCTATTCTTACACACAATCTGCTTTGAAAAATGCTATTCTTTTTTTTAGTGAATAGGTCTTCCTACAAACAAGTGTCAAATAGAGTTTGGATTCACAAATATAAGAGGACGTGATTTCTTGAGTACTTAATTTTTTAGATTTTAGTATTAGAATACCAGAAAAATTCTTTATTACTTATAACTGCCAGTTACTACAGTGAATAAAATTATACTTCCCCAAAATTTACAGGTGTGTATTTTTGTTCTTTAACATCAGTTCGGTGCTTAATTATCATCCAGTGCTGTGATGTAAAAGTTATTTAATTTTAAATTGGTTTTTCATTCTTGGAGTAAAAGCTCAGCCAATGTGAACATATTTTTAAACTGTTACTTTTGTGATAGTTGCTGTTTAAGTGATTTAAATTAACTGAATGAGTTTGGCATTCTCTCAACTTACTTCTTAGTAAAAGAAGAGAAAACTTAAATTTCTACTTTTTGTATGGTGAACCCTCGTTTTTTAAAATAACCAAGTCCACATAGAACTTTTAAAACATACATTCTCTATCTCTAAGTCTATTCCTTAAGAGGAATAAGTCTGGTGAATTTCTGCCATTTGTTTCTGTGCATATAGAAGAGAGAGTTGGAAACCGAGAGAGAGATGTACAGTCGGAGACTCAAAGGAAGAGACATGAAAGAGATGAGTGAGACTTCAGGTCTCCAAGAAAGAACATTTTGCATAGTAAAGTGGTTTTCCTCACTCCAATGAGTGAGACCTTGGAGTGACTAGAAGACGCAAAATGCTGTTTACTGAACCCTCATTCACTCTCGTTCCCTTTGTGCTTTTCATGTGGTCATCACGTAACCATGTTGAATTTGGTTTCCCCAGGGCCATGAGTATAGTATAGAGTTCCTAAAACTAGAAATATTAAAAAAAAAAAAAAAGAAAGAGAGAGAGAGACTCTCTAAGCACATATAAAGTCAGATACTAGAAGCTTCCAAAACCTTCCAGGGCTTAAATTTATAACATAAAGTAACTGACTCTACTCAGCATAACCTACTCTGTTCTAGTCAATCTTAGGAGCTGTTCATAAAAATATTGTTGCATTTATTTTAAGTGTTAACTTTTGTGCCTCAGCGTCTTGCATATCTTTCACAGCAGTGTCTATGTTTTGTGGCTTCTTATATGCAGTCTTTCTTCTCTTGTGTTTTCTGCCAGTATTCATCCCACATGGTTTTATTTTGATTTCATAATCTATTTTATCTCTCCTTTAATGTTTCATTCACTTTCTCTCCAGGGTACCTCTGAAATCTTACATATGGTCCAGCCATTTTACACTTCCTAAAACATTTAAACCCTTGATTAAATAAATATCTGCTCAAAAGTGCATAAAATACTTTGATTAAGTACATAAACACTTAGAAACACATACAGTTCTTATAAACACTTTATGTACTATATTAAGTTTAAAATTGGTGACACATGTTTAATGTCACATTTGAAGAAATTCAAAGCTTAACATAAAAAGATTAAGTAAATAAATGTCAGAAACACACTTTTTATAATGCAGAAGAACTTGTCACTTGCTAATAACAGTATTTATAAATTATTGGGTAGGATTTGTGTGTGATTACTCATTGATTGACCATTATTTGGAAAAGCTTTGTAAAGTTCATCGCTAATTCAACATGAAAAATTTAGCAAACAGGAAATAAAAAGAAACGTCTTTACTTTGTTAAAGACATTCACTGAGCTTTAAGAAATAGCATGCTTAAACACGGCATCTTGGAAGTAGTCCTATTAAAATTATGCAGAAGGTAAGGATTCCCACCATCACTTTTGCTGTTGAATATTGACCAGAACTCTCTAGACAATGCAAAACTTTGTATAACAATTGGAAAAGAAGAGGTAAAAATCATCATTAGTTTTCAAGAAATAGGATTTAATTCATTACAAAATCCAGGAATATCTAGTAATAAGATGGCAATAAGTGTGCTGGGGACAAGTAAGGGCACAAGTCAGAATATTCCTGTGCATCATTACTGGCTGATGAAAATGAAAATAAATTATTATTCATAATAGCAAGAACTACCATAAAGTACATAAGAAAATCTTGTATAAAAATATTACAAATACATTTTAAATTTTATTAACCCAAATTAAAAAAGTAAGATTAAGCTAGATTAATGTTTCTGAAATAACAAGACTCAACACCATAAACATGTCATATGACACTATATTAATTTGCAAAATCAGTGCAATTTAAATTGAAATCCCTCCAGGATTTATTGTGGAACTTGACAAGTTGATCCTAAAGTCTGTATGGAATCATACAGGGCTGAAAATACCTAGGATGCATTTGAAGAAGAACCAAGTTGGGCAATTGGCTCTCTTATATGTTCAAAATTATTTTAAAAGTATATTAATTAAAACTATATGATATAGAGGCGTGAAAAGACAAATGGGTCACTAGAACAGAATAGAAAATTCATAAAGCCACACAACACACACACACAATTTATAGGGCAGAACTTGTATTACAACCAAATGAGGCACAGATATATTGCTCACTAAATGGTGGAAAGAACATTGATTTTCTTTATGCAAAGTAGATCCTTGTGTTATACCGTGGACAAAGATGAATTCTACATATAATAAAAGCATAAATATTAAAATGAAACTATCAAACTTTTAGAATAACATGTAGGGGAATAGCTTCATGGTAGTTACAATGAATTATTTCACAGAAACTAAGAACAACTCATAAAAGAAGACTGATAAATAAAATAAATAACTTCTACAAAAAAGGCAATATACACAAATTTAAAAGACCATCCATGGGTTTTGAGCAGATATTTGCAATGGATATTAGACCAAGATGTAGTGTCCAGAAAACATTATACCACCCTACATGTTACTATCTTTTTAAAGATAAACACCACCCCTACGCACACACACAAAAATGGGTCAATTGTATAAACAGATAATTCACAAAATAATAGAACTGAATGAATGAAGAAAAAACTTGAAGGTACACAACCTCACTAATAATCACAGGAAAGTAAGCAAAAACAATGAAATACTGTCTCACCCATCAGATTTACAAAAACTAAAGAGTTTGATGATACCAAGGTAGGAGAGAATAAGGAGAAAAAAATCTCATCAACTTTAATAATTTATAGATGCTCAGAGCCTATAGCCCAGTACTTCTACTCCTCAGGGCAATTACTAAAAGAAAGCATCACACATCTCCGTGTTTTAGTTTTCTAAGGCTGCTGTAACAAATCACTATAAATTGGGTGCCTTAAAATGACAGAAATGTTGTTTCTTCACAGTCATGAAGGCCAGGGGTCTTAGCTCAGGGAGTTGGCAAGGCTGGTTCTTTGTGGAGACCTTGAGGGAGAATTTGTTCCATGTCTGTCTTCTAGCTTCTGATGGTGGTGAATAGTTCTGCACATCCCGTGGGTTGTAGCTGAATCACTCCAGTCTTTGTCTTGTCTTTCACATGACGTTCTCTCTTCTATGGACCTGTGTGTCTGAATTTTCCTCCTCTTATCAGGACAAGGACATCGGATGAAGGCCCATTTTAATCCAGTATGACTTTACCTTAATATGATTGCATCTGCCAAAGCTTTGCTCCCAAACAAAGTCAGGTCCTCGCTGAACACTTGGAGGACACTATTCAGCCCAGGACACTACGCAAGGAGAAATGGGTAACAAGAAAGTTTACCACAGCCCTCTGCCATGAGGGATAATTTTAAACAACAAAATGTTCATTGGTATATCATGGTAAATAATTGTATAGACATAAAATGAAGGTTACACAGCTTTAAAGTGAACGACCTAGACCTAAGAAGATCAAAGCTGATAAATCTTAATTACACATCATTGAGTAAAAAAAGAAAGTTGTAAGATACCTGACAGTGTGACACCTAATACATAGGTATGATAAATATACAAAATGGTATTTTTAATCCATACAAAATAAAATCTATAAATATGGGAGTTATCAATTTTAGGGTAGTGGTTATCTCTAAAGAGGGAAGGTGAAGAATGAAATCAGAATTAAATGAATGCTTCATATATATATATATATATATATATATATGTAATATCTTATTATTTAAGAATGGGGAGATTTGCAACAAATGTGGCAAAATGTGAACATCTGATATGGTGAGTTTAGAGGAGAATTTCTCAGCCTCTGTACTATTGGTATTTGAGGCAGTATTTTTTGCTGTGGGAGCTGTCCTGTGTGTGGTAGGATATTTAGATGTTTAGCAGCCTCCCTGGTCCCTGCCTACTAGATGCCAGTAGCAAAACTCATACAGCTCCAGTTATGACAACCAAAATATTGCCAGACATTTTGCTTTGAGGGGAAAAAAATCAACTTTGGTTGAAAACCACTGTTAGAGAGTATTTGTTATATCCTTCTATTTATGTTTTCTACTTGTTTGAAATATGATATATTATAATATATATGTATATTTCTTGCGTACTAAGATTTCATAGACAATTATGGCAATTGTCAACATGTAATCATAAAATATGCCATATTATAAGCTAGAGAAATAAAAAGGGCATAAGTAACCCGTACAATTTGTGATTAACTTTGTCTGGATTGTTTAGGAAAGACTACCCCGAAGGAAAATAGTTCCGCTTCACCTTAAAAGAATGTACAAGATTTCACAAGTTTGAAAAGTGGGGATACCATTTCAAGTAGAAGGAACAGCATGGAGGTAGAAACTATTAATAATTTTATGCAATGGTGAATTCTTCTGTGAAATCAAAATGTAGGGCATAACTGTCAAATTTTTAGTGCCTTCAGTGGTGGTAGCGTGTATGTGTGGAGCAAATAGGTATAAGGAAATTGAGAGTAATGTGTGGCCCAGGAAAAACTGGGGAGGGGGTCTAAAGATTCAGTCCAAGCCTGAGGAAGGAACTGACTAGATATGTCTGGCAAATAGTGACTGATAACATTGAAAGATAAAATTAATATTCCTGTAGAATGTTGACATATTAAAAATTAACTTGAGATAAATAGCTTCATGGATTGGAAGCCTTAAAGTGGTTAACATTGCAATTCTCCACAAATTGATTTTTAGATTAAATGCAGTCCCAAATACAATACCAGCAGAATTTCATAAAAACACAAACTGTCTAGACTATCTAAAACAATTTTATAAAAGAACAACGTGGGAGAACTTATACTACACGTCTTTGAGAGTTGCTTCAAAGCTGTATAATCAAGAAACGTGGTAGTGGCATAAAGATCAGCAAACTGATCAATAGAACAGAGTCTGGAGCCCAGCAGCAGACTGGCAGTCACTCGGTCTTCTGATTTCTACAAAGATGCCAATGCAATCAGATTGTATTTGTCTTTTCAACAAATCATACTGCAATAAAGAGATTATCACTTGACATTTATATCACACTACATACAAATATAATTCAAGACGCATCATAGATCTAAACATAAAAGTTGACACCTTAAAGCTTCTGCAGGGAAACATCAGAGAATTTCTTTGTAAATTGAGGCTGTGCAAAATTTTCTTAGACCAGAGTCAAAAAATAATAATAATAATAATTGTAGTGAAAGAATAAATTGAATTGACAAATTAAGACTTCATCAAAAAATTAAAAGAAATTTTAATTTTTTTCTCAATAAAGTATACCACTAAGAAAAATAATAAGAATGCCACAGATTCAGAGAAAATATTTGCAGCATATGATAGCTGACCAGGGATTGGTATCCAGGATACATATATAAATTCTATAACTCATTAACAAAAAGACAAAGAAACCAATTTTAAAATGAGAAAAAAAAATTAAACACTTCACCAAGAAATCTATAGGAATAGCCAATAGACACTTGAAAATATGTTTACAATCTCTGTAATCTGGAAAACGGCAATAAAAAAAGAATGAGAGACCAGTAGACAGCCATCAGCAATGACAACAGTTGGGAGTAAGTGAATCAATCGGAATTCTCACATTAGAAGTGTGAAATGGTAAACCCCCTTCAGAAATAGGTTTTATAATTTAAATTTTTTATTTGTCTCGAAATGAGTTCTCCATTAGAGAAAGATCTAAAAAGAGGCCCCTTGTTCCTGCATCGCCATGAATGTTTTATGTATGGCATTCAAAACTTCCCCACAAGAGTAGGTGTTGCACTTAACACGCTAATTTAATACCCAGGGCTAAGCCGATTATAAAATCGTGTACAGGCTTTCGGTGCATACTTGAGTTTTCATATAGTCTGAAGGGTGTTCCAAGATATGCACAATTACAATTAGAATTAAACATTGCTGAGCAAACAGTCATATCTATGTTATTATTTTTATTCATACACTGTCCAGAATTGTTCTTAGACACTATACATATGTTCTTTATTATGTTTAGATAAAGCATGATAACTCTTCACTTAACAATATCTGCCTTTCAATAGAGAAATTCCAACGAGGGCAAACATTTTGTCTTGTTCATAGGATTTTCTCAGTGTCTAGAATAATATGCAGCACATGATAAAAACCCGGTGAATATCTGTTGAATGAAGGGATGTGACTGTCAGAGTATAATATTTACAAGACCGTGAATGTTTATGAGCATACTATTTGTATGTCTGCATAAAATTTGACATTTTAAGAGGCTATGTGACATGCTGAATATCTACAGTTTATGTATATTATTTTGCTGGAAATTAAATATTCTTTTTTTAAGTTGGGTAGATTTCTTTTGGTGCTTTAGAATTTTACTTCAAGTATTCTGCAAAGCATAAGTTTATGTTTATATTTTTAATAAAACATGCTTATAATTTGGGAACACAAAGTCTTCTATATAAATGCTTGGTGAATTTTATGTGTGCACATTTCCTATTCAAATGATTTTCATAGCTTATGGGGCCTTCGGTTAGAGGCAATCACTCTTAAAGTTTCATGGTTATGGAATAAGACCCTGGGAGAGAAATGCATTGTTCCCCCACCAATTAATTTATTTCACTGTAGATCAGACTTTTTTTAATATGCTAAGAACTGCATTTTGTCATTGTTGTTTTTTCTTTATATCTGTATTGTCCATAGTATTATTAGAACTCAGATTCCTATGTTATGTATTTTTTATTTAGGTCTTTTTTTCACACGTTAGGTTTTCCTTTGACAACTTCTACTAGTGCAGGTATCGCACAGCGATTGCAGAATTTTTCCAGGATCAGATATCCACGTATCAGGAAGGCTGTCGTTTGCTTTGTCACTTTTTGATGACTATGCACTCAAAGGGATTGAATCTCACTTTTAAAAGTCAAATTCTGATTCTGCAAATGTGTTTTCCTCTCCCTTTGCCTGATCAGTGAAGGATTTTGGTAGAAAGCCAAAAAAGGAAATGACTGCTTTCACATTTTCAGATTTAGGAAATATATATCTGGCTTGAGAGGTACCCGAAATGAATCTGCAAATAGCTCTTAGAAGAAAAGAAGAACTTAATCACTGGGTTTTCCATAAATATACTTCAAAAATGAAGTTTTAAAAATAGCATACTTCTGATAGTTTAAGTAAAACGCATTTACTATTAAAAAAAAAAAAAAAGGAGGGGGAATAAAATGGCATAGGAAAGAGATAAAAGACCTCAGGTAAGTCCTCCATTGACACCTCGGTATATATTGTCCCTGCTATCTATTTATCTGACAAGTGAATATCATATTGAATTTTGCTATCTGAATATTTTGCCTTTTACTTAGCAATAATCTTAAGTAACTATTCAACTGCAATATGATTTTTAATATCTTAGTGTTCCACATAGAATGTAATCACTACTTTTGGACATTTTAGCTGTTTTTGGTTGCAATGAATATCCCTGCCTCTACTTTTATATCTGACATCCTTTTTATAGGGTATCCTGGAGTAGAAATAGCACTTTGCATTATCTCAAAATATTAACAGGAATAGCTGACAACGATGATCATTGTGACATAATGGATTGACTGTGGTGTGACTCTGGTTCTGATCCAAGTTAGTTAAGTAAGTTTAATTCTCAGAGCTTCTGTTTCTTATTCGGTAATGAAGGGATTGGGCTGAATAATTACTGATTATCCACCAAGCCCTCATGTTCTTTTATGGCTATGGATGTTTCTTAAAGATTTGATGGGATACAATTCCTGAGTACATAGCAGGAGGCTGTTTTATCCCTGATTTTTTATCTGCTCAGTCTTATCCTAGACACCATGCTGTATTTTTAATTTTGAAGAGCTTGGCAGAGATGGATTTTCACCTTCATGTGAAATGAGGAATCCTGATTGAAGGTGAAAAATAGGAGACAAGCGAGTTATATTGTTCTCATCCATAATGGGTCACCAACCACAAGGATACCACCTCTTCAACAGGGGGTCCCCAACAAAGAAAGCAAGGTCAGACCAAATACCTTCTTAGCTTTTGAACATTTATATGTTTGGCTTTATTTTCTCACTTTTGCTTTTCACTTGTTTTTTTTTCCATTTTAAGTCATACTTTATAATGTCCAGCAAGAGGCACTGGGAACAGTAAAGCAAGTCACACCACATAGTACAATTATATACTTTATCCAAAGCACGCCCTGAAGTGACCTTTATGAATCTCGCAACTGTAACAATAGATCTCCCATATATTTGAAAATCATGTGTTCAGGTGACTTGAATCTAACTCCTAAGTCCCCAGGGTCATTCTCTTTCAATGATATATTTGATTTATTGGAACAGTGACCTTTCTAAACCTCTTATATCATCTGGTCCTTATGAAAATTTCTACTTATTTCATGGCTGCAGATTTTTTACACATTTAATAACCATTGGATTTTCAATACTGTTTATGCCAATAAGAAATCAGGATGGCCCTGTCTCTCTGCACGCCTGCTGGGAAGTTTTTTAAAAATTGTCAGGAATTATACTAAGTAACGTAAGTCTGTCTAGAAAGAAGAGGCCTATGAGAAAGAGGTCCTCATTACCTCCAGGACATGGACCTTGGTCATCTCTGGGAAAATGCTTCTGGCAAAACTGAACAACTCAAATGGGGTCTTTTGATATTTTGTCTCTTCAAAGTATACTAATTATTCCTTCTCTGTAACTTAAGAAAATATTATTTAACTTAATAATATTCTGAATAATACCTGAATGCTTAGGGTACCCTAATCCTTACCTAATTTTACTCCTGTGGCTGGACTCTTATTAGAACCCATTTTTGTACACCTGACCTGAGGGATATATATGCAGACATTCTTATTCAGATAAATGGTTAGATATATTGTATCTCATAGAGGGACCAGCTAATCAAAACTAGATTGACTCATCCTAATCAAAACAGAGGCTTAAGAAGGCACTTTGAAGTCCAAAGAGTATTCATTACAATCTCTTCTTTTCATCAAATTCAATGCCATTATACCATTACTCTTCTGTTTTCCTTGCTTAATAAAACAATCACCTTGGTTAACTCTAGTTAATACTTGTCCTGTCCTAACCCATGCAGATTAACAAAGCTAAAGAAAACACAGGAACATAATAATTGGTCTCATTTTACACTCACGATCCATAGACTTGCCCTATTGCTGTTCAGCAATCAAGATAAAATAAAGTATCTTGATTACTGAATTAAAGTATCTATTTTCTATTTTCTTTTTTTTTTGATTGAAGATAGTTAGTTACAATATGTCAATTTCTGGCATATAGCACAATGTTTCAGTCATGCATATACACATATATTTGTTTTCATATTCTTTTTCATTATATATTACTACAAGATATTCAATATAGCTTCCTATGCTGTACAGAAGAAATTTGGTTTTTTATCTATATTATATATAGTAGTTAATATTTGCAAATCTCAAACTCCCAACTTAATCCCTTCCCATCACTTTTCTCCCCAGTAACCATAAGTTTGTTTAAGAAAAATTCCATACGATATCACTCATATGTGGAATTTAAAAATTTTTTTAATTTTAAAAATTAAAAAAAAAGAAAAAGAAGACACTAATGAACTTATTTACAAAACAGAAACAGACTCACAGACATAGTAAACTAAAGTCTATTTTCTGTTCAGATCTTTCACATACCATTTTCAACCTTCTCCTCAAAACTCCAGTACCTCATCCTCCATCATCACTCACAAATGATGAACTTGTTCTTATGAACCTGATAAAATTATAGGAATCAAAAGAAAACATCTATAAACCCCCAGCATCACATATACCCCCTAATCTGCATCTATACCCTTTTCTTTCCTTTACAGCCTGTGATCACGAATTAATTACACTCACTTTGACTCAAGACTAACTCCTTCTCACAAACACAAATACATAACTCCAGTAATTCACCCCTCTCTAACCCCAACCCTAACCCTAACCCTAACCCTCTTTCCCACATGATGAATTTTCCCTGTGAGGTTATTTGTATCCAAATATACTGTCTTTTTTCCCATTTTAAGAAATGTCCTTCCTGTTTGACTCACCATTCCAGCTATTGCCTCATTTCTCTTCTTTTTGCAGTACAAATTCATAAAACACTTAGTTATATTGTTTCCAACTTGCCTTTCCCAATCTCTCTTGAAACCACTCCAAACAGGCTTTTGCTCCCACCATTTCTTCAAAATTATTTTTCACAAGGTCACCTACTAAAGCTGGTAATCAGTTTTTAGTATTCATCTTACTTGATCAATCAGAAGCATTTGATGCCACAGAACTGTGTTTTTATATTGGTTCCCCAGGACCTCATATTCTCATTTTTTTTCCCTTCTCTTTGCTGTTGATTAATTTCTTAGGGCTTGGTATTTGAATATACCTGCCTTAAATTCTGCATACACTCCATGGTGAAATCTTCTTGTTTCATGGCTTTAGTATCATCTATCTGTCTCTTTATTTTATCTACCTGTGTATCTACCTACCTACCTACCTACCAATCTACCTACCTATCATCTATATAAATGTATATCCCAGAATTCTCTGAAATCCCAGAATCCTACTTCCAACTCCTTACTAAAATTTCTTTATGGGAATACCTAATAGGCAGTTGAACAATATGTGTACATTTGAGTTCCTACATTTTTCTTCTCAAACTTGCTCTGATTCAGTTCTTCCCCATCTCAGTTAATAGTTAAACCATAGGCTAAATCTTGGGTCCATGCTTAACTCTCCTTTTTCAAATTTTGCATTTAATTTATCCACAAATCTTGCAACTCTGCATTTAAAATACATCCAGAACATAACCACTTTTCAACAGTTATGTTGCCAAGACCCTTTCCTAAAATACAAACATTTCTCTCCTGGATTATTGCAATGATCTCTTTGCTTTCTTTTCCCTGTTTTTAGAACAATCTCTCTCAGACATCTAAATAACTCACACCTTCATCCCCTCACCTTCTTATTGAAACCTTTTCTGATCAACCTATTTGCAGTCCCCTTTAGCAATCCCTACCCCATTGCCTGCCTAATTTTTCTCCTGGTACCAATAACATAACTTTAAGGTACACAATAGATTCTTATTACCTCCAAGATGTGGACCTTGGTCATCTCTAGAAAAAGGCTATGACAAATATGAATGATTGAGAGGAAGACTTTCAATATTAGGTCTCCTCAAAGAGTACTGGTTACTCTTTTCAAGTAACTTCAGAAATTAGCATTTAACTAAGCAATACTCTCTAACTGGTAACTGAATCCTTAGAGTATCTTAACCATTAGATGAGAGGTTCAATAACTGTGAAAAAATAACATAGAACACTACTTTTTGTTTGCTAATAAAGAACGTTCTCCATCTAGATTGTAGAATATGAGCCAGGTTGGTATTAATGTTGGGTTTTGTATAAGATTTTTCATATAGTTATGAGAAAATAAGAAAAATACTCATATCACTGTATTCAAGATTTCTTACCTCTATCTCTCAGGGGTAAAAATTGAATGATTAAAGGTGTTTTGGCCGCCATTCATGTCTGCTAATTTCAGGAAGATATCTGTTAAGCTTCCTAGCTCCCTTGACTAAAATTTCCATCTTCCTTCCGGTCTTAATTCAATTTTATGACAAGTTGGACATGATTTGTCTTAACACTTACATTCCCCCGTCAAGGCAAATGCATTCTGCTCAAACATATGGTCTCTTTTGGACAATATTTTAACTGTAATTTATTCTGCACACCCCTGTGACTTGGCAATCTCTGGGGACCTTGAATGCCTGGATTGGAGGCAGATCTGATGAAGGCCTTCTTGGACTCAATGGCTAATGGGTGAATTGCTTACCATTCCTTCGCAGACAGCAACATTAATCTAAATGGAAAAATTCATCACCAGCATTTGCAGCTCTGAATGGTAGCATGTGCTCTGAATGGTAGCATGTGGTGCTGATCTGGGGGAGTTTCACCTTTATTATCGCTCTGTAGGCCAGTGACCTAAATATTACTGAAGTGAGAGAACCTCACTTTTGACTACTGATGTTATGGTGGCTCTTCTCTATGAGAACAGAGATGTAGTGTTTCTTCTGGGCTTTAAGTCTGGGCATAGGTATCAAAGAACATTTCTATTATAATTTAATCACTGAAGAAGGAGGATGAGAAGTCTTAGATAAACATAGGTACTTCCAAACCCTATTAGTGACCCACAGCTTTTTTTTTTTCTTTCTATAATGATGCCATTTCCTAAGATAAATTGAATAAAAACATATAACAACCTTACCTCTTGAAATTACACATTAGACTTATAAAGCACTTGCAAATATCACCATTTTATGTTTTACGGGTACGGTTGAATTCAGGAAAACAACCAAAGACATATTTAACTGTGATTGGCGCCTCACTGAGTGATCAATCTAGGTAATAAACATAAACAAATAGATATTTTAATATTTTTTCTGAAGATGGATCCTAGAAATTTATTAAGCTACAGCCTAATCATCAGAAGAAATAAACACTTTATTTACAATCCTATTGTGAAGCAATACAGACATACAGATTTTCACATTCTGGCACATTTAATAGTTTCACAGTAATATATAGTCACCCTCAATGTTTTGGAAAAGAACATGTATTATAATAATAACAGCTAGTATTTGTCAGTACTTTCCATGTACCAGACAATATGCCCACATTTTTATAAACATCTTTTTTTTTTCTTTCCATAAACATATATTGAATGCTTATTCTAAGTCAAACACTGTTCTAGGAACTTGGGATATAGCAATAAACAAACAGACAAAGATAAAGATGCCTGCTATCATAGACAACTTGAGTGAGGGAGACCTTCAGGAAACAATAGATATAGACTGTAATTAGATTACTATTATAATATTGCTATTTGTTGAATTGTGTTCTCCTAAAATTCATGTATTGAAATCATAAGCCCCACTACCTTGGAATGTAACCTTACTTGGGCATGGGGTCTTTACAGAGGTAATCAAGTTAAAATTAACTCAGTAGGATAAGCTCTAATACAATATTAGTGTTCTTATAAAAAGAGGAAACCTGAAGACAGACACACACTAGAGAGAATGCCATGTGAAGATGAAGGCAGCGATTATAGATTGTTTCTATAAGCCAAGGAACACCAAGGACTGTCAGAAAACCAGCAGGCAAGGGACTTGGCACAAGTTCTCTGTTACAGCCCTCAGAAGTAACCCACCCTACCAAGACTCTGACCTCAGGCTTCTAACCTACTAAACTGTGAGACAGTAAATTTCAGTCCTCAAGCCACCCATTTGGGGTCCTTTGCTATGGCAGCCTGGTAAACTAATATAAGCAGTTCCTGTTCTCTCCAGTGGTACATGCTACTCATCCCATCATGAGGTGGAGTCCATTTACCTTTGTAGCCAGACTGACCATGTGACTTGCTTTGAACAATAACATGAGTTGAAAGTGAGGCTGTGCCACTATCAGGATTAGCCTATAAAGCATCTGATAGGTTCTGTCTTTGCTCTCTAGGAATCCAGCTGCCATGCTTTGAACTGGAAGCAGGCCCAGACTTCTGGAGGAAGAATGGTAACATGAAGGATGACTGAAGCATCCCAAGTGCAACCAGTACCAACCAACAGGTAGACCCGTGAGGTCGTCTTTCACATTCCAACTCCCAGCTGACTCCCACATGAATACAGCTGCAGAGGCCACCTGACCCAACACCGCAGAGCAGAAGAACCGCACAGCTGAACCCAGCTAATCCACAGAACAATGACAAATGCTACAGTTGTCATCTTAAGTTTCTGAGTTTTGGGGTGATCTTTACACAGCAATATATCATTGAGAAATAGATTAAGTTCCAAGGAAAAAGATTTTAAAAGTAAGGTGAAGGGATTGAGAGAGAGCATTTGTGTATGGTGGGAATAGTGGGGGAGGGGAGGATGCGGCAATCCTCACTTAATTCTCACAACAATTGATGAGATGAATATAATTAATATTCCATCTCCCAGACAAGTGAATGAGGCTTACACAGGTTAAGCAACGTGTCCATGGTTACCTGTGAAGTCCCGATTCTCATTCAGGGTATCTTTTTAAGCCACTCTATCAAATAAAATACAGGAAGTGGAAAAATAATAGATCATTGTTGGTGATGGAGTGTCATCAGAGTGAACTTTGCTCTCCTCCCTAACAGCCTAGAAAATATTTTTAAGTGAAAGATTTAAAGTGTGATGCCTAATTTTATATGTCAACTTGACTAGGCCACTATTGTCCTGGGTGTGTCTGTGTAGGCATTTGTGAATGAAATTAGTATCTGAATCCACAGACTGAGCAAAGCAGATTGCCCTCCCTAATGTGGATGGAACTCATCAAATCAACTGAAGGCCTAAATTGGACATAAAGGCTGACTTCTTTCAAAAAAGAGTAATTTCTTCCTTTTCACTGCTTTCAAGTTGGGATGTCAGATTTTTCCTGCCTTTGGACTTGAACCAAAATACCAGCTTGAGTCTTGAGCTTACAGGCCATTAACCTGGAACCACATCATCATTGCTTCCGAGTCTCTTGCTTGATTGCTGAAAATCTTGGGGCCTACCATCCTCCATAATTGTGAGTCAATTCCTTAAGTTAAATCAATAAATATGTATCCTTGGATTCTGTTTCTCTGGAAAATGCTGACTAATATAAAAGATATTTTTCCATTTCTTATTAGTAAAAAAAAATAAAGGTACCTAAGTTTGAATAGAATGCCACTGCTTCCACGCTAAAGGTAAAATGCAATTGGTATATGTCTGAGAAAGAATCATTGTTTTTGTTATAGATAACGGGTGAATATGATGTCTTGGGTTTAGAGAGCAATTTTAGAAACTTAGTCTGTAACAACTTTTTAAAAAGCAAAAAAACACCAAACCTTATGGGAGAGGCTGACTAATGTCAATATGGTGTAACACGCTGAAAGGCTGCTTGAGACTCATTAAATCCAAATTGAGTTTTCCAATAGGCTTCTTTATAATGTAAAAATAAAGTAAAATAAAAATAATATATTCATGAAAAATTGGGGAAAAAATAGCATCAAGAGAAATGAACCAAATATAACTATGCACATTAGACATCTTGCATTTTTTGTCATGAAGTGTGTTCTTTCATAACATGATAGTTGCATTTCTAAGCGAAATTGCATAAGAAATAATAAGTTTTAAGAGAAAAAAGGAAATTCTTCAGGGAGTTTTGAATTCTTTATACAAAGGAATAGGTCACATCTTTACTATGTTGTTATGGTATTCAAAAATAATAACTTGATTAAACAAAATACATCTAATAAATAAAGTGTTTTTTCCTTAGTCTTTAAATTTTCCAGATATTTCAGTTTCTGCTGTTATCTTTTACCTTGACCTCGTAATTTAGATTGTTGCATTATTCACAGTTACCAAAGATAAAGCAAAAGTAAAACCACATTAAAAGTTTAAAAAAGAAAAATAAGTAAATAAAAAGATGTTAACAGAACAATAAGCCCAGAAATACCTCTGGGCCCCTATTTTTCCTCACGGGAAAATAAAATTATTATTCTCACATTCCCTGGATTCAGATTTTGATTATATTGCAACCAGTAATAGTCTGTGTAAAACAAATAATGTTTTCTTATTAGTCAAATTCCAATTATCCTATTTACCCTGGAAACTCACACTGTAGGAGAACTGCTCTGCTTAAATTGTGTAGTATTTCCCTTGAAAGGGAAGCAATTTTTCTCCATGCATTTTTAAATAGAATCAGAAAATATATGCTTTGTGTTTTTCAGCCAGTGCTGTTTTCATAAATTGTATCTTACAGGGTGAAAATAAACAGATACTTTCTAACTGAGATTCCTCCATGATGAAAAATTTTGTTACTTATGTTATAAGAGGAAAACATGTGAGTGATGAAATAAAAATAGATTCATGTGGTTTCATGATTAATTTTCTGTATGACTTTAGTCATGTTATACCAACATGACATGAATTTATATTTCTCTCTTTTTAATAATAATAATAATATCTAATTAGAAGTGTGTCTCCCTTTTCACTTCTTATTTTGTTTATCTGAGTTCTCTTTTTTTTTAATTGAAGTATAGTCAGTTTGCAATGTTGTGTCAATTTCTGGTGTACAGCATAATAGTTCAGTCATACATGAACATACATATATTCATTTTCATATTATTTTTCATTATAGGTTACTAAAAGATATTGAATATAGTTCCAGATTTTAGTGGGAAGCTTTTGAGTTTTTCACCGTTGAGTACTATGCTGGCTGTAGGTTTGTCATATATAGCTTTTACCTCACACCAGTCAGAATGGCCGTCATTCAAAAATCCACAAATGACAAATGCTGGAGAGGCTGTGGAGAAAGGGGAACCCTCCTACACTGCTGGTGGGAATGCAGTTTGGTGCAGCCACTATGGAAAACAGTATGGAGATTCCTCAAAAGACTAGGAATAGACTTACCATATGACCCAGGAATCCCACTCCTGGGCTTGCATCCAGAAGGAAATCTACTTCAGGATGACACCTGCACCCCATTGTTCATAGCAGCACTATTTACAATAGCCAAAGCATGGAAACAGCCTAAATGACCATCAACAGGTGACTGGATAAAGAAGATGTGGTATATTTATACAATGGAATACTACTCAGCCATAAAAACCGACAACATAATGTCATTTGCAGCAACATGGATGCTCCTGGAGAATGTCATTCTAAGTGAAGTAAGCCAGAAAGAGAAAGAAAAATACCATATGAGATCGCTCATATGTGGAATCTAAAAAACAAAAACAAAAACAAACAAACAAACAAAAACAAAGCATAAATACAGGACAGAAATAAACTCACAGACAGAGAATACAGACTTGTGGTTACCAGGGGGGTGGAGGGTGGGAAGGGAAAGACTGGGATTTCAAAATTGTAGAATAGATAAACAAGATTACACTGTATAGCACAGGGAAATATACACAAAATGTTATGATAACTCACAGAGAAAAAAATGTGACAATGAGTGTGTATATGTCCATGAACGACTGAAAAATTGTGCTGAACACTGGAATTTGACACAACATTGTAAAATGATTATAAATCAATAAAAAATGTTAAAAAAAAAAAAAGAATATAGTTCCATGTGCTATATAGTATAAACTTGTTGTTTATCTATTTTATATATAGTAGTTAGTATCTGCAAATCTCAAACTCCCAATTTACCCCTTCTCATACACTTTCCCCCTGGTAACCATATGTTTGTTTTCTGTGTCTGTGAGTCTGTTTCTGTTTTGTAAATAAGTTCATTTCTTCTTAGTGAGCCTGGCCACAGGTTTGTCAATTTCATTTACCCTTTCAAAGAACCAGCTCTTGGTTTTATTGACTTTTTCTATTGCTTTTTATCTCTATTTTATTAATTTCCTCTCTGATCTGTAATATTTGCTTCCTTCTGCTGACTTTAGGCTTATTTGTTCTTCTTTTTCTAATTCTTTTAGATGATAGTTTAGGTTGTTTATTTTAGGTTTTTCTTTGTTTTTTGAGGAATGCCTGTATCACTATGAACTTCCCTTTAAGGATTTCTTTTGCTGCATCCCATAGATTTCACGTGGTTGTGTTTTCATTGTCTTTTGTCACAAGGTATTTTTTTCAATTTCTTCTTTAATTTCATTGTTGACCCATCGGTTTTTTATTAGCATGTTGTTTAGTCTCCATGAAATTGTTTTTTTCTCATTTCTCTTTCTGTGGTTGATTTCAAGTTTCATGCCATTATGGTCAGAAAAAAAAAAATACTTGAATAAGTTCTATCTTCTTAAATTTGCTGAGGCTTGTTTTGTGTTTGAGTATATGCTCTATCCTGAAAATGCTTCATGTGCACTAGAAAATAATGTGCATTCTGGTTTTTTGGGATGTAATGTCCTGAAAATATCAATTAAGTTTAACTGTTCTATTGTGTCATTTAGTATGTCTTTTGCCTTATTGATTTTCTGTCTGGAAGATCTGTCCATTGATGTTAGTGGAGTGTTAAATTCTCCTACTGTTCGCATCAATTTCTCCCTTTATGTCTGTTAGTATGGGTTTCATGTATTTAGGTGCTCCTATATTAGGTTCATTTATGTTAATGAGTGTAATATCCTATTCTTACATTCATCCTTTTATCATTATATAGCATCTTTCTATATCTTTCTTTATGGCTTTTGTTTTAAAGTCTATTTTTTTCTGATGTGAGTGTTGCTACCCCTGCTTTCTTGTCATTTCTGTTGCATGAAATATCTTTTCCCACCGCCTCACTTTTACTCTATGTGTACCCTTTGCTCTAAAGTGAGTCTCTTGAGGCAGCATATTGTAGGCTCTTGTTTTATTTATCCAACTTTCCACTCTATAACTTTTGATTGGAGCATTTAGTCCATTGACATTTAAGATAATTATTAGTAGATATGTATTTATTGCCTTTTTAAATCTTATTTTCCAGTTGATTTTGTGCTCATAAAGCCACCAGTGCAGATCCATAGGCACTGATCCACTGAAGTCAAGAACCAGGACCTCAGTAGTCATGCACCTGAATCTGCCTTGAGAGCTACAAAAGCAGCCCAGACCCCAGCCACACTTCCATGTATGTGCGCCTGCAAAGACTGCAGCTGCTGTGCCAGACCCACCCCAGCCACGGGAGCACCCATAATCTGCTCAGATGTCCCACATGCATTGAGTTTACAAAGGCCCTCATGACAGCATAAGTCCAGGGATCTTACAACCACAGGGAGAGGGTTCAGATTTCAACCCTTCTGTCTAATTCATGTGGCCCCTGGGAGTCAGCTCAGATTTCAGCCCTGCCCCATTTGTGTGCAACCCACCAACACTAGCACACCCCCAGAGCTTGTGGAGGCAGAGCCGTTCCTGCTGTGAGCACACTGAGGGTGAGGCTGCTATGTGGGGGCCTCAGCCTACCCTTAGTGCGCCTTTAACAATGGTGTTTCTATGGCAAGCTCAGGTTCTTGTACCACACTCCAGCCCCTTCAGGCTGCTTTCCCACAGCTAACGCCAGTCCTCTTCTTGGGTCTGTTCTTTGAAGCCCAAGTTTTCAGCCCTCATGCCTACCAGCAGACATGCGTCTCAAGTTGGGGAATGCAGTGAGGTGGCCAGGACCTTTTTTTTACCTTTTGTCTTACCCAGTTACACAGTGATCTTTATTAGTTTTGGTTGTCTGAGATATTCTGCCAGTTTTCAATAGGTATTCTGTGAGAATTATTACAAACATAGATGTATTTTTGATACATTTGTGGGAGGATGTGAGCTCCATGTCCTTCTATACTACCATCTTGATTGGAACCCTAAACAATGAGTTTAATTAGCTGTAAAGTTATGATTCTTATGAGAAATAAATGTATAAGTTTTCCATCACATTATTTTCCTGTAAAACTGTTTCAGGCGATACTCTGTTCTTCACATTGTGCTTGCAGATACTTATATTTCTGTCCATTATAAAATTATATTTCAATCCAGATACATTTTTGTGAGAGCTGTTAAATTATCTTATATACTCAGCCACATGTGTAGAGATTGTGACATTTTTTCAGCAAGATAGTCTTTGCACTTGTGAACAGTGATAGTTTTTAAAAGTGACACTGCTGTGACACTGTTACTAGCCAGATACTAATTTTTACCACATGGGAAGTGTCAACCTGACCAACGATTATATCATTAGTTACTGTCTTACCAAAGAAAGTCAGATTTGAGAAAATTATATAAAAATTCTGACACCTATCTAAATAAATTATACATATATGAGCAAATGTGGAAGCCATTTGCTCTAGTACAAAAATCATCATAACTACATCCAGATAGAATTTTGTAAACTCTAACCAAAAATGTGCCATACATTTTACCTGGATTTTTTTTTTTTAGGCCTGGCAAAGATTTTTTTTTGTTCTGTAGTTAACGTGTAACTTAGTAGTCTAAGCAAATCTGTGTCCTTGTCTTTGAAAGTCCCTTTTGAATAAAATTTTCTTAGCAATTTAGTTCGATCTAAGTTAAGATCATGGTTAATTTGATCTAACCATGGTAGTTGTTGTTAAGAATAAAATAATAAGATTGTAAAGCACTTTGAACTATGCCTAGTGCATAAGAACTCAATAAATTGTATTTTTATTATTAATAAACCAAACTATACTTCAAAGGTTAGAGGGGCAAATTTCCTCATGTCTAGCAGGCCTTGCTGTTTTTATGATATTAAAATATCTTAAATAACACTAATTATGAAGCTGAGGCTTAGTTTTCTTATATCTCCAAAGTGATTCTAAGAAGTGTTTACAGTAATGCCATTTTTCAAAACAAATGAAGCTTTGTTTTGAAAAATGGCCCAGAGAAGTTAAGAAATTTTCCCAAGATCACAAAGCATTAGACTTGGAGAGATATGCTTACCACTTTATATTTAACCTCCTTGAGTAAGTAATTGATCCAGAAATAAGTATTAGTTACAGGCATGACTCAAATTCCTAGGTAGGCTAGTTCAAGAAGAAAACTCATATGATGGTTTCAATATAGTAAAGATAGATTTAGAAAAGAATAACTGAATTATGTTTAAGTTTCTCTCTTTAATAAAGCAAGATAAAAAAAAAGTGGATTAGTCAGCTTGTTGTAGGTTATGCTGTGTAATAAATAATCCCTAAAGTCTTGGAGACTTGGAAAGCAAAGATTCATTTCTTGTGAAGTATAAAGTTGGTTTCAGTTCTTTTCCATGTCTTTATTAATTTTACTATCCATGTTAAAAAAAAGAAAAAACAGCCATTTTACTAGATTTGCCCATTCTTGTGGTAGAGGGATAGAAGGCTCTGGTACAGACTCAAGATGTTTCATATTGCTTTTGCTTGGAAATGGCACAGTGGAAATCTTCACATTCTGTTTTCTAAAGCATGTCACATGACATGCCCAAAGTTAGTGAGGCATGGGCTTATATTCCTCCATAGAGGACATGTTTATGTATATGACAAGAGACAGGTGTTTAATTCTCTTACCAACAGAATAGAGGAAAGAGGATTTAGAGGGTGGTGGTGAATAAATTCATGTAATAATAAGTCTACTTCAGTGTTTATTATATCTTAGTTTTTTTTTTTTAACAAAGATAGACAATGTTTAGGAAAAACTTAATTATTTTTCCTTTACTCTCACACTACAACCACAGTCACAACACTTCTGACACTAGATGTATTTTTCCCCCTAAGTAATTATCTGTAGCACCAGTTGGATATCTTACAATTCAACTCAGTTCTGACACTAACCAGAGTTAGTGCAGACCCCACAGGTTAAGGACTCAGTCCCATAAGGTTCCTTTCCCCACCTCAGATGTCAGATGCAAGTTCCGGTTGTCACCTGTGGTGCTAACCACTGGCTATAAATCAGAGATTCCCAAGATCCCCTCTTCACATTCAATCATGTGAAAGAGTAGCTCATAGAACTCAAGAAAACACTTACTTACAAATACCAGTTTATTATATAATAAATGATATGATAAAGAACACAAATGAACAGCCTGATAAAGGGATTCATAGGAAGGAATACAGATGTATTCACCAACATGGAAGCTCTCTGAACCTTCTACTTCAGGAATTTTAATGGAGGTTTCATCCTATAGGCATGGTCGGTTATTAACTCTACTTCTGACCTCTCTCCCCTCTCTGAAGAATCAGGGGTAGGAATGAAAGTTCTGAGCTTCTAACAGTGGCTTGGTCTTTCTGGTGACCTGTCTCCATCCAGAAGCCCACCAAGAATTGCCTCATTAGAACAAAAGATGTTCCTCACACCCAGGAAATTCCAAGGGTTTTGGAGCTCTATGTCAGAAACCAGGGTCAAAGACTAACTATTAGAACATAAGATTCTCCTCGCACCCTTATTAACGAGGGTTTTAGGAACTCTGTGTTACAAACTGGGGACAGAGATCTATATAAATATTTCTTATTATTTCACAGGCAGAAATAGTTTTTGGAAGGCTTTCAAGTAAACATAAATTCCAGTGGAAGAAAAGGTAGTGGGGAAAGGATAGTGGTAGACATAAGGCTTTAATCTTCTCGAGCTCCTAAAATATCTATATTAACCTTAACTGGACTCTTCTACGAAGAGATTGTGTGTCAAAGAATCAAAGCTCTGAATTAAAAAAATAAAAAAGCAGGCTGGATGAGAAGTCTACCCAAGATCATCTCTTTTGTTTTTGGTGTCAGGAGTGTGGACACTCAATAGGTTAGCTGGGCCAGCAGATAGAAAGAAGAATTTAAGTGGAGGAGAACAAAGACCCTGGGGAAACCCATGAGGACAATTAGGAGTCCACATCAGTCTCTTGCCATCTCCAACCTTGATGGTACAAGTGACCTGCAGGAGAATCTGTCACTTTATGCCAATGAAGTTGACCATGCACCTGACCTGGGATTTGGAGAAGTTGAAAGGAGAGGCCTGCTGGAAGAGGGAGGAGCTATGAGTCTTGGGGCCAACTCCACCAATCAGGGGATCCAGCACAACAGAAGATGCATGTAAAATGCCATGGTGCTGAGCCCCCTGTACCTGCCTCCCAAGTGTAAGGCCTACTCTTCCTTCAACTCTTTCCTAAGCTCATGCAAATCTCACTTGGAGACATCTCTCATTTGGAACCACACAGAGAAGGGATTCATGGGAAAAGTACAAAGTACAAAGTCATGTCACGACAGAGATCCAGCTGGAATATGTTACAGGCACACACACACATACACACCCACACTCAGGTATGTGCATGTATGTGTGTGTTTGTGTCTGTTTACTTCTGATACTGACCTTATTGGTTCTTTCCTCATTAGTTATGAATCTCTTCAACTCTCACCCTCCTCCACTTCCTCAAGTCTCTTATCATTGTGGTTTTCAGAAATTCATAATTAAACTAAGATTACTGAATGCAATATTTTTTAGAAAAGCCAGATAGCCATAATAACATATAAAAATATTTTAATGGCCAATAGTCATAATAATAATTATTATTAAATTACCCAAGACAAATCTCTAACTCAAATAATGAAAAGTAGAATTGTCACACAGTGTTACCATAAATCCTGGATGTGAAAACGTGACATATTTTATGACAAGCCCAGTCAATCTGTAGTGGCTGCTCAAAGTACTGCCTCAAGACAATTTCCAAGAAGCATATGATCTCAGTGGCTTGAGGGCCATGATCACTTCCCAATGTTTTTCATGGGCTCTAATCATGGAGTACCGACACATATGCTGCACATTAGATGTGACAGCCATAGCTTAAAAAAAAAAATCATGACACATATATAGCTACCAGCACCCATCTCTGCCCTGTTTAGTAGTAATTCAAAAACCCAACAACAGCTTTATCACTGTGATTGCTTTATGTGGTCTATAGCAGAGTATAATAAAAATGTTGCTTCCTGTGATCCGGATACTTGGCTTCTATTAATGCAATCTAAATTTGTCTAAGCTGTCTTTTTTTTTTTTTTTTTGCATCCACAGACTATAGTTGTATCCCCAAGATTGTGACTGCACGTTCTGTTTTCCAACAGGCTCTCCATCATCCTATATTTACATGAGTGAATTTCTGAAGCAAAATGAAGGACTCTGCATTTATGTTTCCACGTGTTTGTTTTGACTTGGTGTTTTTAGCCTGTTGAGAAATATTTTGAATATCAACTTTGTCATCTGGCTATTTATCAGATGTCCTATCTGTGTAATTTCTAGACCTGCTAAAAGCAGTTTTGATTTCCAAGTAAAACTGGTTTAAGCAGCTCTCTGAAGCTATAAGAACAGCATTCTCTAGCTTGGTTCTCCCAATCTTTGGTTGAACACTTACTTGCATTTCTTTTTTAAAAATACTTAGGAAATTTAAATCAAGTTTTACTAATCACCGCATCCTTGAGGTTCAAAGTCATTTTAACATTATTTCTGAATCTCTGAAGGGCAAGGCCTTCTTTCTTTCTCTTTTGTCCTGTGATGCACTTCCTTCCTTCTTAAGTTATTTCTGTTCCTTTTCTCTGAAATTAACAAAGCTGAGCAATCACTAATTCATGCCAAACACTGTGTAATCATTCCATGCGCTATGTAATTAGGATATAACTTGTATTGATCACAGGTTTGTTGTGAAAAGAAAGGCACAAAATAATTCACGTAAGCCGTGTAACGTAGTGCCTGGTATGCAGAATTTGTTCAAGTTATTACTAATTTTTCTTCTATTACTATTCATGTGGTTTGATCTGCCCTCCAGATTCCTCTCTGAATTTTTTCTAAGCATTCATCCCTTAGACAGTTACTTCGTCTTCTATCACTTCACTTTCTTCTGCCCTTATCACATTGGAAGGAAGAGTAGACCTGAATGAAAATGCCCTCAGAAAAGAAGAAATGTACAAGGAGGTCTGACAGGGAGAGATGGCTTTTTGGCATCCAATGATTTTGAAAGGAAGTTATTTTAATTCCCTACAGGGCTTTGTGAAATGGGATGGAGGCATTTTGGTCATCACAATATCTAGGGTTACTGGTGTTTTTGCCCAGAAGACAGAAGTGTTAGATATCTTGCACCAAAAAGGGCATTTTGCTCCAAATGTCAAAATGTTCAAATGAAATCAATGCAAAGAGCAACAAGTAAAGAATCATGAGGTTAACTCGAGGGGGATATGGAAAAACAATACAGAGTCATTAGCTCTATAGAAGCATTTTGTATGACTCTGAAATAAAATTTCATAATATAATATAAAGATATAATTTTATGTGCCCAATTTGAAATTATGTGATGCTCCCCAAATCTTCAAAATTCATCAAGAATCATAAAGATTCCAAAATTGCAATTCAAGTAAATAATATACTGTAATTTAATATTGTCACAAGGAAGTGTCACTTATACATTAAAGAGAAATGACAGTAACAATGATTAGTATTACTTGGCCACACAGTTATTTACTTGTATTGGACCTTCTACAAATGCTTTGATGACTCAAGTTCTATACTTACATTATTCCCTGTTATTATGATGTAAAATCTTTTTTAAAATATCCTATAACAGTTCCATGTAAAAATTAGTGATGATGCGGTAAAATGCAGTAAGAAATCAATAACCTGGAAAAGAAGTTAAGCAAGATAAAAATGCCACAAAGAAGCCCAAACAACCTCCATAATATGCCATACATTTAATTTAAGAGTGAGTATTCTGAGAAGTATCAGAAATAATTCCAAGGAAACAAAAAAGTATCATTAAGCAACTACACCTTTAATTTTCCAAAAATAGTCCATACAAATGGGCAAGCATGATGAAAAAATGCTGGCTGCATGATCAATGCTACTGAAATGTGCTTCTGACCCGAATTACCATATGTTCTAAGGTGTAAAGTATTCCTGATGGTTTTAAAGGAGACAGTGTATTTAAATAGAAGTATTTTTGCAAACATTTCCTGTGCTTAGGAAGCATGTCCTTATGCAAACGTATATTATGATGTTTGTAGATGTCTGTGCTTTAGAAGCCATTCCCCCTTATTTACATTTATTCAATGAGAAAAGTAGACTTAAATCTTCTCATTCTACTATTGTTCTATGAATTTGAGTCAGTCAGGCTTCTCTAGTTTACTACTGTAAAACTCTAAGCTATAGATCTCTAAGGTCTGTTTTCTCAAATACACAATCCCCCTAGAGTTGACTGGAGAGTAAATGAGATAATGTGGATTAAGTACTTAGTATAGCACAGACTCTTAACCTTTGCCACTTATCATCACAGTAACACTGGAAGACACTATTATAGCATTAACCATGGGCCGGCCTCTGTTCTTAATGGTTAGTAGACGTTAGATTAGTAGGACTCATACTGTCCTCAAAGTGCTTTTCCAGCTTAGATGGTATATCAGCACTCCCATTTTACCGAAGAGGACACTGAGAAACAGAAATGTTTATCAGTTCCCATGACTAGAAAGTGGCTAAGTTGGGATTTGAACCAAAGCAGCCCAGTTCTAAACCCTGCATGCTTCTTAATTAGTGCCAGCCATTGACAAACACCAGCCCTTGATTTAGTTCCAAGGTACTTAGAAACAGAACATCACTTCAACCTAGATTTTCATTCATTATGTATTCATTGTCCAACCAACATCCAAAATGAGACCAAATTAGATATTCAGTGCTGACACTGATGAGTGATTCTCAGCAAGGCAGTCACTGGCTTGAGTTTGGGATGATTTCCTAGTCAGATGCACGCTCCAAAGATTATTCCTTTGGTTGCTAAAGGAAATTTGAAGGAGCCAAAGACATAAGATGATGGAATAGCCTCTAACAAGAGGTACTCAAAAGGAGAAGGGTGTTCTTCTAACGGCAGAAGTGGTTGGGGGTGGGAGGAGGCTGCATTTGGCAGGGGCCAAGGACCACCATGATCCCAACAAAACTTTAAGATAGCTAAAAATTCTCACACCAGTCAGAATGACCATCATTCAAAAGTCCACAAACAATAAACACTGGAGAGGCTGTGGAGAAAAGGGAACCCTCCTACACTGCTGGTGGGAATGCAGCTTGGTGCAGCCATTGTGGAAAACAGTACGGAGATAACTCAAAACACTAAAAACACTTACTATATGATCCAGCGATCCCATTCCTGGGCATATATCCAGAGGGAACCTTAATTCAAAAATACACCTGCACCCCAATATTCATAGCAGCACTATTTACAGTAGCCAAGACATGGAAACAGCCTAAATGTCCATCAACAGATGACTGGATAAAGAAGCTGTGGTATATTTATACAATGGAATACTCCTCAGGTATAAAAAAGAATGAAATAATGTCATTTGCAGCAAAATAGATGGACCTGGAGGATTTCATTCTAAGTGAAGTAAGGCAGAAAGAGAAAGAAAAATACCACATGATATCACTTACATGTGGAATCTAAAAAAAAAAAAAAAAAAAGACAAGCACACTTATTTACAAAACAGAAACAGACTCACAGACATAGAAAACAAACTAATGGCTGCCAAGTGGGGAAGGGGGTGGGAAGGGATAAATTGGGAGTTTGAGATTTGCAGATACAAATATATATATGTGTATGTGTGTGTGTGTATAAATATAAAATAGATAAACAATAAGTTTAGCACAGGGAATTATATTCAATATCTTGTAGTAACTTATGGTGAAAAAGAATATGAAAACAAATATATCTATGTTCTTATATGACCGAAGAATTGTGTTGTACACCAGAAATTGACACAAAACTGTAAACTGACTATACTTCAATAAATACATTAAAAGAAAGATAGGTAAAAATCAAGGCATAAGTGATATAAGCTTGAAAATTGCCTGGCATTTTACTGGAGAGCCTTTTTCTATAGTTAGAGAATATTAAAGCGTACAGCAGTTAGCCCAGAGCCAAATGCACATGACCACCCCATGCTGTCAGGAGTGGCAGGGTTATGGTTTCTACCTGGGGTAGAGCTGACCAGAAAAATGAAGTACTTTAACCACTTTGCTCTTTAAATAGTGTTTGGGGGTTTAGACTCAGAATGAACTCACTAAACCACCTGTGTTTTTCTTTTACTTATACAGAAAAGCTCTTTCCAAACTCTAATTAAAATCTGCTGTTTATACCAGCCTTTAATGCGGTGGGTACTGCCATGGGGTATGTGATCCTTTAATGTCTTGGTGAGCCACTGCTGCTTTTCAGAGAGAGGAGGAGATAGAAAGCAATAAAGAAATAAATGAATAGGTAAACAAACAAACAAACAAACAAATAAATAAATAAAGTTAATCTGTTTCTGCCTGGTGGTAAATATTTGAAATCATAAAACTTATATTTTGAGAGGCCATTAAATATAGGATACACTGATGTGAGTCTGGCCTCATTCAGACTTGGAGCTGTTGCAAGCATCATGCATTGTGGAAGGCAGATGCTTCTTTTTTCCTAAAACCTATTTGTATCCCCCTTTCCTCCCATCACAATGTTATAAAAATTCTTGGAATCTTTATTTCTTATTAACTTTGTGACCACACAATGAGGAAGTCAGGGCAACATCCCTGAGAATGACCTGAGTATTAGTGAGACGGACTGATGTGGAGGAGGGATACAACTCCTGACATCTAAAGAGCAATAATCTCAGCTCCTGATCTCCACCAGCCATGCACATTCAGAAGGCTCATCACACAGTCAAAGAGAGAAACGTGAGTTGAAATCTTGGTTTGGGTCCATTTCTTGCTAGCTCTGGGACTCAGAAAGTTTAACTTCCCTGTGGTTATGAAACTACCTAGAAATGCTAGAGGGTACAGTGATACAACATGGATAGAGTTCTTAGTGATTCTAATAAATAGTGTCCTTTACAGTTTAGCTCAACTCTGCCTTCTCTGTGAAGTCCTTACCGAGGACCCTGACCCCTGTGGCCTTTTCTTCCTCCAATTCCACTTTCTGAATTGTTTATATAGTGTCATTAATAAGACAGCAAACCCACTGCTATGGTCTAAGAGTTTCTGCTAAGGAGAGCGGCATTGTTGTTTTAGTTTCTGCAAAGTGAAAAAGACAATATACTCCCCCACCCCAAAAAAGAGATTAAACTTACAATTTAGGGGTTAGCCAACGGGAGCTCTTGGGCCAAATCCTGCTGCTGCTTATTTCTGTAAATAAAGTTTTATTAAGAAACAGCCAAGCTCATTCATTCATATATCATCGATGGCTGCTTTAGTGCTACAGCAGCAGAGTTGAATAGTTACAACAAAGACCATATGACCCACAAAGCCTAAAATAGTTACTATCAGCCCCTTTGCAGAAAAGTTTGCTAACTCCTTGGGGTAAGCCGTTCTACTTAGCATTCTACTCAATGAGTGTATGTTCCACGGCATGTCCAATAAATTATGTGAATTTGTAGTTGTTTGTTTCAGTTCTTTTGTATGGCTCTAACTGGGGTTCTATTGTTCAAGGGAAAGCAAAGGTTTTTCCTACAGCCTGACCATTAAACACAAGGCAGCTCCTTCATTTGGAGTCAGAAAAAACCCAGCAATCTGTTCACAGCCTAGGAAGAAAATTGATGGTTGAAATATTATTGATAGATGGTTTGTTGGTCTACAGTGAGTCTTTTCTCTAAGGAAGTGTAATGATAATCTCAGCACTAAAGGGATTTCTACCTTAGGCGTTGGTGTTGGAACCTAACCCAAACCTCCTACCACCAACTTAAACTGTGACTTAACTGTATAATTTTGCATAGACCACTTCAGCTTTGTCTTTAGATGTTTTGCAGAATTTTGAATTTTGTGGTTACTGGATTTTTTTGGTTTTGTTTTGTTGGGTTTGTTTTGTTTTTTGTTTGTTTGTTTTGTTTTTTAAGTTCTGTCTTGTCATCCAACCACTACCCTAAATGCTTCTGGTCAAAACAGATTACCTGTTCTAGTTAAGTCACTCAACTCAGTTCCTACAAGCAAGCTGGCTCTCATGTGTGTCTCTGGGCCTCTGTTTTGCTTCTCTGCTGGGTATCTCCCAAGATCTGTCCCACCCTTCTTTCATGGAAGTAGTGTTTTTATCAAGGCACATGCCTGGCTAGCCTCCTTTCTAATAGTGTGATTGGGTTTGCCTAAAGTACTGTGAGGGGAAGTGATGTATGCAACTTCTGGGTCACGACCTTCTAGGGAGAAGACTCATTTGTCCTTTTGCACCTGCACATCTTGCTCTCTTCTGCTGCCTGGCCTGGGAATGTACTATGAAATATCTTGGACAATAAAGAAATACTCTTAAGTGTTAGGTAGTTAGATAGGTGGGGGCACCAGGTGGAGGAGAGAGAGGAAGATCGGGAAGATGGCATTAACTCCTTTAACTTCTCTAAATGAGTGCCAGCAAGAAACCAGTTAGAACCCAACAGCTGCAACTGCGTGGTAGAGAGAAGGACCTAACCAGACATGATCCAATGCTCGTTGTAATATAATTAGCACCACAGCTTAGCCCCACCCCATGGGTTTTTCCTGTGTGCATCATGGGTAAGGACATGCATTAAAAGGAAAAACATGACTAGGCATTCTGGGGCAAGAACTGTCACTCAACTCTAAGCAAGCATATAAGAGGAGGGACAGAGACCACCGCTTTTCCTCCGTGGACCAGCCCATTCTTCCCATACTTTCTCTTTGCTAATAAATCCTTTAAAATCTTTCACTACACAACACTCCATCTCTTATCTGAATTCTTATCTTTTGGGTATGATAAGAACTGGGTTCTTTTCCCTTCCCTTTTTGGAGTAATGTGAGGGTACTGGAAAAGTGAAATAGAGAGACTCTGGGCTCCTGACGTCAGGGAGCCCCCGGACTAGCCGTAACTATTATACATAGGAAGAAAAAGCCTTGATCCTTTAGCAGCCACTATATTTTGGGTCTCTCTTTTATGCAGTAATTCCTATTTCCTAAGGAAAACCCAGTTGCTGCCCTTATAGAGTGTACCATCAAGTAGCTGAAGGAAATGTTTATCAATGCATTGTACCAATGAATATTATAATTTAAATTTGAATTTATGCAGAAATCTTTCTCTTAGAAAGAATCTGATCCGTATAGAGTGAGAGGACAGTATGAAATCCTCTTCTGAAATGGTGAGCTGCAAAGTTTTAGAATTTTATACGTGTTCCTTGAGGACTTTGCACCGGCTGTTTCCTCTGCCTCGTAAGCCCTCCCTGTATCCACTGCACATGCGCTGTAGCACAGGCGATGCCCTCTTCCTGCCTGCGAGTCTCTGCCTGAGTATCACCCGACTGGGGAGGGCTCCCTAATGTTGTTCCATAAAAGCATTCACAGCAGAGTTAACTACCTTAAATACTCTATACCTATGTCTTTACTTAGCACCTGCCCCTTCTCACTCCTACACTACAAAACAAAAACACAGACAAAGACAAAAACAAAACTACTTTTGATAGGTATTCTGCATCGGCTTTTATTAACTGTTCTTTCTCTGGTGTAAAGAAAAATGCCTGGGAGAAAGCAGACCCTTGATGAAGGTTTGCTGAATGATTGAAGGAATCAATGAATCCATGTCAAGAAGACCAGAACCACTGCAGCACAGACAGCAAGGTGATGGTAAATGAGCTGAGCCCGGAGAGGAGGTCCCGCCAGCGCGTGAAGGGTCGTGTGCATCACGTGCAGTGTTCTGTCTTTCTCCCAAGAGCAGAGGAAGACATTGAAGGGCTTTTAAGGGACAAGAGTGTCCCATGATCAGATGGGAGAATTTGAAGAGATCATTCTCTCTGCAGTATAAAAAATAAATTAGAAAGAGATGTGAGTTTAAGGGGAAAGTGCAGTAGATGACTGTGGTCATTTAGGGGCGACGTTGTGGGTGACATAGCAAAACTAGGCTTTGGAAACAGTGCTGGTGATTGTCCAGGCTGCTCTAACTTCCATTCCTCACCCTTTCTCTGCTCTGCTCTGCACTGCAACTGACCTGTGTGCATAGGATCTTTGTCCCAGGACCTGTTGCTAAACTGACTTCCTGGCTGGATTTGTCAGTAGGAAGCACTGGCAGGAGACTTGTTGTTGAAAGAGAGGGAGAAACAGGGTATTTCTCCCATGTCTCCTGCTGACAGTTTTTAATGCAGTGGTTGCATTTCCTCGGTCCTTCCAGTTTTTACTGCCCTCGTCTCCTCTTTCCATGTTCACAGTTTTCATGCGGCAATCATCCACCATGGATCCAGCTCTCACGTTATGTCTAAGTTCCCAGTGGTACCATGTTTTCCAGTCCCTCCCATCCTAGGGGTGGGAGCTGCTCCCTGCAATTGTTAACCTCCGTGTGGCCTCTCAGTTCCCATTCATTCATCCACCATCACCTGACCAGTCACCCTTATTATATCACCTATTTTGGGAAACACTCAGTGCTTTTTCTGTTTTACTGACTGAACACTGACAGATACAGTTCTATATGCTCTGCCACATCGATACATTTGTCAGAAAACTTAATTATAGAAATGGCTGTTACATATTTTTCATGTAGCACAATTTCCCCCAGAAAGATAATACTACTTTGAAAATGATGACTAGCATTACAAGCTTCTTGGAAGCAAGGTTTACATTCTTTTATATTCTTATTTTCCACGTGCCCGCTCCAAGTTTGCGTTGCTTAAAGCCCAGAACCATGTCAGAGTGACGATGACATTGTGCATTTGGATGCTTGGAAGTAAAGATTCAGTTGTTGACTTTCTTTCACTGATCTCTCTCTGAATAAAATGGATGTTGTCTTGTGATGTTTTTTGTCTCTTTTCCATTAAACAGATAGACCTTATTACATCATATTTCTGCTGTAAATGAGCTTAATAGCAGCTATCAGACTATATCAGTGGTGTGGCCCAGCTGCTCTTGTTTTTATTGCACCATTCCAGTGCCTCAGGGTAATTACCTTTGAGACCTCAAATGCATTCTCCTATGTAAAACCCATTCTTTCCAGTTCAGCATTCTGAGGCATATATTCTCAGTGTTTGTTTTCTTTTCTCCTATTTATTCATCCACAATAACCATTTCGTAATCAGCTTTAAATGTTCTAATATAATCCTCAAGGAGCACATCCAAGGGCACACAAAATGAACTCCGTGTCTTTCAGAGCTGGAGAGGAATTTAGCACTTTGGCAGGAGTTTGGGGCTGTGTGGGAGCCATGAGTGATGATTCTAGCTGCTGTCTTTGCATGCATTAACTGCTGGTCGCCTCTGAATAATTGGCTAAGAATATTGGTTAACATGTCAAGTGAAAATGTATGTGGCGGTGCCTGTCTCCATCGTCCCAGGAGAACATCTGTCCACTTCCCAAATCCACTAAACAATTTGGCTCTCGTTGGCGTGACTGGCAGCCTGTCCCAGAGAGGCCCTTTGCTACAAGGCAGGGATGGGGGAAGTTTGAGCTCGAGTTGTGTTGGCAGGTTTTGTTGAAGCACTTTGGAGAGTAATTTTATAATATTTGCCCGCTGGTGATATTAGCCCTTTATTTTTGTGAAAGTCAGAAGGAAAAAAAATATATCACAACTCTTTCCATGCATTGAAATTACTTTGGGAAAGAGCTCTTTGATTCTATTCAGGTTATTTCTTAAAGGTATATTGAATCCCTCCAACCTGGAGGGATGACCCGTGCTTTAGAGGAATGTAGTTTTGCAAGGGGACTATAACGTTAAAAAAAAAAAAAAAAGATACATGCTCTTATAGTAATGCACACTGACTCTCCTGAGGGACGAGGTCATTGTGTCCATGTGGAAAAAAGGGAAGCAGTAGAAAAATCCAACAAATTAAAAAAATATCATAGCACGATGTGATTACAAGGAAATAGAATGAAGGACAAAGCATATGACATGATTTGAAACTATGAATCAATGGTAAACTCAGAATTTGCAACCCAAGGGGCCCATGTTGTTTTGTTTTGTTTTTATTGTTTTGATTTGTATATATCAAGCTTTAATCGGTGTGTCATCTTAATAATCACAAGGCTTTTGGCTTCTCTTTGAGAAACACGTACTGCAGATTCTCTTCCCTGCTGGAGGCAGCATATGAAACACTTCATCTCTGGGATCACCCACCTGTGTTTTCTACTAACATTCAGAGCTTCTTCTGTAACATATACGTTCCTGTCCATTTGTCCCCTTCAATAATTGTCTGTTCTGAACACTGAAGTCACTGTGTAGCTTAGGTTCTCTGAAAGGAGCGAGGAAGGCATAGATCACCAACTTGGCTTTTTCATCATTTTTGCCTGAAATTTTAGAGCCTTCAGCCCAAATTTCATTTGCTTTCCAGACGTGATTCTCTGATCCCCAAAACTTTCAAAGGTGATTTGGTCTATCTAGCACAAGACTTAAGTTTCTGTTGGTGATATGAATCACCTATGGGGGCTTCTTCCAACTGCTTAAGGCATTAGCTTTTTCTCTTCATGGGGATAAATTTCAGGTCTCAGTGTAGATAGGTAGTGGGTCAACTGCTGCCCCAAAATGATAGACTAGAAAGTCAGACAATCCTTGTGGACTGCAACTCCAATTAAATTAAAAGCCTTAATGTACACCCCTTTCTCCCATTTAAAGAAAGAATTTGATAAAGATTCTGAATGAACTTAACGGCACACAAACTTGAAACTGGATATAGTGAAAATGTGTTAGAGACTCCTAAGATTGGTATGTACATGCATTAATTTATAAATGCAATCGGTCGCCCCATTTTAATATTTGTGTCTCTTTTATTGGTGTTGTCATACAGTGGAATTCACTATACAGATTTAGCACAAATGGCATCATCATTCCTACCACCTTATCAAGGTCCTGTTCCATATTTCCCCCTTAAATTATTGCAAATGTATTTTTCCCCCATTCTCTCTGCATCTGTATACTTCCCCACTGGTTGGCTCCCCGCAAAATGGATTTAAGCTCTAACATTTCCCAGAATGATTGCTTCATAGTGACAAAACATTGCTGCAATCTTAGACATTCTCATGGCTCTCGACCTCTCTCCAGCATTCGTCACTTGTATCATTCCTTTCCTTTGTAAAGTCATTTCTCCCTGAATCCTCATTTTTGGGTTCCCATCCTACAGGTACTTCCCTAGATTCTACTTGAACCCTCCTAATCTTCCCTTAAACTTTCTTCCTCTAGAATCTCATTCCCATGTGTTCTTTGACATCATCAACGTTGACAACTTCATATTAGTTGCTCTGCCAATCAACTATCCCCCGTTTGTAGCTGATTGTCGTTCATTTCCCCCTGAAACTCCTGCTGGCATCTTTAACTCAACATTTCACAAAATGAATTCATAGCTCTTCTGCCTGTCCTCTGTTACTTTGAATATCTTGATCTTTCTGTCACAAAAGGGCTGAACCCTGGGAGCTCCTGTTCTCTTAGTCCAACCAGGGCACCAGGAATGAAGTCCTGGTGGTGTTACCATGTCTGTGGAGTACGTGTCTTCCCTTCCATCCCCTACACCTCAATCCAGGATCAGTCACTTATTACCTCTCTCATGGATTACCCCGACAGCTTTCTAACAGCCCTCCTTATCTACAGACTTCGTTCACCTAATTAGTCTTAGCTAACACTGACAGATTAATGAAGGGAAGCTCAAAATGTCAAAATGATTTCCCATCACTCTCCAAATTTTCTTCTAATTTCTGGCCACAGAGAATTTTTCTCATTCATATGCTCTGCATTTGTGTTGAATTGGTTTACTCACTAAACCACAAAAATGCACTTTGTCCAGTGCCTGCCTTACTCATGCTGTTCTCCTCCCCTTTGTAAGCCACACCCCTTACCCTGCCTTTCAAACGCTACCCATCCTTCAAGGACTAGCTCATATGTCACCTCCTTTATGACAAACTTTATTTAGTAACTATTACAACAGGGGAAAAGAGATTTTAGTATAGAACCCAACTCGATTCCAAATATAATGAGAACAAGTTGGAATTTATAGCTAAGGGGTAGGATGATAAAATTACTAAGCAAAGTTATCAAGGGTAGGGGAATTCTCACCAAACCAATTTTATAGATATTTTACTGAAGGCAGGTCAGGGTGATCAGATATCAAGGGTGAGGGATTCTTGCTAAACTGACTTAGGATTCTTGATATAACTGGACTCATCAGGCTGAAGACAGGGTGCAAGGATGAGCCTAGACAAAAAGAGGACTCAGAGGAGCTTGTCCAAAGTTTGGTCAAAGGGACAGTCTGTGCTGGTAGCCCTATGCTTTCTAGCCTTCAGAAAGGAGGCAACAGTGCCACATGGTCTATCCATAGAGGTAATAGCATCTTATTAGAGAATGAGACTACTAAATGCTAGATCATAATTTTAATGGAGAATAATAGAAGAAGCAGTATCTTTAGAAACATTCCACCTGATACTAATTTTCTCTTGCTGCTGCAACAATTATTACAAATTTAGCGACATAAAACAACAGCAAATGTATAATCTCAAAGTTTTGTAGGTCAAAAGACTGACACAGGTCTCATCGGACCAAACTAAAAGTGTCATCAAGACAACATGTTTTTCTGGAGGCTCCAGAGACAAATCAGTTTCCTGACCTGTTCTAATTTTAGAGGAGGCCCACCTTCCATGGCTCATGCCCCCTCTCCTCCATCCTTAAAACCAGCAAGAGTGGGTTGAGTTTTCTCCCATAGCATCACTCAACCTTGTGTCCAGCACCTCATCTCTCTCTCTGATTCTTCTCTTCTGGCTCCCTCTTCCACTTTTAAGGACTCTGTGATTATATTGGAAACACTGAGCTAACCCAAGATAATCGCCCCTCACCTGATTAGTGACCTTAATTCCCCTTAGCCATAGAACAGAACATACTCACAGGTTCCAGGAATTAGGACTTGGGCATCTTGAGAGCCATAATTCTGCCTACCCTTTAACAATTTGTGCAGACTCTAATATAGCACGTATGCCAAAGAGTATAAAATAATTAAACTTTTGAAATTATTTTAAATAAAAGAGATTTGCATGTTCCTCATAAGAGAATTTCAAATCTCATTTAATATATATTCTCATATATATTCACAAAGTGTGAAAATAACTAAAAGATAAACCCTTTCTTGGAGCTGATAATCTCATGCAAAAAATTTCAGGAGACAAGGGTTCTCATTTCAAAAATAAAAATATAAAATTTATTATCCCATTTATGAATGCTCAGCATTCATGTTTTGCATGTTTTGTTCCTTGCATTAGACTGACTTGCTTTAATTATATTTAACTAGCATAATCTTTTTGTTTCTCTGCCTCAACCCTAGAGCCAGTTTAAGACACCCTGTAACTGGTACTTACCAACCATGAGGAAAGGTGCCCTTGACAATTTCCTTGCACTCCTTTCCCACCTGAAGGACCCTTCCTCAAACTAATCTCAAATCTGCCTGGGCTCAGACTCCTGGGTTTGTGTCTTGTTTTATAGACAAGAAAGTTCTTCCTACAAGTACCTCTCCCTTGGCATCCTTACTGGAGATACTCAACACTTCATAGTGTCTGCTGCCCCATATTTGATGGAGGATGACTGTGGCTACTGTAGATTAAATAAAGTAATTCATAAAAAACGCTTAGGACAGAGCATGTCACACAGTAAATGTGCCATTCAATGTCTCGGTTTAACATTCTTTTCTTCTGCCTCGTTGAACTCTGGGCACACAAGTTATCTCTGGCATTTGACTCTCAGCTCCCTCTGATTAGCTTTATTTTGGATGCACATCTACCTTTTGTGGCTCTGAACTGCCCTGGTGGTTAAGGCCCCTGGGAATCCCAACTTTGGCATGGGATGCTTGCTTAGTATCCTGGCTGGCCTAAGTTCTCCCTCCCATTCTTCACGGGGGATGGGAGGATTCAGAACTAGTTGGAGTTCAGCTGCTTCATAAATCACATTGCATTTCAGTTTATTCAATAGTTTATGAATAATCGTGGAGACAAAGGGAAGAAGGGCATTTATATGACTTAGGCAGCTGAGGGGTGTCTGGGATGCTGGCGGTTACACTGCATTCGGAGGAGTGTCAACTCTGCTCTCATATGTCTGCCAGACCTGGACAAAAGAAGTCTGTCATTCCCATCCAGACGAAAGCACATCAGTATCAACACTACGTGCAAATGTGGAGTTATCCAAAGCTGGTGCGTTTGTCTTTTCAGCCAAGTTTGAGACAGCAGAGGGTGTCTGTCGTGCCAAACACGTGGGACACACAGACACTCCCTGCAAGTCCCATCTCCAACCCGCTGCCATCTGACCCCAGACTGAACTTGAGAACAGAGTTACGCAGAATTGTTCCCGTATAGTCAGCACCAGCGTCACAGATCCAAACACTGAGCAGAGAGCGGTGGTCACGGTGTTCAGACAGAGGAGTGACCTTTGGAAACTCCTTCATGCCTCAGTTTTTAAGATTCTACTGTTTAGGGTGGTGGCAAAGAGTAAATCAGGCAATTCAGAGGAAACATCTAGGACGGTTCCTGGCGCAAAGTAAGAACTTCATCCGTGGAGGCTGTGGCTCTTCTTAACTCAGGATAGGACCTACGCAGCCACAACTGATACAATTCAGAGTGATGCTGTTTGAACAAAACAGATGGGACAAAGGGGACTCAGATGTTGTGGGGGACCTCCACTCTCTCAGTGATGGCTGCTTCCTCCGACTTACTCCTCAGTAATCCCTATTCACCAAGACTCCCAGGAAATTACCTGAAATTCATTTGTACCAATATGAAAGGATTCCTAGAAACTCAAAGTGAGACCTTTTATAAGAGGAATATTTCCTGTTTTAGAGAATTAATATAAACTCCGGTTAAAGACAAAAAAAAAAAACCTAGCTGGAATTTCACTGATTGAGCAATTCACTTATTCAATTATTCATCAAACCTTTCTTAACATCTACCATAGCCAAGAACCCTGCTAGGTACTCCCTAGCAAGGAAGGTTAAGACAGGGATTTTTAGAGCCTGGTTGGGATCTTGTATCCATAAACAGATAGCTATGTGTCAAGGTACAATGACTGCTGCAATGACATATGCATTAAAAAAAAAAACTTTAAGAGCATAAAGGAGGGCTTTCCTTTATTTCCAGTGAAGGAAAGTAATTGGGTTGGAAGGAAGAATTTATGTATTCCAGGAAATGTGAAATCAAATCACCCAAACAGCTGTCTACTTCTGTTACGTAAAGAATGCTGTTGGATAGCTAATCACTGGCAGGAGCTATATAATATACACTTTATATGGTAAAATAAGTACAATAAATTACACTCCTGTTTCCAGAATTCCTGTAATTTCTATATAAGAGGGGATGGGTTTTGAGGCATATGTTGGAAAAGTGGGCTGGGGGTTTTCTTGAAGCTGTGTTTGCCTAGCAATCATGCATTTTCTTTAGATCATATGTTTATTTGGGGTGATTGTGGTGCTGCTGAAGATGCCATGGTTCTATTAGAATTAATTCATGGTACCTTTGCATGTGTCCCTCTCATTATACAAACTGGGAATTGGCAACCAAAATCTAGACATTCTAGCTTCAAGCAGTAAGTTAGATAAAAACTGAGTATACAGTTTCCAGCTGGCTGAATTTTGTTTCTCAGTAATTAATAATTATATTTCACATTATTTTCTTTAAACCTAATTATATTTCATATGCTTTTTTTAAAGACTGCTAATAATGCTGATTATTGGGAAGGAAAGATTGCTATAAAATGCTTTGTAAGTTAATAAATATAGTTCTATGTGCTACGTCTTTGTGTCTTTCCAACATAATTGAGATACTGAAATGATCACTTTTTTTTACTTTTTGTATGTCTTTTTCATTCTTTTTTTTATTGAAGTATAGTCCATTTACAATATTGGGTCAATTTCTGGTGTACAGCATAATAGTTCAGTCACACATATACATACATATATTCCTTTTCATATTCTTTTTCCTTATAGGTTACTACAAGATACTGTACAAGATATTGAATATAGTTCTCTGCACTATACAGTATAAGCTTGTTGTTTATCTATTTTATATATAATAGTATCTGCAAATCTCAAATTCCCAATTTATCCATTCCAAACTCCCTTCTTCTCCTGGTAACCTTAAGTTTGTTTCCTATGTCTGTGAGTCTGTTTCTGTTCTGTAAATAAGTTCGTCTTTTTTTTTTTTTCTTGATTCCACATATGAGTGGTATCATATGGTATTTTTCTTTCTCCTTCTGGCTTATTTCACTTAGAATGACAATCTCCAGGTTCGTCTATGTTGCTGCAAATGGCATTATTTTATTTTTTATGGCTGAATAGTATTCCATTGTGTAAATATTACACAACTTCTTTATCTCATCATCTGTCAGTGGACATTTAAGTTGCTTCCATGTCTTGGCTATTGTAAATAGTGCTGCTATGAACATTGGGGTGCAGGTGTCTTTTCAAATTGAAGTTACCTCTGGATATATGTCCCAGAGTGGGATTGCTGAATCACGATCATTTTCATTTTACAGATGGGGAAATTGAGATTCTGAGCAGTTAATTTTGTATCCCGAGATATACAGCTGAGGGATTTGGAGGTAGGTTTCAAGCCTAGATTTTCTTGGTCCAAATTTTCTATTTTCTCCCTCAAAAAAATGAATTACATTTTATCAGGACTAGAACTCCAAAATTCAAGAGCTACTAGATATTCAAGAGTCTAACATACTACTTTTACGTATGAGGAAACGGAGAGTTTAAGAAGCCAGTATCATAAAGCTGGTACGAGAGGTAAAATGAGAAGTCGTAGCTCCTGTCTCTTCCATTAAACTGAGTTGCCCGCTCTTGCTGACCATGAAGTTCAGAAACAATCAAGACAGATTTTCTTTCCCATGCATTTCATTCCACTTGATTTCCTCTCTGTTTGAGTTAGCAACAGCTTAGGTAAGAGGAAATTCTGGAGCCAAGTCAAGTCTGCTATTAATTATTTCTCTGCATTTACAAGAAAATCAAGATTACAGTGTATAGCTCAGAGATATGATAGATGGCTTTTCTTGCTGTTTAAATCATCAACACTCTCAGTGAATGAATCATCTGCATTTTAAAGTGGGAATTTAGACTAGAAATTACAACTGGCAACCTGTAGCCAGGAGAGCTGAGCCTATTTATTGAAGATACCAGTGCCTCGTCAGAGGTACAAAATTGAGTTCTAAGGAGGTCTGGTATCCTGCAGCTGGGAGGGGAAGGGCAAAAGGTGAATTGTATTTTTTAAGCCTGTCACTTTGAAAACTCCCTGCTTCAAAATGCATTTCCAGGATTGTCGACTTCACAGCAGCAGTGAAGCGGGAGAAGCAAAGGCATCTTTGGAAGGAGCTGCACACAGCAGCACTTAATCTCTCCCCAGGCTTGTGAGAACCTGCTTATCTGGCAGGTTTTTCCAAGCACGCTCTGCTCTATGGACAATGGAGTTGGCAATCTGGAGACTGTGCCTTCATAATAGAGAGCCTTTGGGGGAGAGAAGCTTCCTTTTAAAGGGATCTAAATGGATAAGTATTAAATGACTTCCCTGCAAAAAAGTTCAAATAGTTATTGAATATATTCAGGTTCCATTCTGATCTCCCTCTTTGAACACTTGAACCCTTTTTTGCTGGGTATTATGCTGCAATTTTATGGTAGGTTAAATGATGCCACCACGTGCATTCAAGTTATTCTTGAAATGGTTATTATAGCATTTCTTATATAGCATTGAATAGTCCATCAATGAATGACATCTCAATTTGCCAACCTGTTTCAAAATAGTGTGTGGTACGTAACCAGAAATACTGGCATTGCTCACCTGTATTCTGCTTCCAGGTGCATCACTACTGAGTTCTACTATGATTTTAAGTCAAAGCTTTTAACTTTAGAAATACATCACTGAAAGCCTGTGTCAAGGCCAATGCTATTTTCAAGGAAAAGAAATACATGTAAAGAATTAAAAACAAAACAAAACAAAAAAATAAGTAAGAGGCTTATTTTTGTGAGAATACAAGAAGAAAAAATCACAAAAACTTAGATTGGATTCAGTTGGGCTGCATGGAGACTGATTCACTTAAGATTTAAAAATTAGGACAGAAGATGATTATAAATTAAGATTTGTATGTCTATCAAGATACCGTATGCCTGTAGAAAAAATAAGGGTATATTTTATCATATAAATCACTAAATATAAAGATACTTTAGCTATGGATGGATTATTTCAAAATGTAACAAAATCACCAGAGACCAAGGCTGTTTTCTTGCTCCCACTGTACCATTTCAGGGTGAAGGATGTGGTCCTTTGGTTTGTCACCTTGAGGTTACAAGATGGCTGCTCTAGTTCTAGACATTGTACCCCTCACTAACGTCATCCAAAGGCAAGAAAAGCAGGTTTTTTTTTTTTTTTTTAATGTCTTTTTGAGACCAGAATAAAACTTTTCCAAGAAGTCCCAGTATCTTCTCTTGGAGTTGGTTCGCCATTATTGGGCCAGGTGCCCACTCTCTATCTACATGGGAGGGTGAAGAAATGCTTATCTGGTATCATCAACCTACAGACTAAGAAACTGCTCTGCATAGATAGGAAAATAACAAAAGGGAGACAAGTACTTGAGTAGACAACTAGTGACGTCTGCCATTGCTTTCCTCTTTCTCAGAGGTCACTTGGATGTTATCTGCAGTTCTTTCTGTTTCCATGAATTTTTGATATGTTTGCTGTGCTTATTGTGTATGTGGCTGGAAGCTGACAGTCTCTACCTTAGACTCTTCAGGAACCTCCCATACTACTTAACCTACGTCTCCCAGGGCCCCAACCTCACATTTCTGAAATTCTTGATAGGAGAAACTTACTGACCCAATTCAAATATTCAAGCTGTCTGATAAGTGCTAAGTGAGTGCTTTGGTTAGGTTGGATTTGCTGAGGGCGGGCAGAGTAGGATCGCACGGTTCAGTTCAGATGCAGCAGTACTGTAGTGATGCTAACTACGTCTAGGGTACTCTGAATATATATCCCCAAGGCTTACAGATGCACTTCCTCTTCTAGGATGCTAGCGGTGTATATTATTCTGGGTCTCATCTATTCCATATCCTTATTTTCAATATAAACATCAGTCAGTGAAAACAACCTTCGTGCTACTTATCAAGTAGCCTTTTTGCTAAGTATACATATTCTTATAAATACCATTAAATAATGCATAAGAGTGTACTTTAAAAAGTGTTTTTAAAAAATCTGTTACATTTGTAAATTATTCTAGTTCCATAAATAGAATAACTAATTCAATCATCCTAGACATTTTCCAGACTGAAATACAGGCTAAAGCATATTTTCTAATGTATGGCATGATACATGATAATGCAAAATGCGCAGGATTTTCTGCTTTTACATCCTTTAGAATCTAGATGTTAGCTGTTAATGAGTAAGCACCAAGTCTATTACATTTATTTGCAAATTTCCCAGAATTTAATCTAGACTACAGTAATATACGTAAAAATGACCACAATAATGGACTGATTATATTGTATTCTTAAAAACGAGAGTTTTACTTCACTATGTTAGAATTAAATGATCTAATAATTTGAAAAGTATTAATTTATTCCCTATTTAAAGAACTCTCCTAAGACTTAATGATAAATATAAACAGCTTCACTCTGCTGTGATTGTTATTAAGTACACCTTACTCTTGAGGAAACCATGGCCCCTATAACAAGAGTTTCTAGATAATGTAAAATAATTAATGGGAATGTCAAAGCAAAATTATGGAATATTATAAAGGTTATTCTTAAATGATATCATCAAACATCTCAAGATCTAGAACTGTATTCTTGCCATCTTATGGCACCAAAATCTAGCGCAGTATATTCAATGCATATTATTGAACACAGCAGACAACAGTCCATGATTTATACATTACATCGACTACTCACTACGTCTGATAAGATCCAACACTAGACTCTGTTTGAAGTCCGAAGAGTAAGATAATATTTCTGCTCTCAGTGGTCTTTCAACTTAGGTGAAGGAATGTGTTGTGGATAAATGAAAATACAACTACAGCTAAGGCTTTCTGTGAGAGTAAACAAATTTGTGATGCTTAAAATAAACACTAAACATTCCAAAGAAGTTATTTCCTGTTCTCTGAGGACTCAGTCAGGTATAAGGACTCAGTTTATCTCTCGTGTAGGCCAAGAGAAAAAATTGTATTTGGACATTCTGAGGGTAAAAAGTTATGCAAAGGCATATGCAAAAGATGGAATAGCACAGGTTGGCACCATATTTTGAACTCCTCTATTTTCTGTCTGTCTATCCATGCAGCCATCTATCATTATTTATATTTATTTATAGCTAACTATAATCAATCTATCCATCCTTTGATTTTTTAAATCACTGACAATTTGGGACTTTGATGACTGTAATTAACCTTTCAACCAAAACTATGCATATGTGCCTACATGAAACTTTCATTGCTATGAAGTCAAGAACAGCTCTGAATCTTCCTCATGCACCTACATTAGACTCAGTCCCCCCAAACAGAGTAATCCAGGTGGTATTTTCATTGGAACCATCGGTTCCAGTAGCTCTGAGTCTTTTATCATGAATCCTTAAAGCACAAGAGAGCAAATGATCAGTAGATATTAGGATCTAACAACCCTCTGAGAGGCTGACTTTTTTAATTTCTGTGTTTAACAAAATCCAAGCAAATTTTGTAACATCTAGCACATATATCTGTGTATTGAAACATAAAAATCATATTATAAATGATTTGCCATCTGAAAGAGTCATGTTTATCTTATGACTTCACATGCCATCTTCACATTAGTTAGTATCGCCCCCCTCCTTTGCCGTTCATCCTATAAATGTAAGAACTAAGTTAAGAACTACTTGGTAAGGACTACCTTCAGATTATGCTGAAGGTCTCCTTAGCTTAACAGAAAGAATCTTCCAGGATCTGACTTTTATCTGGTTATATCTCTTGCCCATCATAGCTCAGCATTGAAATATCTACTCCAGACTCAAACTACCTCCAGAACTCTGTCCACTCTCCCTTCCATGTCTTTGCTCACACTGTGTCCACTGTTCAGATGTCCTCACTCCCATCATTGCCTGTCATCTCCTGTTCATCCTTTCACATGCATCTGTGTCTCTTCTTCTTGAAGCCTTTCCTCATCCTCTAGGTCTCTACCTGCTATTACATTTGCCCATTGCACATTAACCATCTGTTTATGAGTTTATTTCTTCTGCTAGCTATATTATCCATCAGCATATCTCCCATATGTCCCAGAAGAGTTCCTGGAATGTAATGGATGCTCAGTAAATGTTGGTACAAGTTAAGATGGTTGAGCATGGTGGACTTCATCTGAAAATCTCCAAAAACAATGTTGACAAGATAAAAATAATATTAAAAAAAATGTTTTCTGGAAGTGGGGAAGGGTAGTGTGGGCAGAAGCCAGGCAAACCAATGAGGAAGCTACTATAATTGACTCTTGTTCAGGAATAGGTTAATACAGGCCAGAAATATGGTGGAAATACTGGGAAGGAAGTGGAAGAAACAACTTTAAGAAGCAAGCCTTGTAGATTTGAGAATGAGACAAAAGAAGGTCAAAGTTACTCCTGAAGTTTCCAGACTGAGTGATAACGAGGGTGGAGGTGTCCTTTGTTTCATTCAAAAGATTGCTTCCATTTGTTGCTTCGGAGGGAGCAGTAATCAGCAGAAATCACTTCAAAAGGAGAGGACGAAAGCTGAGCTCAGAGGTCAGCTGCAAAGTAAACAGGTGGCTTCAACGCTGGTGGGAAAATATGAAGGCTACCCGCTAAAACCAATAGCCGTCTACTGTCAGGGAGAGCCAAGCTGAAGAGGAACCTTGTAGTGTGAGTGGGAGAGAAAGCAGGTATCCTCTTGGATAAAGTCCCATTAGGCACTGTTACACAACCAGTTACAACCAGTGGAAATGAGGCTAAGACAGCTTGGAGGTGGAACCCACGGAGGTTTCTAGACACACCCACACTCTCACAGCCAGCTCAGCAAAAAGTATCATTTCTAAGCACAAAGTCCTTAGAATCACCCTTTTTTATGTTATAATATCTATAAGTGTAAGTATTCATTTCTTTTTGTTTCAATGCCAATTTTTTTTTAAAGACCAACTTAGTCATGTATTCCTTATTATTACCTGGGTTCTGTTTCCATGTCATGGTACCAGGCCACTCCAGTTAACAAGAAGCTCACTCAACTAGCCTTACCATTTGCACTGAACCAGTTCAACCCAGGAAATAATTTCTTTCATGGATAGTAACTTTCTTAACTGGAAACTAAATTGGCTGTGGCGAAGAACCAGCTGTCTCTCATGGGCTCCTTCCAAGTGGAAGCTCTCTCTTACACGTTAGGGTGTCAGCCTTGGCTAACAGTGTCCTGCGGGCCCCTCTCTTACCTGCTTCCTTATCATGTCTTCTTCCCTCCTGGACTTACTACAACAACAATCTCAGCTGAAGTGTTTCTTTATCAAGCCTGTGCCAGAGCTGGCCTAGAGCTGAGGCTGGACAGTCCCTAAATATCTGATAGGAAAACAGCCATAAGTGCTTCTTGGAGAGACATACATTGATTTGTTCATTCATCCATCATTTGTTCATTCATACATTCATTCATCCTCTAACTCATGCATCCCCCTCCTTTTAAAACAATATCTCCTGAGTATTATTTATGTCTCAACCATGGTGTTCACAATGTTTGACAGACATGAAGGATAATCAGGGGAGAGTAAGAGATAAAAAAATGTAGACAAGCATACTGGAAATAAAGTGGTAGTCAAGGTATGTGCTGTGACAGATACCTAAATCAGTGTCACTTGTGATGCTTTTTAAAAATTCAGATTCCTGAGCTCAACCTCTGATTTAGAATCACTAGGATGAAAACCCAGAAATCTTCACTCACAGCCAAATGTTCTCGCCACACACTGAAATGTGTGAACCACTGCTGTAGAGAAAGGAGTGTTTATTTTGAATATTCCCTTGGAAAGCTCTAGTGTGATTAAAGATTATGCATACATATACTTGTTTAAGTGTCTAAACCAGAGAAGAATCCTAAAGACCATGTGGCTTCATGGAAGTATAGAAAAGGAATGGGTCCTCTTATTTTATATATGAGGTGAGGTGATATGTTTGATGTCATAGATCTCTGACTTCTCATAATTGTGTTTCCAAGTAAGAATGAGACCATGCCTGGGAAATTATTTTATCATTGTATCTAGAGAATAACTGCTAAACACAAAAGGGTGTATTTAACTGTTGATATATCCTTTGCATCTGGACATTAATTAAAGAAAACACTCATAAATTATATAAATTCATATATTAAAATATTTTGGAATCTGTGTCTAAGGTTCCAAGGATATAAGTTTTATTTGGAAAATCTTTAAAAAAATGGAATTTTACTTTTTTTAGGCATTGCACAAGTGGATGTCATTCTGGTGTTACCTCTTGAGGTGAACTCAGCTTAAACTTGGTGATTTATTAAAAACAAAAATCAAAACCAGCACTGAATGAGGACTGGTCTAGATCCTGATATTATGGTGATTGACTCATGGCCCAGGCTTCTGGAAGGAGACAGATGAACAGGCAAATAAAGTACAATTGGTAAATACTATAACGGAAAGATACCATGGGAACTCATAACTGGGTGGGGCTAGCAAAGTAAGTCTTCTTGGAGAATGTGATGGCTCAGTTGAATTTTGAAGAACAAGTAGATGTTAACCAGGAGATCTGAGTGTACACGTAGGGTAGAGGAAGAGGGTATGTGTGTGTCTGATGTGGAGGAAGTGGTCAATGATGGTGAGAAGTGGAATATTTTCTCTACATTCCACCTCTGTTGTTCACCTCTCTCTAATGCAGCGCACCTATCCTCACATCAGTCTGATTCAAATTGTATGCTTGGCACCAAAACAAAACAACCACAAAACATGAGGTTGCCTGGGCTCCAAATACCCGCATTTTGAAATTTGCTACATTGGTGAGGTCTTCTGTCCTCAGTTCTATATAATCCTCTAAACCTTGCCTAGATTCCCAGAACCTGTGTGTGCCTCCTGGGTGACTGATTTATTCATTTTGGGGTCCTCTCTGGCTTCTTGCCTACTTCTTTTTGTTGTTGTTGTTTTATTCTTGGGTCCTGCCTGCAGTCATGTCTAGTTTTTGCCTTCTGAAGTCTGCCTCACTTTGGTTGTTTACATTCTCAACTCCTATCCTGTTGTTGAAGATGGTGTGACACCATCCAAATACTGGCTCTTCTTGAGTTAGCAACGTAGTTGCATATATATTTTTCCCCTCAGGCATGTTGTTGGATGAGTTCACTCATACTTGTTCTGCTTCAAGCCAGTCTGTACCAGGCTTCATCTGATTACTTCATTCTGCGAGTGAGCCAAATACATAATTGAGTAGGTGTAACCACTGAGTTGCTAAGACTCCAGGGATTGTCATGCCTTTGTTTGGGGAAATAAGAGAAATGCACTATTGAAATATAATGCACAGGATTAACAACACATACAATGGGCCTTCAGATCTGCTTTTTCTTCTCTGAATCATAATCAAATGCATCAAAATGGCTGCCTCAGCTTTTCAAATGAGATTGGATATAAAGACAGTAAAACAATTAAGATATATTAATATCTAACTGAAGTTGTCAAATCATTGAACTATTAAGGAAAGCCTTCCTACCTGCTCCTTTGACTTAACTCAAAGATCCTGTGGCTGACCTAAAGTAAAATTCCTACTGTGCCAAGATGAATATTTATTGTTTTAAAAGTGGAGGGCCCACCTCCCCCTCTTCTTCATCTGGTGAGTTCATGTTCCCCACTCCCATTCTCTGACTCTGGGTCTTGGACGGACTGACCCCATTCTTATTTTTAGTGATGTGCTCATATAAATATATGACCCCATATGGGCTGATGAGAGTCAGACCTAGAACTTTTATTTGAATTTTCAAGGAAGAATTACTTTGTTACAGACTTGGAGCTGGGATTCAGTATGTTGCTGGAAGCCATTCTACCTGAAAATGCTTGGGGCCAATGAAGAGCAAAACAAAGAAGAGAGCTGAGAGATAGGGAGCCCTGATAATGTCTGAGCCTGTGAGTCTGGCTATGTTTCCAAGTCAAAGCCACCCTAGATTCTTAAGGCATGTGAATCACTGGCTTTGTTTTATGCTTCTATTTTATTTGTTTGTTTGTTGTTTTTTGTTTATTTTTTAGCCAGTTTCATTTAGATCTTTAAAAAAAAAAATGAACCTAAAAGAATCTTGCTTAATGTATTTGAGAAATCTACTCAACGTTGTCTTTAACGTGGTAAGATTTCTTTCCTTGGTCTTAACCTCCACTCCTGTTTTCTTATTGTGATGTGCTCGTGATGCCCTGTTAGAGCATCTTGTTTGCTTTATAGCCGAGCTACATTTGCCTAAGCCTGCTCCAGTAACCTCTGTCACCTTGGTAGGTAAGAACTATGCATGTTCATTCACTTTCATACACAGCCACATACATGCATGACTTGAATAAAAGACACTCTTCCATGACAATAAATTAATTTATTGGGCCTCAACACTCAGAATTGAGTTTCAGTGTCTGATTTGATGAGAATCACTGCTGCTTAACTCTGTCATTTGTTGTTCATTTTATTTGCAGAAGGTCAGGACTATAATTTGAGGCTTTCTCCCTAAGCTCCATGATGGAGATGAATTTATCAAAGAGGCGGGGAGTTGTCCTGTCATTTTAATGAACACGACACCCAAGTCATCAGAAAGAAGAGTTATCGGGAGTCAAGATCAATTTTCAAGAACAGGGAAATAAAAGCAGAACTCAATTTGTGTCAAAATAAAGGACTTAGGAGTTCATTCAGATTGATAACTAATGATTAATAGAGATCTTATTTATGCGGAACTTTCTCTGGGCCAGTCACCTATACATATTAGCTACCTCCCAAAGTAACACTGTGAGGTAGTTATGATTAATCACATTTTGCATTTGTCAGTTAACTTTTTCTACATAATAAGTCAACCCCAAGATTAATGGCTCAAAACAACAAGCATCTCTTATGTCTCAGAATTGTGTGGCCCAAAGAGTAGCTCTTTGGGGATGAGTTAATTCAGCTCATCTCTGCAGTCAGCTGACACCTGGCACTAGATGGTCTTCAATGACAAGTCCAGTCATTTGTGTAGGCTTTTGATCAGTGACTCTCAGCTCTCCTTCATGTGACTGCTCTGAAAGGCTAGTTTGGGCTCATTCATGTTATGGTCTGAAGTTTTCAAACACAACATGAGAGGTGAAGCCCCAGTGAGCCAGGACTTTTCGAGTCTCTGCTTGTGTTAAAATTTCTAATGTCCTATTGGCCAAAGCAAGTCACACAGCCATGCCCAGATCTAAGAGGTAGAGAAACAGAGCTGTGTCATGACTGGAGGAATAGCAAAGTTACATTTCAAAAGGGATATGCTTTGAGATGGGAGGAATTGCTGTGATGAGTTTTGGAAAAAAAAAATACTGAAAGAAAAATCTACCAAAGGAAGAAAAGTAATTCATCTAAAGGTGCAGAGTTCAGAACAAGGCAAAAGAGTCTGACTTAAAAAACATGGTATTCTACAATCTGGGAGACTGACTCAAAAATGAAAACAGTTAAGGCAGAGTTTTAATTCATCTCACAGAGAAGATCCTTACGTATGTTTTCTTCCCAGCAGGACTCCCTCTCTCACTGCACCTGCGTTTATGACCGAATGAGAAGTTCTCTGTCTAGATCACTTAGCTGACATAGTCTTTCACTAATACATTATCTGCAGTGTTGTTTGATAGCAAAAGTTCCATGCAAGAGAGACCCAAACTCAAACACCTGAACGAGCCAGGCAGGTAACGTAAAGGTGTGAGTCTGATAAAAAACAAAACAAACAAAAAAAAAACATGGTTACAATGGTTACAGAGGGGGCAGAAGATGAGAAGGGATAAACTGGGAGTTTGAGATTTGCAGATACTAACTACTGTCTATAAAATAGATAAACACGTTTCTCCTATATAGGGCAGGGAACTATATTCAATATCTTGCAGTAACCTATAATGAAAAGGAATATGAAAAGGAATACATATATGTCCATATATGTATGACTGAAACATGCTGTATGCCAGAAATTGACACAACACTGTAAACTGACTATATTTCAAAAATAAAAAATAGGGGGAATGTAAAGTCTGGACAATATGAATTTTTCTCACTCATCTGTAAGTATGCAAGTTAGGAAAAAAAAATGGATACTGCTGCTTCTGCCACCCCCACCAAAAAAAAAAAAAAAACAAAAAACTCTGCCCTCAGGGCAGAGATAGCCAGGAACTACCGGCTTGTGAACTTTGCAATATAAATACCTCCCCATCTTTAGCTGGAATTCGCAACATTCCAAAAGTAACCATCTCCCCAGAGTGCTGGTCTTCTACAGCTGAGACAGAACCTCTCCACGAGTTCTAAAGGAACCCCAATGGGCTTTCAATAGGGATGAAGTCATCAGTGTGTCTACCTCTCACAGGGCTGTGGTGTTTAGTGCATCTTGAGGAGGGACTGTCTGTCCAGGAGGCGTGGCAGGTGTTCAGGCTGCAAGAGACATCATTCCGAGCCCTGGAGATGAGGGGTCAGATGTCCTGAACCCTGCCAGGTGGAGGAGATGCTCACAACAAAAGGAACTGGAGATTCAGTCTGTCAACAGTCAAAGGGCAATGGAAAACTGTATTTTTTTCTCTGAAGCTGTGAGAAAACCAGGCATTTAATACCACCGTTTTAACTTCAAACCAATCAAACATTGGCAGTTTGGAATTGTTTTATTTTGAGGTTTTAGCTTATCTCCATGGGATAAAAGCCTTTCCAAACTGGCTTTAACTAAAAATGTCATCAATCCCAGCTGCTCACTGGTTAGCAGAAACCGTGGTAACAGAAGGCCCCTTTTGATAGCCTTCTTCCATAATATCATCCAAATTTGCATGGCAAAGATGTGGGAGCTATTTATATGTTGATTATTACAGTGCTGCAGTTTATATTTTTCCCAGCACAGTTGAAAATTATATTTAGAAAGCCTGACATCATCTTTAAATATATATTATAGCTCTCATTTGGTAGAGATGAGCTGTTGAAATGCACGCCACCTACTCAACTTCTCAGAAAAATGGTATAGATGTTTCACACATGGTTAAATATAAACGTGTGCTCTGGCATACACTGCACTGGGACCTGCAGGACTTAGAGGGAATTTTGTGGGCTCTGGTTTTGCCTTCTCAGTTTGCTCTCTATTTAAAAAGAAAGACTGTCAATGTGATTTAGTTGTAAGAACACGGGTTTTGTAGCCAGAAATTTCTGAATTCTGAATTCTAGCTCTGCTGCCTAGGAGCTGTGAGATCTTGGAAAATGGGAGCATCGGTGATCATTCCTACTGTTGGACTCAAACTGAAACATGAGCTTTTCCTGGGTCTCAAGCCCGCTGACCTTTGAATGGGAACTACACCATCCGCTCTCTGGTCCTCAGGCCTTCAAACTCCAACTGGCACTAAACCCCTGGCTCCTGGGTCTCCAGCTTTCTGACTCACCATGCTGATCTTGGTATGTATCAGCCTCCATAATCACGTGGCCAGATATCTTATAATAAATCTCTCTCTACATCTACACATCCTCTATCAATTCTGTTTCTCCAAAGGACTCTTGCTAATACATAGATTATCCGGTTTTGTGTTAAGCTGCCAAGAATCATTTGCTGGGGTAGAAGATATTCTATTAGCCCTATTCTACTTACCCTAGTCAGTGGTGGAGGAGACTAAGACCTCCAGAAATAAATGAATGTGTTTCAAGGTCAGAGATAATACATGGTGGAAGCAGGATTTGAAACTTGGAAATAAAGTACTTTATTTTACCCATTTAACTACTATCTTATACTGTAAATAAAAGTTAGTTGCTGTTCCAGCCCTAAGAAGTTTATGGAAACCTGATGCTCACAGTGAAAGAGAATCAAGGAGACTGTAACACACCAGCATACCCCAGGGAGACGTGTGAGGACCGTCCCACTGCGTCGCGACAGGGACAGAGAAAGCTGTGGGACCTGTAGGCATACTTCTGTGGAGTGCAGTTGGGACTGGGAAATGCTGTGGTTTCCCCAGACTATCAACCCCCACCCGTCATCTAAATTGGATCCGGTATCTGACTGCTGATACCAATTAGACTTGTATTTGCAATTCTACGGCATATCCAAGTGACCGTGGCCCTAGAGGGGTATCTATGACTGGAATGGCATCTAAAATGTTTTAATTTTATAGGAAAGCAAAGTTAGAGCAGTATTTCCCTTATTAGCTTTTAAATGTCAGAGTCCAAAATTTCAGCAAAGGAGCTTCATGGCTTAGAGTGATTAAAATTTCACGTTGTTTAATATAATAGGCCAACTTTCACACTTCAGATGAGAAGAGCCAGATATTCAAGATAAGTGTACTTTTTTGAAGGATCAAATGACCACCATATTTAATACCTTGAGGCCTCCACGTGACACTTAGATATTGTATTTTGCCGAATTTAACTATTATGAAGAATTATTTGAAAATCATTTCCCTACGAATGGAAATAAAAATACAGCTGCAAGTGCTAAAAGTAGTGAGATGACATTTTATTTTTTATAAGCTAGTTGGCAAAAATTCAACTTTTATAAGCACATATGCCTGTCTCAAGCTTGTAAGGAGTCAGTTTTATGTTTCATACCATTCTTTCTTCTTGCCTATTAAGCAAGTCTCAGTTTGAGCCAAGATCAGTTTTTATATGAAGCTCAAAGGTAAGTCATTTTATATAATATTTGCATAGGCATAATTGTTTCCACACACTCCATCCCTACTACCCCCCTGGATTGCACAGTACAGTAAAACGAATTGGTTTGAAACCCCACTCTCAACGTGTCACACCCTTGTTCAAGAAAAAAGTTCTGTTTCATTAAGTGAAAATGCTGTATGCTGACACTCCTGGTTCTCAGTAACCTGAGCCCACTTTCCCTGATAGTTATAATGAGAATAATATATTTTTAAATTAATTTTTTTCTTTTTATCTTTCTCTTTGACTTTCCAAAAGCAAAACACCTCAATTAGCAACACTGTCCTGCCCTCTCTGGTTCAGAAACAATTGAGAATTGAGATATGGAAGCCATGCAGAATCTGATCAAAGTGTCAATTTTATTATGAAAAAAGTAGACATGGAGAAAAACATGGCTCATAACTACTGTCATGTACAAGGTTTCTCTCTCCCTTACTCTAACTTAAGCCCTATAACTGTAGATACTCCCTTCAGGGGGCAGACCCAACCCTGGTTAGCTCATCACACCTATGAGAGAAGACCAGAATTTATCTTCTCAGCAGAAAGCTGGCCCAAACGAGTGAGGATGAGCTAAGTCAGGCTTACCTACTTCCCTCCTTCATGCTCACCAATGCAGGAAATATACATACAGTAGGCATGGGTAGAAAGAAAATGGATGTGTTTCTCATACTATCGCTGTATTAGCTTTCTATTGCTGAATGAAAAAAAAAAAATTACCACAAACTTAGAGGATTTAAACAATACCTGTTTATTAACTAAAAATTATCTGTGTCAGTCCTCAAGCTGAAATCAAGGTGTTGAACAGACTGAATTCTTATCTGGAGACTCTAGGGAAAAATACACTTCCAAGCTCATTCTTCTCATTGGAAGAATTCACTTCCTTGTGGTTGTAGGACTGAGGTCTTGGTTTTCTGGCTGGCCGTCAGTCAGTGGCTACACTTCATACCTAGAGGTTATCTTCATTCCTTGCCACGTCACCACTACACTCTCAAGTCAGCAACAATACATCAAATATGTCTTGTGCTTTGAATCTCTAATTTATCTGTCTCTGACCTTTAGGTCCATATTTTAAATAAGCTTTTTATTAAAAAACAGTTTTAGATTTATAAAATTATTGTGAAGATAGTTCAAAGAATTCTAATATACCTCACACTCAGGTTTCCCAGTTAGTAATATCATTCATTAATATGTTATATTTGTCATTAATAAGGTTGATATCTTGTTATTAACTAAACTCCATATTTAATCAGATTTCTTCTGTTTTCCTCTAATGTCCTTTTTATGTTCCAGAATCCCATCTGGTAACCCCCATTGCATTCAGTCTTCTAAGTTTCCTCTTGGCTGTAAAAGCTTCTCAGATTTCCATGTTCATGATGACCTTGACAATTTGGAGGATTACGAGTCAGGAATGTTGTATAATGTCCCTAATAGGAATTGGACTAATGCTTTTCTCATGATTAGATTGGGATAATGCATTTATAAGGAGAGGACCACAGAGGTAAAGTGCTATTCTCATTACATTATTTCAAGGGCACATGCTAGCAACATGACTTACAATTATTGATGTTAACTTTGTTCACCTTGCTTGAGGTAGTTAATGTAGCAAAGTTATTATGGTCTTCTCCTCTTTCCAGACTTAACTCTTTGGAATTAAGTCACAATGTGCAGTGTACACTTACGGGTGAAGAGTCATACTCTACCTCCTTAAATGTAGAGTATTGACATCCATTATTTGGAAATCTTACACACAGGGTATTTAGCTCTTCTCCCACATTTACATATTTGCTCAGACATTTATTTATAACAATATGAACTCATGGATGTTTATTTAACACTTTGGGTTATAATCCAGTGTTTATTTACTTATATACTAAAATTGTTTCAACTTCAGCCATTGGGCATTCCTTCAGTTGGCTCATGCATTCCTTTGACATTCATCCAGAATATCTTCCTTTCTTATAGTCATCCCTGCCATATTATAACCTAATCACGAGAGTGAATTCCATCATATTCTGGTCTCAGAAACTGCACAAAGTATGTACACCACAGAGCAAGAAATCTTGGAACTACCTTACAGTTTTGCCTACCACACTCTCCATCCTAAGAAGCGAAGCAGAAAATTATTAAACCCCATAAAACATGATAAGTGGGAAATAACTCTCCTCTATCTCAATATTACGTACACATATTATGGAGGAAAGATGATTTTCCTGTGTTTCTGGGCATACAATCTTACTAAACTTACTTGTCTGTCCTTTTCTCTTCCTTGTCACACGTACCCCACATTAAGACTGTCAGAAATACTTATTGGGTCTGTGTTCAAATATCTCAAATATTCCCCCAAATCCATGGTCTAAGTTATCATCTTTTTTTACCTAATAGAGGACTGTAGCCTCCTCACTGGCCTCTCTAGCACAGTTGCATGAACTGGGATTTAAACAATGAAACAAATTAAATCAGACCTTTACTCTGCTCAAAAACCTCCAATATCTTCCTAAAGCTATTAAAATAAATTCCAAAATCTTTATCATAGTCTTCAAGGACCCAAATCAGCACTTTGAACACTAACACTGAGGAAGGACCAGTTATCTGCCCCAACTCTTCAGATCAATATCAATACATATCTCCTCCAACATGGGGCTGACCATGTAAATTCAACAACACCTGTTTTTGAACATATTCTATTCAATGAGATGAGTCCACTAATCACTGCTTAAGTGTTGTGCAATGTCAAGTTGCTATAAAATGTCTCTAAATACTCGTTTTCGATTTTATACTCATGGAGGACTGGTAGTTCAGAGATGGGACTGGTCAGTGTGCTACACTTTGATTAGCACTGTGCTCTCATAATCTGATCCCTGGCCATCTCCTTCCCTCTGCTCTCCCCTTTGCTGCCTTCTTTCCAGCACATCTCACTTTGTGTTCTTTGTATAACACACTGCACTGGTTTTCTATTATTATGTAATAGAGTACCACTATTTTAGCAGCTTAAAACCACACATATTTATTATCTCATCGTTTGCATGAGTCAGGAGTCAAGGCATGGCTTATCTAGAGCCTCTGCTTAGGATTTCATAAGGCTGTAACCAGGTTCTCATCTAGCCTTCGGAGTCTTCATCCAAAATCTTGTGGTTATTGGCAGAAGTCAGCTCTGTGAGATGGCAGAACTGAGACCAGCAATTTCCAAAGGTACTCCATAGTTCTCAGCTAAATGGCCCTCTCTGTATGCAGCTACGACACACAAGTTTTTTTCCTACAAAGCCAACAAGGGGGAGTCTCTCACTCCAGCCTGCTAAAATGGAGTCATACAACATTATAGAAACATGGGAGTGACATCCTATCACCATTGTCATAATAAGTAACAAACAGGGAAGTAATATCCATCACCTTTGCCATGCTCATTCATTGGAAGCTAGCCATAGGTCTCACATACACTCGGCAGGAGGGGATGACACAAAACCATGGACAGGAGGGAGTGGGAAGTCATAGGCTGAGAGTTACTTTAGGGTCTGTCTGACACACACCAAGCTTACCTAGAGCTTTGTACTTGCTTTTTCTCTTCCTACAGACTCACCTCCTCATTTCTTTCAGGTCACTGCTCTGGTCTCTTAATTTCAAAGAGTCCTTCCCAAGACCTGCCTCCTAAAACAGCCACCCCGTTACAGTCATTCCTAGTACCTTATTCTGTTTTTCTTCACAGCATGGATCATTCTCTGACATTAAATGATTATTTGTTCAAAATCTGTCTTTCTCATTAGAATGTAGGCCATTTTCCAAGCTGTAAGAAATGAACCTGTCATGTAGTTCATGCTCAAAACTGTTTGTTGAATGAATCAGTAAAAACTTTAACTGTGCAGCAATGGTCACCAGAGTCTTTCTAATTTGATCCACACATTTTACACTAGGTTATAAATACGGCAATTTGCTATTAATGTTTAATCTTGGTTCTGTTGCAAGCCTGCAAATGGAAACAGAATGATAGAATAGAAATAGCACAGAGTCTGAAACAGCACGGACTGAGATCAAATTCAAATTGCTATTCACTATTTTGGTGATCTAGGGGGTTAATTTCTCTGAATTTCAATTATAATACTGGAGAAAAAAGTGCATGGTTTCCATCAAGTAGATTTGGTTTAGATCTTGGATCCACTACTTGCTAGTATGGCTTTAAACTAGTGTCTCAGGCTTCTGGAGGTTCAGTGACTTCATCTGTAAAATTGGAATAATACTAATAATTTTCCCCACATAGGATGGCTGTGAGGTTAAATGGTCAAATTCATGAAAAGCACCTAGCTTGGTGATGGGCACACTGTTTGCACTCAGTACAAGTTAGCTTTGATTAATATTAATACTTATATGTGTATCAATATAATAAAATTATTATGTCATCAATATCAGTATAAATTCTATGGCACAAAGTATGTTATTAAATGATATCCATTATCTTTCTATATTTTTCATTAGGACTTAGCATAGAGCTAGATATAACAATAACAATAGTGGTGACTGTCTTCTATGGAAAAATTTGATTACAGGTCCTAAACAACTCTTCATAACAGGTGATTAAGAAGCAGCTGTCGACATTCCACACATAGCTGACTATTCTGACTCATGCTGAGGGAAAAAATACATAAATTACTATTTATGAGTAACTGTGGGGAGTTGCTGTTCACTGGATAAAGAGTGCAGTTATGCAAGATGAAAAAGTTCTACATATCTTCTGTACATTATGCTTATAGTTAACAACACTGTACAGCAACTTAAACATTTGTTGAGGGTAGATCTCATATGTGTTTTTTACCACACACACAAAAAAACCTGAACATAATATTTTCATTATTTTTTTAAGATTTTGCTCATGGCATCTCACAAGTGATGTATTTCTATGTAAGGATAGGCTGAACAATAGATCAAAAGAGGATTTTTTTTTATTATTAAGCTATATGAAACAGTCATAAAATTATGATTAAAAAGAAATATTTTCCCTTTCCTTAGCATCTAATCATATAGAGTCCATGAAATTTCCCATTACAACCTAAAATACTAATTAAGTAAAATTCTAATATGCTGAAAAAGAAGAAATGCAAAAAAAAAGTTCTAAATATACCTTACTGCAGTTATGAATCTAAAAACATATATATCTTTTACATATTGCAAAATAAAATTAAATGGGAATGTAAAACAAAGCAAACTGTAAAAATTGAAATAGAACTCTAACATAAGTATGATGACTTAATCACCCAGAGGAAATAATTATTTGAAGTATTTTTATAATATGCCAATTTTATTATTTATCTAGAATGGAATATAATCTAAGAATAAGTAAGACAACCAAGTAATCCCAAATAACATTCAACAGTCAATAGTCTCTTTTAATATTGCTACTACTATATTGAGGTCATAGGTGTATATATGTGGGTATACTCATTACAAAAATTTAAGTAAGTTATTCTGTTAATAGACTAGTTGGTATTCTCAGTGCACAATAAAAGATATAGAAATATAGACTCACATACTATAAATATCAGTATGTTATGTTAAACCTGAATTTGAAAATCTCAATTGAACATAGAGTAATTTATATATTTATTTAGTTAGTTAGCTAGTTAATGAGTTATTTTGGCTATCTCTTTTTTTAAACTGAAGTATAGTTAGTTTACAATGTTGTATTAATTTCTAGTACACAATATAGTGATTCAGTTATACACATACATCTGTATATTTCTTTTCATATTATTTTTTATTATTAGGCTATTACAAGGTATTAAATATAGTTCCATGTGCTATATACAGTAGGGCCTTGCTGTTTATCTATTTTATTATTTATTTATATATTTTTACTTATCAGTTCCTTTTTTTGTAGTAGTCAGTTTACAATGTGTAAATTTCTGGTGCACAGAATAATAGTTCAGTCATGCATATACATATATACATTTATTTTCATGTGCGATACAGAAGAAACTTATTGTGTATCTATTTTATATTTGGTAGTTACTATATGCAAATTTCAAACTCCCAATTTATCCTCCACTCCACCTTTCCCCCCTGGTAACCACAAGTTTGTTTTCTATGCCTGTGAGTCAGTTTCTATTTTGTAAATAAGTTCATTTGTCTCATTTTTTTAGATTCTCCATACAAGTGATATCACATGGAATTTTTCTTTCTCTTTCTGTCTTACTTCGCTTACCTCCTAGCTCTGCCTATTGAAAAAGCCTAGAAGCTATGACAACCCAATAGTGATAAGAACCCCTAGGAGCCAGATTGTATTCTCTGTATAACATACTCCACGAGAGAAAAACAGTGACTCTTGAGAAATGATTGATTTCAAGTCTTAAACAGAAACTGTCTGAGATGAGTCTTAGACTTCTTGCTGTACAAAATGCCAGAAATCTCTTAAAAAGAAATAGACCACTTCAAAAGGACCCAGGAGCAAGCAGGAATTACCTCTCGCTAGTCACAAGAAATTTAAGCATATAGTAATAGTACTAAATGTAGCAGTAGTAATATTACTAGCAATCATAATATTTATAAAACTAATGAACACATAATTAAAACACATTGAATATGTTGAAATCCACAGTGTTACTCAGAAAAGAAAGAAAAAAAGGAAGAAGGGTAAGAAGGAAGGAAGAAAAGAAGGAAGAAAACTCATTAGGTACCTTTAAAAGTTACTTGGGCATTGGCTCCTTTCTCTGAAAAGAATTATTCTTTAAAGGAAATAATTAAGAATAATTTAAAATATTTAATAACAAAGTAATAAATAACTGATTTAATAATAAACTGATTTATTATAGGTACATATTAATAATTAGTATTAATACATTATTGCTACATAGCTAATAATAAATTAATAAATAATTAAAATAAGAATTTCTTTTCTGTGCAAAATTTATATATATATTTTTAAATACATTTTCATTGAAGTGTAATCAGCTTGCAATTTGTTAGTTTCTGGTGTAGAGCACAATGCTTCAGTCATTCATGAACATACATATTCGTTTTCATATTCTTTTTCACCGTAAGTTACTACAAGATATTGAATATAGTTCCCTGCACTATACAGCATGAACTTGCTGTTTATCTATTTTATATATATTAGTTAGTATCTTTCAATCCCAAATATCACCAAATGCCTTTAGTTGATGAGGAGGAGATCTTTTTAGAAAAATCCCAGCTGATAATGAAGGAAATTAGAATTCAAAAATCACCATTTGGTGCCCTCAAATAAAGTAATTAATTTAGGTAACCATCATCAATAGATGAAACCCTTAGATGAAAATTGATGGTGAACTTTATAATGGAATCATTGGGCAGCTGCAACCTGAACCCACTGGTCACCTTATGTCAATAAAAGTCAGGTACATAGACACATGTGTGTCCGATGTGATCTTATCACTTATGAACTATTATTTTAAAAGAAAAGAAAAAAAACCCAAAACGAAACAGTAATCCAATCAAGGATTTAGAACTAATTTTTAATCTAAAGGACAACTCAGAGAGTATCCTTGAAAGTCAATGACATGAAAAAAAAAAAATCGTGAGGGATATTCCAACTAAGTATAATGATAGAACTTGTTTGGATACTGATAAAAACAGGACAACTGTAAAAATGCATTTTGATATGGTTTAGAAAATGTAAATATGAACTGAGTATTAATGGATATGTGAAATATTGCTCATTGTGAGGTGGGAAGTCCCATGAAAAAGGCCAGCAGGACCCCCCCCCCAGGCAGGGCCAATACTCTCCCACCAGCACCGTCTGATTTCCTAGCCTGGCAGCATTATCTTACATTTTGCCTCTGAAAGGGCTTACTTCTAGGAAAGTGGAACTTATCCCTAAGATTCTATTGGTTCCCTGAGCTAACTCCTGATTGGTCCATTTGTAGCACTTCATTTGCATGGAGCACACTCCTGATAGGTCCATATCTACAAAGCTCATTTCTAATTAGTCAACTTTTGTTACACCTTATTTGCATATGATGTTGCAAAGTGTGGACTGGCAGCAATAAAAGCCTGTGTAAACCTACAGATGGGGTACAGAGCTTGGAGTGTTAACTCCTCTGGGCCCACTGATGTAATAATAAACCTGAGTTCTCCAATCCTCCGAGTGCTTCTTGGTTTCTTGCCTGGATCCAGCTTGCTGTCACAACTGAGCTGTAACACTGAGCTGTAACACACTTTGCTGCAACAATTGTACGTAGTTAACGATCATGTGATTTACAAGAAAATTCTTATTTTTAGATACTCTTAGTGAAATACATAGAGGTGAAATGATATGGTGTCTGTGATTTACTTCAAAATACATCAGTACATAAGATTAAAATAAAGGCAAAAGAGATAAATGAAGCAAATGTGACAAAATCTTGATAATTGTTCAATCAGGGTGATATATGGGACTTTTTGAATTAGTTTACTCTCAAGTGTGTTTAACAATATTCATTGAAATTAAAAAGAAAAAAACAAACAAACAAAAACAAAATCAAAACCCCTTCCTCTCTGGGGTATGAACCTATAGCTAGAGGGACCCTATCACTATCCTTAGGGACCACATATCTGATTGGAGGATCCAGACACTATTCTAGGTCTGAAAATCAAGGCCAGGCCCCCCGCATTCCTTATATGCTCCTTGTTCTCCTATCTTTTTCCTTAGTCCAAAAAATCATCCCCGACCCTGATGAGCCAAATAACTCAGAGACAGTGCCCTGGAGATTAGAAGAAAAGAAGCCATTTTATTGTTTTGCCAGGCAAAGGGGACTCACCCTAGTGCCTTCAAAACTGTGAACCTATCTTGGGGATGGGGCAGGGTGATTATATAGCCATAGCTTAAACAATAAAGCATCAATAATAATCAACAGAATTTTCTTCTCCTAAGACTCAGAGTGGCCTCATGGTGTCTCCAGGTGACTAGTTCTATAGAGGCTAGTGGTTGTCACTCTTTCGATCTCTTTATCTTATAAGCAACCAAGGCGTGGTCTTCTTGGTAATTCAGGCTATTTTGTAATGTTACATTCCCATGACCTTCTCCCTGGAGAATGGCTCAGAGATCAAGAATGATTATTACTTTCAATTACTGGAATAAAGTAGGAACAATAATAATAGCTTTAGTTTTAACAGTGGATCTGGAGCTGTGAGTAGTAAGCGGTCAGTCAGGTCAGTTGATCGTTTTAAGGGCAAGTGTAAGAATAAGCAATCTGTTAGCCTAAGTGCAGCCATTTTGTTAATTATCCTTCAAAACTATACATATCACAGTCATTCATTCTGCTATGGCTTCATACTGATCTCACTTCTTGACTATTCTGAGTTGTCATGAGAGCATCACAACGCTCAAAACTGAGTGCTGAGTTCCGTTCTGTGAACTCAGAATTCAAGTGCTAAATCATGGATTCTGATGATCAAAAAAGAATTTACCAAAGACCTAGAAGGGGAGAACAGGCTGCACTTTTAGAGTCAAATACAGTCACTCCACATAGAGGAAGAGAGAAAAACAGTAACCTGGTAGCCTCTGTGAGCCCAATACACATTAGTGATATTCAAGAGACTTACCTGATTATTAATTCTAATAAAACTAATATTAATGGAGCTCAGCTTACACTAGGCACAAGGGTGAGGCCCTTACATTCATTAACTCGCTTATTTATCGCAATTACTCTACAAGGTGGTCATTATTAATGTGCATATTTTACAATGCTTAATTAACTTGCAAAAGTAAAACAACTACCAAGTGAAGGAGTAAGGATCTGGCCCCAGATCTGACCCCAAAGCCCATATTCTGATAAGAAATGGAGAAAATAAAATATGGGGACCTCTGTTAAGTATAGGAAGTTTTGTTTTGTTTTGTTTTTTAAGCACTATTGATTCATCATCTGCTGTGTGTCAGATTTGGTGCCCAGATCAGGAGAATGGTAATAAATATGACCAGCTTTTGGAGAATTCAAAATCTAGTTGGTGAGTCTGATACACAAATAATCCGAATGCAATAATGCAGGTGTTAAAATCAAGGTGTATATAGTGGTTGCTTTCCTTTCTTTTGCAGTTTGCCTGCCAGTCAGACTTTAAAGTAAGGATTAAAATGGAAGTGTTTATGAAATGTGTAATTGAGGGAAAAAGAAAATGTCACATGAAGTAGAGTTGGGGAAGACAGTTCAGAGGAGAGTAAGAAAAATGAGTAGTACTTTAGCAGGGCAGATAGTGGCAGAAATAAACAAAAGTGAAGGATTTGTAGAAGTCAGGGCTCAGAGGGTTGGGGGTGAGGAAGGCAGCTGCAGCTCTGAAGGTAGCTGGGGATCTAATAGTGATGGTATTCTAACAGGGAAGAACAAATCTAACTGCATATTAGATCTGTTTCTTTAGCTCTAACACTCTGCTGTTTCCTGTGCTTAGTCATGCTGGTCCTACACCTTTTATAAAAGAATGCTGCCTAGAGCCTGAAATGTACAGGACAGCCCGTTCTCAAGGCTCTGACCTTCAAGGATATAACACTTCTTCATTCACATAGAGACAAAAAGTTGCAGAACAGAGAATAACATTTGTCTTGTTGGAGATTTATAGGATCATGATGATCTGACCTACCTGGACAGCTGCAAGAACAAAGGATTCTGACACCAAGAAGTTTGCAACAACCAGCCACACCCCCTTCCTTTTTTAGTATAAAAGGAGCGTGAATTCTGACTTGGGGAAAATGATTCTCTAGGACATTAGTTCCCCATCTTCTCAGTCTGATGGCTTTCCAAATAAAGTGGTTATCCCTTGCCCCCCAAACTCCTCTCTCAATTTATTGACCTCTCGTGTGGTAAGCAGTATGAGCTTGGATTTGGTAACAGTTTTACCCAGGAAATCCCATCATGCTCACTCTTTTAAGGCAGAGGAATTATTCAGCCAGACATGTTAGAAAAAGGGGGTCAGTTTGCACAAAATTTTGCTACAATCTTTTTGACCAATACCCAATCTTGAGTATGAACTTTGTGATAAAATATTAAAAGAAAACGTTTCCTTAAAACAATTACCTTTTTTTTTTTTCCATTTGGGAGTTAAATATCCTTATACACGGTCTCTATTCTTGTCTTGGAATTAGAAAGGAATACAAGCCACCACATGATTTCAGAAGTAACTAGCCCCTTCAGAATGCCACCTGAGCCCTTGGCAGGCACAATGGCTGCTTCTGATGCCAACCCTGGGTGCCGTAGCTAGGGGGACTAATAGTAATTACTGTTTCAGACCCTTTCGAAAGTTTCCAAGCTGTCTGTGGCATCTGTTCCTTACATGTTCCACTGGCAGCTAGGAAGTGAGGGATTTTGAAGATACTATTAACGTTTTTTTGTCAATTAGTAAATGTGTGATCAAATAATTGCTCTAAACTCTTCAAGATGGCCTAATTCAGAGAGCTGGAATAAAGCAATGGAAGGCTATCTATATTCACCCTAGGAGCACAGGTTATTTATGGTATGGTGTTAAAACCAACCAAAAAAAAAATCTGAATTATGAAAGTTCTAAGGTGCTTGTTTGTCCACATGACTCAGGAAAATCCGCTTATTTGTAGATCTTTTATCCAACACGGTCTCCTGGCAAAATAAGCCATTCTATTTTCTCCATATGTACTCTGGGATGCCTGACTTCAGTGCCCATAATGATGCTCTTCCTTCCACAGAGAAGCCTGTTCCTCCTGTCTCAGCCCTTCTAAGTGTCATTTGTTTCATCCACACCTGGATGGATTCCTGATTTCGCCACCTAATGGTTGAGTGACTTTGGCCAAATCTCTTACCCTCTTTACAACCCCAGCTTCCTCATCTATAAAATGGAGATGATAACTACCTAATACTTAGGATTCTGTAAGGATTAACAGAGATGATATCCAGGAAGCACTCAGCATGCAATAAATGCTTAATAATCATCCTCTATTATTTTAATATAAATTATTATGATATCAGTAGTCTGTCCTACTGTCATCAATGTCATAGGGTCCTTTCGGATTCTCCATGCAGCCATCATCCTCACCTGCTCTGAATTCACATTGCAGTGGACCTACACCCTTGTCAGGGAGTGCAGCATTTCTTACTTTAGATATCAGTTAATATATACCTGTTCTGTCTCCCCTGTAACTTTAGAGATCAACATCCTTTCCTGATTCACATACATGTCCACATTTTCTAGAATGGTGATATGTTTAGGGGAACTACTTTATCGCATAGATATCTGATCTCCTTCACATTTTGAACACGATAAGCAAAGAACAAGTCAGTGTAAGTTAGAAGGTCTCAGTGGGACTACCGGCTACTTTTTCCCAGATGACCCTCAAGGTCACCTGACTGGCCTCCTTGACTCCCAGTCTGGCCCCTCCAGCCACAATCTCTAGACAGAGTGATTTTCCTAAGGTACAGACCTTATGGGGTTATTCCTTTGCTTTATTTCTTTTAGTGGCATTCCATGATCAGTCCAAACTTCAACACTGCCATAAAGGAAATTTCATAATCTACTAACCTCCACTCCCTCTTTTTTCACTTTGTCCCTCACCACTCTCTTCACCTTATGCAATATGTGGTACCCATACTTGAAATATGACATTTTCCGGACTCTCTCTACCCTCCAGTTCTGTGCACCTTTCTTTTTGCCTGAAATAAACTTCTTACCACTTTCCACTGTCATCTAGTTTACTGTGATTCATCCTTTAGAATTCAGTATAAATGTAACCATGTCATCTCATGAAGAAAACCTGTCCTGTCCCTCGCTATTTTGCTTATTTCCCTGTCTTATATGCTATATTGTCACCCTGTGTGTGTCTCTCTCATAACATTTAAAGTATAGTACTAAATTGTATCTTACACATAGGTTTCACATCTCAATTCTGCAGTCGTTGAGCAAAAAAATAAAAAGCTCTCAATCATCTTATTAACCCCCTGGAGATTCCTTTCTGAGAGATCTAAGACTTCCAATAACCTAGAATCTACCTCATGACCTTCTACCCTCATATCCATCCACTCTGCCTCATGTTTAGTTAATATCAACTGCATACATTTTCCTTCAGATATCAACCTATTTAATGTGTTTTCATGAATTTTTACATGCAATTTACCCTTCCCTATAAAACCCATCCCACCTTTATTCTCTTGACCAATACTTAACTTTTTACTGAGATTTAGCTCAGGGGTTATTTCTTCTCAAAAGCTTTTATGAACACTCAGTTTGGATTAAGTACCTTGCTACATTCTCTGTTGCATATAACATGTATAACTTCAGCTTTCCTCCTGAGTATATTCATTTTTTCCCCTAAACACAATCTATTGGCCTTTTAGTGTGCATTTGGTAATCTTGTACACTTTGGTTTCTCAACCTTGAAACTATTTACATTTTAGACCAGTTGATTGTTTGCTGTGAAGGCTGTCCTGTGTTACTGCAGAATTCTTAGTAGCATTCCTAACCTCAATACACTAGATCCTTATAACATGCACCCCTTCCCCCACTGTGACAAATAAAAATGCCTCCAAACATTGCAAGATACCACCTATGGGAAAAGTCATCATTGTTTGAGATTGTGCTCTAGATCCTAAAAGCAGAACTTGAGTTCTGTCCCCTTACAGTGATGAATGTATTTAATCTGGTTCAGTGAAAACTACTTCTATTGGTAGTGTAATTACTGATAAAGAGGATATGATTTGAACCTAGGAAGCAAATCTTTTTTTCCCATTAGTGTCATCTTCTCTTATTTAAAAAAGGGTTTTCTAAATTTGAAATGATGTTTTCTGTTTGTTGATAAATAAAGAAAGTAAGAACCAGACTTTTAATTATAACATTGTCATCATAAGTAATAGGCAATAAGCACCAAAAATTGGTAGTGGAAGATCAACCTGAAAAAACTGCTTAAGAGGTAATGATGTGGACAAGTTTCTATTAATTTAATGCTATTTTGCGTCCACACCAATAGTCTCAAACATACCAAAATGTATTTCTTTTTTTTCAACCTTTAATCACACTATGAATTACATATATTTCTTTCTGGCCTGGCTATGGGAACAAGAGATCATCATTTTTTTTTTATTTAACTCAATATAACTGAGTTTTATATAATTCAACAAACATTAGGAACTCTATTCTGTGGGCCTGACTCTTTAAAAAAATTTTAGGACTTTGCCCCTATACTCAAGATCCTTACATTCTCGTGGTTGTCTGGTATCTAAAGAAGGACTAGAGTTAAAGGGGTGGGAATTCCAGGTGGTTGCAGAGGCTTCTCAGGGAAAGTAATGCAGATAGTTGGTTTTGAAGAATGAGTAGCGATTTTTTAGGTAGACAAGGCAATGAGAATGTACCAGAGGATGGCACCAGAATGCAAATCAACACATGGCTTCCTTCCTTAAAAAAAAAAAAAAAAAAAAAAAAGTCTTACTACAAGAAACTCAGCAAGTAGAGGATTTAAATTCTGTCACAGGCTTCTTGCTTTGAGGACTGGTTACAAACATTTTATAAACCAGAAGAGGCCCATTGACTATGCTTTAAGTGATTCTCTTGCAGGCACAAAAAGCAACATGTACGAACATGAGTTATGTTACATGAGTAAGCTTATCCTATGAGGATTTTTGAAAATCTGAACTAGGTCATAACCTTGAGTAAGATGAAAGTAGAGAAGGATTAGGGGAAAATCATTTCCTCCCTATAGTAAATTGGGTCTATAACCTGGTATTTCCTTTTAAGTCAATATTTGAGTGAGACTTACAGGGAAACTCTCCATATTATCTTCATAACTTTTCTGTAAATCTAAAACTATTCTACAACAGAATGTTTACTTAAAAAGAGATTTTAAAAAATCATGAAAACAAAGAATAGCCTGAACAATGGAGAAGGTCAGCAGAAGGGAATAGTTAGGCAAGGTGGGGCACGGAAACACTGGAAGGGGACTGAGTGTTTTTGCAATTATAGACCCCCATCCTTAGCCCCTCCATGATCCCTCTCTTAGCACATGTGCCCTTGCTCTCACTTCCTCCTATTACTAATTAGGCTGTTTTATGTGAATTTCAGCATGCAATATTTCATATTTAATAACCCTGCATCAGAAGAAATGGGAAGTCAAAGAGGCTGGAATTTATTGCCAGGTGTTCTGGACAGCATCTGGGGCATTTATAGAGAACCCACAAAATTCCTCAATACCCTGAGGAATCTAAAGCCCACACTTTCAGGAATCCAATAAGTTTCAGCTGAGAATCCCATAAATACTACAGGACAAAGGCTATCCTCTGATCAAGCTCATTCACTGGGTATTCAGGCGACAGGAAGTTGACATTCAAGGGTACTCATAATTGGCCTTTGCATTTAGCACCTTGTTAACATAAATTGAGGAAGTTCACACCTCTAATCTCTTGTTACTAATGTCAGTCTGCTAGAATCTGAACTCAATAAGATGAGGTTGGCTTGCTGGAAAAGCTGTTTTTTTTTTTTTTTTTCAGCAGGAGGAGAAGAATCTAATTGTTTCAGCTGAGAGACCTGGAATCTGCTGACATGAGCGGTATCTTCAATTTAGGGGACAGCTCCAAAGCTAAAGGTTTAAGTCAGGAAGTCACTAAGGTTGTCACTCAGTCTCCATGATTTCTGTCTTTTTAAAAGATGACTTCACAGTCTCTATTTTCTTGCATCTTACATTAGAGCCAGGCTGATCACTATGGTGGATCTGAATTCACTCATGCTTTCTCTCTTCTCTCCTTTGTTCGCAATGTATCCGTTACCTTAAATACCATTTTCTCAAATCATCAAAAGTCTAGATCCTCCCACTCCTTAAAATTTCCGTTCAAATTAATTCTTTTCTAAAAATCTCCCAGGGATTTAAATTTCTGTTTCCTTGAAGTCTCCTTTACTCCTTCAAGTATCAGTTTATTTCCATTTCTGTTTATTATATTTTTTATTAAAATTTTGACACCTAAGTTTCATCATTTATTTTTCCTTAGCAAAATGGCATGCTTCTTGGAGATACCAATCAAACTTCTCTAGCAGTGCCTGAGAGTGCTGGTGTTAGTGATGGCATTCCCAGAAAGGAAAGTCACTTTTTGTAAATCTGCCTGTTGGGGGCTTTAGGATAACAATTATAAGTGACAGTTGTTTAAGCCAGAAATAAGCCTCTCTTTAAAAACACCAGAACTGACGTAGCCATTATGGAAAACAGAATGGAGATTCCTCAAAAAACTAAAAACAACTTACCATATGATCTAGTAATCCCACTCCTGGGCATATGCTGAAACTTGAACCTTAATTCAAAGAGACACATGCACCCAAATGTCATAGCAGCACTATTTACAATAGCCAAAATATGGAAACAACCTAAATGTCCATCGACAGATGCCTGGAAAAAGAAATTTTGGTATATTTATACAATGGAATACTACTCAGCCATAAAAAAGAATAAAATAATGCCATTTGCAGCAACATAGATGGACCCGGAGAATGTCATTCTAAGTGAAGTAAGGCAGAAAGAGAAAGAAAAATATGATATGATATCACTTATATGTGGAATCTAAAAAAAAAAAAAAGACAAATGAACTTATTTACAAAATAGAAATAGACTCACAGACATAGAAAACAAACTTATGGTTACCAGTAGGGGAAGGGGGTAGAAATTGGGAGTTTGAGATTTGCAGATATTAGCTAATGTATACAAAACAGATAAACAACAAGTTCATACTGTATAGCTCAGGGAACTATATTCAGTATCTTGTGGTTACCTATAATGAAAAAGAGTATCAAAACCAATATATGTATGTATATGTATGACAAACATGCTGTACATCAGAAATGGACACAATATTGTAAACTGACTATTTAATACAAATATTTTTATACAAAAAAAAAAAGCACCAGAATTTTGGCCTTTGTAAAGGCAGTCTCTGGGCCATCTGAAGAGAGGAAAATCTAGAGCTACTCTGAATGGGGGAATAATCCAAAGCACCGTGGTAACTATGCTATGAGAATGGATTTTACTTTACAACTGGGAGAAATGGAACATGATAAAGGACACTTAACCAAACATCTTTCTAAAAGAGCGGGTCGTGTTAAAACACTGCACACTCACTATTTTGTACTACCCACCATCCCACTGAGCTAACTCTCAAATGACTCTTTGGGAGAGAAAACAAACTAGTCCTGATAAGTAAGGAAAAGATTCGGTATTCAAGAAGTCATCAAACTGCCCAAGAGCAAGCAAAATTGTGGAAGAAAATGGTATAGCAACTACACAAACTTAGCTAAGGAAAGAAGGAAGGGTAACACCAACAAAGTATTTCAAAGATAAATATCAAATCTAAAAGGAAAAATAACAAAGATACAAAAAATTCTTCATATGTCTTACACTTTACAACACATATAATTACTAGATGAATTTAATGAACCAAAGTCTGAAAGACATGAAAATAACCCAACAATCAAACTCTTGACGATAAACCAACAACAAAAGACAAAAAGACATACTGAAAGCTTGATAAGTAAAATAACATCATTACTGAATTGATATATAAATTGGAGTCAGCAAGGAACCAGAGTCAGCTGAAAAATCAAATTAGTACAGAAAACAGCAACAATAACAACTTGGGATAATCAGAAGTAATGCAAGTGAGAAACACACACAAAAAAAGATTAAACTAGTTCAACAATAAAAATCGATATCCTTGAAACAGAGAAAAAATTAAAAAGCAACAACGAAAGAGAAGAAAGAGTATGTGTTTGCAAACCTTTCATAAAGAACATTTCTTTGAAACGAATATAGAACTAGATCCCCAGGTACCATTCAGAGAAAATATTTCAACAAAATGTGATAGGAAACAATCAGTACCAATATGCATCATGGTTAAGTTATAGAATTTCAGGTAAAAATAAAGTTTTCTTTAGGCATTTGAGCAGAAAAAGCCAATTACCCACAAGGTAGGTAGAGCAAGGCTGGCTTCAGACTTCTCTCCAGAGGAACATCCAATGCTGGAAGACAATGGGTCTTTGTCTCCAAAGATCTGAAGGGAAAGAGAAGTATAGAAAGAACACTATGCATATGTTAATCGATCAAAACAATGAAAACCATTTTACCTTCTTTTATTTCTAATTTAGATTATTAGCACCTATAAGATGGAGTTCTTGGTGATAATAATAGGTGCTCTGTCTCATTACTGATACAAATATTTATAGAAATTTTGAAAGAAATTGTAAGGTGTTAGTAAGGTTCTATTATTAGGTAACTCTTAACCAGATAGGAGAGATTAAAAAATGTGAGTTAGCAAAATGAACTTCTAATATCATGATGGCTTAAGAAAGGGAGAATGTAGTATATTTGGGTGGACTGACAGTTTTTGATAGGAGTGGCTTTGGAGAACAATGATGAAGAATAAATAAAACATGGAAATGTACCAATGGACAGAAGGAAGGTCAAGCTGTGGAACCAGCATAAGCACAGGCTGGAAGGGGGAAGATAACTGGTCCGTTCTGGAGAGGGTAGGTCATGTCAGGGTGGCAGAGGTGGCAAGGACAGAAGAAGGTAGTAACAGAACAGCAGGTGGACACAAATCTGTGAGCAGCCTGTGCATTTCTTACATGTTGTCCACTAAGCAGCATGAAACCACAGACAAGTTTTGAAATAGAGTGTTTATTTTTGTGTCTCGTTTATAACCCAGTCTAAGGGGTTGATAGAGCTATAATTTCTGTAATAACTTAAGTGATTTGAATACAGGTCCTTCCACTGCCCTGATTTTTATTTTTTTCCTATTTTTTTAAGAGACAGGCAAAGCGCATGACTTTCAAATGGTGTCCTGAAACCATTTTTAGCATTAGACATTTACTAGATAGCTACCATGTGTGAGAGCCTGGTCTTGGAGCAGGCATCATTTCTGTATTTACAGTCCTGTATTATAATCACTTACATTTAGCAGGACAACCATAAATTCTGTAAGTAAAAATACTACCAGGACCAGTAAGGTAAGGGAATCAATACATTAGTTTAAATGGATTGTCAAAATGGTAAAGACCATGAGGCTATGTCTCAGAAATCAGGAAAATTCAATTACGCTAAGCATCGTATTTCCAAGGCATCCTGTTTTTCTGAATTCAACTCTAGAGAGTAAAGCACTGGGAAAGACTGTCTCCTTATGTGTTTCAGCTACAGTTGAGCATATCAATGCATCAATCATTTTCAAATTCTTACCCCCTGTAGAAATGGACAAGTTCTTCTCGGCATGACCTGATAGCAGTACAGTGTGTTGAAAGAACATTTGATTAAATCTCAGAATGTGATTATTAGCTTGTAACCTTGTAACCTTGGCCATGAGAGTTGGCCTCTAGAGTGTGTTTCCTTATCTGTAAACAGGAAGAATACTAAGTCGTGCCCACCATTATGATACACGTTAAGTCAATGTATAATAGGGTTTAGAATGGCAATCTGTGTATATGCAGAATAAATATCAATCGGTTACATTTTTTTTTCTTTTTTGTCTCTGATCTTACAATCAAGAAACCTGATTTTTTGTGTGTGTGACTCAAGTCCACAATGTTATACAGGCACTTAAGCAGTTAGGGATCTTGTCTCTAACACATCTCTTATGTTTCTTCCAGCAGTACAACCTGAGCAGTAAATATCATGTAAAGTTGTTGTAAGGAGCAATTATGGTATACAGGGAGATGAAATCATTTAATATAGCTGCCCAAATGGCTATGAAATCAGATCTGCAGGATTCCTGAGATACAAATCATCAGTCCTCAACAAGTGAAGAAATCTCAGCCACTGTGGAGAGCCTTGTAATTTTATACATTGAATACGTTTATTCTTACTTTGTCCACTTTGCTGTGGGTGATGTTCTTCATTAATGGCAAATCCACACCTCCAAATATAACTCATGCATGGCCAAAGTGCATGGACATTCGTGTCAGTCGGATCACTAGCTGGAGCTTGTGCATCTCAAATGCTGCAACTTACGTTCTTCAGGAAATAAATATGTTGAAAAAGAACTCATGAAGGAGCTACTTAAGGAATGGTAGGACTTAATTTTCCGTTTCCATTTCCTTCCCCTTTCTTTCCTTAATGTCTGGAAAGGGATGAAATGAACTTGAAATGGGGAATGATAAGAAGTGAGTTTGATTGCCATTTTGAATTTCCTCAACTCCCCTTTATTCTTCAAGATAACTGACAGTATAAAAAACTTAAGAGAATTCCATCAAACATAGGTTTAAAAAATTCCCAACTTTTAGTCGACATATGTGAGTATTGATTTCAAATTTTAGCCAGGCTATGCTTTGCAGGTCAGTTAAGAAACAATCATGCTTGAAGAATAACAAATGGTGTAGAAATCTAAGTTTTATGTTGTCTATTTAACTAGATTTTCTGGCATTCCTGCCAAGTCTAGTTCTCCTGAAAGATAACTTATTTCTTCTTGGGTGGCACTGGAATCTATTTATGCAATTGTAATATGGATTCATACTCCATTGAATGGTGTCACACTGATTTAAATGACTTGATCTTATATGAAGGTTGCCCAAAATGAAGACTGGGTTGGGAAGTATTCTAGATACAAATAAACACCACCATATCAGGAGTATTATGAATTGTCTTGCTACATTTTCTCTAAAATTAACCCTTGGCCTAAGGGGTGCTGAGGAGCATGATCGCTTTAAGTTTATTTAGATCTGTGGATTCAACAGGGTGACATCAAATTTATTTCAAAAGTAAAAATATCATCTGCGAAGACCAACCCTATTCCCTTGCCAGACAAAATTTCATTAACTAACTTAAATTGGACTTAATAACAATCACATAAACCAATTAGTTTCAATTTTTAACTCCATTAGGAGTATTATTCATCATGGTATTGCTGGACAGAGCTGTGCTTCTTCTGAGTTTCAACGGATTAAATAAATATAACCTGGGGTGCTAATTATACGATGATGGTGCAGACACTTCAAGATTACTTTCCTTAATATAGATGGAATTTTGGGAAAATGGATTTTTCTTTTCAGAAAATGTCCTTAGCCCACGCTGCATTTTCTCATTTTATAATTTAAAGTGAATGTGAGTGTCTAACATATAATTGAATCTACAGTAACCCATGGGCTTTGATGATAATTTCTTTTCATGCAAATCCAGATAACCTTTACTTTTGCCTTCTCTGCAAAATCCATGGCTTACCAAGTGCTCTAATCTTGTGTAGTTTTATAATCCTTTCTGGTTCATAGAGGGAAATTTGGTGTCTCCAGGGCTTATGACCTGATCCTGGAATTCTATCAGCATTAGTGCTCCAGAGATTGGTGCTGAACTCTTTTTTTTGTTTTTCTTTCTTTCTATCTATAGTATTTCTCTGTATGATCTCATGTTCATAGTACCATCTATGCACTTGTGCCTCTCAAATCTGTAACTATATCCAGAACCTCTTTCAGAAGCTCTAGACTTGGGAATCTAACAACTGACTTGCATCTCCGGTTTGATATGGTGAATGAAACTCTCTATTCTGCCTACCAAGAATGAAGGTAGTAGAGACAGATAACTAAGTTAGTAGCCCAGATCAGAAGAGTATCTAGCACCTAATAACCTCTCAATATGTGTGAATCATTATTATTTGTTATTACTGAGGAGTTGTGAAATATAATGCGAACTTCCTGTTTTTCTTCACTAAGTACCTGAGGGAAATCTACAGACAAAGGTGACTAAGACCATCTCCCTATTGCTACCTAAATACCTTTTTATTTTTTAGATATTCTTCAGGTTTCTTTCAAGTAGCCCCCGGTTTTTTCTTTCACACCATTTAGTCTACATGCTATTTGCTTGTACAAGACCCTTATTACTATTCTCAGATTTCTTATTCACTGTCTGCTACCACCTGAAGTCCAGAGTCAACACTGAATACCAGGGTATTGCCGAGGACTGTCCACTTACGTTATTATCTGTGGTTACTTTCATGCTGCAATTGCAGAGTTGAGTACTTGCAAGAGAGAGCTTATGACCAACAAAATCTAATACATTCGCTATTTCATTCTCTACTGAAAAAGTTTGCTGCCCCCTGCTCCAGAAATTTCTCTAGAACTTGCATCATAGCAGTTAGTATAATGTTCCCCCAAAATTATCACTTTAGTTTCACTGAAACCAGTTACATACATGAATGTTAATTACTTGTATTTTTATTAGTTTTGTAATTTGACTTAAAACTTATTTTGGTTCTAGAGTTGCATAAGAACTATGAGCATGAAGAGTTCATGTAGTTTTGTTTGCAAATTCAAGCATTATAAATCTCTTAGGGACACATAAGGAGTCTAGGAGCACTTGCTTTTATTTAACAGAGGTCTATACTCTTAGATATGAGAAGCCCTTCACTAGATAACTAGCTAAAAATTCTGGCTGTCATGGTGGTGAGCTGGCCCTGAGTTTCATGAGTCTTCTCTGGGCTTCATCCATACTCTGTTTCTAAAATAACAACTTCTCCAACTACTTGTGATGAAGGATAGGCTTTTATTTTTCCTTAATCTATCATAAATTCATACTCTTCAAAAAAACAAAATTATTATTAGAAAAATAGTTGCAAATTTGGGTAGGATAACGATGTCAAATTGCTACAAAATTTCTAAATGTATACACTCGATTTCTGTACTCATCAAAGGTCAGTAAAAACATTAGGTGGGTGAGAACCAGTTAAAGAACCACAGTAGCGTGGCACTATAGGATTCATCTAGGGTATGAAAGTCACTTCAGTGAGAGGAAGGGGAGAGATTATCCCTAAATTCAAGGATCACCTGGAGTCCTAGGGTGAACTGAGGAATGAGTAAATTCCTCCCTATTCCTTGGGCAAATACTCAGGATCCTTAAAACCTATGTTGCAAAGAATCTAGGTTTGGGGACTAGGGACCACGTCTCTTCAGCAATACTTTTCAAAGTATATCCACTGACCACTAGATTCATATATTCACTCATTCATTTAAATCATCACTTTTGAACAGACAAGGCATTCCAGGAACTATTCTAGTTACTGGGGATACAAGCTTGAGCAAGGCAAAAATCCCTGCGCTCGTATAATTTACCTCCTAGTAAGAGAAATTGGAAAATAAACAAACAAGAAAAAAATGTAGAACACTGGTTAGCGTTATGCAGGAAATTAAAATAGTACGGTTTGGTAGACGGTGAAAGAGGGGCAAGTTTTGTCTGGGTAGCCAAAGAAGCCCTGAAATATGAATGATACAGCAAAACGAGCCATAATTAGCAAAAAGCGTTTCAGGAAGGAAAAAACAAAAACCAGGAAGTGGAAAGTTCTCAGGGTAGCAACAATCTTGGGGAATTAAAAAAGGTCCTTGTGGCTAAACTGTTGCAGGAATAAGGAGAGTAGTAAAAATAAAATCATAGAAGTAATCAGGGAACAAATAACATACGGCTCTATGTGTCAGTGAAAAGGAATTGGATTTTACTCAATGTTCAATGGAAAGACGTTGGAGGGTCTGAATGGTCTGACATGTTTTTAACGTCACCATAGTGTCTTTGTAGAGAAAGAATGTCAGGGTAGCCAGAATGAAAGCCATCCACACCAAAGAAACCTTGAATTTGGGTGGTGATGTTGACAATGAAACAAAATGGATATATTTGGGATATGGTTTAAAAGAACATCTATATTTTGAGTTTGTGGGAAAGAAGGTGCCAATAGTTGAACAGTTCTAAGCCTCTACTTCAAGAAAAAATGAAACCATTAACATTTCCAGATAGAGAGATAGGCAAGATAGCACTCTGAAAATTCATCCTACTAGCAAATAGGTCAGTGAAACAATCAAATCCTCAGTAGTTATGAGAAGCAGTAACCCATGAACACTGCCGCTTTAGGAAGACGAAAACATTGGCACCACAGAAGCAGATTATACCAGTTAAAATCTCTGAGCTCTGTTCCACTCATCAGCAACGTCCACAATATCCAGAGATGTTATTTCCCGAGCTCCTTGACATGTGCTGTTTGGATCCGTTGGTCGAACTCTTAATTTCTGAGTTTGTCCTTCTGATATAACTGCTGAAAACTTGTTCATGACTTTTCATTTCACTGCTACAATAATAACTAAGGTTTATTGAAACCTGTAGTAGATACTTCTACTACCCATGTCACGTTCTCCATGGCCTGCCTCTAATCTCAGCTCTAGCAAGAACTGGCTTTTGGTCCCTAGGACCTCAGACCCTGACAGCATTTGGTCTCAAATTTATATCCTACATCTTTTTGCTTTATGCCTTGGAAGTTCTACCTCAAAGGAGCCTGCTCTGTTGGCAGAGCTAATTGAGCCCCCAAACATAGCTACAGCCTGGATGTGTGAGAGGGTTAATCATTCAGGGAAACACTCAACCAGTGGAGAGGACTGGCTGAATGTCCTTCTGCCCTTTAAGTCACCCAATCTTGGAAACATTCAGTTTGCTCCCTAAGCAGTCGCAGCCACGCTGGGTCCCTGATGCCCACAATGGTAAATGTTATAATACATCCTTTTATTAAATTTTATTTCTTCCCTCTTCTTATCACAGTTTCCCTGGTTCTTCCATTTTTCCCCTCTGGATTTATTTCTCATATGAGTTACCTGAATACAACCCTTGCTTGAGCCCCTACTTTTGGGACAATCCTAGAATAAGAAAAATAATTACCTCCAGTAAATCATCTGTAAAATATTTTCCCTATAATTTCTTTAATTCTCACCACAATCAAAAAGTAATACCTTATTTTTCCTATTATCTGTTAAGAAATTTAAGATTCCAAGAAATTAACCAACTTGTTCAAAGTCCCATAGTGAGTAGGCAATGAGGCCAGAATTCCAAACACATATGTCTGACTGCAATAGAGCATGTTTTCACTCTACATTCTACTGATGCTACAAGATATATTTCATTCAATTTTGGCTTGGTATTTTGGCAAAAGCTTTCTGGTCTTGCTCTGGGCTTTATCTCTGGTGTTCACTCTTGATTTACTCTTTTCTGGGATGTCTCTAACCCCTGATTAGGATGGCTCATATCCCCAGAGAAGCCACCACCACTCCTACGTGATATGGCTTAGATTCCAGGGCAATCAGTGCTCATGGATTAAAAAGAGCTTGCCTTTATAGGTGGTAATCTTGAGTAAAGACTAGCGATGCTTGCTTTGAATTTTTGGCTCTGGTGAGCATCAGATTAGTTCTTATAAAGATCACAAGCAATTTTTTTCTGTCTTTCTTTAGATGTTTTTCTTAATTTTCAATTTAAGCTATGAATTATTTTAGCTTATTATACTGCCTTAATACTATTGTGAGATTATAATTTTTAGAAATCCTTAATGAATGGAAAATTATGAATTCCCACATATAGTGTTTTTTTTTCCCTCTGAATAAAATAAAAAATAGACACTGTGGGATTTAAAATTCTTTAAGTACTACCTGCTGGGTAACTTAAATTATGTACATTTTTCTATCTTTTTGAAGCTATGAAATCATATTTTGTTAATTTCCATAAACTGAGTAAGTTTCTTTCCTCAAATTAGTAGCTAGGAACAGCTATAATTTATTGAGCTGTTACTACGTATTAACTGCTTTTCATGCATGTCAAAAGAACTGTTGATTGCCTAAACCAATGCCCAATATTCATTCCTAAACTCATTTTCTGACCTCCATTATAGAGGCTGGAAACATAATCACATTTCTAGCCCCCTTTGTCAGATAACCATACAATATAATTCTGGCCTATGATACCTAAGTAGACCTCTATTGGCGAGGAGCTTTTAGGAAGGTTTTGCTATTCCTGATGAAAGGAGTAGATAAGGCTGGGATGACCAACCGTCACTTCTTTTCCTGTGTTGAATATGTATTTGATGCCTAGAGCTGTGGCAGCTATCTTGTGCCCTTGAGGTAAAGACCAAGAGGATCACATTTTGATCAACAGAATAGTTATACAATGTTTCCTGTGTATTTAAGACTTCAGGAGGCATTACAGAGAGCATAAATGTTAACAGGACTCTTGCACTAAAAACGTTATATTTGTAGACGTGTTGCAAGAAGAATAGGAAGGAGAGTATGGTCAAAATTTTATAATAATTTGGTGCCATGATAGTTTCCAAAGGAGAAGATTCAGAGATCTTGCCAGTGCAAAGCACAGAGAGCTGGTATCATCGTGGCCCTGGCACAGGGCTCCACTGACAAGTACGCTGATTTGGGGAACCGTCTTTCCCATCAACACCCTCTCCTCCTTAGGAAGAGGTCTTTAGTCTTTGTCCCACCACCTAGGGAACAGCCCAAACAGACAGACTGTGCATTCCAGATCAGTATCAGAGAGAGAGTCTGAATTTAAGAAATGAAAAGCATTATTATTCCTTCCAAATGCTAAAAGCTCAGAGATGAACAATATTTTCATCCAAATTGTCTGGCTTTCATTGTACATATTAGAGCCAGACATGGAGTAAACCAGATGCAATTTGAGACTTGTGGAATTTATTTCTCAGCCAAGCAAGAAGCTGAATTAATAGACTTTTACTTTTACTTTTGTTGAAATGAAAAAGCTGAAGATTCTCCAGCATACTCCTACCAGATGGCATGCTCTATTGCCTACAATTTTCTCCCTGCTGTGGATCATCTCCAACTTGGCCTATTCAAAGGTGAAGAGAAAAAATGCATATCTACCTATTTGCATGGTAATCAAAGCAGGATAGAGAGAAAAGATCAGTGTGCCTACTTCCAGCTAAGGCTCAACTTGACCTAACTGTACAAATCTTTCAGATTCTGGTAAGATAAGATATGTCTTCCTGAAATTTAAAGGCTTAAATACTTTTTGATATGGCAGTTACAGTGCATGGACGTTTAATGGCTAATAGCCTAAATATAAAAGAATGTGCTGATAATTATGAGGTCTATGAGTGATGATGGAAATTAAGAACTTAATATGATCACAACTAACTGAATAAATTCACTACTTTAAAGACACTGTTTAGATTGGAAGCATCGATTTGTTATTCATATTTTTATATGGGATCTCTTAGAAGTTTCTGCTGTGTCACAAAATGAGAGACTAATCATCTTTAGAGTTATAAAAATAGTAGAATCAGAGAAATGTATTATTGAAAGCTATATTTAGGTCAGTCGCAATTAAAATCTCCATTTTACACTTTAAATGAGGGGTGCAGAGAAGTAAGAAATTTAACACTAAATTAGAAAAGAGAATGCTTATATAGTGAATTGAGTGTGAATTTCAATCTCACCCCAAATAATTGATCATTACAAGTAGCATATTTCTGACGACATCTACAAAAATATCAGTAAATACGATATTGAGAGTTTTCAAAATAGCTGGTGATTTTTCAGGGTGGTCCAGCTCTGTTAATCCCAGCTTTGACCCACTTTTTGTATCTACTTGCTGGAAAAGCAAATGATCATTTATTTACCACAGTAGAAACTGATGTTAGTAAAGTAGAACCAATCCCTTTACAAGTTTTACCTGTTCCCACATTGATTTAAATAGCTAGAGACCATCTATAATTTATTTCACTTTGCCAAGAAGTGTGCCCAGACATCAGACTTTAAAGAGGAAGCACTGAATGTCATAGTTCTTGAAATATATTAATTAGAATGTGGTCCAGCATTTTATAAGTCATGATCATGTATGTCAACTTTCTTGATCTCCATTATGTTTCTTTCCATTGCAGGTCTGTGTGTAACTTTCTCAGGTTTCTATGTCCATGGAGAGCCTTTCTAATTGATGTTTGGATTACCTGATAACCCCGGACTGTGACAGAGCAAGAAGAGTATGATCTGTTTCCTTTACCCTTCACAAGTGTCTTCCCCGATGGATACATTTAATCGGAGGCAATGATTCCACAAAAAGCTATACAGAGATAAATCAGGATAGAGGGATGGATTCTGAGAAGTCACAAAAAGAAAAACAAAATCCACATTTCATCCACCACAAGGCAAAATTAGAACTCAAGCCCCTGTCATCTCACCATTGTCCTTTGGCTACTTCAGTCCCTGCATTTTTCTTATATTCTCCAAACACTGACCATTTTCATCTAAGAATTAGGTTGTTTGGCTTGATATCCTCATAAGAGTATCTCTCTCTGTCGCTCCCTCTCTCTTTTAATATTTTCTATAAATTACAAGACTCATTTCTGGTTCTGGTTTGCTATGTTAGAAATATCACATTTATCAGGTGAGTGGTCTGTGTGGTCTCTCATTGTTCTATTAAATATTGCCTCAAATGTGATTTTTCATATTTTCTCCCATCTTCCCAAACTGCCTTATCATATCTGCCAGCTGTTTAGAGAATTTATTCTTGAGCAGTGTCAAATTATCAACATTAAAATTGTACCTGTTAAGCTTTTTTTTTTTGGAAAGTGATTCAAGTCTTACTTTTTTTTTTTTTAATTTTACAGTCATGATTCACTTCTTCCATTCATTTCTCAATGTGGACATTAAATTAAAGTTAGCTCCTATTTATTTTGTGCTTTGGGAGTACCTATAATTTGCAGCAATATTTATGGGGTAAAAGGAAGTGTTAGGTATTAAACTCAATAGGAAATTGAAGCAAAGTGATTTATAGCTTGAGGGGAAAGCACTGATGTCATCAAACATAACTCATTTATTTGCAAATAAAAAGCCAAAGGCATCCATCCCATCCTTTACGAGCTCTGTAACCATGTTTTTGATATCTTTAAATAAACTACATAAATGCAAAGTATAGAATTTTTTTTAATTTCCTTTAATTTTTCTGCTACAAATCTTAACTTTTTCTTACCCATTTACTGAAGATAGAAGATACTATTGTACTTTTGTTGCCAAGTCCAAACTCATTCTGCTCGCCGCACAACAGGCCAATAATCGGGAGACGAGGTGTTGGGGCAAGGAATAGCTGCTTTATTCGGAAAGCCGGCAGACCCAGAGGATAGCTGACTAGTATCTTGGAGAACCATCCTGCTCTAGTCAGAATACAGGCTCCTTTTACACAAAAAATAAGGGAGGGGCTGTGGTTGATTGTTGCAATCTCCTTGCTGCAGGCATTCTTTATTCTCGCAGCCGTCCCCGTGGGCCAGGTCACGGTGTCCCTGCAAACCTCCAACAACACAAAGGTTATTCTCTACTACAATTTTCAGTCACGGTCAAGGAGTTCAGCCATTCCCTTTGCCCCAAACTGGTCCCTGATTCCCAAATTCCCACATTCAGTGTATCTTGTGTCCATGTCAATGCCCTTCATTGACTGCTTCTCTGACCACCAAAAGTGTAACAATTAACTTCATCTGAACAAAACTGTAACAGAAGAGATTCTTATAAAAGGCCAGAAAAGGAAATATTAGTTTTCAGTAGATACTCTTCTGTGTATCAAACATGATGAAACCCACTTGGTGAAACATTCTGAATAATCCATTCTGTTCGAGAATTGTGCAATGGCTTTTTCCTCCCTTTGGCTTTCTAAGTCAACAGACGGAAAATCTCTCACTCTCCTACATGCTTGGCTATTAAACTTTCAATATACTGCCAAAAAATATCTTGTCAAACAAATAACCAGATATATCGCAGAAAGCAAATTCTAGAATGATGAAGTAAAATCGAATCATGATAATAGTTATGATGTTAGAGTGGTAATAGCGAAAGGCTTTGTGTGTGTGTGTGTGTGTGTGTGTAAGGTATTCCATGTGCAACAAGCCTGAAGTAGTTTAAGTTTCATTTAATTTTTTTTTCTTGAATTTGAGTCATACCTTACAAAATTCCAGGGGCTTTCATCCATTTCCCCAAATGTACACCCTTGTGAAAAAAATGCCCTCTTGGTTGTTAGGATAAGCTGCTTAGATTTGATTTCCTTTAGCTTCTGGTCAAGAAGAGAAAGGTGTTTTTAAAATTTCTGTTTTTTCGTTTTTGACATGGCACTGAAAGGTGAAGCTCAAGCAGACACTGTTCCCCAAAAAGAAGAGGGAGGTCGGGGGCTAGGGGATGAGGAGGAAGAAGAGAAAGAGAAAGAAGAGGAGGACAGGAGGAAAAGGAGGAGGAGGTAACGGAGGAGTAGGAATAGGAGGAACTTTGCACTGTATGCAAAAGAAGTTCTATTTTATAATAATTAGAGATAGCCAAGCCACAGGTATCAAAAGGAAAGTGAAAGTACCATTTAAAATATGTCTAATTTATAAGTTTCTCATCTATTTTTTAATTTCAGCTCTACTGAGGTATAATGAACGTATAAAATTATAAGATATTTAAATTGTACATTGTGGTGATTTAATATAGATATACATTGTGACAGGCTTCTACTCTAGTCAATTAACACATCCATCATCATCTCACATATTTCTCATATTTCTTTCTCTTTTTTTTTTTTTTGATGAGGACATTTAAATTCTACTCTCCAGTTACTTTCAATTATACAACACAGTATTATCAACTATAGCCACTATGCTTTATGCTACATCTTCAGACCTTATTCTTCTTATAGCTGAAAGTTTGTATTCATTTACCAACTTTTTCCTAGTCCCCCACACCTGGCCTTGTGCAACAAACTTACTATTCTCTGCTTCTATGAGTTTCATGATAGCAATTTTTTATTTTTTAGATTCCACATATATGTGATGCCATACAGTATTTGTCTTTCTCTATTGATTATTGCATTAGCATAATGTCTTCAAGGTCCGTCAATGTTGTTGTAAATGGCAGGATTTTCTTCTTTCTCATTGTATTTGCACAACAGAATATTATTCAATAAAATGGGATATTATACATACTGACACACATATATATATATATACACACACCCAAACATATACACATAACATATCTTCTTAAAAAAATAAATAAAAACATAACGTATCTTCTTTATCCATTTAGCCATTAATGGACATTTAAATTGTTTCTGTATCTTGGCTGTTATGAGTGATTGCTGCAGTGAACATGGGAGTGCAGCTAACTCTCTGTGATACCCTGTTTTCATTTTGATTTTCTTTGGATGGATGTGAAGAAATGGACTGCTGGATATATGGTAGTTCTACTTTTAATTCTTTGAGGAACCTCCATATTGTTTTCCATAGTGACTTTACCAATTTACATTCCCACCAACAGTGCACAGAGTTTCCTTCTCCTTCACATATTCACTAACACTTATCTTTTGCATTTTTGATGATTGATATTTATGACAGATATGAGGTAATATCACATTATAGTTTTTACCTGTATTTCTCTGATGATGGAAAGTGCTGTTGGACACATTTTCATGTACCTATTGGCCATTTATATATCTTCTTTGGATAAACATCTATTTAGTTCCTCTGCTCATATTGTAATGGGGTTGTTTCTTTTTTGGCTATTGAGTTGTATGAGTTCATGTATATGTATATGGTATTTACCCCTCATCAGGTATACAATTTGCAAATATCTTTTCTCATTCTGTAGGTTACATTTTTATTTTGTTGATTGTGTTTTTTTCTGTGCAGAAGTTTTTAGTTTGCTTTAGTTTCACTTTTCAATTTTTGCTTTTGTTGCTTTGTTTTTGGTGTGATAGCCAAAATAGTGTTGCCAAAAATAAATGTTAAGGAGTTTCTTACCTATGTTTTATTCTAGGATTTTTATGGCTTCAGGTCTTATGTTTATGTCTATAATCCACTTCAAGTTAATTCTTGTTAGCTGTTTTAGTAGGAGTTTCATTTCATTCTTCTGCTTATGTTTATACAGTTTTCCTAGCATCATATATTAAAGAAACTAGTCTTTCCCCATTAAGTACTCTTAGCTTCCTTTTTAAATGTTAGTTAACTGTATATGTGAGGGCTTATTTCCTGATTCTGTTTTATTGGTATTTCTGTTTTTGATGCAAGTACCATACTCTTTTGATTCTGTACCTTTGTAATATAGTTTGAAATTAGCAATCATGGTGCCTCCAGCTTTGTTCTTTCTTCTCAAGATTCCGTGTGCTATTTGGGGTCTTTTGTAGTTCCATACAAATTTTAGGATTTTTTTTTCTATTTCTGTGAAAAATGCCATTAGAATTTTGATAAATATTGCATATAATTTGTAGATCGGTTTAGGCAGTATGGACATTGTAGCAATATTAATCTTCCAATCCATCAGCATGAAATATCTTCCCATTTTTTGTGCTTTCTTCAATCTCAGTCATCAGCATTTTACAGGTTTCTTATATAGATCTTTCACACCCTTGTTGAAATTTATTCCTATGTATTTTCTTCATTTTGATGCAGCTATAAATGGGATTGTTTTCTTGATTTATCTTTCTGATAGTTCATTATCAGTGTATAAAAACACAACTGATTTTGTATGTTCATTTGTATCCTGCAACTTTACTGAATTTATTAGTTACAACAGTTTTGGGTTTTTTTTTTTTTTTTGGTAAAGTTTTTAGGGTTTTCTATATACATCATGTCAACTGCAAACAAAGACAGTTTTACTTCTTCCTTTCTTACTTGGATAACTTTTATTCCCTTTTCTTGACTAATTGCTGTATCTATAACTTCCAGTGCGATGTTAAATAAAAGTAGTGAGAGTGGGCATTTTCATCTGAACTTCTTAGAGGAAAAGCTTTCAGGTTTTCACCACTGAGTATGATGTTAGCTATGGGCTTGTCATATGTGGGTCTTTATAATGTTGAGGTACTTTCTCAGTTTGTTGAGAATTTTCATCATGCATGATGGTGAATTTTGTCAAATATTTTTTCTGCATCTACTAAATTATATGATTTTTATTCTTTTTTGTTTGTTTGTTAAAGCAGTACACCACATTGATTGATTTGCATATACTGAACCATCCTTACCTCCCTGGAATAAATCTCACTGATTGTCATGGTATATGATCCTTTCGATGTATTTTTGAACTTGTTTTGCTAATATTTTCTTGAAAGTTTTTCCACCTGTGCTTATCAGGGATATTAGACTGTAATAATATTCTCTTTTTTTTTCTTGCTTGGTTTTAGTATCAGGGTAATGTTGGCCTCATAAAATGAATTTAGAAGGGTTCTTTTTTATTTTTTTTGGAAGGGTTTCAGAAGGATTGGCATTAATTCTTCTTTAAATGTTTAGGAGAATTCACCAGTGAAGCTATGTGGTTCTCTTCTTTTCTTTGTTGGGAGATTTTTGATTACTGATTCAATCTTTCTACTAGTAATTGGTCTGTTCAGATTTTCTATTGTTTATGATTCAGTCTTGGTAGTTTGCATGTTTCTAGGAATTTGTCTGTTTCTTCTAGGTTGTCCAATTTGTTGATGTATAATTATTTATAGCAGTCTCATATGACCTTGATATTTGTTTGATATAAGTTTAATATCTCCATCTTCATTTCTAATTTTCCTTATTTGAGTCCTCTTTTTTCCCTTGGTAAGTCTTGCTGAAGTCTTACCTATTTTGTTTATCTTTTCAAAACACCAGCTGTTAATTTCATTAATCTTTTCCATTGTCTTTTTTTGTCTCTATTTCACTGATCTCAGCTCTGACCTTTGCTATTTCCTGTATTCTACTACAAGGAAACCTGGAGTGGGCCATAGGGACAATGTGAAGACAATGCCTGCCAGCCTCGCCATAGGGTCTTAAGGGAGGATCACAGTCAGGCCCTAGATGTGTAATAAATCAGAATCCTGACCCGCAGGCAGTAGTTTTTAAGGTATGCAAATAGGTCTTTTCCAGGGAAAGACTAGAAGATGAGTTTTTCTGGCTGCTCCCTTTGTATTTGGCACTGAGGGGATAAAAACAGCAAGTTGTCCTGAGCCCACTAAGAAATATTCCTTTGTTTACTCTAGTCTTGTGTGTCTGATTAATTTTCAAAGCTAGGTGATTTGGTGGTGGGAGGGGGGACTTCCATCAGGTGGAAGTCTTAAAAATTATGGCTCTAGATATTGGGTCTAAACCCTTTGCTCCTTAAGGAGAAGCTGGGAACTGTGAGTCCCTTTCCTATATTTTGTAACTGTGCCGGGCTGTGGTTTATGGTGAGAAAGTTTCTCAGCCTTTCCTACCTATTTCAATTGTGAACGAAAAATACTGCAAACCACATCAGTAAACAAAGAATGCTGAAACCATCAAGTCATCAGCCACTGCCGCCAACCACCAGTGAAGACAAGCCTGCAGCCAGGCCTCTGCAGCTACTCACAGTGGTGCACTCTGAGGGGACTCAGAATAAGAAAGGACAGGATACTGGCCCTAGATAGCGAGGGGCTTGTCAAGGGAATGAATTCAATGAGCTCAAATATTTGCTTCCTCCCAGACATAGAAAAGCGCTAATTCCTTTAACTTGAGATGCCTGGTTTTCTTTAGATAACAAGTAATCTTTTATTGTTCCAACTACCTGGTCTTTGTTGTAAAGCTCCTATATATGCTGGCTCCTCCCCTACATCTGTGGAGCAGTCCCTCAGAGCCATCTGAGAGGCTGTCATCCCTGCTCGAGTCCTCCTGCCAAGTAAAACATAACTCTCAACTTTTAGACTGCGCATTTATTTCAGTCAACAAAATACAGGTGTTTTCTAGTTCACCTGATGTGTAACTCAGTTTCTGGATTTCTTCCAGTAGCAATTGTTCCACGTGCAGCTGCAGATTCAGCGTGCCCGTGGTAGGAAGTGAGACCAGGAGCCTTTCATGTTGCTGTCTTTGCCTGACTATGTTGTTTTTAAATTCAAGACACAATTCTAGCAAGTGTCTGGCTTCTTCAATTGACATTAGGTAAATGGCCGAATCTCTTAATGAACCTAATGACTACCTAACTCAATTCTAAAATCTAGTATGCCAGAGGGATTACCTTTTTGTGTTATTTTAAAAATTGTGAGATACACATACAAAAGGGTATCCAAAATGTTGTGTGACACAACGGGGTTGGGGGGGTGTGCCGGTTGGTGACATGGTGACCTGCAGGTTGGGAAAAGAATTTGCAAGAGGTTAAGTATCAGAACAGAAAGGAGTTTATTAGGGTTCACTGTCATACGCAACAGCAGGCCACACAGATGAGAGGTGTCTGTGTGAGCAGCAGGGTGAAGAAGAAGGGAAAATTTCAGTGGTTATACTGCTATTGGCAATAGGGGGCCACACAGGCAAGAGTCACCTGTGTGAGCATCAAAGGCCGGTTATTGGGGTGTTTTATAAGGTAGGGTCACAAGGTGCCTGATCCACTTGGGCACAAGTCTGACTGGTTGTAGGTGAGGTAAGAGGTTTAGGGTCGGTGAAGGGCAGTGGGATTTGACTCTGATAAGGTAGGCATTACCTGGGGTTATTCAATTGTTAGGAGAAACACGCCCAGTAAAGAATGTACTTTATCTGTTGAAAGATCACAGATGTCTGAAAGCCCAGGAATGGGGGTCCTTGGACTTTGAAGGACATCAGTGGACCCAACAGGAAACACACATACACATATACATATAGAACATACATAGACATAAAGTTTAACAGGTAGGTTAAACTGAGCAGATGAATAACATCACTACGCTTTTAGAAGAGCTTGAATTTCCCCAGTACCTTGGAAGCCATGGGTACCTCAACTCAGTTATTTTCCCTTCCCTCTCCTGCAGGCAGCTACTGTTCTGAAATGTGTATTCACATCTCTGGGATTTCTTGTTTTTCTTTACAATTTTCTCATTCATGTATCCATCCTAACAATTTAGCTTTCTTACAGTTGGAATTCATGTAAATAGAATCACACTGTATGTTTTCTTTTGTGACATGATTCTTTCACTCAGCATGTTTTTGAGATACACCCATGTTGATGTATTCATTTGTGGTTCAGTAATTTTCTTTATTATCTAACAGCCCATTGCTTATTCAACATGAGTTGTTTGACCTTTCTAATTTTTATGATCATTCGGGCTGTTTTAAGTTTGGAAATATTAATAACAATGCTCCTATGATCAGTTTTATATATGTATCCTGATATAAATGTGCATACATTTCTTTCTAAGAGTGGAAATATTAGGTTTTAAGAGAATGCCAAAATTCTTTCAAAACATTACAAAATATTTCAATTACTTTTATAATTAGAGTTTCTGTTATTCCTACTTCCTGAGTATTTTCACATTTTTAATTTTTGCTAGTCCATTCATGTGGTTTTAATTGCACACCCTGATTGCTAAGAAGGTTGTGTATTCCTTCTGTAATAATATCACCATCATATATTAAGTGTCATCATAGTTTCATTGACTATAGACATTTTTATGTCTGTGAAGTACTTCTTTAAATTGTCTGCTCATTTCCTATTGGATTGTTTGATTTGTGAATTTACATGTAATTGTTCTTTCTATATCATGACTATTACTTCTACTGTACATAATATTTTGCCAGGAAAAAAAAAAAACTTAGTATTTGAATGCTTTACCTCAGAACTTTAAAACAAATTCCTCAGATTTCTGTACAAGCTCCTCATCCTAAATTAAAGGTCTTCCTTGATACTACAGTAACCTCTTTTTCTGATTGAAATCATTTTCTATAATGTTCCTGTAAAAAAATTTTTTTTGCCAAAATAAATGTTCTTTCCCGACCTTTCTAGAGAGCACTTTACTGGTCCTTATCCATGGCAAATCAACCAATCCATCAAGATACACCTTGATGGTGACAACCTCCAAACTCGATTCGTGCGTCTCATCTAGAGATGAGTTACTGCTTCTTTCCTCTTTTCCTCCCATTTTTCGTTTGTTCATGGGCAGTAAAGGAACACTGTCATTTTGTATCTACCCGCTAGATGTCAGACTTGATGACTTTATTTCATTTTTCTTATATTTTAATCTTCAAAAATGATGTGGTAAAACATATAATAGAGTACATTTTATAGATGACAAAACTGAAACTTGGATCTAATAGGTAACCTGCCAAAGGAGAAACAGACTATAATTACAGCAAAGATGAAGTTCATACTCCTCTCTGCCTAATGCCAGTACTTTTGCCTTTTCTACTGTTCCACCCCACTGAAAGGTATCTTACTAGGCCCTTCAATCTAATTATTTACATATCAAGAGTCATAGCAAGGGCATTGCAGCCCAAATGCTTGCTGAAGTTGATTGAATGATGCCCCTTAAAAAGGTATGTACAAGTCCTAACCCAGAAAACTTATAAATGCAACCATGTTTGTAAAAAGAGTCTTTGCATATGCAATTAAATTAAGGATATTAAGATGAGATTGTCCTTTATTATCCTGGTTGGGCCCTAAATCCAATGGTATCATGATAAGAGAGAGAAGACAGGAGAGGAGTTGGTCACATGAAGATAAGAGGCAGAGACTGAAGTGACATAGATACAAGGGATGCTGACAACCACCAAAAGCTGAAAGAGGTAAGAAAATGTCCTCCCTTGGAGCCTCTAGAGGCACACAGCTTGGCTGGCAATTTGATTTCAGACTTCTGCCCTCCAGAACTGTGAGAGAGTAACTTTTTGTTATTTTTAAGTCAACCAGTTTGCAGTAATTTGTTACAGCATTCCTGTATTAGAAAAGAACAAATCTGAGTGCGTATGAGAGCTGTTCCTTTGGTTTTAACCCTGTGCTCCGTTTCCTGTGCTGAGTCATGCTGGTTCTGCACCTTCTGTGAAAAAATGTTGCCTAGAGCCTGAAATATACAGGACAGCCTATTCTTAAGATGCTGACCTTTAAGGGTATTAACACTTTTCCATTCATATAAAGATAAAAAGCTGCAGAATAAAAAATAACATTTATTTTGTTAGAAGTTTACAGGGACATCATGACCTGATCCACTTGGACAGCTACAAGAACAAAGGATTCCTACACCAAGAAGTTTGCAACAACCACACCTCCTCCCTTTTTAGTATAAAAGGAGCCCGAGTTCTGACTTGGGGAAGATGGTTCTCTAGGACATTATTTTGCCATTGTCTGGGTCTGCTGGCTTTCCGAATAAAGTCATTATTCCTTGCCCCAATGCCTTGTCTCCTGATTTATTAGCCTATTGTGTGGCAAGCAGAACAAGTTTGGACTCCGTAATGGCCCTAGGAAGCTAACATACCTGGATTTGCAATCCGGTTTATAATTTTTTTTTTTTTAACCATATAACCTGGAGCAAACTACCAAAGCTCTCTGGGTATCAGTTTCCATATATAAAATGAGAATGAAAAGAACAATCTGCTTGTTTTTATAACCAAATGATTTAGTAAATACAAAATGCTTAAACATTCCATGGTGCAAAGTAAGCCCTCAAAAAATCTTAACAATTTTTATTATCAACTTATTATCCTGCCAACTAACTTTGAAACAGTTCAAGAACAGGGACTTAAATATATTTATATTTATATTGTAACAGAAGAGCCCAGCATGGTTTCATTCAAAAGATTTACCAGTTTGAATTAGAGAACTGCTAGGAACCACCAACCAATTAAACTGTTCATAGGAATTCTAGAAATAGAGGTTATTAAGAAAATAACCATTATCTAAAATTAGACTACACTTTAGTCATTGCTTAAACTTTTAAGGAAACATCTTCTTGATAATTCAATAAAGCAGTGCTAAGAAACTATAGAATATTAAATGTAAAGGAGAATTTATCATGTCACCAAATGGATGATCTTGTTAAAAAAATATTTTTTGGAAAATAAATGAATTAAATATGGCTGCCTCCCTCCAATTGCTTTAATTGCCCCCAAGATTATCACTCTTTGACAAACACAATTCAACGTTTTCATTAAAATTACTTCTTAGTTACTCACAAAATAAGTTGGGCACGGCTGTCCTTCTCTCTATCAGTGAACTTGAAACCAAGGCTTTTCCTCACAAACCAGTCAGAAGCAGCCCTGGCTTGGAGGGCTGGTTGTCATAGCTCAGATTACATCATCTGTTCATCTTTGCTAGCCCTCAGAGAGTCTTTATGTTTTGGAGGTGTCTCTTTGGCTAGAATTTCTTGTTTCACCTATTAAGTGTTTTTTATTACCAGGGAGTTTGCCACTGTATGTATGGGCTCCACCCAAGGAGGCTGTATGCAAAGCCTTCTTGGCTAGTAAACAAGAAGCAGGGGTAAGAATTGTATCTAGCAGGATTCTACCAGCCTGGACAAGGGGGGAGCTGCCTAACTTAAATAAAAATCTCTTCTTCTGTAAGTTCTTCAACATAACCAAATTACATAAATAACTATTTCAAAAATACATCAGTGCCCCAGTTTTACATTCATATCACTAGAACTCATACAGTGTGCATCAGGAAAGTATCAGGGACACTTACCTGGTATGAGACTAAATGAGCATGTCTGGAGACAAAAATCTCTGACTTTAAATCTTGGCTCTATCACTAGTTGTGAGAATGTGGGCCAGTTACTTGACTCCTCTTCTATTCTTTTTCTTTGTTTATAAAATGGATGAATAAGAAGACACAAAGCACGGGTTTGCCATAAGAATTCAGTGAGTTAAGAAATGTATGCTACAAAAATAGGTAGTGAATAAATGTCCGCTATTGTCTTAATAAATATTCATCTTGAAGGAAAGCTTAGAAGAAGTGGAGTTTGTGTTTATTGGCTCTAGAACAGGTGAGGTTATCTTTTTCAGGAATGACCAGTTACACTTTTCAAAAGGATTCAGTTTAACATAGGTACAGCCAGAACTCATAGACAGTATCTCTAAGAAGGCAAGTAAATTCCATCCCCTGTCCTCACCCAAGAATGGAATCAATTGTGATATAAAGCAAAGGGGTTGGTCTTCTCATAAAAGCAAGGGTGGTGGATGCATTCCAGGCTCCCCGTTCCTTATGTGTCACCTTGAAATAACACCTCCAAGGGAAAGATTCAGTCTGCAGAGCAGACCAAAATACCAGGTCAATGCCTTCTACTAACTTTGATAAAGATATCTTGGTTCATTCCACTGCTGTAACAAAAATACCATAAGCTGATGGCTTAGACAACAAACTTGAATTTCCCACAGTTTTGGAGTCAGAGACGTCCAAAATCCAAATGCTGGCAGATTCAGTCTCTGGTACGGGCCCTCTTCCCTGTGCTTAAATGGCCATCTTCTTGGTGTATTCTCACACGGTGGAAGGGGCATGGGATCTCTCTGGGTTTCTTTCATACACGCACCAATCTTACTCAGAAGGATTCCACCCTTATAAGCTAATCGTCCTCACAAAGGTCTTGCCCACAAAAACCATCATGCTGAGGACTAGCTTTCAACATAGGAATTTTGGGAGGACACAAACATTCAGTCTATGGCAGGGAGGGAAGAAGCAAGGGACAAAAGCCCCTACCCCACCACCCATGCCCAGTCCACAATCACAACGTTTGATAGATTTGTTCACAAATAAGAAATGTGGACAATGGTGGACTGTCACCAGTGAGGCCACTCTCAGAACATCGATAAAGATCTGAGGTGTTCAGGGATTAATTAACCAGTGAAGAGCATTATGAGTAAAGAGCACTGGAGAAGGGCTTCCCAGGGTCACCCTGGGGTGATCATGCAGGGACATTCAATGCAACTGTCTCATGGTAGTTCCTCAAAGTCTCTTCTAGTTTGTAGACACCAAACTAATGCCTAAAGGTGGAGAGGGAATTTTTGCAATTAAAAAAATTATTAAAACAAATGGTTTAACTAACTAATGGGCTAAAATATATTTGACATATACTAAATCATGAGTGTCTCAAGGCAAGCCTTTGCCCACTGACGGAAAGCAGACTCCAGAGTTAGACATGAGGGTTTGAATCCCGGCTTTGCTGATTATGAGGTGTGTGACCGACACCAAGCTACAGTGAACTCACTTAACCTCTCTGGACCTCCATTTTCACATATATAAATGTTGGTAATAACACCCATACATCCACCTTACAAGATGATGTGAGGTTTAATTAACTACATAAACATAGTACTTAGAAGAGTTCACAGTAGATGGTCAATGCTATTATAATAATTAATAATAACATCATTATTCTAAAACTGCCATTTTTTTCCTTTGTAGACTTCACAGTGAATTTCCCATAATAGATGTTCAAAAAATGTTTGATGAAGATATGAATCGAAACACTTTACCAAATACTCTAGCATTATATTTCAAGGGCTTATTTTTATATAAATATAATGGAGGAAATAAGTAACTGAGCAAATCTCCACAAAGGTAAGCAACCAGTAAATCAAAATTCATTTAGTTAGAAAGGAAATTACTAAACAAAAATTAAAACAGAACCTTGTGATGAGCCATTTGAACTGATTTATCAAAAACATATTGAGAAGTATTTAACAGAGCTTATGGCCCGTGCACCAAAATGGTGCGGTCATGGTAGTCATCACCGATTCAGGAATAGCCACCCTTTTACGGAAACCTGGACTTACTTTGGAGAAACCATTCCAATGGAATCATCATTTTTAGACGATAAAAGTGAAATAGAAACGTAAAACAGAAGAAAGAAAACACAGACCGCATGCCAACCTCGTGCTGGGATCTGCATTAAGCACTTTAGATATTCAATCTTACTTAATCCTCACCACCACCCTGTGAGGCAGGTATAATTATCCTTTTATTTGATTTCTTTACTTCCTTTTTTCTTTTTCTTTACAGATGAGGAAATAGACCCTTAAATGATTATATGAATTTTCAAGATCAGACAACTAATAAGTGAAGAAGCTGGAACTGGCACTCACGTATATTTAACTGCAAATACAGTGCTGTTAGCAATATTGAAAGGAAGATATGAAGAGAGATAGGAAGGGGAGAATTTTACTGCAACTCAAAATGAATTTTCTGCTTCAGTAAAACTGTGCCTACACATGTAATGATATTTTACTAAACATGGAAATGCCATATTTAGGAGAACAAAGGATTATAAATGAGAATTCATGTGCATCAGTATTTACCACATTATGATTTTTAATATTACTCCACAAGAAGTTCCATCAGCTGGAATTTAAAATATGAAGGCAGTCGAGAATTCCTATAAAGATTAAGGCACAATAATTTGAATTCCACTCAATACTATGTACTCCTTTGAACCTATTCTGTTACTACTTAAAAGGAATTCAGCGTCTAGATTGCTACCTGGCAAACCACAGTGCTGGTGTTCTTTGAGGCTTGCAAGACAGGTGAGCTCATGTTGCCAAAAATGCTTTTAAAAGAAAGAGTAAAAATAAAATGTGGCTGAATAGATTACATCAAATACATACCTTCTAGATGCAGTTATGTAAGTTGTATAAATATTTTAATAGTGTGCTTTCGTATTGTAAGGGCTGTGGAGAGAAAGTAGCCGATTTCTGCAGTAAAATCTTAGCCTCAGAGATAGCCCCCTACTCTTAACTCATACGAACCATATATTAAATTCTCATTGACCAGATTTTAAAACTTCCTCTTACTTTTATTATCAATATGTGCTTTTCGATAAATGTCATGTTGTTATCAAGCAAGTTTCCTTTCAGAAGACTTGGTAGAAAAATCGTATGAGGGATGATGACTCTAGGATAACCTCCATGAACCCCACATTCTGGTTGTCATATGCCTGCACACTCCCCTTCCCTTGAGTGGATACACGGCCTGAGACTTGTTTTTAACAAATAGAATATGGCAGCAGCGAGGAGATGGATGTGATGCCGTGTAGGGGATGACATCCCTTAGGTTATAACAGCCATCCTTCTGAGATTCCACTCTCTGACTAGCTTTGAGGAAGCAAGTGGCCATTGGGAAGTCTTGCATGGCTAGAAACTGATGGAGACTTCTGGCCCTCAGTCCAACAACCTTCTAGGAACTGAATGTTCCCAACAACTACATAAGCTTGGAAAAGTAAAGTATTCCTCTGTCACACTCAGATGACAGGACAGCTCCACCTACCACATTGAGCATGGCTTTGTGAGAACCTGAAACGGAGGACTCTGCCAAGGCAAGCCAGGATTCCTAACCCACAGAAACTATAGGATGATAAATGTATGTTGTTTGAAGCCACTAAGATCATGACATTGTTATGCAGTGGATATCTGATAGATACCAAATAGATATTGCATATGTATGTGCCCCTGATTTAAGATTTTTGATCAACAACTATCTATTAAGCACTGGCCATAGGACAAGAGTCATCTGAGGGCAAACATATGGTTACTGGTTTCAAGGATATTTATTCTTTTGGAAAAGACTGAACGTATAAGGAGCAAAGTACAAAAAGTATGTCACAAGATTATAATAGCAAACGTAAGAGGCAATGCATATGAGAACACTTAGCAGTATGCCCGATATATAATAGCTAACTTAGAGAACAATTTTTTGGGTTTAACATTAACTACTGTAGCTGCTAAGTCGTTAGGAATAGAGCTAAGAAAGGGGAGACTACTAACATTTTGGGAGATGTAAAAGGCCTGAGTGGAAAATAAATAGAAGTATGATATTAGGTGTATCTGGTGAGTATGGAATCCCACAAGTCTTACATTTGAACAGTAGTATAAGGAAGAGATGGAGTAACCACAGTGGTAGAAATATAATTTCCACATGATGGAAAAGAAAAGATAAGTAATTGCTTTTAAATTGCCCAAAGGACTAGATTCTAAGCCAAAAATAATCTTACTAATTAAAAACCTAGTTCTCAAATTATTGCAGTTAGGAGTTATTTATTATCTTTAAAATTTTGCCAAAAAAGCATTCAACCAAACTAGAAAATATTCAGTTAAGAATAATGTCATCTGACCAAAAACGCTGGAGTTATGAATTGTGTTTGAAATTTCAGTTGTGACGTTCATTAGCAGCTAGTACAGCAGCCTACCTTCGTACTTAGGAAATCTATTGCCAATTCATTAGTTATTATTAGTTATCCCCAATTATGCTTGGGAGATCTAATTCATAGTTATTGCTAGTTATACCCAATTATGCTTGGGAAGTGTATTGCCAATTCATTGGCTATTATGAATCGTGTTTGAAATTTCAGTGGTAGCCTTCCACTGTAGCTGCTACCAGATACAATTACGCTTGGGAAGTCTGTTGCCAAGTAAATCTTAACTTACTGCTCAGCGATACAATCCGATGACTTTCATTTCGCTTCTTAACTGGAATAGTCAGTTTAGCCAATTAACGAGTGCTTTAAAATAACACAATATTTTATCAAATGGGGCAGAATTTATAGCAATGGATTTGTTATTCGAGGTGGCCATTCAAATTATCAGAGAGCCACATGCCTCAATGAAATTATACCTGTCCAAGAGACATCAGGACAGATTCAAACATAGTATCATTCAAAAGCAAAAACAAAACCAAAAACAACAAAAATCTTATTACTAGATTAGTCATGTAGTTTATCGTCCAAACTGGGACATCTTTGGGGATTAATGAGACAATATCCAGATAAAATCCTGGGTGAACTGATAGAATTCAAGGCAGTCACAAGCACTCTGGGATGAATAGTCACCTTTCCTACTGTTCAGTGTTAATGATTACTGTTATTAGTCCCATTGTTAGCCTGAAATGATTTTTTGTTCATGTTAAATTGCCTCATGGACATACCTGTTGTAGTTCTGAAGGGCAGCAATGAAATGTGAGAGTTAAGAGCTTTTCTAGCTTACTGATGTTATTAATACTAATACTATTTATGTGTTTAGGGATTTATAGGGAATAGTTTTAAAGGATATTTCTTCCCATGAGCTTATTACATATGGTGATAGTTGTGTGATTGAAGTCATCATTCATTCAATGAATATCCATTGAGTATCTTCTACGTGCCAGGCCCTGGCGTAGCTGGTGGGTGCACATTGAACAAGACAGAACAAACCTAAGCAATTAACACTGATTTTGAAACATTTATCCAGGACTTATTAATGATGCCCTCTGCTTAGCAACTGAGCTACACAACTGGTCACTCTGCCAGGCATCACTGCCACTTCAGAGAGAAGGAAACTAGTCCTCACATTCACAGCCAAACAGAGCCGTGACTTGAATCTGTAACATGATATATAAATGAGAATGCGTTCAGTTGACAGCAAGCTGAATATTAAAATCAAAAGGTGCTTTAGATATTGTGATAGCTGTCATCAAAATCCATATTTTTGTTTTCTTCCTAAGGACACAGTGAAACTGAGTACTGACTCCATTTCTATTAGATTTGACCACGTGACATGAAACCTGAAAGGCTGGGAGTAGAAGTGATGGATGAAATTTTCAGACCTGGATCATAACAATTTCCAATGTGGTAACACTCTATAGCTCGTCTCCACTTTAGCTAGAACTGAAGTAGTATCTACCATTCACTGTGTGGGAAGGGACATCACACCCACTAGTCCCCTTGTCCTGTACTGTCATGAGATTGAGAAACAAACGTCTATTTTTGTTTGAGCCAATATATATTTTAGAGTCTCTTTGTTATAACCTTAGGTATAGCAGAAATCTTGTGCAAATGCCCTGCAATTATACAGCCATTTCTTTCTACTCTGCCTTACTATTAATCCCAGTATATTTTTCTTCTAAATCTTGATATAGCTCAAAATCCTTAAAAATCCTCCCCCAAAAGGAAAAAAGAGGACACTAATGAACTAATCTACAAAGCAGAAACAAACCTGCAGGCATAGGAAAACATTTTATGGTTACCAGGGGAAAGGTGGTGGGAAGGGATAAATTTGGGAGTTTGAGATTTGCAAAGATTAACCACTACATATAAAATTAGATTAAAATTTTTTTTTCTATGTAGCACAGGGAACTATATTCAATATCTTGTAATAATCTTTAATGAAGAATAATATGAAAATGTGTATATATATATATGTGTGTGTGTACACACACACACACACACACATATATATATATTCATGACTGGGACAATATACTGTAGACCAGAAATTGACACATTATAACTGAGTATATGTCAATTAAAAAAAAAAAAAAAAACTACAGACAACCAAGATAGAATAGAATCGTGATGCAAAGTGAAACCTAGTAGTCATTGTTTTAACTCCCACTAACTTACAGATGATGGACTGGAGGCCTGGAGAGGTTATGAAATTTAACCAACATCACCTGGGACATGAAGCTGAACACAGATACAGGTGAAAAGCAGAGATTTTAGTAACTTGCTCAAAATCATACATTGAGTGAGAAACTGTAATTCAAATGTTGTCTTTTTGACTCTGTGACATGCCTTTTTCTTTTCTTTCTTTCTTTCTTTCTTTTTTTTTTTTTTTTTCTGCAATTACCTCCCATTACGTGATCCTGAGACCTCTGGTCTCTTAACTTTCTGTATTATTCTCTAAGGTACCTTTAAACTTTTTGGTTTATTCTGGCAAATGCCTAATTCTGGTATCTATTAAGGTACAAATATTCTAAAGTCTACATTTCCATTTTCCTGTTTTTTTCAAACCTTTTCTTCTTCCTTGTGCACCCACAGAGCTAAAAGGCGACTACTTTGTAAAATATAAGCCTCAAGAGGAAAGCAGTTTTAAGCACATAGCAGAACTCCTGCAAACTTTTGAATTATATTTTGATCTTGCTGCCTCTGAAACAGAATGCATAATGTTTTGGCATTTTTCTCTCCATTTATAAGGACATTAGAATAAATTTTTAAAAATGATATGAATCCCCAAGACCCCTCTCTGACAATTCAGAACACCTAATTAAAAATAATTTTGTCAAGTAGAGAGTAATATCTCTGTGAATATTTAAAGTACTCACTAATGAATTGGCATAAAAATTCTGCCCTCCTAGCACTGAGTTTGAGCTAGTATTTTCCACTGTGCTACCTTGGGATGATTACAATATTACAGTTTTTGTGAAAAAATGGATAACCTCAGATAACATCTCTGAGGTCAGTTCAAAAACTATGATTTAGAAGAGAAATTCAAATTTGAAATCATCTTACTTTTCCTTGTGTCTTTTTATTAGCTGACTGTGTGCAATTGGAAAGAAAGATACTATTCAAAAAATAATTACCAAGGCAGAAAAAAAATTTATCATTTTTCAAAGGTGTTGAGAAGAAGAAAAAAAGTTAAATGTTGGCAACCCAGCAGTTTGGAAACTTTGTTAAGGCTTTGGCTTTGAAATTTGAATATGAACTGTAGGAGAGTACTCAGGAAAAGAGTGAAATAAGCAGGTTTCATTGTATTTAATTTGGCCTCTTAAATGTAACATGATGGAACTTGTAACCTGGAAATATTTTCTTAGGTATAGTCACTAGGGAAAGTAAGCATAATTACAGCTGTTCAGACTTCATGCAAACCAAATTGGCGTTATGGACAATTAATCTTTTGAAACATTAAGATAGCTCTGTAATTTCTCACTTTTATAAAAAGTAAGAGGAAGGCAACATAAATCAAACTTTAGCCAGTAGGCCAGAAGTTTACTTAATTGACAATGGAAGATGAAGTGTCACTAAATTTTTATTACATTGGGGCAACTCATAAGTCAGAAGTTTATGTAGTCCTGAGCATGCATAATTATGTCCTAATTCTTACCTACCAAAGAGACTCATAAATTGGGAATATGGTTTTTTTCCTCTCATTCTTTTTATTGTAATTTGGATTGAGATAACTAAACAAATGGTTGGGATTTCTTAGAATAAAGTGATATCATGACATACTCTCTCCAGATGCATGTGGAATGCGCTATGCTGCTTGCAGCCCTCTAAGGGAACAGATAAACCATCTGGCAAAAGAAGGAAAGAGAGAGAGAGGGAGAGAGAAAGAGAGAAAGAGAGAGAGAAAGAGAGGAAGGAAGGAAGGAAGGAAGGAAGGAAGGAAGGAAAGAAAGAAAGAGAAAGAAAGAAAGAAAGAAAGAAAGAAAGAAAGAAAGAAAGAAAGAAAGAAAGAAAGAAAGAAAGAAAGAGAGAAAGGAAGAAAGAAAGAAAGGAAGAAAGAAAGGAAGAGAGAGAGAAAGAAAGGAAGAGAGAGAGAAAGAAAGAAAAAGAAAGAGAAAGAAAGGGAAAGAAAGAGAAAGAAAGAGAAAGAAAGGAAGGAAGTAGAAAAGAAGAAAACCATGGTTTTGGTGGACTTGAATTGGAAATAAGGAGGTTATATATTAAAGTTGGAAAAGTCAAATGTATTTTAAATCAAATTATTTAGTGTGGTATAATAAGAAATATATTTAATCCTGGCACAACATTTCTCAAGCCTTTGGGGTTCCTTGAGTGACAGGAGTGTCTTCTGCCCTACATTAGGAGCCCCTTTTGAGTTCGTGCTAAAGAAGTTCCTTAGGGCGGGGCCCCAGGTAACCTCTGTAAGGGGCTGGACACCAGAGAGACCAGGTGGTTAGAAGGCTGGGACTTTCGGCCCCACCCACCCGCCTCTGAGAGGGGGAAGGCGAGTGGCTGCAGATTAAGCTCCATAAAAACTCTTGATGAGCTTCCAGATTGGTGAGCCAGAATGTATCCATGTGCCAAGAAGATGGTACACCTCAGACTTGCAGGGACAGAAGCCCCTGTGTTTGGGACTCTTTGGACTTTTCCCTGTGTATCGCTTCATCTGGCTGTTTATTTGTATCCTTTAATATCCTCGGTAATAAACCGGTAATCTATTAAGTAAACTGGCTTCCTGAGTTCTGTTTGCTGCTCTAGGAAATTAATGGAAACCAAGAAGGGGTTCATGAGAACCTCCAATTTATAGCCAGTCAGTCAGAGTAACAACCTGAACTTGCAACTGTCATTTGAAGCAGGGGCGGCCTTGTAGGATTCAGCCCTTAAACTATAGGATCTGACACTGCTTCCAGGTAGATATTGTCAGAATTGAGTTAAATTTGTGGAACACCCAATCAGTGTATGCTGGGAATTGGAGAACTGTTTGGTGATGTGAAAAAAACACACTCTGGACTTACAATTAAAGAAATAAATTAAATTGCCTTGAATGATGTCCAATTGGATTGGGGGCAGATATACAAATGAAAGTCTCAGTGTAAAACTATGCTGAAGAAATTGTCAAAGTAAGGTAGGATAGTGACCTGTGATACTCTGACACCTTTGCTGAAAGTCAGAACTGGCTCTTAGGTGAGTTCCCTATAAAGGTCTGAAATACACAGATTGGTGTATGCAGCTCCCAATTATGTGCCCGCACTTAACAGAGAGAAGCTAATTACCTTGACCATGCGCTTCCTCCCTTTTTCATTGGGAGTCTCTCATGCTTAGCCTTTGCCCTCGTCTTGTACACAGTTTCTTTTAATTGCCACCTTACTATCAAATGAAAGGGAAATATTGCTGTAGGGTTAGGTGGAAATTATAGGGTTTTCAGCATTCCCCAGATGGGCCAGCTCCTGATTTAGAGGCTTTGCTTTCCAGAATGTAAGTTTGAAGGCTGTGGCCGAGTTCCTAACCCTGAGATCTATGAACAACAGCACAGCATGTGGCTTGGAAAACATGACTTTATGCAAAATCCCTGAAGTAAAAGCAGGAACTCTGGCTTCCCGGTCCTTCAGCTATGTGGCCGTGGCATGTAACCTCACTCACCCTTGACTCTAAAACAAATTCTTTGGACTAGTTAACCTTCTCCTGTCTCCTTTAGTTATAACTTATCTCTTACATCTACCTTTAGATGAGGTTCCATCTTCTTTTCAAGTCTTCTTTACCCATTTCCCTGTCCACTCCCAAGAGTGAGTTAAGTGCATTCTCCCATCAAAATATGTGTTATTATAATTCGCATTCACCTATGCATTTTCTCTAGATCATAGACCTGATGCCTATGGACAGAGACTCTGCCTCTCAGAGACTCATTTTTAGAACATCAGTTCTTTGCATGTGTCCAGCCCAGGCACTCCATAACCAGAGTGATTCAAATAATTTGAGAAAAGAAAATGAATGATGTAATGACATCAGTCACTCAAACAACAGGTTCAAACAACAATGAAACAAACTAATTTGTTTTCCTGATCTCCTGAGTCCAATATTGATATTGGAGGGGCCTAGAAGGTAAAGGAATATGCCTTTCTCATTGCACACATGATGATATAAACACTAATAACTAAAATAACTTAGTGCTTAGTGTAGACCTATGAATGAAATTATCTTACTGAATAGGCACAACAAACTTCTGAGATAGGTATAATTAATATTATCACTGTAATGACAAGAAAATTGAGATTTAGAGTTATGTAATGTGCTCAAAGTTTCACGGCTAGGGAGCAGTGAAGCCTGAATTTGTGGTTAATCTGACGCCAAAACCATTGTTTAACTGCTATGGAATTCTGCCTCCAGGCTTCAAGTTTTACAGCCAACTAGTGGCTGAGTTAGGGATCCAGTCCTAAACTTCCCCTTCCAGCATGTTTTGTCAGTCTTCATGAAAACAGGATCTGCTCATAACTAACCATAATTGGAATTATCTGCCCACAAGTTTATTGAAAGTGGGCTAAACTTAACTCAGTAGAAGTGGCCTTTGTAACATGTGAGTTAATGAACTTTTGGATGCACTAAATCCAAAATGTTCCTGAGACAGTTCCAGCCACAAACAACAGCAGAGCATCAGTAACTACAAAAGACTATGCAGAAATTAGGTGGCTGATCTAACCATGATATTTCCATTTTATCAGAAAAGAAGTGGGGGGTGGGTATAGCTCAGCGGGAGAGCACGTGCTTAGCATGCACGAGGTCCTGGGTTCAATTCCCAGTCCCTCTATTAAATAAATGAATAAACATAATTACCTCCCCCCCACCGAAAATGAAATAAATAAATAAATAATTTAAAAAAGAAAAGCAGCTACAATTAGGAAATACGATGTGGTCAGATGTTTCCAGATGTAACACGATAACGGCCAAGGATGCACCTTAAAAGGGGAAATGGGTTTTAATTGAGAGAAATAAATACATATTTGCTTGCATGGGGTGTACATGTGTGTATTGTATGGAAACTAATAAACAATATACTCCACATATGTGTAGACATGCCTAAAGAGTGTCTGAAGTGAGGTAATTGTTTATTCTTTCCCTTTGTATGAATATCACCATGAATCTCTTTTCTCACGTCTTGCTTGCTAGATGCCTTCGGTAATGACATGACATGACTTGTGCAGGTTTTCTTTTGCCTGTTTATGTAGCAAGCGAGCTCCCCTCCCTCCCCGCTGGACACTTTTTGTGTTTTGCTTCATCACTTTCCATGGAGATGGTGCCATCCCCTAAAGGCGGGGATGTACGTCCTTTTATGGTGGCCTTGGCTTCTGAACAACCATTTTGCACTAAGCTGGGAACCAGGGGCCTTTAAGCCCTGCTGTGAATCTAACTTTTCTGCTGGATAATGCCTATGGTGCTGGAAATGATAACATTCAGCAAAGATGTTTTCATTAAGTGTCTTTTGCTCAGCCACTGATAGGAAAATAGTGCAAGAAGTAAAAAAGAAAAAAAATAACTCCTTTCCATTTAAGCTTATTAAATATTCAAGTGATTCCTCAAATATACTCAGCCTTGCTGTGGCTTCATTAAAATGCAGCTCCATTGCGTTTTACGATGGAACACGGGTACAATGCGCTTCCTGCAGTGGCTACCCACAAGCAAATAGATTGCTGCATTCCTCACCAGCCGACGTTCAAAAGTGGCCCGAAGTCGAGGGTATTATAGTAATCAAGGCCGCAGGTTAGAGGCATGGATAATGATGGCAAAATCCACATCACTAAAAAAAGAGGCCACAACTTCCTCATCGAGTGCAGATGGAAACAACAAACAGCTATTTCTAGTCAAGGCTTAGTGCCCCTTATTCAAGAAGTCACTTCTGAAGACCTGAGTCAGAAAGCCTGCGTGTCCATCAGGAGCCCACGTTCACTAGGGACAGTATTTGAAATGATCAAAAATGATTATTTTTAAGACTATGTCAAAAAAAAAAAAAAACCCAAATGACCTACTGTCCACCATGAAATGACAAATGAAAAGCAAACAACAACATAGAGGAATCAAGGGCACTTAGGAGCTGGAACTGCAGTCACTGAGAGAATGAAGTCCTGGGGACCAGCGATCGGAAAAACATAGCCGGCTATGAAAGCTGCAACAATGCGCTTCATTGTTTAGGTAACTGCTATATGCCAGGCATTTCCCACAGGTTTTTATTTATATTATTTTATGTAATTCTTAAAACCATCCAGATATATAGATACCTGTACACATTTATAGATAGGAAAACAAAGCCAATAGCAAAAAGTGAGTGATTTACCCAATGTCATTGACTAGATGAGAATTTAAAACTATCGTCTTTTGAACTCCAGGTACTTTGCATTATGCTGCATTGCTTTCTCGTGGCAAACGATGTTTGGTTGAATGATAAAATGATACACATTTTTAATCTCATTTATTTTTCTGCTTTTATTATACTGACTTTAAATTAAAAGTTTAAATCTGCTTTGGACCATACAGAAACACCGTATTCATTCCTAGATGCAAGATTTCAGCCTCAGTTTGTAGGGCTTTCTCTTACTGAATTGCACATTCTAAGTCATGCTGGAGCTTGTTTCTTATCAGCTTTAGTTCAGATTGTCTGTCTTTCTCGAGTACCACCTGAACACAAGCCCAGTCAACAATTAGCCCAGAAGATTCAGTTTTGACGGGGGATACGCACTACACTTTTTGAAAGGAGATTTTGAATCTACACAGGGACATGTGATGTTCTTTTCCACAAAGTCTCTGTAAGAACTAATGATGTGTTAGGATCATTGCTTCCAGAGGTCTCAGAAGTCAACATAATTATGTGGGCAAGATTTACTTGTACAGAGAATACAATAAAACAGCCCTGAAAAGCATTAGTGATAAAGTCACTCAAAATAAACTTAGCCCCTGCATTGGCCCCACAGATATAACAGTTCTAGAAGGAACTACCTGTAATTTTAGATTGTAGTCAGTTTTTTATTCATTCATGTATTTCATAAATATTTGTTGTGAGCCTGTTCATTGCTCTGTATTCTTCCAGACCATTGGAAAGGAAGGCCCAGCGATTGTCATCAATAAACTGATGGAAACTTAGAGGAAACAGAAATAAATAAGTGATTGCAATACAATTACAAAAAGATCAATCAGAAGATTAATCTGTTGGCAAATATTAAAATGCTAGTTCTTCAAAAAGAGAAGGAAATGTAGGAAAAACAGTCCTGGGCCTTCCAGACCACTACCTGTCACAGTCAGAACACTTAGATGTGTTTTGTTTCTCTTCATTGTCACTTGGCCAGCACTCACGCTACCCCTGAAAATCCAGTAAATTAGTGTTAGTGCAGTCTCTAAGGAAAAGGATTGGTGCACTCAGCCTAGTGTACTGAATAACTGCTTTGTGGCAAAATGCCAATAATAGTTTCTGCAATATGTTAATTCACCCCACTACTTCTTTTACGTAGGATAGTTTTGAATAAACCAATGACCAAGTAGAGAAAAACAGTGGGAAGTCCAAAAGATCTAAAGTAATTAAGAATCTTAGAGAGCTGGAATTCAAAGGGGACTTAAGGATGACTTTGTCTAACCCATTTATTAATTTGGTTTAAGAATTTCCTCTTAACATCAAAGAAAGGAAAAAAAACTGTGTGTGTGTGTGTGTGTGTGTGTGTGTGTGTGTGTGTGTATCTGTGGGTGAGTATCCAGTTGTGCCAGGTTCTTTGCTAGGCATTCTGTGGGTTTAGAAGTGGGCTCAAAAGATGGGGCAGTGTGGACTTAGGGAGAGAAGGCAGATAAATAGATGCAAAGATATGACCTCTGTCCTCAAGGAGTATACAGTTGAATGGCCCCATTATGAGTAAGTATGCCAAAAGAAGCGCACAATCACAGGCTAAGGACATTGTTTGGTGGGGGTTTAAAAGAGGGGAGAAAAGGTCAGTCTGGGGTCCTCTGGCAAAGCTTTCTGAATTATACAGAATAAAAAAAATTAACATGTTTAGGATTTTCTCCGCCCTTCCAAACTTACCTCTTCATTGACAAGTATAAAAGCAAGTTTGTCTGGTGCTACTTTTTAGTTCATATCATTGTAAAGAATTAAATATACATAAATAAATGCTGATAGAGCAAGCTTCGTACTATTAGGGTTTCTTTGTTTACTGTCATTTGGTGAAAATATATTTTTCTCATCTTTAAAAGTTTGCTTTTTTAGTTATAATCTTAGTGTGAGATGTAGAACAAAAATGGGTAATGATGGAAAATTCCAGGGAATATAGATATGTAATACAGGTAGGTGTAGGTGCAGTACAGTTGTATCCAGCATAGACAGAGGTACAGAATAGATACAGCAAAGGGGAGAGAGAAAAAGAGAGAGAGAGAGAAACCAAAAGAGAAAAAGGGAGGAAGGAAGGAAGGAAGGGAGGGAAAGAGGGAGGGAGAGAGAGAGAGAAAGAAACCAAAAGAGAAAAAGGGAGGAAGGAAGGAAGGAAGGAAGGAAGGAAGGAAGGAAGGGAGGGAAAGAGGGAGGGAGAGAGAGAGAAGGGAGAGACTGAGATGCAGGATTACGTTAACATCTATTAGTATCTTCGTTGTGCTTACTAAGTGCAGGGCATTAGCCTGCATGCATTGTATGGATCAGTTCCTTAATTTTCCTAATAACTCTGTAAAACAAATACTGTTATTACCCCAGATTCACAGCTGAAGAAACCAAAGCAAAGACAGGTGTACTAATTTTCTTCGGCTGATGCAACAAATAGCCACAAACTATGTGGTTTCAAATAACAGAATTGTATTCTCTCATAGTTTTGGAGGCTGGAAGCCCAAACCAGTATCACCAGGCTGATGTTAAGGTGTCATCAGAGTTGCACTTCTTGCCAGGCTCTAGGGGAGAATTGTTCCTTGATTTTTCATGTTTCTGGTGGCTCTTCCAGCATTCCTGGTTTTGTGCTGTGTCACTCCAGTCTCTGCCGCCATCTTCACGGGGCCTTCTCTTTTGGGTATGTGTCTCTCCTCTCTGTCGGTACCTAATTTCCCTCTGCCTTTTTTATAAGGAAGAATCCTGTGATTACATCTATTGCCCACAGGGAAAATCCAGGCTAAGCCCCTCTCAATATACTTAATCACATCTGTAAAGATCTTTTTACCTTATTGGGTAACAATTACAGTTTCCATGAATTTAATAGTTCATGGTATATTTAGTATATTTGTGGTATATTTAGTTACCTAAACTTTGAGGTAATTTTTATTCAGCCTACTACAAAAGGTTAGGTAATTTATAAAAAAAGATCACACAGCTTGTAATTAGTGGAAGCTCTCAGATGCTCAGTGCATAAATTCTGTGTATCGATAATTCTATTACTGCCCACCACTGATTTCTAAGGATGTTGCTGAGTGTAAACTAATTCTAAGAGAATGGAATGTTTTAATTTTATAACAAATTAGATTTAAACTGTATCCACTTAATTAAGGTTTTGGATTCTTCAAGATCCACTTTCATCTCAGAGCCATTTGTTTCTCATTATATATTTTAACCTTTTTTTCTTTTTTTTTAATGGAGATACTGGGGATTGAACCCAGGACCTCATACATGCTAAGCATGTGCTCCACCACGGAGCTATACTCACCTCCCCCCATATCTTAAACTTTATTTCAAGGGTTGTGGCTGGTATAAAAAGGGCACCAACAGTGACTGCAAGAACCAGGTACCAGTGGCTGCCTGACTCAGACATCAACGTTCAAGCCTTGCTATGACACCTCTATAGAGTCACTAAAAAAATCAGGATGTGTTTTAATTTTATGAACTTTCTCTCAAAGGCACATTTTGTTTCTAACAGCAAACACTTCCTTGCTTACTTTGTGAAGAATTACTTCATGTGGTTTAAGAATTTTTTAACTCTCTAATCCATCTTACAATAATGTGAGGAAAGCTTACAAAAATAATCATGTTTTCATCAAAATAATCCAGTGAATTACAGAAACAAACCTATCTACGTCATAACAATGATTTTTTGTTGTTGTTGTTACAGCACCTGAAATATTACCTGGAGATATTTTGATATTGATTTTCTCTAAGTCCAGTGAAATCATCTCAAAGACTACGTGGAGGCTTCCATCGACCCCTCGCAGTGGAGGAGTATTATAAAGCCTGATGTGGAAGTTATTTAAATTCCGTAGTGACAGGGCTGCAATGAAAATCAGTCAGAGTACAAACCGGGTTAATTTTATTCTGTGTAGGCAGTCTGATGTTAATTATGAGGTGTGGTTAAACTACCACTTTCTTGATGAATTGTATAATCACCTGAATAATAATTTGAATATATTTAAGAATCCAGTTGTGTGTTAAGTATTTCAAAATGTTAAAGAGCATGAATTTTATGATTATATACAATATATGTTTATCTATATACATATATGATCATATGTATGTATATGAGTGGCAGCATGGAGTCCTGAAAACAGGATGGACTAGAGTTTTAAGTGTAGGATTTATTTTCTTGCTCTCCATCGATTACTGGTTGTAGAACTGTGAGCAAATTTTCTTACTTCTCTGTGAGTCCGTTTCCTCATCTATAAAATAGGGAGACCGTTGACACCTACCTCATAGGATTGTTAAGTTGGTTTAAATGAAATAAGATATGCTCAATAGACTGCATGGCACCTGTAAGTGTTTTCTATCTAAACTCTAAATGCATAATGGTATTTTTTTTTTACTGGGGGGCTCTTTACATATGTGGGAGCCCTAAGCCTAAACAAGATGGAAATGTTGCTGGGGCAGGATGCTAGGACCCAGTCACTATCCTCACTCATTACTACTGACCCAACTCCTACAGTGAACACCTGCAGAGCAACCCAGAAACAGTTCGAACACTACAAACACACACTGGATCATCTGTACCTAAAGATGAATGGTTCAGTTCCCTCTCTCTCTCCATAGAACATGGAGCTATAGGCCTCCCCTCACTTTTCAGGAGCCCAGGGCAAAGTACAAATGGAGGGCCCCTGTTACATGTCTAAGTAGTTGCAACTGAAGCTAACATTCCATTAAATAAAATGTATCTCCCCTCCTATATTTAAAAGTGACGTGGAGGGCCAGACTCAAATGGAGAATTGCAAACTCCTTGGAGTTCTGGCCTCTTGTCCCTGCCCCAAGACTATCCCCCTTCTCTTTCCATTTCCAAGTTTATCCCATACCACAGTGGGCTACACACACATGCAAGAAGAACACGCCACAGCTTCATCCACATCTCACAGCCAAAGAGCCCACTTCCCTCTCTACACAAGGCCAAGTGGGGAAGGAGGTTCATAATCCTGACATAGGTTTTTCTGATGTTGCTTTTGTTCCACTTGCTGGGTGTCAGGTTGATTTAGCCATCTTTGCCCACTTGGTTACTTCTAATAACTGCAATCTTTTGACCAGGCTTTTACAGGGAAATGGAAATCATGGAGACAAAATGGAGAGAACTATTGATTTTCAACAGTCGGTGATGTATTTGAGTGTATGCATTAATTAATTCAGGTTGCAATAAAAAAAAATACCACCGACTGATTGGTTTGAACAATAGAAATTTCTTTTCTCACAGTTTTTGGAGGCTGGAAGTTCAATATCAAGGTGCCAGCAGAGTTGGTTTCTCTTGAGGCCTCCCTCCTTGGCTTGTAGCTGTCTCTCTGCCACTGCGTCCTCACAGGGCCTTTTCTTGTGCACCTGCATTCCTGGTGTCTCTGCTGTTTATAAGGACACCAGTCTAATCGGATTAGGGACCCAACCTTACGACCTCATTTAACATTGTCTCCTTAAAGGCCCTATCTCTAAATGCAGTCACACTGGGGGCTTTACATATATCATTTAATGAATTTAACACAACTATATAAAGATTGAATAGTCTTCCTAGTTGATAAATGAGGAATCTGAGTTTAAGTAAATTGCCCAGGAATATTTAAGCCAAAAACTGTGTGACACCATCACTTCGCCTTCTGGTAGGTCCAATGCAGGGAGACTGAGATCTTTTTTGTCCAGAAAAGAGTTGCCTCTCTTTGCCCAGAATTGCCTGAGGCAAAGCAAAAAGAATACATTGTCCTGAAGAATTTATTATTTGTACTTCCAATCCCCACTAATGCAGTGGTAGCAGAGGCACCCCCGAAGACCTGACCACTTCTGATTCCTGAATTCACGACACCAAGAAACCTGTGTAATAAAGACGACTTTGGTAGAAATGTAAGGTACTGTTTACGTTTTAACCGCATGACTCCACACAGGACTTTTATCATAAAGAATTTGATCCCGTTCCTTTCGGTTTATATTTCTTTTTCACTAATTCCTGCCACAACATACTCCTTGATGAACCTGTGAAGGTTCAGGGGAAAATGAAGTTCCAGTAAAAGTGGTCACGGTAATTAACAAATGAGGAAATCTCACGGAGCAGAAATTGATTGAGTGAGAATATTCGTTCTTTTTTTTTTTTTTTTTTTTTTGGTGGTATTCTGAACTTCTAATCACAATATTCCGTTCATTGCTGATTCAATACGAAAAAGGGTGCAACTTATCTCTGCTCTTAAAAACCTTTCTCTTCTTTGGAGGCCAGTCACAGAGCCAAGCACTGGCCTCGGGACACTTTGCTCGTAGGGGCATCTCTCTCCCCTCCTGGTTCCAGGTGTAGTTCTACTGGCCATGTTGGAGTTGCCCCTGGGCCTGGGTTTCTCGGAAAAGGCAGCTGTTCTGGTTTGTTTAGAATATCTTTCTCCCTGAAAGCTGTTTTCCTTTGACTAACCTTCAGTTTTCATTTGTAAACTAGAAAAAATGAAAGTAGAAATTTCTTTGAGCTAATTTTGTATCCCAGAAATATAAAGCAAGTCAAATATACCCAAAAGGTAATAGTCTATACCGTATAGTTAAAAATTATGAAACTGTAAGTAATCATGTAAAATGTTGTTTCAAAAATGTTTGAATATTTTACTATATACAATTGCACCTTTAGAGATAGATCTAATAATAAGAATAATGTATCCCTTGGTTTTTTTTAATGACCATTATCAAAATGAGCATTATTATTACTATTATTATTACTAGCATTATGACATTAGAAAACTTTCTACTTCTCTATTAACTTATTTTTCTATTTTTATAATACCTGAACTTCCAAATAGTTTTCATAGAAAATAATGATATCTGTGTAACCTCTGGATATTAGGAAAAATAGGAAGTTGAATTAATAGTTGGAATTATATTAAACAGATTGAATATGGACATGTCTTATAGGCCTTTAAAGTAAGCTAAATTAACATAATGAATAAACTATTTAATTTTTGTTAAATAGACCATTTACAACTTTTATATAGGCGATGAGGAGATGGGTTGAGTGGGCAGAGGGTAGAGAATAAAAACACAATTAGTGTGGTGCATAGTATAGAAATAATCGTGTCAGAGGACCAGTCATTAAACCCATATTGATGACAGGCATAACAGAATTTGCTTGTCATTTCTATAGAGAGATTTTTTTCTGGCCTCATAAAGTAAGAATATTTAGATGGGATTGAGGTAGGTTATATCAGGCCATGAGCTTAGCCCAAGCTAGGCCTGGACCGAGGCAGACTGCATTGTCCTATATTCCTTGCCATTTGGTTTGCTAGCTAATGATGACAGCTCCTGTCCATCCCAATACTTTGAATTCCATGTTATGTAAGCCACTCTTTGTCTTTGTGACATAGTTAGATAGCTAGAACCGTGATTATGTAGTTTGGGTATTTCTGCACAACAAGATGTCATGAAGGTCAGGGCACTGGAAAAATTCATAAAAAGTGACTTGCTGCTCTTAAAATTTATGTACATATATATATTTGAAGGGGGTTGGGGTTGGAGTGGGAAGGCCCTCCTGGATGGGCACTAAGTACATGGGATTTGGGATTTGATATCAAGAGTGGGTGTTTGATGTGGGAAGTCAGTGAGAACTATGCTGAATATGTGAGAGTTGGGGAACATGGTTGCCAAGTCCCACGAGTTCATGTATGTGGTCCAGTTACACACACACACATGTACACACACTCACACACACACACATATACACGAGGTTTATAAGGTAATATAAGAATATAAACTTTGCTCTCAGGTGGACCCAGATTCATGACACAGATCCACCACAAAGTTATTTAAACTCTTACAGCTTCAACTTCCTCACCTGTGAAAGGAGGTTCCAAGCCCTTATTTCTGAGAATTGCTGTGAAGATTGAATTTTAAAATAGCTATGTGCAATGTTTTCAGTGGCATTTCTGTCACAAAGGAAGCGCCTAGTCAATGATACCTTCAAGTATGGTTTCAACGGTCATGGCTTTGTCTATGTTAATGAGTTGAAGCTCAATCTCACACAACGTACTATATGTTCCCAGGAACACTCATGGAATCAGTGAATTCCTCTAAGACTTTATAGCCCAGATTATTTCTGCTCTCAGTTTCTACAGACACTTAGAAAAAGTCTGGCTACGGATAGGCAGGAAGGGGCATGGTGGGGGCGTGTTGCAGCGGGGTGGTAGACTTTATTTTCCAAATATGGTCACAAGATCGTCTCCCCTCCTGAACTGTGATCTATAATGCCCTATCAGGAAGTGATGATTCCAATCCTTTCTGAAGTCCAGATCTACTCCTGACTTTCCTGTAGTTTATTTGTTCATCCCTTACTTGAGTTCGGGAAATCAGGATACTATCGTCTCCCAGCTTTTCCTCTAAAACGATAACAATTAAGTTTCTTTTTCCTACATCTGACAGTGTCAGTACTGCCAAGGACCTGCGGAGTGCCTTGTATTAGTACTCCACATCGGGGTTGGGGGTGGGGTTCCCAAACCCAACAATGAGGAGATAAGGATGCATTTTGCACCACTTATGCAGTTGCAAGGAATTATCTTTCTTCATTATTCATCTTCTCATATATTTCTCAAGCTCTATTATTATGTAGATTTCCCCCTCCCCCAGCATTTTCACATAGTTAATGTAACCTCAACCCTGATGTTCAGGAAAATTTGTAACCAAAAAATAATATTTTGATTTCTTAAAGTACTTCGAAGTGCTTAAGTATGTAAGTGAATAGAACCAGGATTCATCATTTTCTCCAGAAGTCATTTTGAAATACGCTTTACAAAAATGTTATGTAAAGAATGTCAGACCACAATACATGCGTTTTGTGAAAATGCTGAAACATCTGTTTTTAGATGAATAACGGTTAAACATTGATGAGAATATCATAGTTTCTTCAAAGCACTTCAGATTGTCTTCACATAAATGTACTCATTTGTTTCTCACAATAGGGCTTTTCTCCTCTTCCCATTTACACATGAAATAATAGTGAAGCCTGGGAAGTTATGTGACTAAAGTACCCAGAAGCCAGACCACAAAGCTGGGTTGTGTGACTGCTTGGATTTGAACATCTATGTTCTACCTTTACATTCAGTGCACCGTATACTGGCTCACAATGAAACTGACACATTCACTCAGCAAGGATTTACTGCATACACAGTGTAGACCAGGTGCTGAATCCACTGTAATGTGGCAAACCTTCTATTTTTCATCATGCTCTTCTTAATCTAATGAATCAAGTAATGGCACTTATAAGTAATAATTAAAAATATAACAGTTCCTCAAATAACTATGTGATCCAGCAATCCCACTTCTGAGTATATACACAAAAGAGTTCAAAGCACGGACTCACAGGTATCTGTGCACCAGTGTTCATAGCAGTGCAAGTCACAGGAGCCAAAAGATGGATGCAAGCTAAGTGCCCATGGACAGATAAATGGATAGACAAAATGTGGGACAGACATACAATGGAATATTATTCAGTTCTGAAAAGGAAGGAGATTCGGACACGTGCCACAACTTGAAGGAAACCTGAAGTTCCTGGAGTAATCAAATTCATAGAGACAGAAAGCAAAATGGTGGTCACCAGGGTCTGGAGTTGGGGGAGAGGAGAATTCATGTTTAAAGGATATGACGTTTCTGTTCAGGAAGATGGAAAAGTTCTGCAGACTGATTGTATAACCATGTAAATGTACTTAATGTCACTGAACTGTACACTTAAAAATGGCCAAAATGGTGAATTTTGTGTTATGTGTATCTTACCATAAAAACTAAATAAATAAAATAGGAAAGCATGCCATGTAGTGCACTAAACATTTTATATATAGAGACAGAGTTATCCCATTTTGTCTCAGTAATCATTATTTTCTCCTTGTTACACATGTGCAATCTAAGATTCAGAGAGGTCAAAACCTTTGTTCAAGGTCACTCAGCGGGATAGCAGCACAGCTAGGCTGTGATCACAGTACTCAGTAACACCAAACCTGGCGTACTAATCACCATGCTCTACGCTTTACTGACAGCGTGTTGACACTACTGTGCACCATTGCTTCTGACTTCTAACGTTTTGGTCGAGAGGCTACCTGACAGGTGTGTGTCTGTGTGGTATTTATGCTCCTTTGAAAGCTATGTCTTGATTCTCTTGTTTATCCTTTGTTTTTGATATCCAACAAATTTACCGTAATGAATCTAGGTATGATTTATCTCTGTATTCATATCTCATGGAGTTCGTAGAATTTTGTGACTCAGTGGCTTTATAGCCTTTGTAAGTTTTGCAAAATCAAGTTTTATAAAGCTATCCAAAGGAAATACAAAGCTATAAACTTAGAAATCGTCATACAATGAATATCTATATTACAAATACTCTCAAGAGGACAATGATTTTTATATTTTATTTAGAGAAAGACAGATGTTAAAATTTAGATTTTTCAAGGATTATTCACAAACGTCCACTTAGTACGAATACTTTATAAAGTTAGTAGTTCACAGTTGATGGCTATATCTATATACTTTACATGAAATAAACTTTTCATGCCAATTTCTTTTGTTTCTTGATAGTCTATATTACTCTAGTAGCAGAAAAGAATCATAAAGGTATTTAAATCTATTTATGATAAATCCAAGAGTTGTCTCTCCTTCAAATTGATAGTCAGGAGGAAAGTATTTGTCCAGACTCTGACAGACAACCTCACAATTTTTTTTCTTTAAATCTGAGATACACCCAGGACAATGATGCATGGTTTCCTGTTGCTTAAAATGTTAGTCTGGGCATGAGTCAGATGTCAAAAAAGCAAACTTAGAGGAAAATCTCTTTCATTTACTGGGATAGTATGAAAAGTCACAGTCATGTGGATGCCTATAGACACTGTATTTGAAAATAAACACTCAATTGCAGTGGTCTTGTTTTGGTCCCAGTTATCATAGTAGGAAAATGGCATAACTCACTGCTTAGTGAGTCACAGAGATGGGTCAAGAGAGGTAAATGCCAGCTGGTGGTTGGAACCAAGCAACATTATAGTGATGAAGCTGATGTTTCTTGAGGTTGGGTTTATAATGGTGGTGTCAAAATCATAAGGAAAAAATCACAATAGGACCATTTTACTTTGGCTTTAAAGTGTGTGTGCATCATTATTAGATGTACATTTCGCTTTTCATATCCAATCTGTAAAGTGCGTAGGGCACACCTGGAAAGACACACAAAAGGATTTGTCTGAGGTCCTAAAATTTGAAGTATAATATATAGAGCATCAGACTTGGGATTTAAAACAAGCCTTCCATTTGTCTTCCAAGAAATTTGCAATCTGTTTGTTGAGCACCTACTAGAGGTAAAGCAGTGAACCTGGCCAGTGAACCAATAACAGGCCAGAATGAAAGTCTGAAATTTTAGAGGCTTCAAAGTCTAGTAAGAGGGACCAAAAAAAATCTATCTCTACATGTATTTTATACATTATGTATATATAAAAATATATTTCACAGGACATTTACAGCATCATATGGAAGGCTAAATGGAAAGACAGCAAACCTCACCTAGCACTTTTCCTAGGATTGCTGAAGGATCACCTATAGGAAGTCTTAGAGAAGAAAAGAGAGAATGACATCTCAGATGGAAAGCATAGCCTGCTCAAAAGGAACAGAGAAAAATGGACATGGCCAGATTACAAAATGCGTGTTTTGATACGATATGTTGGTGAGGGGAGGTCAACATGGCTAAAATCATAAAAAGCCCTAGCGTTTCCACATCTATCTGCTGGAGATTATAGTGGCTATGCTGATCCTGAAGGCAGCATGCCTGATCAGTGTAATAACACAGAGATTTTCCCAGTCACCGGAGGGTCAGGGGCTTATCGCTCTCGGCTGACTTTCTGGGGAATTGTCCTCAGCTGAAGAAAGCCTCTTCACCCATGGCCAAGCCTCTAGGCAACTGCTGTCGATATGAGAGGTCCTCTTGCCTCTGCTTGGGACAACTTTGGGAGGCCATCTCAGCCCCAAAATTCCCTCTAGAATTGGCCGTGGATGCTCGACCACTGGCAGCTCGCCACATCCTCCTGCCTGGACCTGCTTCCTCACTCCCACACAGGTGTTGCTCCCTAGCACTCTCCAACCAACTTCCGAAACACAAATCTATCTCAGGGTTTATTTTCCCAGTGTCTTAACCAGCTTTCCCAGGGTTGTTAAAAATCTAGGGAAAAAAATATGTGAAAAAAGCTTTTCCCCTAGATGACACCCTTCATGAACCCTAATTATAAAATCAACTATTATGTAAAACAGGTATTAACTGTGGACAGCTGGAGAGTCTATAATGGCTGGGATGTCAGAGACAGACTATAGAGTATTAAGTTCAAACCCTTCACCTAATTGACCACATTGTTATTAATTCCTTATTAAAGTTACCAAAGTAATACTTGCACATGATTAAACAAAGAAATTGCATGGAATGGCCTATGATTTCAAGAAAAAAAAGCCTCCTGTCTGACCCACCCCTACCACCATCACATCCATTATACAATCACTGTCCAACACTCCATTTCTTAGCTACAATCATTCTTTTTTTTTGTTGTTTATTCCCCTGAAGTTTCCTTTCTAATGCTAAATTATATCTTTGCTACCTTTATTAATGATCAACTTAATATGCTGCCCCTTCACTTCCAGTTCCTACCTTTCCATTCCAAACTTCTTTTTTTAATTGAAGTACTGCTGATTTACAATGTTGGGTCAGTTACACAACAGCATAGTGATTCAGTTACACATAGCGATCAGTTACACATCTACGTATTCTTTTTCATATTCTTTTTCATTATAGGGTATTACAAGATATTGAATATAGCTTCCCCTGTGCTGTACAGTAGGACTTTGTTGTTTACCGATTTTATATATAGTAGTTTGTATCTGCAAATCCCAAACAACCTTTTGATTGTTAAAACTTTTTTAGTGAAACTGTTACCCTTAAATGATAGTCTCAAACCTCTATTGATTTTTCTGTAGTTAAAAGTAGTATCTCTAGACTTGATGTGATGTTAGATAAGGATGTTAGCATCTCTCTCTTCCTTCTCCCTCTTGCTTCCTTCTATGTTTATCTACAAGTTTGGTCCATTTGTGTCTTAATTGACAAGATTTGAAAATGCTCAGTAACCAAAATTCAGTCCTTTACTTGTTGACACAAACAAAGTTTACATTTTTGTGACTCATTCAATGCTGTGTACTACATAACAAAGGAGAGTGCTTGAGTGAACATGTCCTTTACTACAGCCTCAATTTAATAACCTTATTGGCATTGTAACACATGCAACACAGGTGTCAGATCAAATATCTCTTTCCTTACCCTCCACTGATTGCTCAAAATCATGCCACATTTTGCTTTGCATATTATTTTGAAAATACATGTCTCTATTTCGCTTCACAAAATTTTATTTTCCTCTCTTGGTCTCTAAAACTCTGGCATGCATGTGCCCCATAACAGCTATGTCAGTCCCAAGCTTAAGTGAGCTCTCCTTTCCAGACACTTCTCTTGTGTTTACCTATTCTCTGGTTTCTCCACCAGGGCACTGTTCGCATGCTGGGCTGTACAGTTTGTTGTTCTGGGGGCTGACCTGTGTGTTGCAGGATGTTTCTCAGCATCCTTGGCCTCTACCCCCTAAATGCCAGGAGCATCCTCTCTTCCCAAGTTGTGACAATGAAGTGTCTGTAGACATTGCCAGATGTCATCTGGGATTTAAAATCCTCCCCGTTCAGAACCACTAATCAATACAAATTAGTTATATAACCTAAGGTACCATATGCTCCTTTTCGAGACTGACAAGGCTGAAGATGCTGCCCTCTGGTAATCTTCCTGCTCTTTCCTCAGCCTTCAGAATGGTTCACAGGGAATGGGATAAAAGCTTTCTTCTCCAGGTCTTATGGTGGGTATATTTCTCTTTTAGAAAGATTGATGGACAGGCCGACATAATTACCAACAACACTCCATGGTGGTGAATATGTTTTGCAAGCTGAGTAAACTGAGTTGATAAAGCTAAATACCATTTGCAAGACCTGCTTCTTCACAAAAAGCCTTGGCATTGATGTGACTCTAGTTGTGGGCACATGATTTCATCTTTGTGACCTTCTCATTATGAGTCATAATACTGATTAGAACCATCAACTAACAATCAACAAGAAGAAGAGCGTTAAATATAGAACCAAGGCAGAACACGATTTAAAAACATTCAGCGAGGGAAATAACACCTCCAGGATTTAATGGTCCTCGTGGTAGGAAAAAGTTCCAGTTCCTCAGCCTGCCCATCCCCCAGCCAGCTTTTCAGGAATTAGAGAAGGAAAATCTGGATTGCATTTTAAGAATAGGAAATCTAACTTAATACCCTTAAATTTAAACCAGTAGGCTCAGTGAATATATTTCCCCAACCTTTAATTCTTCAATCAAGAGAAAACAGAGTACTGGAAATCCGTAGAAGGCAAGTAACATTTTTTTTAGTCCCTTGTAAGTCCAGATACTCACAGAGAACTTTTAACCTATCCAATCCTTTAATACTTACAGTGTTTATCACCTCCTCTGTTACCCCGACTCCCTCAGAGAAATAAAATCATTTACTCGAGGTCTCACAGCTGGTAACCAGAAGTGCTTTGGTTCAAATTGGTGTCTTCTGTTATCAGGCTGCATTCTGCTATTCTGACTTCAATGAAGATGATAACTTTCTTTGGGAAAGAGATGATCTTTCATACTACACAGTACCTCTGATGCAGAAGAAGTAGCTGTTTCTCTTTGCTTACCTATTGAGAGGCACACTTCATGGCCTTCTGCCGAGAGGAATGGGACAGAAAGATTTCCAACACTGATGAACTGCTACTGTTTGATTACTGAGCCTTATTAAGTCTACTTAAGAAACTTATTTATGAGAAATAGAATAATAACGTTCCATGTCAGTGCACCAAATGTTCAAGAAAACTCATAAGCTCATGAAGAGTGAGAATTTATACTTGTGATTCCAAAGAATTCACATCTATTTCCTGCCTGCCACCTAAAGGCCAGACTTTGGGCCAGGGAGTTAGGATTTCGAGTTATATAAGCATTGTGCCTGAATTAATTTCTTAGAGCTGCTGTAACAAATCCCCCAAAGTGAAGTGACTTAAAACAACAGAATTTTTTTTCTATCACATTTTGCAGGCCAGGAGTCAGTGATCAACCTGTCAAACACACTCACTCTGAAGGCTCTAGGAAAAGATGCTTCCTTGTCTCACCCAGCGTCTGGGGGCTCCAGGCATTCCTTGGCTTGTGGCGGCATCTCTCTAATCTCTGCCTTTGTCTTCCATCTTCTCCCTCTGTGTCTTTTCCTCTTCTGTCTGTCGTAAGGACACATGTCACTGGGTTTAGAGCACACCAGATGATCCAGGATGCTCTCATCTTTGAGATCCTTAACTTAATTACATCCATAAACATCCTTTTCCCAAATCAAGCCAAACTCACAGGAGCTCAGATTTAGCATGTGGACATAGTTTGAGGGGCATGATTCAACCCACTACAGTCTCTTACCTAGAAGAGCTTCCAGCGTAACATGGGAGATTGACCGGCAAAGAAAGAAGTGGAAAAATTGCATAACTGCTGTGACTGAGGTCTGTTGAGGGGATAATGCGAACACAAAGGAGTGAGACAAAGGAGTGAAACACGTACCATCTGGAGAGATTCAAGAAAAGCTCTTCACAAAGAAGGTAGGCTGTGAGCTTGGTCTTGAAACACAAGAAGAATGAAAATATGGAAGAATAAAACTAGTTTGGACTTCCTAAGCAGAAGTAGTACCCTGTATTCCATCACCTGCAGATGTATTTTGTTTGGCCCACACAATATTTGCCTACACAATGTTTAGATTAATTGAATGAGTCACTAGCATTCAAATCCTGGGACACAACACTCTGAACATCCTGCTTCTTTGGAAAGAGTGGAGTATCTGGCAATTTTGGCCAATATGAGTGCAGGACAAAAATCATCTGGCACTGAGTAGAAGTACTACCTTTGGATGGAGCCTGCAAGTTCCAGTTTTAAAATAACCGCACAACTGCGTCTCATGTACATTACAATCAGGTCGAGTGTCAAGTACCACTTGTTGTTGCTATTGTGCTAGTGCTGTTTTCTGTAGGAGACACTCAGGAGGAAGGACAAATTTAATGTTACCTATGTTTCTATTAAAAGTGGGAAAGTAGATGATAGAGAGGACTTTGCGATTTAAAAAAATAAGTGAGAAAGCACACTTGCATACGCATGGGAAGAAGTGTGCTTTTTCTTTTTTCCTTTAAAATGTCAAGTGCATCTAGGTGAAAATAGAAATTTTTATCATCATTGTTCATTTATATTTCCTGTGCATTTTGCTTCTGTGAGCATTTGAGCTTCCAACCCTTGCCTTTCACATCTTAGATCAGGTAGGATATGTTGATAAGTAGAGAAGTTTCTAATACAAAAAAATGGAACTACTGTAATCCTCACTGCTTTCTCATTGTTAAGTAGAGAACTCATATTTGGAAGAAACTGGATGTCCTGGCTTGGGGCCAGAACACTCACTACGCATTGGCTGTTCCCGTTCCCTCAAAAGCCCGGCCAACTAACAGAACTCTGTCTTCACATGACCTTCTCCTCTGTCTGTGTATTTTCTTCTTCTGTTTATTATGTTTGACATATATCACTGGGTTTCGGGCACACCCACATCTCCCTGCCTATGGCCCAAAGCTTCAAAAATATTCCCGCACAGCAGGACAGCTATTGGCAAAACATAAACATACACTGATCTAGACCAAAGAATATCTGGGCTTTTGGGGGCTGTGGATTTGGAGGTGCTCCTCATGCATGTTTTCAGGTAAGAAACATCCAACTAAATGTGATAATTGGCTTATTATTCAACCTACAATTTGTAGAAATTGATAAGACCTCCATTTAAGATTTGAGATTAGGATAATAACTAATAGAATTTTTAAATAGGAATGGAGACACTTTTAAATTGCAGACATGTAAGGCTTCCCAGTTTACAACGTCCAAAGTCATATTTGGTGACTAATAGTACACAGTCACCTTGCTAACACTGAAAGGAGGCCTGCTAATCCAGTATGAGAGAGTTGTTCTGGAACAGAGAGCCAAGAGTCATTCTCTGACAATTAATAAAGACAATAAAGATCCCCAAAGAAATTTTAAATCTTAAGGCTCAAGGCTACAACCTAAATAATTAAAAGCAAATTCTGGTGAGTTCTGGGAAGATGGCAGCAGTGGTGGCAGCATAGGTTTTGGATTTTCCCAAATGCCTATAAAAAACAAAGGAAACAACTACATAGTGGAACTTCAAACCTGTGTGTGTGTGTGTGTGTGTAACATGAAGTGACAAGGTATCCCCATAGAAGCCAAAATATAAAAACTTGTTAAAAAAAAAAAGACCAAAAAAACCCACCAAGAGTTACAAGACTCTTACGTTATCACTAGAAAACATGGCAGGATCTTTTAGAGCAAAGCTGAATCTGGAAGGTTTATTCACTCAAGAAATATGTGAGTACAGAAGGTCTGTTAGGGAACTTTAGGAGCTGAAAAAGTCCATTTCTTATGAACTCTAGAAATTGACCAGCTTGGGAGCCATTACAGGACAGGGTCTCACACTACAGACCCTGCTGTGAGTGGGAGCACAATTGGATGGAATACAATAAAAATAGACAAAAACAAATAGAGCCAGATATAAGTAGAAGACAGGAACAGAGTCAAGTAATATCAGAAATCAAGGTACCATATTTTCAATTACTTCATTAAAAAAACAGAAAGGAAAAAAATCTAGCTAAACCCTGTCTCCTAAAAGTTTAGAAAAAAAATAAATTCTCATGAAGATGAGCAACAGAAAGTTATCAAGCCAGGCACTATACAAAGTTATAATAAGGTAGAAGAAAATAAGGAGCAAAATAATATATCTCTATATCACAAAATCACATCAAATAGATAAAAGAAGATCAAAACCATAACATACAGTATAAAAGAGCTGTAAAGAATTAAAAAAGATATAAGATATGAAACAATATAAATCATAATTTGAAAAAACTCAGAAATGAGTTAAAGTAGTCAGAAAAGAGTTAGGACTAAAAGAAAGAGGTACATCAGGAATAAACACAAAACTGAAAGGAAATTAGGAGTTAATAAACACAATAAATAATGCCTCAAGAGAAATAAAGTTTTAAAAGGAAGAAAATTAAAATTCTTTTCTTTAAGTGAGGAAAGCAACTAAAAGGATGCAATAAAAAGAAAATATTGAAAACAAGCAAATAGGTACAGCTTACAAACAAAGTAAACCCTGAAGAATAAAGAAACAAAGCAAGAGAACAGAAGAAATATTAAAAGTTATAATGCAAGAAAATTTTCCTAAAGTTAAAAAATAGAGCTACAGCTACATATAGAAAGAATATACTATGCACAAACTCAGAAAAATTAACACCAATTTTATATTCTTGTAAAATTTCTGGATGTCAGAAAAAGTCCTTTGGGCAATGAAACAATACTAGCAAATGATGTATGAGGGAAAGATAATTACATTATCATCAGACTTCTTGACAACCCTTGTACCAAAAGAAAATGGCATAAAATGTTTAAGATATTTAATAAAAGAAAATGTGAATCAAAGAGCTTATATTTAGCAAAACTGAATAAAGAATATAAATAAATAGTGTTTAGCATTTAATAATTCAGAGAAAGCCTGAGGCTTTCCTAAAGAATCAATTGGAGACCAAGTTTCACACAGCTATAATGAATAGAGAGATATCTAGATCATGGTCAGTGGTAATAATTATATATTCAAGTTTTTTTTATAGAATCAAGAATAAATGACAATAACAAGGGAAGCACTAGAGTGTGTAATGACTATGTGAGCTGACATTGTGAATACAGATAAATTATAAAAAGCAGGACTGAGGATAGCATATGCAAAAAAAATGAACAGTTTTCAGAAATAACAAATTATTATTATTATTTTTTTCATTCTTTATACCCCTCAGAACCAGGATATTCAATGTGGAAGAAAAGATGTAATTTAGAAGAAGTTACATAAAAATACTCTGTTCCTCATTTTGAATTAGAAATAGTAGGAGCTCAGATCTATTTAGCTGTATATATTTACCTATCTTTTCTGTCTATATGTATACATTTATCTATCTACCTACCAATAATGAGTAACTCAGTAGCAGTGAACACCTCTGCACCCAGACTGTTGTCTTGAGATACTATTTCTTATGAAAATAATTTGATGCATCTTGGGAAAATCTGGCTGAATCTGAGTCTGAAGGAAAAAACACCCAGTGAATCTGGAACATCTGGACACACCAGATAGCAAAGACATTATTAAAGACCATAGGGTTGTTTCAGTAGACTCAGAGGCAAGCTTGAAGAGGCCACCACTGGCAACAGATGAGAAAAATTGAGCTTCCACAAGTGTATTAACTGCAATGGATTGAAATATATCAAATATATTTAAATCCATGAGTTCATAATGATTAAAAAACTAACTAGTTATTTCTCTAAAGATCACAGGGAACCAATTTACTATCTTGCAAGTTGAATAAATGATATGAACAAATCAAGCACTTTACCTTTTTCCCTGCAGGAAGTATACTACTGAGTAAACAAATAGAAGATAAATAAAATAATTTTCTTATACAATCATTTGTTGTTAAAATTAAAATTAAATTTCAGAATTAGAATACTAACATTTTAAGCCCTTATAAATGAAAGAATCCAGACATTGAGTATCACTAGTTGCTAACAACACAAAATAGGAAAACCAAGGAGTTATAATGAAAGAACAAAGGTATCTATAATTCTACCATAAAGATAGCACTTTAGTTTGATGACATCCCTAGATCCAGCAGCCAATTTGGAGTACATACAGAGATCAGGGGAAGAAGTTAAACTACATCATAATTAATTGACAAAATCCTAACTGTGAGAAATTCTAGGTGTAAGGTTCTGGGTATCTGAGGGATAAACTGAAAGGAAAAGAAAGAGGTAGAGGGGGAAACTATATAGCTTTAAAGAGAGAAGACATTATCAAGTTTAAAAATATCTTGATATTAAAAATATCTGGAATATCTTGAAGTCACATCCATACTGTTACCAATTATAGTTTGACTTCTTTCCAAGCAATTTAGTAAACACTTAACTTTTTCAAATTAGAAGGTAAATTTCTCCTTGTAAGACTTATTTATAAAACATAGTAATGAGAATTTTTAGGAAAAAGATGGCCATATCTTGAATTTTAACTTCCTCTGGTCCTCTTTCCCATCTCAGTACTTACAAATATTCTGTTTCCTTTGCCTGGAATTGTATCTGATAGCTTATCATTCTTCAGATCTGTGCCTAACACATTGACTCCTGAGACATAATGTACTGACCATCCTTTTATACTTAAATATTTACTAGCTGAAAAAAGGTGTATTCCTCAGAAAAATAAATTCCTGTTTTGTTCACTTTGGACCATGCTGTATACAGCTGCCCATATGAGAAGTGGCTAAAAATCAGGGCTCATAAATGCAATCAGTAGTAACGTGGGTGATCTCATTTGAAACCACCCTGTGTTTCCTTTATCCATGGCATCTGACTATCTATGAAATGTCTCTCAAAGCTTTCTCATGACACCTTATTTTCAGTAGCTATGGAAAATATTTTTCTTTGATGTCCTCCCTACCCCACATACACAGAATCTTGAAAGGCAAATTTTTTCTTATGTTGTATAGCTTCTAATTAAAATCATTCCATCTATATCCATCCTCCAATTTTGTGATAATTTGTTTAGTCATCTTTTTTTGCTAAACGGTAACATAGAAAGAATTTTGCATTACTTATACAGATTTACTTGTTTGTATGTTTAATGCCTGGTCTCCCCATACTTTAGACATTGCAGTTCATGAAAACTTTAACTATATATAGAGAATATATTCTTCTCATCATAAAACCCAGTGCCTAGCGTCATACCCAAGACAAAGAAGGTAGCTCAACTGACTAAACAAATGTACTTTGTTACTATCCTTTCTAAGTGCATCATCCAAAGTAAATACATGATTCTAAATCTAATCCAACTAGTACAGTGTACACTCCACACATTCCATTAGTATTAACGTAGCCCATGAATTACATAATCTTTTGTTCCTCCTTTCTAAACAGTATGTCACAAAGCTAGTTCACACTTACTCTGCAGCCAATTCAATCTCACGTCATATAATTTGTATTTACCTATTTCTTCTTCAACCAACTTTACTATTGACATTTTTTAATATGCTGCAATTTGATTGTATTTATCTCTGTTAAATTTCCTCTTACATGTTCCAATCCAAGAATCCAACCTGTTGAAACCTCTCTCTACCTTCCAAAACAAACTACTGTTTTTCAGTCTTCTAGCAACAGCAAATTTGTCTTCATACAATCTATCATTAAAGATGCTCCAGGATGAAGCCCACTACAGAACACTGAAGACCTTAGCGCCTTATTTTTCAGATCAATATGGATCTAAAAAATCAACAACATGTAGTTTTCTTCCTCACAATTGTCAAGTCATCCTACATCTTTTTTCTGTGTGGTAATACATGAGCAAACTTCCTCCTACTGCCAAGAGTAGCTTGATAAAACACTGCTGAATTCTAAGATGAAAATGGAATGAGACTAAGATAGGAAGAAAGAAAGTAAAAGTGAAAGAGATAGAGAAATATTGACTCAATAATTCATTATGATATAAAAATAATTGATATTATTATTTTTAATAAAGGTATTTTGACTTCCTGTGATCCTGTTATAACATGAGTTCTCCCAAACCATCCAGTTTGCTTTTTTTTCCCCTAGGAACTTGTGAAAATCATCAATTCTTTCCCTGGTTTACAGTTTCTGAAATGTATATGTATCTTTTCATTCAAGAAAATATCTGCATAACACCAACTTTAACAATTTTGTCAAATACTGCTTTATGGATTACAATCCTCTTTATAGTAAAAAGATAAATCTAGTTTGTAATAAATATTTATGAGATGCTGATTTTGTCAAAATACTGGGAAATTGGTCATGATCTATCCATTAAAATATCACTTTAGTAGCTACATTTATTTGTTCAAAGTATTTTTGGAAATCTACCTATTGCAAGATTTGATAGTGCCTACAATTTCATGTTTATATCTCATTAATTTTACATGTTTCAGACATTAAAAATATATTATTGTATAAGCAAAATAGTCAATTTGTGGAAGGTTGATGAGACAACAGATAGTTCCAAAAATAAAAATGTTGGTGTTTTTCTCTCAAACGCTTATGGAAAAGGTCCTTCCAAACATCAGAAACTTTTTTCATCAACTCTGGTAGCTCAGACTTTGACCTCTTACTTCAGTTCCACCCATCAACTGTCACTTACTAGATATGTAAATTTTGGCACATTTCTTTAAACCTTGCTGGGCCTTACCCCTCCTCATCTGTATTAATGAGATAATAATACTTTAAATAATACATTTTTGGAAGATTAAATGAAGGTGACAGATTTGAAGCACCTTTTATAGAGCTTAATATTCAGAGATAGCTCAATAAATGTTGTTTTTCTCTTCATGATGGCTTTCATGATGAATGAACAATTCATCTGTTAATTGTAAATAAGCTAGAATATAAAATCACAATATGTATGTTTCTGTGCGAATAGCTGTAATCCTCCTTAAACAATATTGGCTCACCCAGTCTTAATTCAACCCAGATTTGACAGAGGCAAAGAAAAATTAGATTAGGTGGGGCCTTATAAATTTCCTAACAGTGGGGGGGCTGTTTTTAGAGAAAGATTTCTTTCAGCCAAAAAAACCTTTTCTGAGGGAACAATGGGATGTGTGCTAAGACTTGGCCCCAAAGACACCCAGCTTCATTAATTCAACCTCTTAACCAAAAGCTCATTAAAATACATTTCTGTTACCTCTTTTCCGCAGAACTCAGAACAGTCTGTAACGACATTTATGGGAAATGAAAAAGAGACCAAGGTTCAAATGAGAAAAATATAATGAAATATGGGAATGGAAAAGCCTGAACCAACAGTAGTTTATCTGTATTTCATAATAAAGAGGGTTTAATCATTGAGATTTTTCTGACCATGAGGACTTCATGAAGTAGCTGAAAGAAACATTTCCATTGAAAGCAAAACATACGGTGGCCATGTTAAAAATGAGAAAAACAGCGATTTAACCATTGCTTAAAAAAAAAAAAAAAGAAGAGCATCAGGCTTGATTTCGCCTCGCCATTCTGGATCATGGAATGAGAAAGAAAATTCTTTTAAGCGTAAGCATGGTTTCCATTTTTTAAGAGAAAAACATCAAGATAAATGCTACATCACAAAATTAAAAGTCCTTTGAGAATTTTCTAAGAAACTACTGTAATTCTATACAGCTTTACTCTAAAGAACACTTACAAACTGTTCTCAGTTGGGTGACAATTTAGCCTGGCTATGATCAGAATACGTGGGTTTGACATTCAGCTATGTGACCTCCTAATGGTGTGAATGTGGACAAATTACTTAATCTCTCTGAGGCTTAATGTTGTTATTTGTAGAAAGGCAATAATAATTGTCATTGTAAAGATTAAAAATGATAATATAATATACCTAGCACATCCCTGGCATGTGCCCTGTCAATAATGATAATTATTATATATAAATAGATTATTACATAATAAATTTTATAAAATATAAATAAAGTGTAATACTAAAATTATTCTTGTTGCTGTTATTTGGAGCCAGATAACCTAATTCTAAGTCATCCTGACTGTGAAACTTATTAGCTGCAGAATCTTAAACAAATGACAATCATTTTGCATCTCAGCTTTTCATCTGTAAAATGGTGGTAATAATAAATCATCAACATCATAATGCCTTCCTCTTAGATTTGTTATAAGAGTCAAATAAGTTAGGGTATGAAAAATGTTCACACATAAGTGTTTCGCACTTAGTACTGTATAATGGTTAGCCATTATTATTGTGGGTATTGTATTTTTTTAATGGAATATTACTATTTAAGGTTATCTTCTTTTCCTACCAAATTGAGATGACAGTACAAAGTGAGTGAAAAAGTAGAACAGATATTATAATACAAATAAATGAATACTTTTCTATTTTCTCTTACAGAAAGAATTAGTTATCTCTTTTCTGCATCCAGGGCTCTGCTATGACGTCCCTTTCATCTGGGAGGCTGTATTTTCAACTCTTCTCTTATTCTCTTAGATATCTGAACTCATTTTTCAGGTTTATTTTACCATTTACGCTAGAAAACTTTCCTGAGCCTCCTCCCAGGGTGTAACCCTCTGTGCTCCTATAGTGCACTGTGTTTTAGACACCACATCACAACACTGAGCTGACAACTGCCTGTTTAATTACCACTCTTTCTTACAAAATAATAACCGAAGAGGAACCCTCTTTGAAGGGAGGGTACCTATTTTATTCCTTATTAAATATCCTCCATGGCATAACACATTAACTAGATCACATAATGTATTGTCTTGGTATTTATTTGTAAATTAACAAATAGGTGAATCTGAACGGGCCAGTATGTAACACTGCACGGCTTGGGACAAAAGCGCCAATTGAGGCTTATGTGAATGCACATCTTAATGTATTTTTTACCAAATAGTAACAGAAATATCTATTTTCTTTCTTTAATATATTTAAGGCTATGGTTTTCATAAAACTAAAATTCAGTAAAATATTAAAAATCAGTGAATTATTCTCAATGTATAGATAGACATTCTATTGGTATTCTAAGGGTATTTGGAAGAATAATAGAAAGAGCAGTGGAAATATCTATAATATCCTATATTTTTCTTTATTTCAGTAACATCACTAATGATGTTGCTATAATCAAGATCTTTATATAATGTGTATGCTACTAAAGATGATTTAACAGATTTAAGAAAAATGAAATTGTATTTAAAAATGTTCAAAATTTGAATGTACAGTCATTAAAAATTAGCTTTAAAAATGGAAAAATTAAAATTATTCTGTTTTTAAACAATTTTTCTAAAATATTAAAAATCAATAAAAGGCTAAACACAGATTAATAAATAGCCAATTTTAATTCAATAAATCTAAAATTTTATTTTAATTATAATACAGTATATTTTATGTTATGTTACACTAATAATATGACTATACAACATAATATTGTTACCATACTATGTATTATATATGTGTACATATGTATCTATTATCTCAGATAAAGAATTTGACCAATTTCCCTTTGCTCTTACCTAAGCATTGCACCATCAAGTCCTCCCTGAACTCAAAGGCACCATTCATCTCAGGCATTAGAAGCGAGACCGTCACAAACATTTACAGAATTCAGATGCAGCTGCCTTTTGTTTCAACAACATAGCGACAGAGATGTGGAGAAATACTTCTCGGGGCCTAAACAGGGTCAGTCATGAGAGCAAATGTTTAGAGTTTCTAGGTTGTGCTGTGATGATGCAGAGCACTGGACCCCAAGTCAGAAGCACCCACGAGTTCTTTAATAAACATATTCACTTGTTTCTATTTGTGATACATAGGGTCCTCTAAAGAAGGGGATTCAGGGAAGAGACCCTTCTTGCTTGGATCTAAGGATGATGTTGAATGCGCCTCACCCAACATGCTGTGAAAAAGTCTTCATCCGTGGCCCGAACGCCCAATCCCACACAAAACACGGACCCCTGGGAGGTGGAGACTAGGAGTTTTATAATCAAGCAACTAGCACAGTGCTTGGTACAAGCTCTCACTTAAGGCAAATATTTTAACAAATGAATGAATAATTGAATGGATAGGCTAATGCCTCATGGTAAACTCTTTCTACAGAAACTTATGAAAAGATAGACTGGGCTAGCATGCTGATGGGATGTTAGAAATTTATTCTTAGATTCTTCCTCCCCTCCTCCTTGTTTTCCATGCCAATTGTTGTAACTGACTTCACTGACATTCAAGAGTAAGAATTTGATTTTCTATCTATCTTTACTCATTATAGACTGGATATGAATTTTTTTCCTCAGTTTCAGCGAGTGTATCATTCACAATTTATTTCTATTCCATAAATGTTAAAACATACATGTTGATCTATACATATTATACTGCATGAAAATCTGTGCATTGATCTAGAGGATTTTTTTGTTGTTTTCTCCATGTTTTCTAATTAAACATATACAAGATTACTAGATGGCTGGCGATTTTAATTTTCTTGAAAACGAAGACTGGGGCAATTGCATTAGCTGACAAACAAATCACATTTGAGAATTTTTTTCTGAAGCATATGTATGTGAAACACACACACGTAATCCCCTAGGATGAAGAAGCCCCTGTCACGGTATCATGGAAAGCCTCTATGTTCATGTTTGTGCATAATCCACGTCATTAACAGAGCTTCCCCAAGAAAATTAAGTGAAACCAGACAATCTTTTTTTTTCACCTTTTAAGAACAATTTTCCTCTTATAAGATATTCAAAGAGAATAGCTGTCAAAGGTCTTTTTGCAAGTTCACCTAATGTATTGTTTCCACATGTGTTAAAACTACAGCTCACTGCTGACTTGGAGACAGGAGGGTATCCAGTTGCCAAAACTTTCATTGAAAGGCAGTTTTATTCATTTCACTGTGGAGATATTTGAGGAACATTCAACTCAAGGAATTCTAAAAAGTGACTTCATTTAAACTCCACTAATAAAAACCTAGACGATTCATGCATGCGCCTGTGATGGGATTTTAGCACATACTCTTCTTCATCTTGTAGTAAAATGTATAGGCTTCCACATCTTTTACTGTGGTCACAAGCACAGAAAACTAAGCCAGTGTGCGGCACAAACATCCATGACTGTGCTGCCGACTCAGCGAAAACATTTTACTTCAAAGCTCATCACCCCTGGTGTTTTTAACTTAATGATCCAAAGGCTGTTACAGATTTTAAATTAAAAAAATAGAATCCAGGTATATACACATTGTGAATAGGCTACTCCCACTTGCTATTTAAAAGAAAAAAAAAAAAACACATTGGTTTGTATTTATCATCGCCAAAAGCTGTTATGTGTATTCTCAAATTCTCTTTCTCTCAGTTTCTCTTCTTTAGCTCAACAAATAATCGAGTGCTAAATATGCGCTGGGCACTCTTTGATTCGATTTTGGATGGCTGAGTTGGAACAGCACAAAGGACCAGCAGAGCTCCTGATCTAAGAGCACGTATATTGGAAAGCAGGACAGCTGGGCCAGTGACAAGGTAGCAAATCAATCAGTGGGATAAAGCTAAAGAATGCCAGGCATTAGGGAGGAAATAAAAAAAGGCAGAGGGGTAGGAATTTCCTTTGGGGAATCCAAGCATGTCAGGTGGGACAGACAGGGAGGGACTCTCTCTGAACTGCCACTGAAAGGGCTGCACTACCACAGGTCCAATGCCGATCAAGGTCTTCCTCTGTTAAGTTGATATTTCTCGGACCTGTATCTGACTCCTTCTCGGCGTCAGGCATCTAGTCTTTTTGCCGTCAAGCCTCCTTTTTCACTCCTCCTGCCAGCATCAGCCACTCTATTGAAATCAATTCCTTCACCTTTTCTAACTGTTCCTGTGGGACTGAAGTTATAGCCCCAGCCTCTGGCCCTATCTATGGTGCATGTTGTAGGTCTGGGCAATTAGATTTCACAATCTTCTAGTAGTAGCTGGTGGCCCAGAGGTGGACAGGTGAGCCCAGTGTGGGCAAAGACTGTATATGCTGATGCTGAGAGAGGAATTTCTCTCACTTCTGCAGAATGTGAAACAGTATCACTTGGATTCCAAGACTCCCCACGTATGGATATCACAGTTTGAGTTAGTATTTGTTTTTAAACTTTATTTCTTAACTTACTTGATATGGGAGTCTGTCACAACCAGAAGCACCCTGAACATTTACGTCCATTCTGATGATTCCTTCCTTCCATTATGTAAATATGCTCAAACCTCTCCTCTTAAACACAAAAGGAATTACCTTTTTCAATACGATGTCTCATTCAGTTACCATTACTCTCTCTAATGCTCTCCTTATCCCTATCTTCTTTTTCACGAACTCCTTAATAAAACTGTATACACTTCAAGTCTCCTACTTTCCATCAACTAGTCATATTTTAGTTTGCCCCCTGTTCACAGCATAAAAATTTGAATTTATTTTAAAGAATATCAGTAAAAATTACCGTGTTGCAAAATCCAGTAGACACTGCTCAGATGGTGCTGTTTGACCTAAAATACAGAAAGTTTCTTCCATCGCTTGGACAAACCATCACTCTGACTTGGTGTTCCACCTGCCTCTCAGATAGCTCTCTCCTTCCTGATTATTATTCACCTTTAGTATCTGTGTTTCTCTTATTGTTGTTCTCCATTGGTGCTCTCTTTGGCTCTCTTCTCTCTCACTCTTTTTTTTTTTTTATTATTGAAGTATAGTTGATTTACAATGTTGTGTTAGTTTCTGGTATATGGCATAGTCATTCATAGATAGATAGATAGATAGTCATTATAGGTTATTACGAGATATTGAATATAGTTCCCTGTGCTATACAGTAGGAACTTGCATACAATGGAATACCACTCAGCCATAAAAAAAGAATGAAATAATGCCATTTGCAACAACGTGGATGGACCTAGAAATTATCATACTTAAGTGAAGCAAGTCAGACAAATACTGGCTCTCTTCTCTTGATGTTCTTTCTCTCTGGATCATCCCAGTCACCCCCTGGGCTTCAATTGCAACACATTCCAAGTGATTCCCAAATCAATATTTCACAGCCAAACTGGACCTCAAAGATCCAGTAGCATGCATAAAGAGGACTTTTAGATACTGTTCAAGAGACCTTCAAATTCAATATTTTCCCAACTTAATTCATCACATTCTTCATGAAACGTCCTCTACCCCATGATCCCCGTCTCAGTAAAGACAGTCCCTGCGTTCCAAGCCAGACACCAGCATCCGTGAGGTGATTAAACTCGTAGAACTGTTCTGAGAATTAAACAACATGTAACAATTACCTAACACACTGCTTGGCCCAAACTGCTCAACAAAAGAGTAGGCATAAAAATATATTCTAAAGGAATGAAAAGAATCAAATCCATTTTAATACTTGGTGACATACATAACACATACACATATAACTTGCGAACCAGGTCAATAGGTTCAAGACCACATTAACTCACTTAGTCTTTCATTAAAAAAATTAAAATAAAAATAAAACATTCCATTTTCTCAGTAAAAAAACTTCCTACTTCTTAACAGAGGCTGTGGGAGTGCCTGAAACACCCTGCTTTCCTCCGAGTGGTATGTCAAGCATTACCTTCTCCTGGAAACCCTGTGCATTGATGACTTCCTCTCGAGGGCTCCCCCAGATGCCTGTACTTTCCTCCTAAAAACATTTATCACCTTGTATTGCTGTTATTTGTTTATGAGCCTGTCTCCCTTATAGACTTTGAACTTTCTTGAGTTTGAGAGCTCTGTCCTCACCGCCGCTAAGTCTGATATGATGCAAACTCTCTGTGAAACACACACTTTTTTAGATCAACTATAAACTCCTCTCTCCCCTAATTGCAAACTCGTGAGCTGTGAGGCATCCCCAGAAAAGCAAAAGAACTGTAACACCCAATGAGTTGTCTCCCTTGTAATTCACAGCCCTGTGGTAAGGCAACATTTTTTTTCAACTTACTCTCTCTTGTAAAAATAAATACATGAAAATTGTGGTGCATTTAAAAATTGGGTCTTCATATTGAATATCTGCAAACTTGTATCAGGAATAAGCCTCACCATCAACTGAAGCTGAGAAAGTTCGTTGTGAAGCACATTTGCTTATCTCAGCTGTCTTTGATTTACTTTGTAGCTTGATTCCCTTGTGGAATCATCTGATTTGAGGTCACTTCATGGCTAATGCTGTAAGATGCTGATTGCTTGAATTAAAGTCTCTTTTGCTCCCCAAGCCATTCCTAGGCAATCACTAACCAAAAACAAAACAATGTCAGCTTTCCAAGATTTAAAGCACTCTGTGCAGTGTTCCCAGGTAGGCTAAATAAGAAATGACTTAGTGGCAGTAGGAAGGTGCCTAACCCCAGTGAGCTTCCAGGAAGTGTGTTTTCTAGGTCTTGGTTAAGATTTTTGAAACTCTTTTATAACATTATCACAATATGAGACTCAAGGGATGCAACCTCCCTTATGTTTCAATGACCACCAATGTCTTCATGAAAATATATGTATTATTTTGCTAGAGGTGCCACTTAAAAGAAAAAAAAGCCATAAACTTAATGTCTTAAAGACAATGCAAACATAGTTTTGGAGGTCAAAAGTCCATCAAGGATGTCACTGGGCTAACACCCAAGATGTCAGAAGGGCTGAATAGGGATTGCAAGAGGCTCTAGGAAAGAATGCATTTTCTTACCTTTTCCAGCTTCTAGAGGCTGTCCACTTTCCTTGGTTTATGATCCCTTCCTTCATTTTCAAAGCCAGCAACACTGAGCTGAGTCTTTCTCATACTTCTGTCTTCTGGTTCTCTCGTCTTTTGCTTTCTCGCCTCTTTCCCTTATAAAGACTCTTGTGATTATTACCCTGGGCTCACTTATGTAATCCAGGATACTCTCCCTATATCAACATCAGCTGATTAGCCATCTTAATTCCTTCTGCAGTGCCTTCTGTGTTCCCCTTGGCTACTTAACCTTACAGGATCTAGGGATTAGGACGCAGATATCTTTGGGGAGGTATTCTGTCTACCACAATATGGAGGAAACATCTCGGTTGAAAGTTGACAGGTAACATGCAGGATGCACCAATGAATTTAAATTTCAGATAAACAATTTTTTAGTATAAGTGTGTTCTATGCATTATTAGTATATATTAAATATTAAATGGGATATACTTATATTTAAAACATTAATTATTTAAATGAAATTCAAATTTAGCTGGGTGTCTTGTATTTTATTTGTTAAATCTACAACTCTACCAGGAACAGGAGTAATTACTGCTGGTTTCTGATCAAGACACAAAATCACCGTAAGACCTAAGTTAGTTACTTCCATGTTGTATTTAAAAGTGAAATTTAAGACTCCAACCTTATAAGAATTATTAAGTAAAATGTAAAATATCTTTTTGATAGAATAATATGTGTCAATTAAAATATTATTTTATGAATTCTCTAATTTGACAGAGAAAATTCATGTGATTTAATGTTATGATGAAGCATGATCCAAGATGGTATACAAAGTATAATGACAACACCACAAACAAAATTGTTTAAACAAAATTGGAAGATACTGGATGCAAATATTCCAAAATATCAAGAGAGGATTCTCTTTTTTGGTAGGAATAGAGAGAACTGTTTTAAATTTTCTTAGTGTTTTTTTCTCCTTTCTTATTTTCTTTTATCTATTGCTTGTATTTAACACAGATATAAAATATGCAATATGAACAGATAATGGTAATGTTTGTCCTCCTCAAAGAAATATTATTTTGATGATAGAGCTAGTTAGGCTGTGTTGGAACAGTAGGGGGATAATTAGCATATATGAAATTTATTCACCATTTATGAATAGAAAAAATTACATGTTGTGTATCATGATCATTTTGCAATTTTTTTCACATCCCATTCTGTCCAAAAGTAAACAGGCAAAATCTAGAGTCTATTCTTTTAAATTAAATTTATTTAAATGCCTATTGGTGTAATGACACTTGAGAAAACACATCATATTGGGGACATTTAAATCTGTGATACAATCGTGCCAATAACAGCATCAGGAATCACTGTCACCCGACTTCAGTGCCTTTGCTAATTAGCAGCATTTGTGAGAACCTGGTCATTTCCATCAACTTGCTCTTTTGATTAATGTCTTGAAGGTAAAGCCAGCTGTTAATTATGTTAACAACCTATTCCTTGGGAATCATCATAATCCATTTTAATGGACTGACAGTTATTATTAATCAAATCCAGAGACCTAAAGAACTGTTACAAATTTGAAAATTCAGCTTTACTGAACATCACAGGATAAGATATGTATGAAAGCAAAGAATGATAGAAGAATTACCCTCATTTGTTTTTATTAAGAAAGTACTTTTTTTTTTTTCCTAATTGTGTGAGTAGTCCTTTGATTGTACTATTCAGTTAACCTCTTTCCATGATGAAAAACAGCCAGCTAGAGAGTGGAAAAAGTAATTCAGAATCAGTTGTTTGGCATGTTGCAGGCAAGAAAAATGATGTTAGACAGAATGCAGCAAGAATCATAAAAGCAAACAAAACCTGACATCATGGGCATAAATTCAGCAGAAAGGTCACTGAAAGATGGAAGGGGCTAGAAAAGAGGACCAAAAAGAACTTTGTGTTTTCCCTCCTGCACTCACCCTCTCGTTTACTACTGCCAGTCATTTGTTAAGTGGGACAAACGGCATTTGAACTATTGATGCCATAGACAATGTCACACACATGAATTCCTAGTCCTGAAGCCACAGGTTTTAATGTTGATAAATACTTGGTACATTTGTAAAAGACTCGAGTGAAAGAATGTTAGTTAATACATTCCATTTTGCATTGACAGTTAGATCTATGCCAATGGCATTCATTTAGTTGTTCATTCATTTATCCAATTATCTAGCTCCCACTGTGTGAACGGCTCTGTTTTAAGTGCTGCAGATACACAGGTGGGCGAGAAAGATAATGCCTTGCCCTCAAAGAGCTTACGGTGTGTTGAAAGGGGTAACATAAGTAAGTAATTGTCATTCAAGTAATTCTAGTTTGGTCTTAAGGATTGTGGAGAAAATTAAAAAGGGCAATGTGAGAGAGAGACTTGGGGGTGGACAAGAAGGGAGTGTTCATTAGATGAGATAAATCAAGGGATGAGTCCCTGAGGATGTGACTTTCCCACACATACCTAGATGACTGGAAGAAATCGTCCAGGCAAAGATCTGGGGGAGCAACATTCTGGGCAGCTGGTGCCAGCCCAAAGTCTCTAAGGTGGAAAGGGGCTTCAGGAGTTTGAGGGACGAAGAGAGACCAGTGGGCTGGGAGCGCAGTGAACACTGAGGTAGAGAGTGATCTCAGAGGGCCTCCATGGCCATAGGAAGGGTTTGTTCAAGTTGTACTGGAAAGCAGTTGGCAGAGTGTTTAGCAAATCAGTAACATGATCTGAAATCAGCACATTCCTAAGAGCAAAGATTTTCTAGCTGAGACAATGGATGGCATAAACACTGGCGTTGTTCCTAAAATCAAATCACATGTTTTCCTCTTCTTTTTTAACAAAACACATTTAATATTCAACAACAACAAAAAAGAGTTTGGCTTTGATTTGATAGGCATTAATTTACCTAATATTCTTTCTTCTCTGAAACTGACTGTTTCAAAATTCCTCCTCAATTACAAACGCCCAGTCATAATAATCATCTATCCTAACTAGCTTGTTTCTGAAGCAAGAAGGAAGCCCTCTGGCTGTATCCTCAGGGCCCTGAGCTCAGGCAGTGGGCTGGGAGATGGGCAGAGGCACCTCCAGATGTTGGGAGGAACTGTGCCCACCGCAGGCTTATTCTCCATCGCCCACTGCTTCCTTGATGTACTTGGTCCCAGCCTTACTCTCTGTCCTTATATCACTTGCTTACCACTCAAAGGCATTTGATAAGAATCTTTCTGCCTGTTAAAAAAGTGTCTCATTGATAGATAAACAATAAGTTTATGCTGTGTAGCACAGGAAACTATATTAAGTATCTTGTAGTAACTTAAGGTGAAAATGAATATATGCATGTTCCTATATGACTGAAGCATTGTGCTGTACACCAGAATTGACACAACACTGTAAGCTGACTATACTTCAATAAAAATATATTTAAAAAAAAAAACTTCCATGGGAAGGTTTGGGGGCTACTACCAGAAGTTAAAGAAAAGGATACATTCTCGTCAACTCCTTCATTGAATTATGAAGAATCATAAGAAGGACTGGCTCTAGCTACTTGAGCTAATTCCATGCAGGAATATAACCAGAACACAGATACTGGATCTTTTACATCATGCATTTCCACTACCCCGCAGGGCGATCCTGCTTTATGTCTATGGAAATCCAGGCTCATCCACCTGTCAGCACGTCTTCTAGATACATTGTCCCTCCCTGTTAATGTGAAAAATAAGTCAAATGGCCACCTTAGCCTATGTCCATCAACCAAGATTTAAAATAGGCAAAAAAAAATGTTATACCTTATGTCGTTTTCAAGATCTTAGGAAATTGGGGGGAAGGTATAGCTCAGTGGTAGAGTGTACACTTAGCATGCATGAGGTCCTGGATTCAATCCCCAGTACCTCCGTTAGATAAATAAACCTAATCACCTCCCTCCTATTTTTTTAAAATAAAAACAAAATTTAAAAAAATCCTTTATAAAAATATCTTAGAAAATTATCCTATGCAAGCTTTTCTCTTACACACATGCCCACAAATATAGATATATACACTCAATGCTATATAAAAGTTAGAAATTTTAAAACTTTTATCGGCTTTTCGTAGATCATTGTTTTATAGGAAAATGAATAAAATGGATAAGAATCTCAGAGAAATGCTAAAAAAAAAAGATGAACCCAATCAGGAAATGATATGATATTATGCTTGATGTATAGTTGTTCTTCTTCGCAAGTTAGAACAAAATTAGACTTTGATTGATATTTGAATAACATATAAGTATTGGGTCAGGTTCTCCTTCAGGGCCGCTGGTAATGGCTGTGGTATAGATAAGAGCCAGACTGACTTCTTGCTCTTGCAAAACATAATAACTGGGATATGGGAGTCCTGGCTGCTAATTCCAGCCAAATTCCAGACAGCTGTATGAGCTGGAGGAAGCTGCTGGGTCGTTCTAAGCCCTCAACTATCCCTCTGTAGAATTAGGTGGTTGTGGGGAAAGTTTTCTAATATTTTCTTTATTTCTGTATTTCTCTGATGTTGCATAAGTGGAAAGAATCACAGATGGTCAAACCAGTCCCCGCCGTGCCACTAGGTAGCTTGGGGACTCTGTGCACATCCTCTTCCCTCTCTGAGCTCCAGCCTTTTTATCTGTATACATCAAACACTAGAACTTGCAATTTCCCTTATAGATTGAAAATTCCATGTAGTGATTATGAAAAAGACAGTCTTTCTGCATTATGTCATTTTTCCGATGGCAAGGTAACTTTGTGCTGGATCTGTCTTCCTACACCCCTTGTCCATTAAACAATGTTTGATTATAGGGTGAGCAGCTGGGGTTTGCATCATGCACTGTAATATGAGAAAATATGTCATAGACAGGATAATATATAGACAATATTAAAGAGATATATGCATTTTTTAGGTTTGAAAAAATAGCCCCAAAAGATACTGAACCTCTAATCATCCAGATAATGTGAATAATTAACACCAATTGACAATTGCAGACCACAATGCTTGAATAGGTCCTAATGCATTTCTAATATACCACTATGTAAGGATAAGAAGATACATGGGTCTTCTCTACTTATAATGATAATAAATGCTTTTGTTACAGATTTTGAAACTACAGAAAAATTAAAAATATAACTCATCTCTAATAATATCACCTATAGTCAATCTGTATATTGAGGTACTTCTCATCTGTATTTTTTATTTGTGTATAATTTGGATTATGATATAAATGTTTGGTATTACTTTTGGTTAAAATGTAATTGTTTTCAGTGTATCAACATGATTTTTAATGTATTTTATTAGAGATCTTTCTTGGCATTAAAAAATAACCCTTATATATCACTACTTTTTCTATTTTATTTTTGTAGATTCTAAATTATTGTCCACTTTTTCTATTTTTTTCTATTTTTTCCCATATTTTTAATATTTTGTATAATTTTATATTTTAGTGCTGTCATGTTGTATTATATGCAATTCATTCATGTGTCGAACACTGAGTGCTTTCTAGGTTTTAGCAAAGTATAGTCAGCAATGAATAATCCTTAGTCCCTATCTTCAAAAGATCTAAATTTTAGCTAGGGGAAAAGGCATTCAAAGAATATAACATGTATCTCTGTAAAAAGATAATAATAATAAAGACCTAGGAGAACAGAAACTTAAAGTACTTACATCTACCTAGCCATATTTGAGGACAGAACAAAAAGAAGTAAAGTTAGAACTACATTTGAAATAAGAAGTGGGAATTTATCAGACCAAATATGTGGAAAGAGCATATATACGCAAATACATAAAGAAAAAAAAGAACTGTGATCAGGGAAAAATCTAGAATTTTCCAGACCAGTTCAAGCAAGTGTTCAGAGTGAGTGCCTGATAATTAGCTAATAAAATAAACTAGGGCCAACCAGAAAGTCATATGGGAATGGACTTTGAAAAAAAATCTCATAAAACTAATGACAAAGAGAACATTTACTGAATACTTGTTCTATGCTAAGAACTGTGCTAACCACTGAAAATACACTAAGAACCTGACTACTACTGTATTCGGCTTAGAGACGAGAAAACGGAGTCACAGAATAAGTCAGTTGCAGACAGGTAATGGTGAAGCTGGAGCTTTAACTCAGTGGTACTTGGCTCCGCAACACTGTTCTCTCCAGCCTCTTAGCCAGAGCTCCGTAACGCCTTCTTGTAGGCCACAGCAGCCTCTCTGTAGGCATCAAAGAATTGTGAGAGTAAAAGTGAAAAGCCTGTGCTTTACAAAGATCTCTCTACTGGGGAGGAAATATTTGTTTCTTCCTCTGGCAATCTCCCTTGCCTCCTATATTATGGCATCCTTGAATTACAATAAAGAGAACTCCTTTGATTTATATTTAGCTAAACTTCTTTCCCAGCACACGTCTAGAGAAAGTTCCCTGCAATTGTTTAAAGCTTTGTTTTTTGACCACAGGCCAAGAAAAATGCTTTTCTCACCAACTTCCCTCATTTATCATTTTTGTACTAAGTCCTCAAGCAAATACCCTTATTTCTCCTGTGATAATAACTTATTCATAATAATGACAATATTTATGCAGTGGCTTCACCCATGAATACCATAGAAGGTTTAAGCAACGTTGAACAAGTGTTGAATGTCATTATCTCAGGACCAAGCCTTTCCTTGCGTGTCAACCTTGACTAGTAAATAAAGGAGCCACTGGAAAGTCAACCAGCATTTTGGTGGTGTGGCTTCACTGGTAGATTTGCAAGAAAAGGAGACTCTGTGTGTGTTTTTGAATCTTTGACTAATGGTCTATTTATGAGAGCAGGATATGTAAGTAAAGCTTTGTAAATCTCCCTAAAGTTAACCTCAAATCAGAGTCTTCTTTCTTTATCCAGCTGATTTTTTTCAAAAGCGCTTGGCATATTTGTTCCACTCTGTGGTTCTATAGCTTACTATACAAGTGTAAAGATGTGAATCACCTGGGAAACGCTTAAGAGGAGGCAATGGGAATGATGAAAAGTTTGGGAAGTAGGTCATAAACAAAAACCAGGGATGTCAAAGACAAGTGAAGAGGAAAGGGTGCTTAATAAATCTTTATTGTCTGGAAAAGATGGTGTTCAGATGGAACCAATGAATACATTTCCTCTCTTCTCACTTTGACCAAGGGGGAAATAAGTCACACTAAAGCTAAAGTATGAGGAATTAAGGTCAGACATATATTTGTATATGGAAGGATGTTACAGAATCTTCTCTCTCACCTTTTTGTAATGTGGTAATTTATTCAATTTAATTAATACAACACAAATATATGACTCAAGAGAGCAAGTAATATGGAGATAGAGATAGATAAGCCATTCTGCAGTTTACGGGGGAGGAAGGGACAGTATGGAGTTGTTATTCCCTGGTTAAGTGCTAAAGTAGAGATTAGTAGAAGAAGAAATGACAGCACTGATATATTCAATACAATTAGAATCAGAGGCTAGAGATAAATATGCAGGAGTCATCAGGTTATAGGTGATATTTTGAAGAAATAAGAATGCATGAAATTTCCAAAGAATATTCAATAAATCCTAAGTCTTTATTTATTTTTTCCTGCTACTAGTTATTTTTCACATGAGGCTCACTGTTGCATCTACACTAATACTATAGGGGGAAAGAAACAATAAAGATTTTTCAAGTTAGATTTTTTTTTTCTAGTGCTGGAATATATTCTTATTGAGTCTTTATTTTGACAAAGTTAATCACATAATCAGACCCTAGCTTTTCTGTTTTGTGATTATAGAAAGAAGTTTTTCCCAGGAAACTCATGTGTATAACTGTTGTAGGTATGTATTTCTTTTTTTCAGGGTTACGGATAGGTTCAGGGTTAAGGCTAGCTTCAGGTTTAGGGCTAGATGAATTGTTAGGGCTAGGTGCTAGATATGTATTTTATTTTTAAAAAGAGTTTTCTTAGTTTTTTTGTGCAACAGTAGGGATTATGAGATAAGGGAAAAAAAGAGTGTTGGCAATTCTAAATAGGATTTATACAAACATATACATTGGAAAGCCAGACAGCATGTGTTGTGACCCTTCAAACACTGAGCCCATGTAACAGATAAAATGATAATAAAGAATTAAAGGCTCAATTTCTTCTCATCAAGAGCTGATAATATGCCTGGGAGAGAAAACAAAAATTATAAAGTGCAAAGGGATGAATAATAGATTATTTTAACACATGGGACCATAATTCATTTAGTAGGAGGGGTCTCCTTAATCTATATGATTTTAAAAGTGGGATATCTATCTTTCAAATACAAGGGAAAGATTTTGTAACAATAGAGTGTTTGAGAACTTCTACAAGAGGATAGAGAACTTAAGTTTTGCTTTTGCTTCTGCGGGGAAAAGTCACATCCAAAAAGGATAGAGAAATGCAAAAGAGACAATAAAAGACATATGAATATATTAAGAAGAAATAACATATGTAATTGGAATCCCAAAGAATAGGACAGAAAAAAATGGACCAGAGAATACATTAAGGAATAATGACTAAAAAAATTTACTAACTTTAAAAGACATCATATCATGGCATCAAAAGATCTCCATAGGGCTTCTGATTCCAGATATAATATTAATACATTACACCATATTCATCACAAACCACAACCACAACAACAACAAAAACAGCAAAGAGATTTTCTAAAACAACTGGCAGAACACTTGGAAAGTTGTCTATAAGTCTCAGGATCTGAGCAACAACACAATGGAACTACGTTCTCTGCAGCTGCAGACACTGTGGGCAGTGCCCAGTCTTTCTTCACGACCGTGCAGTTAAAAAGAAGTACACATCCCCACCTCCTGAACAACAGAGTTGGGGAAGGAATTGCTGAAAGGGATTTTCAACCTTTATATATGAATTCCTGAACAGACCTCTGAGTGTCCCATTCATGAAACTGACAAGAAACAACGCAGCATGAGTTGAGAACTGAACACTGTTCTGAAACACCATCCAGGATTCGAGTTGGCCTCTGGGAAACACACAAATGGGGCAGATCAAAAATAGCACTGCACAGGCTTTGAAAATAATTGACATTTTAATCACAGTTCACAAAAATGGAAAAGGGTATGCATTCTGGACCTAAACAGGTTTACTGCCAGTTAAATAGATGATTTCAACAGGAACCAGGGTCTCATAACATAATATTCATCATGTAGTGGATAAAATACAAAATTACTCATTGCAGCAAGAACCACTGTAACCTCAGTATCAGGGAGAAAATGCATAGGAAAATGCTAACACTGAAATGGCACAATTGTTGGAATTATCTAATGAGAATTTTAAAATAATATATAGATTGAATGTTTGTGTCACCTCCAAATTCATATGTTGACCCCTAAACTGCTGTGTGATATTTGGAGATGGGGTGTTTGGGAGCTAACTAGAATTAGATGAGGTCATGAGGGTGGGGCCCTGCTCTGATGGGTTAGTGCCTTTGTAAGATGAGACACTAGAGAGCTTTCTCTCTTTCTCTCCCTGCCATGAGAGGATACAGCAAGAAGACAGTCACCTGCAAACCCAGAAGAGTTCCCACATGAACCTGATCATACTGGCAGCCTGATCATGGACCTCCAAAACTCTGAGAAAATGTGTTTCTGTTATTTAAGCTACTCAGTTTGCAGTATTTTGTGATGGAAGCCCAAACCAACTAAGACAGAGATCTATTAAAAATATCCAGCAGGTATTTACAAATCCTTTAAGAAAAAAAATAAACCAACTTAAAACAAGTAAAAATCCTCCATAAAGAAATAGAAGATATAAAGTAGAACCAAATGAAAGTTTTGAACTGAGAGATACAGTAACAAAAACCACAGCAATAAAATGTCACTGGATGGGTTCAGTAACAGGATGAAGATGACAGAAGAAAGTATCACTGAACTGGAAGACTTATCCAACTGAATCTTCAAATCTGAAAAACAGAGAGAAAGTAGATCAAAAAAAAATTTAACAGAAACTCAAAGACCACAGAGATCTCAGGCACAATAACAGATCTAACATTCATGGGATCAGAATCCCAGGAGGAAAAAAAAAATCTAAGCCTGAAAAAAAAAATGTGATGTTGGCATAAGGATCAATATATAGAATTATTTGAAGAACATAGTTTCCACGAATAAAACACACATATAAAGTCATGTGAATGCTGTCAAAAGTATCAACATAATTTAATGAAAGCAGGAAAACCTTTCTAATAAATGGTGCTGGAACTAGGTATCCATATTTAAAAGGAACAGTAATCTAAAACTTTACCGCATACTATATACAAAAACTAATTTGAAATGGAACATGGACCTGAGCACAAAATCTAAAACTATAAAATTTCTGAAAGAAAACATCTAAAGAAATCTTTGTGACCATGTGGTAAGCAAGATTTTTTTTTTAAGTAGAGATCCAAATATATATATATATATATATAAAGCAAAACTGGATAAATTACATTTACTCAAAATTTTAAAAATTCTCTTTTTGAAAAACAATGTAAGGAAAATGGAAAGACTAGCCAATAAGCTACATACTGAGAGAAAATCTTTGCAAAATTTATTTATAACAAGAGACTTTATCTGGGTTATATAAACAATTCATAATACAAAAACAAACAATCCAATTTTTACATTTGCAAAAATTTGAACAACACTTCGCCAAAGAAGATATACAAATGGCTAATGAGCACATGAAAAAGTATTCAATAATATTAAGTTACTGGAGAAGTGAAAACTAAAACCACAGGAGATATCAGTATACGCGCTAGAATGGTCAAAATGGAAAAGACTGACAAAGCCAGTTTTGGTAAAGATGTGGAGCAATTGGAATTATTACATATTGCAAGGGCTGTAAAACACGAAAAACACTTTAAAGTACCTAGTACATAGCACCTAAGAACTCCTTTGGGTGTTTTTTATAAACTTAAATGAATAACTTCTGAATGACAGAAACTGTACTGCTAGAGATCTTACAATAGAAATGAAAACGCATCAACTCAAATATTTGTAAAAGAATATTCAAAGAAGTTTTATTCATCATAGTTCCAAACCAAAAACAATTGAATTGTCTATCAATAGGTGAATAGACAAACTATGCTATGTATTCAATCAAATTACTATTCAAGAAAAAAAATAACATGTATGAATCTCTAAAGCCTTATTATAGATGAGTGCAAAATTACACAAAAAGTTCATACTATATTTTTCCATACATATGAAATTCTAGGATAGGCAAAGCTAATCTATGGTAGCAGAAAGCAGGTTTGTGGAGTGAGATGGTGGAGACTGATATAAAAGAGGATTAGGAAACTCTTGGGAGGTAATGGAATATAGTATGTCTTTTACAGTGATGGATACAATATTCTAAACATTTTGCAAAATTTAGCAACATGTACATTTAATAAATGTATTTTATTGAATATAAATTATATCTCAATAAATTATATCTGCATATATTTATGCATAATATACATACAATTTAATATATATGTGTGTATTATATTGTATATATACATATATTTTTCATAGAAAAATAAAAGTGAAAACTGGATCAGTGTACCCTACAGAAATATGTGAACAGGAATATAATTCTCCTAGCAAGTTCACTACTACAGTGCACCATGCAAAATATGAAAATGAATGCCCAGAGAATTAGATATTTTGAAAATCATACAAATAATGAGTGCATTACATTATCATCAGTTATGTATTCAATAGCCTCCATAAGTTTAATCTTAAAAAAAACTATTAAATAAAGTATGAAATATATTGTTTAGAGACACATGGTAGCAATGGTTGGAGTAAATACTGACTTTCTAAGGCAAACAATTTTCTCCTTATGTGACAATTTTGTTAAGCTGAATTATTATTTTAAGATGCCCTAAAAATTCAAATATATTTTAATGTGTTATAGACACATATGGAAATGATAAATTTAATTTTCTTCTGCAGCCAGAAAGATGGTTATCGAAGTTAATTTCCTTCGTAAGAAAATTTGGAATGATCTCCTGGATTAACTTTCATAAAGTTGTTGCTTCACTATTAACATGGTTGTGATATTATTTAACAGGCACATTTTTACATCTTAATTGGCTATTAAGTATAGAAAAAAAGGAATCACAGATTTGATGTAAATGATATTTGATAAGTGTGTCCTTTAGTGACAATTAATTATTTCAGTCCTTGATAATATTCCTAGGTCTCCGGAGAGAGATGGGGGAAAGCCAGTTTCCTTTTTTTTTTTTTTAACATCTGTGTTTGGGGTTAATGTTTCTTTCTAAATGAAATTTTGTTGCTTATTTCACAATCCCTAACATTTTCAATTTTTTTTTAAGTTACTTGCATTTCAAAGATAATTTGAGATTTCCAGGTCATTGAATTTTCTGGTTTCCTTTTGTACACATGCAGTAAACACCTTGAGAAAAAAGAACAAACCCAAAATATGTAGACAAAATTAGGCACAATTTTTAGCTTGTCGTTAGCAATGGCACATACTCCTCAACTCACATTTTTACTTCAAACAGATTTATTAACAAAATTTGAAGGGCTTAATAATTTGCAAAGAAAAATATTGCCTCAGGGAGTCAAGGGCCTTTTGTGTTGGGAGCCAAACCAGTCTTCTGTGTTCCAGATACCTCTCAACATTCTGGTGGGAATTTTGCAACATGCTGTTTTTATTAAGGTTAAGAATTATTGGATCAAATGTGGATGTAAACCCTAATTTAAAAAAAAAATAATTAACAATACGTACTTGAAAAACATTTATTTTATTTCCCTAGTACCATTTGTTCCTCATTTGAACAGTTTTAAATTTCATGTAACTCTGCAGAGAGCACTTTCTATGCTTGGCTAGCAATCACAGTAGCGTACCCAGTGAGTCTATATATACAGTGTTACGTGTTTAGCAAATACAAATCAGAATTCTTGGTTTTTCCTATCTCCCACTGACTCAGGAAATAGCATAAGAAAGGTAAAAAAAAAAATAAAAAGTGAGTGCTTTTACCCTTCTCCAACCCACATTTTCTCCTTTCCTAACTCAGCGCCATCACAAATATCACAAATCTGAGTGTATGTTGAATATCTTGGCCTTTTTCTAATTAAAGGTGGCTGCTCAATTCCCCAGGCAATGGAAAAGCCCTTCAGGTTCTAAAAAGAAATGACTTCCAAATTGAAAAGCGAGTAAATAAGTCAGTTTGAGACCCAAAAGCAATTATCATTACAAGGAAGTATCTTGTTAAAAGTCTATCTTGAGTTAGCTAGCGTTGGTCTTCCAGTAATTGGAAAGAAGACGGACAGCAATTTCGTTCCCAAACATTTATACAAAGACAATCTCTCCACATTGTAACGACATTTAGGTAAAGATATTTATGATAGAGATGGCTAAACAGCACCGATGTTTGTCACTTGCCAAAAACCTGAGGGAAATGAGATGATTTTATTTTAAACTACATTTATATAATTCTAATTATAACTATATTACCAGGAGTTTTAATTTGGTTATATAATACAATTGAATTCAGGATCTGAGTCTTTATTTGATGCAAAGCTCTGTGCTTAACTTCAGAAGAGAGATGATTATCAAGGTGGTTAAAACAGAAGGAATTTAAAATTTGCAAGAGAAGGAGACAAATCCCATTACTTAGGGCAGAAGATAAACTTTGTAAACAAAAAAACGAGGGCCATGGAGATACAAGGAAAGAGAAATTACAGCATCTGGACCTGGGAAGAGGGTGAGGTAATAAGGAAAGATTTCATGGAGAAAGTGACATTTGAGATGGTCTTTTCCAGAGATTATTTCCACAGGCAAAGCTGGGGCAGGAGGGCATTCTAGAAAAAGGAAAGGGAACAGTTAAAATTCTGGAGATGGAAAAGTGTGGGGGTATGTTTTGAAAACATAAACCATACGGTTTCAATAGAGGAGAGAAAATGAATAAGGTAAAAATAGGCAATGTGTCTTCACAACAAACTGTGTAAAATATGTGAAATTTCCCATTTTTAAGACATGGGGAGCCAATAAATTATTTTTAGCAGGGAGTAATATGATAAGAGCTATCTGGGGAGAAATAAATATATCTGTACAGAGAATAGTATATTGGAGCTGGAGAAACCAAAAGTAAGGAAGGCTGTGAATCACCAGAGGTGGCTGAACAAGAGAATTAGAGGAAATGAGGGCTGGGTTAACTCTGATGCCCTTGGAATGAAGAAAAGGGAGTAAATGTTAAAAGCATAGTATAAATGGTTAAAAAGGGTGGAAAAGTCAGGGGGAGGGAGTCATTATGACTCAAGTTTTAAGACCTAAAAATTTGGCAAGATGCTTGGATAGAAACAAATGTAGGGAAAATTCAGTTGGGGATGTATTTTGAAATGAAGTGGCAATGAAGATAAATGAACAAGAAAATCTCTCCCTCCCACAGCATTAGCCATCAGTGCTATAAAGACAAAAACACCAAAATTACCTCTGTGCATTCAAAAGACACATATTCTAAAAGAGAGAGCAATTGAAAAATTTTCATGCATTTTGATACGTACTTAACACAATAAAAATAAAAGCTAATATTTATTTAGGACTTTTTATATGCCAGGCACCATTTTCAATTATCGAATAACGTAATCCTCACAATTATATTGTCTCCATTCAATAGAAAGATCAAGGCTTAGTGGGCTAGGGAAAATTACCCAAGGATATGCATCTAGCATATGTGAATGAAAAATGGTTCCTGCCTATCAGTAAACAAAGGATGTTACCAAGCCATCAAGCCATCAGCCACTACCACAGCACCTGAGGGAACTCAGGATGGAGATAAACAGGCTGCCCAATGCCAAGCAGTCAGCCATCAGCCACAGCCAGTGGGGCACCCTGAGGGGACTCAGGATGAGAAAGAACACAATCTGGCCCTGGAGAGCTAAGGTGCCTATCAAACGAATGATTTCAATGAGTCCAGAACTTTGTGCCTTCCCATACATAGAAGAGTGTTAAATTCCTTAACTTGAGATATCGGATTTTCTTTACTTAATAGTAATCATTTGATGTTCCAACTACCTAGTCTTTATTGCAAAACTCCTATACACTTTGGCTCCTCCCTTACCTCTTTGGGACAGTTCCTTAGCTCTATCTAAAAAAGCTGCCTCCCAGATTTGAAGTCCTCAGAAAGTCCACTAAATAAAACATAATTCTCAATTTGTAGGTTGTGCATTTTTTTCAGTCGACACACATAACACAGGCTTGACTGAAATCAGCATCTATTTGTTTCCAAAAGAGACACTTTAGTCTGCATTATGCTGTTGAAGTTGCTGTTGAAACCCAAAGGATGACTGAGGGTAAAATGAAAACAAGAAGGAATCCTGGATGACCCTGACCAGGTAGCTGAGTCTTGAAGGATAAAAAAGGAGGCATTTGGATTTAAGATAGATGGGGAGAAAGTGCCAGGGCTGGAAGGGCTTTCTAGGCAGCAGAGCAGACTGTGCAAAGGCCAGGGGGTGAGAAGCAAGGCAAGTTAAGAAAGTACAATCTATCACAAAGCTTATTATACTGTCATAAGTGGGCACTGTTATGTCGCCCTGTCATTACTCTTTTTAAATGATATCTGAAGGTTATTAAACTAGATCTCAATTAAACAGAAGCCTCAATTAGTCAGATAGTGTCTCACAAAGTATTATTTTTTAACAAGAAAATAAAAATGACAAGCATTCGACCCTCTTTCAGGTGGGAGTCTCTTGGGCTTGGGCACAACTTGGCCTCAATCCTCATCTAAGTCTGATGAGAACATCTCTGACATCTATTGGCAAAGGAGAAAATATATCCCATGATCTTGATTTACTGTTTTTTAAGAAGATTCATGAAGGGAACTATTTGAAGTGAGATATGGAGACCAAGGCCTCTTCTTTCATAAGGGCATTTGGGGGTGGGGTGGTAATGTTAGGTTTGTAATCTTCAATACTGTGTCATTATGAGAGTCAATAGAGATGCTGGTTGAAAACACTGACTCTGAAGGGGAAGGTATAGCTCAGTGGTACAGCACATGCTTAGCATGTACAAGGTCCTGGATTCAATCCCCAGTACTTCCATTAAAAAAGTAATAAAATAAATAAACCCAATTATTGACCCCCCCCCCAAATTAAAGTGATAGAACAAAACAAACAAAAAGAAAACATTGACTCTGGAGAACACTCTCTGGGTTTGGCTCCTAGTTCTGACTCTTACGAACTGTGTGACCTTCAGCAAGAGAACAGTGTGACCTTCAGCAAGAATGATTATTATCTCTTGCTGTGTAACAAAATATCCCAGATTTAGCAGCTTAAAATCACAAACATTTACCACACACCATTTATGGTCAGGAACCCAGGAAGGGTTTAGCTAGCTGGTTTTGATTGAGATTTCATGAGACTGGGGTCATCTGAAGAAGCAGGAGAATCTAAGCTCACTATTGTGGTTAATGGCAGGAGCTTTCAACTCGTCACTGTATTGGTCAATTCATACTGCTGCTCAGAGTCATGGGAACTGGCTTTCCCTGGAACGAGTGTTCAGAGGAACAGAGATAGAGAAAACCCGAGACAGAAGCCATAGTATTTTTATTATTTAGTCTTGAGAGGGACATCCCATCACATCTGCTCTATACTGTTCTTAGAAATGAATTGCCAAGTCCAGTTCAAACTCAAAGGGAGAGAAATTAAGCTTCACCTCTTGAGAGGGGAGTATCAGAGAATCAGTGGGCATACCTTTAACCCGCCACAGAAAACTAACTTCTTAGTGTGTGTTTCCCTATCTGTAATTTGGAGATAAAATTGTACCTACAGTACAGAATCTGTATTACTCAGAGTTCTCCAGATAAACAGAACCAACAGCATGTATGTGTGTGGAGAGAGAGAGAGAGATGTATTATAAGGAATTGGCTCACACAATTATGGAGGCTGGTAAGTCCCCAGATCAGCAGTTGGCAAGCTGGACACCCAGGAGGGCCAATGTGTAGTTCCCATCAAAGTCTGAGGCCTGAGACCCAGTAGAGCTGATGGTGTAAGTTTTAGTTTGAAAGGTGGTAGGCAGGACCCAAGAAGCACCAATGTTTCAGTCTGAGTCCTGAGGCCAGAAAAAGCCAATGGTCCAGCTCAGTCGGGCAGAAGGAGTTCCCTTTTACCCAGCCTTTGTGTTCTATTCAAGTCTTTAGCTAATTGGATGAGATCCATGCACAGCTTACTGTACTCAGCCTACAAATTCAAATGGTAATTTCCTCCAGAAACACCTTCACATCCAGAATAAGACTTGGTCGAATGTCTAAGTATCACATGGCCCAGTCAGGTAGAGGTGGTTGGTTCCATAATGAGCCGTGATTTCTCTCATTTTCAGATGATTCTGATTTCTAGAGAAGTGAAATGACTTGCTGTTTAGCAATTATATATAACCTATTAAATCTTCATTTTTCTACCAACTTTCCTTCCTCTCTGACTTGAGGGACAGTCGGAAAACTACCGTCCCTTCCCTGTAGGCAAAGCTGCTTTTGCTTTCATTCGGGGGGGTATAATGTGTTGACCATATTTATGCTTTTTCTGAATTAATCATGACCTTCTCTAGGTGATTTCTTGATAAAATGGAAAGAAATTCGTTAAAGCATATTACTAAATGGCCACAAGGTAAGCCTGGCATCCTGGGAGGGAGATGGAGTAGGTCAGATGCACCATGGCGCACGTCAGATCTGTGGGGTTGCTTTCTCCTTGATAAAAGCACTGAGGACTTCAGAGAGGGAAAGCAGACATGACACAGGGATACAGGAGGAGGGAACTTATTTTCCCCAAATTAACTCTCTGTCTGAGAGTGTGGAGGAATGATAAAGCGCTGTAAACCAAAGGAACTCCTGAAGTTCAGCCCATGTGTTCTAAGCACTGCTCAGAAGTCTTCCTCTCAGAAGGTCTGTGTGGGGCCAATTTATTTAATGAAAAGAACCTACCCCGGCAGCTTCCAGCCACACAGCTGTTTCTGAATGCCGTGGTTCTGGTCTCTGAAGAGATTATAATCAAGGGAACGTTCCTCCAAATACATAAAATCTCCTCAAATCCCAAAATGCAGGTCCCTCTTACTTTTGGCAAGCAGCAAGATGTTTCAGCTTTCCAGATAGAATTGCCTCTTCAGGGTCGCCGGGTTATTGTGTAATTGCAGTAAAACAAAGACAGGCTTCCTGTGGAGCGTTTTCAATAAAGTCTTGCTGTACATGAGGAAAATGCTTCAACATATTAGCCCTCATTGTCTTCTCTGGCTTTTTATTGAAGGAAAAGGACAATAAAAAAAAAAATAGAGGGAAAAATATAGGAAACAGATCTTAGAGCAGAAGTTGTCTTCCAGGTCTTAAGAACAATGCCAGAATATGCCTTTAAAAATTTTTTTTTGAATGTACCATGTCATTTGAATAAGACAAGGCCACCTGGGAAACAGAGAACTATGAAAAATAATTGAGTGCAATGTCTGGTACATGGTATGCGCGCAGTAAATGATGAATGAATATTGGTCACTGAAAGATGAAGCAATGTGAAATGGCATAAATCAGACTTGGATCTCCATCTCTTCTCAGATTCTAACTCTGCATCCACAGAGACCTTTGAAAAACTACAGACCTAAATGGTACTGACCGTGGAAAGGCATGATGGTTCAGAAAGACAAGAGGATCCACAGGCGGAGTTCTTCACCTTGATGGGTTATGTCAGAATCGCGCGGAGGGCTTGTTAAAACAGACTTCTTACCCCCACACCTAGAGTTTCTAATTCATTAGGTCTCCATCGGGTACCCCAAATGTGCATTTCTAAGTGCCCAGGTGATCAGGCGATGCTGATTTCAGAAATTTCAGAATGGTGTTTTGTTGTTTTGTTTTGTTTCTTTTACACCTGGATATACTAGTTTGGCTATTCCACATCTTGAAAATTACTTAAACATAATAAACTATATAAATCTAGCACATATATTTGTACAATCTTTTACAGTGAACATTTTTCATGCATGTTATCAAATTTGATTCTCAAAAATAGCTTAATGAGATAGAAAGGTCAGTAATTACTATAATGATATTTTCAACAGACGAGAAAAAATACACTCAGATAGCATCGGCATAAACACCTTGAAAGCAGTGATCATGTCACATTTATATCAGTATCTTGAAAACTTAGTAATGTGAACAAAGCATAAACCATGTTCAAGAAGTGCTTAATTAGTTAATTGGGTTTGCACATAACTTACAAATAACAGAAGCACGGATAAAACTGGCATATGATCCCAAATTCTGTGTCCTTTCAAGTTTTCTATAATGTCGTCACATCAGCGTATCTCTTTCCCTAATTTCCCTCCTGTTTGTATGAAAAGGTGTCAATCCACAGCCATACAAAAAGCCACAGAACCATAAGAGACTTAAAAGTGGGGACGATGGCATCTTCACCTCCTTCCACAGAGGAGGATGTCTGACACACAGTAGGAAAGCCATCCGCATCTTTGGAACTGAATCATGCATCTATCTTCCCCACCAGCTACAAAATCATGATCCTGTGTGTCTGCCATCCCAGAATCGCTGGAAGGCTGCAAGCCTGGGCAATGAGGTTTAGGGCAGCCACAAGCCACAGAGGAGAGCCACTTGGGGCTTGGGCCGCACGGCTCTGGCCTCCTCCTCATGGGAGAGAAGCCGCCTCTTTAGACCAGAAAGCTTAGGAGGAGCGCCTGCCGATTCTGCTCCCTGGCAGCTCCAGCCTGTGCTCTTGATTTGTTCTGCTCTTGCTTCCAAGTCCCCAGACGTGTTCAAATCAAGGGCACTGCTGCGCTGAAGTGGATTTCCCCATCGCTGTGAGGGAACAAGGCAAGCCTTAACTCTGACTTCTGAGCAGAGCCCCAGAGGGAGTACGCCTAATTAGAACGAGGATCAAACGCCTTCATGCCCTGCCAGAGAGGCCCACTGAGTTTCTGTGGGCTGACGGCCATGGAGTTTGTTTTCTGCTCAAAGTGGCCTGGCTTTCCAGAAGGAAATAAAATGCATGTTATCTTCTCCAAATAATTTATAGTGTTGGAAGATGTTTCCTAAATCAGCGATGGGCTAAACTCTATATTTCTGGTATTTCTACAAAAAGAAGCGGCTCTCATAGACGTGCGTTTAATCATATCTGTACATTTCACTTGGTCGTTTGAATAACGGTGTGCTAAATAAAGAGTTGAGCCTTCATTACAAATTATGAGCAACTTTAAAATAACTTCCATAAAATCCAAGCCATTTGTCTTCGTTTGCAAGATGAGCTATAATATTAGTACAAGCAACCATTGTCACATACCACAGAAAATTTGCTGAAAGCATTTTAAAACTAAGAATTAGATTACACTTCTTTAAAGAACTCATACCTTCAATAGACATAAAATTATTTGTATTAAAAACTAGACATAATTGTATAAATATTTTCCTCTCAGAAATCTCAGTGATAAAGCAGAGTATTTATAAATCAAATGAACATATCTGAACACTCTATTTGTATTATTGAACACCATGCAATGTTGCTGTCTGAATATCTTTATGTCCCAACCAACTTAAAAAAAAAAAATCCCAGTTGTTTCCAGAGACGGGTCTAAGGGACAAGCCTTCAGGGACCAGATGTCTTGAGCCAAGAGTGGAATAAGCAAGAGTGATGATGAAAAGGAAAGGTTAGAGGCGAACTGTAAGAGGCAGGTGCAGCTGATATGTCAAACTCTGAGAAAAAGAAAAAGAGAAGAAAGAAGGAAAGAAAGAAAGAGAGAAAGAAAGAGAGAAAGAGAAAGAACGAAAGAACGAAAGGAAGGAAGGAAGGAAGAAAGGAAGGAAGGAAGGAAGGAAGGAAGGAAGGAAGGGAGGGAGGGAGGAAGGAAGGGAGGGAAAGAAAGACAGAAAGAAAGAAAAGAAAGAGGGAGAGGTTTACCAGGGGAGCAGGGACAGAAAGAAACCAGATGAGAGAAAGTTTGCAAGTTTAGAAAAAGAATGGGACCAGTGTCAAGGTGTTCAAGCAGGATGGACTGGACACAGGGATAAATTGTAACTGCTGGAACTTGCCTCTTTTGTGGTCTTAAGTCCTCTGACACAAAAAGACAGTAACCACAGGTTGCCGTCTGACATCGCCATACATAGCTTTTAGCAAACTGTCTTGTAAGAGGAGACCGATTAATGTGACAAATATTTATTAAGCGTTAATATACACCAGACACTGAACTACGTACCATTTATACACTGTGTTCGTACTGCTGAAACTCACAGCCCAGTGCGGGAGACAGGCACTTAATGTTATTCGAATCCAAGTAAATGTTTTCTGAATTATTAATTGAATGTGAATGTGTGTGTGTGTGTGTGTGTGTGTGTGTGTGTGTGTGTGTGTGTACATGTGCAATCAAAGAAACCACTAATTGGAATAATTTCAGAAAAACATCCTGAAATAATTAATACTAAAATATTCAGCAAAAAAAAGGTTGACCACCAAAATACGTCTAAATTGATCCAATATCACAGTCTCAGTCTAAGAATGACTACGGGTTTGGAGTCCGGGAATTTGTGTTTCTGTCTTGTTTACTATTTCAAGTTGAATCGCCTGAACTCCCTGGAGTCTCAGTTTTGCTCCATCTCGCTGATTTGTGAAAAATAGATTAAATGTGTGGTACACTGAAAATGTTTATCATATGCTCACTGTTGGTACAATAAGGTGCCGGTATCACCTGATGAGTTAACCTAACACCTTATCCATCCTCTGAATGGCGAGAATGGAAGGATTTCATCAACTGCTTCCATGAAGTGGGTCGAGTGGTGTCCAGAGGAAGGACCATCTTATTTCTTCTCCATACTCTGTACAATCACTTACCACACTCCTCCCCTGTGTGACTTCTTTGGTAGGAGTGGAACATCACTAATCTGATACACGCACACACAATCCTGCGGGAATTTTTTCTTTTTTAAGTTTATAGCCATCACCGTTCCAACATCACTTCTGCAATATCATTGTTGCCTACAAAACTGTGACTTTCTGCTTATTTTCAGCCCCTCAATATCTGTGGAACAGAGTGTCTTATTCACAGTTACTCCTAGAGCTGGTGCATCCAGCTCAAGGGGAAGCCTAGTATCTCCTTGGTGTGTTGGGATGTGAGGGTGGAGGGCACTTTTAAAGGTGTTTAAAAAAGCACTCTAGCATGACCTCCTTTGTTGGGGTGAACACAGGTATTCCCTTCATCAGCCTCCATGGAGGCTCATGGAACTCCTCAGCAAGACCTTCCAGCTTTGGGACTCAGGCCAGTTAGTGTATTTCCCTGAGCACAGTGTCCTCTTTGGTAGTGAAATCCTCTGACTTCATTCTCCCCTTTCAATATTCTGTTGCCAGTTCGGGTTTTTTGCTTTTCCATATAAACTTCAGAATCAGTTTGTCAATGTCTACAAAATAACTTGGTGGGATTATGATTGGGATTGCATTGAATCTATGGTCTATCACCTGTAATCAAGTTTATCTTTTCACTGCTTGGACCCAACACAGTACTTGGCACACTTTAGGGGCCTCATTAATTTTTATTGATGCCAAACATCCAGTGAGACAAATTGAAGGTGGATAATTTTCTACCACTCCAAAACCTTAAGACGATGGGTTTGTAGTGGTTTCATGTCACAGCACACTCACCCCCTCTTCCCTGTATGGTAAGAATATGGGAGGAGGGAAGACGCGACCACGGCTATGAACTGTGTGATATACTCCACGAGGACAGGAAGTTCTCTCTCTCTGCTCTGCGGATGGTCGTACCCAAACACCTGGAGCACTTCCTGCTGCATCATAGGAACAAAAATAGATATTTTCTGAGTGTTGAATGAATATGTTTTCTGGCCAGAGATCAACATGCTGAAACAATTTCAGTTCCCAAATACACCGTGATTTCTCTGCATCTAAGTCCCTGCCTGAGCTGCTTCCTCTGCCTGGGACTCTCTCCTTACACTCCCCACTTTCCACCTAACTAACTCTAGTCAACCTCCAGGTACCTGCTTATGCATTAGTTCTCTCTTACCTGTATCTCCTATGTGCTTTGTTCCCTATTTTTCTTCCTAGGATCAGAACACTTGGTCATACATTAGGAGCTCAACACATAATTCATGTTTAAAATAATATATTTCATCCTGTTCAAAAACCTGCTTAATGTCATAAAAACACACATTTGTTAATAATTCCTGAGTAAGTTATTAACTCATAGAGTTAACCTTAGATTAGAGTCTCTAATGCATCTTTGGATGTAGCATTGTATTCACAAAAGCCTTTGCATTTTCTCCTCCTGGATCTATAGTGTAAACAAAACGAACACTCCAGATTCAAGTTCTCTCTCTTGCTGGAAAAACTGCCTCCAATATAGGAAGGCATCTTGCATCTCATCACCTTAAAGGCAGCTGTTATCCATTTCCTGAGTGTTCCAGTTGCAGCTTCTGGTCTTCTGCTGAAAGATTTCATTCCATTATTTATGACTCGACCTATCAAATGTCAATGGGAAGATTCCCTGGAAAGGTGTGTGTTGCTGTGGTTACCAAGAGCTTCTCTCATCCCAGGAAGAGTCTGCTTTCTGGGGTGCAGAACAGGCTTTAAAATCAGCAGGAACCACACGTGTTGAAGCAGAGATGTGTGAAGGGCACAAAGAACTTGCTATTATTTTCAAAGCATCCTGGGAAATGCCAGGAAGAATTCTGGGGTTTTCTTTCAAAATGATAACTTATGGATGGTTTGAGGCAAAGCCATGGAAATTAAAAGACTTGATTCTCCTGCCTTCGATAGAACAGTGACTTTTTATTCTACTGCTATCTTCCCCCACCTCAAAAACATGCATTTTTTATGAGAAAGTCAAATTGGCCTTGTCTTGCAGGCAAACACTTCTCGCAGAACAAATGAGCCCTTTTTTTTGGTTAAATTACAGAACCAGTGAAAGATTTATGATTCTGCTGGACAAAATCCTTTTGTTTTAAATAGTTGCCATTTTTCCATGAAGAAATCAGACACCTTGTTGGTGTTTTCTTATAGTAAACATAAGGTCACTGAAAGGAAACAGGCTAGATGAGAGATCACCACAGTATTAAATTACTTCCATCTGCAAACACTGTAAATCCCGCAGACATAAAAAGAGAAGTTATGGGTAGAGCTCTGAAGTGTCATGTTTTGGACTTGAAAAAAGTCCTTCTGCTGAGGACTTTATTCTATTGCCAAGATTAAGAAACATGAAGTCGTGACGCAGTAACTGGAGCATGTCAAAAGCATTCTACAGTAGAAATCTCGTTCACTCGCTGTTTTTCTCTGTCCTTTTCCACCATTCAGTTCTTGCTTTATCTAACTTTCAAGTTTATATTGGAAGAAATTGCGAAGGATTAGAGTCAATGTCCCATAGTATTAGTTCTCAACAGATTTTAAGGAACTTACTCAAAGCATACAATTATTCTCTTTAGTTTTTCATTTCACTGATTATAAAGTGTTTATGTTTGGGATGGAATTCCAAATGGTATCTTTGAGAAACAAGGTCATTTACATTTGTAATCAATTAACGTTATCCACAGTTGCAATTTTGCTAAATTGCATGGTAGTCTTTGGGCAGGATTTAAATTTTTCATCCAAGGTTATTAGTAGTTACTATCAGAGAGAGCAGTGATTGTTGTGTTCTTTTGACTGCTAAGCATGTGAACTTGATTTCTAGTTTTGAGAAATCTATTACTGAATAAGGCCAAACATTAAAAGTGGAATCCTTGCTTCTTAGTCTCCTAGAAGACAAGACATGGATGTGAGATATCCACACCCAAGTTCGGAATCTGGAACAAGTGTTGCAGAGCACTACCAGCGCCCGGTGGCAGTAAAGATGGTGGTGAGAGAAGCACTGCACGGTGAGCAGTGAAGGGACTGGCATCCTGAGAAGGATATTCCTACAGCACGGCCTTGACTCCTGGTCCAGTTCGACCATTTAATGGTTCAATGTTCTTGGACCAAAGCTTTAATGACTGCCTCAATTTCTTCATCTATAAAATAGGGTGATAATAGTCATGGTCCCATAATACTGCTTCAAAGTTGGAAAGAGTTAATTCTCATAGAACAGTATCTGGTGCACAGGAAGGTCTTCACTGGCATTACCTTCTGAAGCCACCGTTACCTTCCTGTGGGTGTGCATGTAGATTGAACCACATTCCTCAGTTTGTTTGTTTGTTTGTTTGTTTTATTGTTTCCAATATCTTTAGTTTATGATTTCCAACCTTTTTCTCTTAAATTAACCAGATTGGTTTTCTGTTGACTACAACCAAGTGTCCTGACTGTAGTCCATCTATAAGCTGATTTGCATTTTCAGCAACAAAACACCCTCATGCTAGAGACTCATTTTAAGTTCAGAAGTGGGATATTTGGGAGAAAACTATTTTTCTTGATAGGACTCTATTCATATAATGCTGTCACATAAAAATTCATTATTTAGCTTTGACAATAACCATTTCTGTAATCGTGCCTTATTTATTTCTTCATATGATATAACTAAGGGGTGATCCAGGCTCTTGAAGCAACTTCAAGAACTTCTGAAGTTATGATGTTAAAAGAGGATGACTTTTAGAGCTCTGCTGAAAAGAGAGAGAGGTAGTTTGTCTATGTGTGTTTGCCTAGGAGGCCTCATATAGGCAAGAACAAGCAATATTTATATGTTGATAAGCATGACATGGATCTCCAACTCCTGAAAACATGGGGCAAAATGTGAAAGCCCCGGCTGGCTTGTGTCCACACAGCCTGAAGCTGTTATGGAGCGAGGACTGGGGAAAACACTTTCAGAAACCACATCATGACTGTCAGGAATCTGGCTCCATGTTTAAGAATTCCAGAAAGTTGTCTGGGAAATAGTAACACCAGAAGCTTCCTTTGATTCTCTCTTTGATAAGATCTCTTCTCAGAGGGTCTGAAGGGGAAGAGAGAGATAAAAGATGATATTGACAAAAGTTCTAGCTGCTTCAAAGGAAATCCATGTGGTTTGCATGCCTTATATAGCGCTTCCTAAAAAAGGAAGACAGCTGTTTGCTGTAGGAAGGCCCAGACTGCTGTGGCCAGTAGCTTCAAGCCACTAATTACAGTTTTGTAGGCATCAGAGAAGGCACACTCTTTAAAACCTATCTCATGTCCTTATTTTTTTCTAAGTATTGCCTGCTTCTCATGACCTGAGAATAACCTAGAAGAATCAGGTATTTCCCTACCTTGCTAGAAAATCATTATTGTCATTTTTACTGATGGAGAATAGAATGTAGGGCCCTTGATGAGCACTTGTTGAGTTCCCACCCCACAGAGAGTGCTAAGCAGATGTTGTGCACATTCCGAGAACTCATGAACTGAAATAAACATTTCTCCACCAACAATGGCATGTTGGCACTGCAGTGGCAGGACGAGGCTGGAAAGCTCTAGAACAGCACACAGGCCACCTTGGCCCCTGTGCTGGCTCAGGTATTAATTGCCTGAGTGACTTTAAGTGGGACCTCACACCTTTGCTGTCGTCAGTGTCCTGACTTAAAAACTGAGACAGTCAACTGCGATCATCTCCTAGGCAGTCTCCAGATCTAAATTATATGGCTTTTAATTTCAGAGAAAACTTTTTCTTCATTAAAAACCACCATAACAACAAACATTCACAGCACTCACATAGACCGCATGTTTCAGAAAATAGAATTCTTCCACTCATATTTACAATTATTTGCTTTATAACATGGATACCTGTTGACCTATATTATGAAAAATATTTTACATATCAAATGTTGGCAAACAGTTTATTAATCATATCTGGTTATTAGAGAGATACTGAAACTTCTATAAATATCATACAATATATTGATAACAATAATGAAGATAATAATCAATAGATAGTATTCACAGACCACGTTTCATGTGTCAAGCCCTGGTATAAATGCTTTAGATATAGTCACTTATTCAATCTTCCAAACTCCCTAGGTATTAGCATTATAATTCTTACTTTAGGAATTAAGAAAATTGAGGCAGTGTTGCACAATTAAAATGTAGAGGAGCATGGATACGAACCAAGGCAGTCTAGCTCCAAATTCTGTGCTCTTAAGCACTTTCCAATAACCTTTTAAAGTTGAAGGTATACTTGGAGAGCAAGTTAACCCAAGAATTTATTTTGTAAGACTATGATGAAAAAGTTCAAACTACAATTAGTTCACATTATAACTGTGTGATTTATTACCTCTGCAACCTGGGAAATCTATTCAGTCCTTCTAATATTCAGATCCTTCATCTGTAAAATTGGGACACTACTATACAGAATCATCAAGTGGATCTGATGAAATTAAAAATGTAAAATTCTCTACCTCAGTTAACAAAGTAGTTAATTTGTTTATTTAGCAAATGCTGTGGGACACCTACTATGTGCCACCCAGTGGTGTGGAGGACTCAGCATTAAGCAAAACAATGTTCACACATCATGGAACTGATATCTTTGAAGGAGGATAAAGATTTTTAAAAGCATACCAATAACAAGGTAACTGCAGATTGTGATCAGTGAGTGTTTGCTCCATCTATTGCTTTGTGTAATGAGTACAGGGATCCTATAAGATGAGAATTCTAAAAAGGCATAGTGGAGATGGCTGTTCGCTCCATGGGATGATGTGAATGCCTGAGAGACAGAACCACTGAGGCTGGAGGATGCACGTCCAAAATAGCTTCCTTACCTATATGCCTCCTGTCAGGACTGAGATGGCTAAAACTCAGGTAGGCTCAGCTGGGACATGAACGTGTGGCTTTTCCAACATACAAGCAGAGAATTAAGATAAGATGTTATGATACTGAGTGACAGGGGGATTCGTCTGGGAAGTGTTCAGGGAAAGTCTCTCAGAGGAATCAATGAAATTGAGAAACTAAAGATGGATAAGGATCCAGCCAAGTGAAGATGAAGGGGTAGAATTCCAGTCAGAGCTAGTGCAAAGGCCCTGAGGAGAGATGAGAAACCACAGTCGGATATAGAATAAGATATGGCCATTGATGTGGACAGGGATGGGGTTAAGTGTGGTTTTCTAAGCCAGGTTAAAGAGTTGGGATATTATTATAGATCCATGGGAAGCCATTGGAAAGTTTTGAGTTGGAAAGTGATGGAGTATTAAAATAAAAGAAACAAAATAGAAGGATAAAAAAAGAAGCACAATAAAAGAAACAACAACAAAATAGAATCCTACTTCAGTTTCCTCTGACTACGTCCACGACATTCCACCTCTACTATCTTCACAGTGGCTCCAAATTACTGACTTTTTGTCACCTATTTTGATCATTTATGAAATAGGACATTTAAATGTATTTTCTTCTCTAACAATATGTATAAACTATGTTTATAAAATTAATATTCATCTAAATTGGGGACAAAAAAATTGGGAGGGGGTCTGCTGATTCTCCTAAAAAGATACTGATTTAACTCTAAATCTTGACAAAAGCATTTTATTCATGTATCATTCATTTGGGCATCTATTTTCTCAACCACCTTTCCACTGATGACCAGGTATCAATATCTGCCAATAGGAAAAATAGCTGTAACACAGTTTCTGTCTTCATGGTATCCTTATGATACATAGTAATTTTTTTTCTTGTTAAAAGTGCTGTTGGAGCACAAAGGAAGGAAAACAGTACCCAACACCCCAAGGCAGAAAACACTGAAGACTGTGTGCCCTGGGAAAAGGCACTTAAACTAATTAAAGTGTAATTTATGTCAATTATTTATGTCTTGACCTAAGAAGCTCTTGTCATACTCATAGAAAACATTGCATCTGGGTGCTTCTATCCGGAGTTACTTAAACAAACTGGAAATGGAAGTCCTCCTTCTGTTCTTTCTGTGCAGAATGTTTGTCCATCGTCAACAGTCCTCAGGAGCTGGATTCCTTCCACATGAAAGGAATTCCAAAACTCAACACATTCCTTAGCTTCCAAAGTGGAACCAAAACTTAGACAATTGTTCCAAATGAATGGCGCATAGACACACACACACACACACACACACAATTTGCCGAGAGAACTAGTGAGAAATGCCTTAGTAATTACTTCTTTCAGTTTGTTGTTATCTCATCTTGCATCTCACTTGAAAACATCTACAATTTTTTCTAGGTAAATATATTTGTTCAGACTTAACAGACAATTTTAAAGCTGGCATTGAACAAAACAAATATTTCAAACTTGCAATTCTAAGTGATGAATCAGTTCTCATAATCCAATGCCAGCTTCTCAAATGGGATGGATCATTTCATTATCACGTCCACCCCCAAATCAGGCATGACGTCAGAGTTTCAAAATCAAGATCACTGGAAGTCAATCATTCATTTTGGATTTTCTGGATTAGATATTTAAATATTTGGAATTCATTTTTTTCTAGACTAACTTTATCAGAAACATAGCAGCAGAACTTATGCTAGTACCCCTTCCTCTATAACTTACCTTCATAACCCATAACCCACACAGACACCCTTTCTAACATTAAATGTTTCTATGAACAGTTACAATAGTCTTAATAATATGTTATCCCACTTTCTCTCTCAATGGCCATATTACCCAATAGTTTAAAACATGGTGTTTAGAGTCAAATACCTGGGGTCCTACTCTTGTCTCCACACTTGCCATGTGACCTGCCATGAGCCAGGTGAAGAGTCGCTTGTGTCTCTCAGTGTTAGAATGGGCATAGTATATCTAACATTATAACATTATTAAGAGAATGAATTTTGTTAGTATATTTGAAGTATTTAGAAGTGCCCCAGACACGATTTATTTTTGATCAATACAATATTCCTTGGAACTCAGTTTTTGCTTCTTTTGTTTTTGTTTTGCTTGAGGTACTTATTTCCCTTCCTAGTGTTCCTGTCTACTCTCTTATTCCCAAAACTAGAATTGCAGCTTCTCATACTCAAGAACATACCTTTATCATATCTGATTGGTAAAAGCCACTGATAGCTTCACCCAGAAGTTCAAGTGTCTCCTGAAAATGAGAAGAACTGAGGAGGAAAGCGAGTGGGGAAGGGCACTCAGCATTAGATGTGCAGGAGTCCCCAGAAGACTAGGAACACTGTAATGTAATCAATGGTCCATTGTCCTGGAGATATTTGACCAGACGTCATAAAGCCTTTCAGTCTGTCCATAGAGTCATCAATTCAACATTAAGACCAGAGGAATGGGAGAGATAAAAACAGAAAAATACTTCTCTTGACTCTAACTTTTAGGTGACTATATGTAGGTGAAGGACAGTAAAGAGAATGATAAATCAAATATTTAAAAAATAGGTTATCAATTATCCTCTCATCAGGGAATACTGGAAGTATGGGAGGCAAGAAAAAAATTGGTTTGTGGAGACATTACAGTGTAAGGAAAATTAAATGATAGAGGAATAAAGAGATTTCATGAGCCAGTCTGTGGATTGAGGAACAGCAGAAGGACCCTTGACAGAGAGGTAAGGAGGCTGGGATGGGAGTAAGTCAGGTCTCAGAAATACAAACGGTGGCCCCATGAGGAGCGTCAACACTACAAAGACCAGGCTCTCTTAGCTACATCATCGTGGTAGAGACTAACTTAGAACAGAAAGCCAGAGTCTGTTATCTTAGCAGCAGTTACCCTGACCTTGTTCAGGATCCCAGAGAAGTTCAGCCACTCCTATTTTTCAAACCAGATTTCAGGGTCAGTCTTTGGTGGCAGCCTGTGAAGAATGAGGCAGTACCATACAAATTCTTCCACAGTGATGTTGACCAGGATAAAAACAGGTTGGCTGGGAAGCCAATGTTTTCCTGGGTCTAGTACATAATTAGTCATTAATTGCAGGTTAATACATATGGAACAGATTTTGAGCACAAACTCTCCACCAAGGCTTGAATTGATCAACAAAGATGTAGTAACTGAGGCTGAAACTCCCTACATGTGTATTGTCCACAGTCAGACTCCCAGGAATGAAACTGGTCTGTTATCACAATTTACCTGCCTAAATTTGAGATCACCAGTGGATCATCAACCAAAACATACTACTTCCGCTTCTGTGTCCTCTTCTCAGAGTCTTTCAACTGAAGAATGGGCTGAGAAGTGGGTTGCTAGGACCTGTGTGTATTTGATTTATCTGTACATTTCAGGTCCCCAACACAATGTGAGCAGAGATAAGGTACCCAGTGCAGCTTTGTTAAGTGAGTAAATACATGAACATACAAACTGAACCTTGAGAAGAAGGAGGAACAAATGATTGAATGAAGGAGTGAATGAAACAATGGTAGGTTTGTCAAAGATCTTTGATGAAATAATAAAGTGAATAAATCGAACATTACTGTTCCTGGTAGCAATTGTGCTATGGAGAAAAAACTCAATATTTTGTATCTCTAAATCAGGTTCAGTCAGCTGACTACTTTTGCTAAATATGTGTTGGGTTCTGCATATTTTTCTGCCTCATTGAATAAAGCTTTGTTGTAAAAGTTAGCTTTAAATTGATCCCTGAAGAAGACTATCCAAAAATAGCCCAGCATGAGAAGTCTAGCATGTTGTTTCTTTCACTTCCCTCGGCTACTCCCCTATGAAAAATATTTTGATTTAGTTGGTTCATTTCACGTGATGGCAGTATGAATGATCACTTTATAGCGGACATCAGCAAAAGGATAGGAATTTACCATTAACACAGAGTGAAACTGAAACTATTTTAGCCTCCCTCTGCTTTTGTTGAAGATAAATGATTATGATGTCAATACAATTTGAAAGAATATTCAATTAGAAGCTGAAAAATACCTAGAAGTTTCAATTCCCTCATATCACAAGGCCTGGATTCTCATGGACTCTAAAAAGTAAGATGATTCTCTCATTCTTATAATACAAATGGCTTTTTGGTAACTAGTTTCAGAACCCACTGAGTGAAAAAAATTCCTCTTCATTTATGATGGTTTTACACTTACAGCTGACTACATAATTTGGCTTTCTTCTGGATGCTTTCCTAACATAGCTCAGATTAACGGAACACACTACACCATAGACACTCACCAAAGGAAACAAAGACACAACATAAATATATGACTTCTGCCCGCATGTGGATTTTAAGACTTTACCATTACACTCTTAGAGGATGCCTGCAGCGTTTCTTTTTGGAACTCTGAGAGGCGTGTTCAAGGCGATAATTGGGAAAAAGAGCAATCAGGTCTACCTTCCCTGGGAGAGGATACTGGAGCTGAAAGTTGTTGCATGTTTATTTGTGTCAACCCTGAGCTAAGTGTGATGGGCTAAATAATGATCCCTGCCAAAGATGTGCACGTCCTTAGTTCCAGGACCTGTGAATATGTTGCTTATCTGGCAAAATGCCCTCTGTGCATGTGGTTAAGTTAACAACCTTGAGGTGGCTAGATTATCATGGTGGGTAATGACAGAGTTTCTTATAAGCAGAAGGTCAGAGACTAGTGAAGGGAGCAGGCAATGTGATAAGGGAAGAAAAGATTGGCGCGAGTCACAAGCAAAACAATGACAGGCGACAACCCATAAAAGCTAGAAGAGGAAAGAAATGTGTTCTGAAGGCTCTGGATGGAATATTTCTGTTGACCCCTTGATTTCAGCCCTGTAAGGCTTATTTTTGGCCTTCTGATCTCTGGAACAGAAAGAGAATAAATAGGTGCTGTTTTAAACCACTAAGTCTGTGATCATTTGTTACAGAAGTAATAGGAAGCTCATTGAATATTTTTGCATTATCTTATGAAGGATTCCTGACACTACAAAGGAAGAGCACAATCTCCATCTTATAGGGACACCCAAGGCTGGGAGAGGCTCACTCACATTCTCACCGCTGATCAGTAATGGGGTTAAGACTCAAATCCAGACTTCCCAGCCAATAAACCCCGTAATTTTACCACAGACTATTGTAACCAATAATTTGGTCCAGACTTTCCCTGTTAACACACCAATGTCAACCAGATAGACTGTTCACACGTATGAGTCCACTCTGTCCTGTAAACCATTGTTGCTACTGGATGAATGTCATACTGTGTGGATTATCCTGAAATTTTGCTTTCATTTAAAATGCCTGCTTTCACCCAACTACAGATCTGGGGGTTATTTGCCATGCACGCAGAGGCCGGGGAAAAAAAAAAAAGAGAAGAAAGTGAAAGCCAGGGCAAACCTCACTTTGTGAATTACGGCCCAGGATCAGTTTTCCGGCAGCATCCGAGTCTGGAGGAATGAGTGCAGGGCTTTTATTTTTCCCTTTACAACTTCAGTAGGATGCTCCTCCAACAACCAGCCCCTCCTGCCGAAACAACGGGCTTTGAGGGGTTCATAGAAATGATTGAAACGGGTCCCTGCTCCCTGAGCTACCGGGGAGCTGTCGCTGATATTCCCAAGGGCAGTTTGGCCTTCCTCCAGGAGAGACGATGTCTGATTTACTGCCCACTGTGATGCCTGCGTCGCTTGACTTCCCGCCTGGCCAGTGGGAAACACCTGCAGAAGAGGGCCTCCCTTGGCGGCTGCTTTCAGTGGGAGAGAGGAGGCCAGCCCAATGTCTGTCTTTCTTAACCACTGCTGATGTGCACAAGAGTGCATGTTTCTTGGTGGTTGTTTGTCAGTGAGGCTTTCAAGCATGGAAGTTGTTCCTGTTCTGCTTCTTTGTTTAGATCCTCCTGCAGCTCATTTGGGATCCTCAGGTAATAAAAATCATCCCTCCCTCCTGATGTTCCAGCAGAGGACGTCAAAGCAGATCCACATTTTATAGACTAGTTTCTCCTAAAATGTTTCCACTGTTTTCATTATAAAGATGACGTCGCAGGGAGCAGGACTGAGACACGTGGATGTGTGGCATTTCGTCCACCATCACGCTGGTGATGAGGTCTTGGCAAGCATCAGATCAGGGTGCTCAGAAGTGCAACAGTAACCAGTATTTCCTTTATATTTTTCTTCCATCAGTTTCCCTACTTCTCCCCCTGTCATCAAATGTTTTCATTGGGAGTGAATAAAGCAGTCTTCAGCAACTTTTGTGACTTATACCTCATCTGTTTAATCAGTTCCAAACTTGGCTTATGAGGAATTTGGGGGGAAAAAAGTAAAATGAACTTCTAGAATAACGATCTCTAGCCTATTGTTCTTTCCTCAGTTGTAAAATTCTGGTTTGCTACTATACAGAGGAGAAGTAAAAAGAAGAATCCGTAATGAGTTTTAAGAAAAGCTGCAGGAAGACTTTAAAAAGATAATATGAATTTGGGGAGAAAAATGCTGGTAAGAAATAGAGGGTAAATAGTATAAATTAAAAAAAAAAAATCAGCCATTGGGAAAATACCAGAAGGTAACATTAGTTGTTTTGATTCCTAACATTTAAAATATGCAGAGGAAAAATTCGGGAAGAGAGTAAAGATGATCAAAACATACATGCTTACGCGCATTGTAGTTCAAGTGTTTCTATAATCACTGAAAAGAAATACAAATTGAAAATCAATACCAATTTCCCAGAGAAGAGAAATCCAGTCAGGTGGAGTTTGTTAGAAGATGATTCTGGAACATCTAATGACGAACCTGTGCCCATTTTTAATCAGAATTGAAGAAGATGATAACGCATACCTTTGAGTAAGATTTGGAGAGCTTGCTGTGAATCCGCTTTGTATTTTGAAGCTGGGACATTTTCAGATTCTTCCACTGGTTTCTTAATAGAACAACACAAAAATCAGTTGTATCTACCTTGCCATCTCATGGATGACTCCATGTGCTATTGGGCTATATTCAGTTGCCTAGCCTGAGTCCACAGCCTCCTGTGGACCCCCACTGCAGTCTTATCGACAATAATGAATCCTGATTCATTTTCTCAGTCTCCATTTCAAACACGTCTTTTTTCCATAGAGAGATCTCTCCTTCCTTAGAGACCCACTGATGCTGCAACAATGTATTTCAAGGATAGAATTTAAAGAAATCTAGCTTGAATTCTATTTATCTACATATGTATACTTTCTACTGGTCGGCAAACTCTTCCAGAAGATGAATTGTGCCATGTTTTCTCTTCTGTCTTCTCAAGTAAATCCTACAATGCCTAGAACAGAGATGACAAAAAATATGTATTGCAAAATGGCAAATCCTTAGATTTTGTTTTTGACTTTTTATTACCTAATTGCATCTAAATTGTTGAGTATGAGACAAGTGATGGAAAGGAGCAGCAATAGATCATAATAGACATTTTTTTCTGAACCTACCATGCTCAAGGCTCTACGGTAATCTCTTTATTTATGTTACCACATCTAATTCTTATAACAATTATTCTTTCAAGAATAACTTGAATACCTACTATGTGCAAATCCAAATACACATCACCTCCTATTTTGCATATGAGCAAAATGAGACCTAGAAAAGTTAAGATCACAGAGCTAGTAAATAGGCTAGGATTCAGACTTGGATATGTCTTAATCCCAATGTTTTTATTAAAGGATCTAATTAGAAATAAACTATTCTTAACTAAACAAAGCAAAGAGAAGATAACATGAAAATGTATTCCTAGTCCTTCACAGGCACATTGATTTATATTTCTTTTCTAAAGGTAAAAAAAGGAAAAAATATTCCAAAACATCCTTTAAAAATGCCTATGGCTTATAACTTCTGTCCAATTGTTAGAACATATTTTATATACAAATAATTTTAAACTTTTAATAAACTATTAGTCAATCCTTTCTTACAAATAAGAGAGAAGAAAATGTGATCACCATTCTCTGTGGTCAATATTTTATGACTTTTATTTTTTATTTTAAAACATTTTCATTTACAAATAAGAGATACCCAACTCCAATTTTCTAAGCAAACAAAACAAAACAAAACAAAAATGTGGTTTATAGGCTTATTGAGCCAAAAAATGCCCAAGGTAAATTTGTTTTCAACAAGGTTAAAATCCATGGGTTCAACTGTATCAAGTCTTGGGGCCTCTATTTCACATTCATTTTTTTCTCTCTCTTTCTCTCTCAATCAATTTTTATCTTTCTTTGTCTTTTCACTTTGGTTTCCTTTCTCTTTGTTCCATTCTCAAACAAGCTTTCTCTGAGCTTAGGAAAGTGGCTAGGAAAAGTTGTATCCAATACTCTTCACAGTAGGATAGAAGAAAGCAGACTCTTGCTATTTAGTGCAAGCAAAAGTCCATGGGAATACAGTTGGTTCTCTTCATTACATTGGTTATATTCTATAAAGTTGCAACCAACACTGAATTAACACATATTAAACCATTGTTCCTAGGTGAAACACAGGACTACAGATCTAATTTCCCATGAGCCTCTGGTCACAGCATTCTCATAAACCAGTCAATGGTTTAATTGTTCTCTCTCTGTTTCTGTTTAACCCTACTTTATTTTATTTTTTTTTAACATTTTTTATTGAGTTATAGTCATTTTACAACATTGTGTCAAATTCCAGTGTAGAGCACAATTTTTCAGTTATACATGAAAATACATATATTCATCGTTGCATTCTTTTTTGCTGTGAGCTACCACAAGATCTTGTATATATTTCCCTGTGCTATACAGTATAATCTTGTTTATCTGTTCTGCATATGCCTGTCAGTATCTACAAATTTCGAACTCCCAGTCTGTCCCTTCCCACCTCCTTCCCCCTAGGCAACTACAAGTTTTTATTCTATGTCTATGAGTCTATTTCTGCTTTGTATTTGTGTTCTTTTCTTTTTTTAGATTCCACATATGAGTGATCTCATATGGTATTTTTCTTTCTCTTTCTGGATTACTTCACTTAGAATGGCATTCTCTAGGGACATCCATGTTCCTGTAAATGGCATTATGTTGTCATTTTTATGGCTGAATAGTATTCCATTGTATAAATATACCACATCTTCTTTATCCAGTCATCTGTTGATGGACATTTAGGTTGTTTCCATGTCTTGGCTATTGTAAATAGTGCTGCTATGAACATTGGGGTGCAGGTGTCTTTTTGAAGTAGCTAACCCTATTTTATTCAGTATATATTGTTGATTTATTAACATGCCCAACAGCACTATGTCTCCTGCTTGAATGAAGCTTATCTAACACACATATTTTCTCCATAAGTCATAATACCACAGCCTTCTAGCTGTTAGGAACCCTTGACAGAACTTCAGCTATGGCTTGGGGACATTTTAAACTTTAAAATTATCCCCCAAGAAACAGAAATATGTGGGGGGGGGGAAAAAACTTGGCACTAGATAGACCTCAAAAAGGACACATGTTTACAAAACAAGAGCTCATATAGTCAGAGCTCCACCATGTTCAACTTCAGCTGAGAATGTATATATTAGGTGACAAATATTGTGCTGTTCTGAGCTATAAATGACTAGGAAATCATTGTGCATGTTCATTTGGGGATTATAAATACATTTAACAAGTAGAAGTGTTCACAAATACAAAGCCCATGAATAACGAGGAAGGACACTTAAGTCTTATTGGCTGTGTTTGACTAAGCCTGAGTCACTTACCCACTCCTGCATGAAAAGACAGTGATGTCTGCTTCCTCGAAACGACACGGACAACTCAGTAAGTTCAGGATGGCCACCTAGAGAAAACAGATGGGGTTAGCAGAGAAGGGGAGATTGGATGGCACACAGGAAAAAGATCTAGAGATCCGTATCACCCCCTTTCAGCCCACGCCTTCCCAGGCAAAAGAGATCTGTTTCTTAAGAGTTACTGTTTTAGAAGTCTCTTCTCTTAGCTTCTAGCTTTCTTCATGTGCAATTGATTGGCTATATATCTAGGGATTCATGCAGGAAATGTGTACCCCAGGTAATATTTAGTATTAAATATAAAATCATCAAACTATTATTTATCATCAAAGTTTATTCAGAACTCTCCTTTAAAGGTAAAATGTATTTTGGGATGATTCTGTTCTTTTTTCTTTTATTAGAAACTAATAACTAGTGAAATTACTGAGAAGTAGAGTTCTTGTATTATCTTAAAAATAATTGACTGTCTTGTACTTATGTCAGGCCAAATTCATCTTTATTTTTTTTTAAAGAGAGAGCAATAATGCTTATATTGACTTATTGTGTCTCAGATCCTAGACTTGTTAAATTTCTAGATGGTACTTTTTATGATCAGAAGCTCTTCTGAGACAAGGAAACTGAGGCTTAGCTCAGTCGAATAATTTCACTCATTTATGTAAAGATTCAGTTAGTGCTTACTGAGTGTCTTTTTAGTGTGCTAGGACTGTGGTTGGTGTTGGAGACCCAGTGCTCACAAAGTCATTAATGCACTCACTCGGGAAATCATTCTTAAAGATGTCTCTATGCTACTTGGACTAGGTCAGAGGAAAATGAAGTCCTCGCCTTTATAGAGTGTGAAGCACAATATGAGAAATGCTTTCCAGAGGTGAGCACAGTTCACATCAGTAGCGTACATATAGAAGCAGAGATGAAGTTCGGTAAAGAATGACATTTCGCTGACATCTTGGAGGGCAAGTAAGTGTGTCTGAGGTGGTCAAGAGATTTGGAAGTCATTTGAGCAGCTTTCTAATTTTTGGTTGACTCAAGTCCTTTGCACATGTATGGGGGATGGTATTTCCCTTCGCTGTGAAATGTGAGTGGGAGAGCGACTTCTAGGCAAAAGCTCTCAGAACCAACCTGCTGGGGAAACAGCAGGTGCTCCCATGCATTGGGATCAGGGCTTCCCATGGGAATGCAGGGCTTCTCAGCCACTGGTCATCAGAAAAATTGTTCCCTGGGGGATTGATTAGTATTTTGGGCAAAACGGTTCTGAGATCAAATGCATGCCAAAAATCATTGTATTAAAAAGGTTAAATGTGTACCTTTACTGCAGTATCTCCTGGGACTCTTAATATGCTGGTGAGTCTGATGAAATTACAACAGGAAGATCTGATACGTAGAACATGTTTTTACCCAGGTCACTAAATCCACAAGATACTTTCCAGTCCTTACATTATTTGACTGCTGAGGAATGTTTGACACTGTTGCCCTTTCTTTCCTAAAATGTCTTGGTTTGTTTATTCATCAAAGTGTGTATTAACTATTCCACTAACTGTGTATTGACCACGTTGCAGGTGCTGGGCCCTGTGCTGGTCACTGAAGGCATGTAGGCATGCCTCACATGTAGGCACGACCCATTCTTTCATGGGGTTTTTGTCCACTGGTGGAGGTGGATTTACCCCAGCTAAAGGATGCTTAATTCAGTTCAAGATAAGTAATTTTGAAAGGGAGAATCTTATAACCAAGGAGATCGATCTACCCAGAAGGAAGATGAGATGGAGCTACTGAGGAGTGGGCTGCACATGAGAGACAAGAATTGTATTAGCACCCACGGTGACTAGTCCATAGTATTTTATATATATATATATATATATCGAGTTCAAACCTGAACATACAGAGCAGAGTGAACTCAGCACATTACACTCTCTAGCACTGGTTCTCATATTGCCACCCACAAAAATAATCTTGAATGTTTAAAAAAATACACTGTCTAGACCCCATCACTAGAGATTTGGAATCAACTGATCTTCAATAAGGTATGTGCATTGAGAGTCTGAAACAGATCCTCTTCCAAGCCTAATGAAGAGCCACGGCTGAGATCCAGAGTTTTATATAAAGGTACACCTCTGGATGCTTGGAGTTAAATCCAGCCACCTTGCTCTCTCCCCTCACTCCTCCAGCTTTTCACTGGCTCCTGCTTTGCTCATTAGCCTAGCTCCTGCACAGATGGTGCTTATGGGCACACTGATGACTCCCATCACCATCAGGCTGCTCACGGCCTGAGGGTGCAGCAAATAAATGGTCTGTACAGGTGTAATAGGAAAAGGAGGCACATCTCCCCTTGTGATCCAGTCTATCAAAATCAAAATCCCCTTGGCTGACTTACAAGGAAGTGTACTTTGTCATGTTAATTTGAAAGAGAGCAAATGACACCCACACATATTTACTTTCTTTCTTCTTTTTCCTTTTTTTTTTTCTTTAATCTTCCAGATGTTCAGAAGCTCGGCATTTAATATCCAATGTTTGACCTTTCAGTCTTCTGCCATCTGCCACAAAAGGTGTTTCAGCAAGCTAATGTGAAGAGGCATTTGATAACAGATTAACTCAGTTGTGACACATTTGGAAGATGCTAATCAAGGTAAAAATTCCAACACTAATAATTAATCAAACAAGAAGTGTCATGTATCTCTCTCAGATAGCAGCAATCTCTTGCCACTCTGTGAAGACAGAATTATATCTCAACATAGCCGGTTAGGTCTTCATCAAATTATACCCTCCCTCCCTTTCACTAGTACCTACTTCTGACAAAAGCATAATTGCCTTTGGCCTCTAAAGAGTTCCTTTGGCCTCTAAAGAGTTAAGGGCTTTCCAGAAAATACATTACCAATAAAATTAATAATAAAATATTCATATTAATATAGACTATCAATATATTATTACTTAAGTATAAGTTAGCTCAATTAACAGAAAAATAATGCAAGCAATTTCATATTTTAGGGAAACAGAAAACAAAATCATAAGAGCAAGAAGAGTATTATATCTTCCTATGATACTTGCCCTTCAGACCATCTGCTCATAGCATCCACGTGCTAGATTAAGTCTCTCTGGCAGTTCATTGTGAACATTGTCTCCTAACTCCATTGGTTAGCTTTTCATCAAAGCTTCCATCTTTTCAGGCTGGGAGCTTTTATATCCCTTATTTCCTTTCCACCCCCCCCCCCACCTATTTTTCATTCTGAGCAATCAGAGATTTCACTGGCTGTATTGTTTGCTCTTCACCCAACACACAGATCTCTTTCACTTGGATGCTGGTATAACACTCATCTTCCATATTCAACTTGAGGACAAGTACAATTCCAAATCATGTTTTTGGATATACAAGGAATTTAACCAGTGTGAAGATTGTAGAGGGTAGGTGTGTACTAATGGATCACTGGCCCATTGGGTGTGAGGGGAATCGTTCACGTGAACGAGATTTTACAGGTCTTTTGCTATTCAGAAAATAGTTCCCTGGCAATTGGATGGAGGTGGTAGTAAAGTCCCCAGGTTGGCCCAGGAATAGGGCCTTTCAATTTAGGGTTCACCCCTGAGATGTGAGGAAGTGTTTTTCTTGACTCTCAAGCCTTGTTTGATTTCAGAGTTTAGAAATTGAGCTGAAGAAAGGTATTTCCTTGGTCATCCTCTGTCTATGCTCTCATTAGGGAGAATTCCTCCTAGAAACCAGAAAACTGTTGATTAATATTATTAGTCTGTAGCTAAATTGCTATTTTGAGCATTTTTAGTAGGACTTAATGTGCAATTAACTGGTAAATTAGGAGCTGAATGAAGCATTGTTGGGAGCTTCTGTATTAATGGTTATTAACATAGGACATGTCACTAATCATTGATCCAATAATGCCCATAAAGACTGAAGGACACTAAGAAATTCTTCTACAGCATTTCAAAATAATTAGTTGACTCCTCATATAAAGTCTCAAGGAATTCTTCCTCTGAAAGGACATTTCTCCCATCATGTAAACGCTCCCTGAACTCTTCCATCCTTCTGAAACAGCTTCTAATCCTCTGAACATCTCTGTAGTGTCCTTTTGTCAAGTTGGATTAGCTTATTGTATTAACATAGCTTTATATATACAGCTTGAATTAGAATAAGGATCTGAATCTGGATTTGAATCCTATTGATTGTGTGTAACTTTGCACAAGTTTCTTATTTAATCGTTCTTCTGTGAAATGGAAATAATAGTACACCTTAACTCATAATCATGTAATGTTGCTGTAATTATTAAACTGTAGACATACAGATACGTTGCTTTGTGCATAGTGGGTTCTAATAATCATCAGTGATGGTCATTATTAATAATGTTATTATTTTCATTATCATACTGTCTGTGGCACCATCACTGTCTTAATGTTTTACCAGACCATTATTACTTTGAAACACAAACAAAGAATGTATGCATTTGAAAGATTAAGAAGCTACATTTCTTTATATATAAAAAGATTTTTTTCATGTGCAGGAAAATAGTACAAATACTAAATGCTTAAACTCCGTTTATCAAAAATGAAAAAAAATTGACAGACTAGACTGACTAGTGAATGCACACATACATACAGCCATAATTAGGGAAAAGTTAACATTCTTATCTCTGCATGCCAAAATTATATTGATTTTCTTGTTCTATATTTCAGGATTCTCCAACTTTCTTTCAGATGACTAAGTTACTTCTGTAATCAGATAAATATAATGTATGTTAAGAGAGAAAAAGCCTGCTTGTTAGATGCACTCACTGAGTTAAAAAAAATTAGCACAACTGTATAGTATCCATATCAGAATCACAACACCTCCACCGGGAAGCATGGATACTTTTTTTTTAAATGTCAAACCTCAATATAGAAATTCTGGGAAACAATGATCCTCTTTTACACACGTTCTTCTGTTCTTCTTCCCCCTGAGCAAGTAAGGACCCTCTAGCCTGCTGATAGTTGCCTGGCTCCCTTCAGAGGCTTTTCAGATTCACCAGCTATCACTAATCAATGATTAACCCCAGGAAGTATCCCATACGTGGGTTCATAACAACCAAAATTTGTCTGAGCCAGGCTTTCTGCAAGTCACACTATCTGAGTCCTCTTCAATGTTCTTCTGAACACTGTCATCTTATGGGGATGGTCCTCACATTCTCAGAGTCCCCATCATTACTAAATGATTCACTCCTTTCTCTTTTGCTCCAGTTCTCTTCAAAAGAGAAAGAGAAAGAGGGAGAGAGAGAGAATACTACCATGGACAACAAGAGAGCTCACGACTATGGCACTGCTGCCCCTGCTAAAGCTGCCAATGCCAAGGTCAACAGGTTTGTGCCCACAGGAGCGTGATGCTGTTGCAGCCACCTCATCCCGCCGACACTGCTGACCATGTCTCTTGTCAACCACGGCAAACCACTGGCTCAGAGGCCAGTCTGAAAGCTGGTTATTCTGCAGCTCTAAGAACCCCTGTCTAGTTCTGACCCACAATTTTTAAAACTTGTATATGTCTTCACTTCCTCTTACTTAAGGACAAAGTATTCCTGGATAGCTTTTTAATCCCTCTTCTAAATAGTTCCCTAACTGCCACCTTCACTCCCTCCAGTCCTGGCCAACTGGCATTCCAGATATTTCTGATTATCAGGGAACATCTAACAAATACCCATTACAGATGTTCCTAAAATTAAGCCACGGTCACGTAGACCAGAAGTATCCAAATCCCAGTTATCAGTCCAATCTTAAACTGCATTGGCGTAATTGGAGTTCTAAAATGCACAGACATGGATGGGGTAGTTATTTATTCATTCTAGTGTGGTGTTCCAGAAAGAACATTGCAGTGAAAATCAAGAGATGGATTAGGGCCTGTTGGTCCCTGAATTAGCTTTGTAAGCTTGGGCAAGTCTCAAAATTCCTAGCTCATCTGAAAAATTAGGGAGGTAAACTCAAAATCTCTAAGGTTTCTTCCAAGGTTCCCTTTAGGTCCAAATGAAAACACTTCAGGAGATCCTATTTTGAGGGAGCAGCAGTGGGAAGGTGCATGACAACAGAATTTAGGTAGAATTTCCTCTAAAACTGCAGCACTGGTTTGCATGATCTGCGTTGGTATAACTGAGAAGAGGATGCTCATCCACCAGATGTTGGATGACACACTTTCAGATTTTTGTTTCAAAGCTTGTAGGTGGAAAGAGACTTTAACATTGCTTCCAAGTTATGTTTGCATCTATCTGAAAGAAAACAGGTCTTCAAAATAATATCAAGGTCTGAGAACTGTCACGATGTGTCTTGGGAAGGATTGCAAGCCAAACAGTTTAAGATTACAATACAAAGAGCCAAACTTAGAGAAGAAAAAGACATTTATAAGTTTAGTAAGAATTCTCAGCTACTTTTTATTCAATGAATATAAATATTTTGAAAAGAAAACTTTTACTAAGATTCAAGTTACATAGACAGATGAGCGAACGAGAATTTAGGAGTCATTTCGGGCCATGTTACTAGGTAAATGCAAATGCCGTTACAAAGTGACTACGTTGGTAACGGGATTATGTAGGCTACGTGCATTTTTTTTTTTTTCCCTAGCATATACTATCGAATTTGAAAGTAAAAATGCAATTGCAATTCAAGTTGAAGAATGAGAAATTTTCCTACCTTGAAAGGAGAGGAATCCCTCTTTAATTGACTCTATGATCAGAATAAAGATTTATAGGAAAACAATGTAATATGCTTCTGATAAGAAATTAGTGATGATGAATGGGGGGTCATTAGCATTACGAGGGTTCCAAGAAGGCTTGTGTTTCACAATGAAGTAACCTTTATTGAAACAAGATAATTTAAGAGGTAAATTTATTAGATTGGAATTTATTTGCAAAGTGCTTTTTAACTTCCTAGTAACGAAATCCCAGTTTCTGCGTTGTTACAATCACAATTCAGAACAAGTTCTTCTTGTCTTTATTAGGTACTTGACAAAAACACGGGGTAGCCTATAAAACTCCATAAAAGCAGGGAGAATGTTGTTTATATTTTCCATAAAGGTCTCAGCTCACTGTGAATGCTAAGTGGATGCTAAATCTGAGTCATGAAAATGCCTCTCTAATGAGTACTAAAGAATTCCCAGAGTAAGATCATGCCTTTGTATCCAGTGTCAAACATCATCCTTTCCTGCTTTTGTATCAAAATGGTTCTCAGAAGTTCTCTGCTCATAATCATTTATCATCCACAGACCAGGTACTCAGTAAATGCTGATTGAATTAATCTGAGAGTTTTGCTGAAATCAGATAGTCCAGCAAAAAGAGGTCTTGGTAGAACCCAGCGACCAGAACACCTTTCCAAGTCTAACTAATTTCCCTCTCCTCTGGACGACTAGGTCATTCTTTCTCTCCTGTCCTCCAGCAGCCAGTATTTTGGCCCAGTTCTCACTTTCTGCTGATGACCTATTTCACTTAGAAAACAGAAATCCCCTCGCCATTCCATCTCCTCACATCAGAGTTACTATATCCATTCAACATATTTCCATCATCTCTCCCAATACCTTTGATAAGCTTTCCCCTCAAAGACTTTGCTCCAACCCTTCTCCCCTCAATCCGGCACCCGATTTTCTCTGTCTCCTGGGCCACTTCTATCAGCATACTAACATGCTGTGACTCGTCCTACCTTAAAATAAACCGAAACAAAAGTCTCTCTACTTTTCTGAAAACTTCTCTTCCAACTGCAGTCCCTCTTTCTCTGCTGTAACAGCCAAAGTCCTTGAAAGAATTGCCTATGTTTGCATCCTTAATTTCTTGTCACTCGTTTTCTTCTGAACCCAGTCTGAGCAGGGTTTTGCCTCTGCCATGCCGTGGACGCTACTTGGTCACGGCCACCATGACTTTCACTCTGTTAAGTCCAATGAGCAATTCAGTCCTCATCTAACCTGACCTGTCAGCATCATTTTAGAGTCACCTCTTCTTTTACCTTTTATTCAATTTCTTCCTCTGTCCTCACTCTCATCACATCACTTCTCTCTCACTGGCCTTTTTTTCTCTTAATCTCTTTTTTTTTTTTTTGGTTTTTCTTGTCTAATCACTTAAAGTAGAAGGATTCCAGGGCAAAAATTACTTGGCTCCTTCTCTTATTTGTCCTTCTTGGTGATCTCATGCAGTCACTGATGATACATGAACTGATATTTCTACAGAGATGTCTAATTTATATCTCAAAATTAACATCCCCCAAACCAAAACCGTATTTTCCACCATTCCTGCTAGCTGCCAACATTTTGTTTCTTAGACAAAAATTCTGGAATCTTACTTTACTACTCTTTTCTCTATACCCCACAGATAGTTAATAACTTGTGTTGTCTCTACTTTAAAAACGTATCTAGAATCTGACTACTTACTATTAATCTTTAAGCCTCCGGTCCAACTTGCTCTACCGTTACATCAAGTTTATTTACTTACTTTATTTTATTTTTTTTAATGGAGTTTCTGGGGATTGAACCCAGGACCTCATGCATACTAAGCATGTGCTCTACCACTGAGCTATACCCTTCCCCTTCTACCCTCACATCAGGATTATTATAACAGCCTTCTAACTCATCTATCCATTTCTATTGTTGTCTAGCACAATCTATTTATAATACAGTAAGAAGAGTGTTTCTCTTACCATTTAAGTCAGATCATGACTCCACTCAGAAACCTGCAATAAATACTGTTATGGCTACCTATCACTGCATAACACATTCCACTAATGTATCACGGTTTTAAACACGATTTTTTAAAATTAGCTCTCGTGGATCTGTGTGCTGACTAGTCTCAGCTAGGTGGCCCTGGTTTGGGAGGCCTGTTGTGGGGATGATGAATTCTAACACATAGGGACTGGGGCTGGAGGCAAATGAAGGTTTGATTGGGCTGGATATTCAAGATAGCTCATCCACACAGCTGGCAGGAGGTACTGACAATTGACTGGGAGCTCAGCTAGCTGTCAGTCAGATTGCCTGTACATGGGTCCTCCATGAGGGTTGAGCTTCTCAGTGCACGACACCTGGTTTCCAAGAATAACTATCCCAAATAACAGGAAGTGGGAGCTGAAAGTCTGTAAAATCCTGGGTCTGGAAACTGGTACATTGCCACTTCTATTGTGTTCTGTTGGTCAAAGCAGTCAACAAACAGTCACCCAGGCTCAGGGGAAGGGGACATAACACGAAACCTTGCCATGGAAAGAATGTCAAAGATTCTATGACCAGTCTTAACCTGCCACAGTTTCAGTCTCATTCACATAAAAAGCAATATTCTTACGGTGGTCTTCAAAGACCTACCCAGTAAGGACTCTGGTTACTTCTCTGGTGATCTGATCTTCTACCAGCTTCCACTACCTCACTACACTCCAGCCATCCTTCAAAGCTGCAAAGCCTCAATGTTCGTCATCTTCTCTTTCTATAATCCTTTTCCCATACAGATATTTATATATCTATGTGACTTGAGCCTTCTTTTAATCTCTGTTTAAGTAGAAGATTCTGAGTGATGCCCTCCCCAGCAGCCATGTACATATATATATGTACATATATAAAATTTGATGTATCTGTCTCTTCTCACTGGAAAGAAAGAGCCAAAGAGTAAGGATTTCTGACTGTTTTGCTTACTGCTGCACCTGTAGTTTCTAGAATAGTTCTTGGAACATTGAGGAAGCTCAAAACTTTTTTTTTTTTTTTTAATGAAGGGACATATGCTATATGTGTTTAACTTTCAATAGTAGCTTTATTCCATCCTATTGCAGCAACTTAGGGTTTTGCCCACTTAAGTCACTTTGACTTCCTTAAAGAAGTCTTTGTGGAATGGGCGCTCACGCCCCGCCTACTCGATCATACTCCGGGAACAACTCTTGGTACATTCAGCATTCAGAAGAGTGGCTCGTTCTGAACACATAATGGTTGAACTATCGACGATGACAAAATAAGATCTCATTAGGAAGCAAATGTGGCAGTAAAAGGTAATAAATTCACTCTCCAACACCTCCTCGGAATTTGAAGAATCCAAATAATTGAAATAATTGCTTTGTAGTATTTTAAGGTTTTGAGGTCTATAAGCCATTTCCCGGGATTTATATGTACATTAATTTAAATCAGGCTAAATGTTATAAGCTCAGAAGCCATGCGTTGAAGACCTTTAGTTTCACTTGACCTTCAGTCCAGTTCTCTGTCTATTCACCTACTGCTTCCAGCAAACAAATCAGAGCCTTGACAGGTGATCGCTCACTTTGAGCCTTCATTTACAAGGCCCTCCTAAGATTTCTCACAAGCCTGGCTTCATTTAAAACCACAAGATATAAAGAAGTTGTTGAATTGCCAAAATCACCATGGATGTTAGTCATTATTAAGAATTGTAAATTTCTCGGTTGATTAATTCAAATTCTATTGTGTTTGGTGCTGATTATTTTTCAGAGCTATGCTGTCAATACACCATTGTTGGAAACATGTTCATTAGTTAACTTATTGATGCTGCAGCTGGACTACGGAATACACAATGAAGTTTTCCAAAGGCATCTCTGCCTGGATGAAAACTGGCCCTTGTTGTTATGATTTCAGCACTACACGTTAGAAAATAAGGGAAAGCTTCTACTGTAAATATGATACTGAAGACAAAGTCATTGGGCTCTTAGCAACAGCAGTAGCTGAATCCAGGAAATGCATCCTACATTTTATCTGCAGATCAGCATAGAACAGCACTGATCCACTGGTGAAAGTTTACAGCAGTGAAGAGGCAGCAGCAGGAAAAAAAGGTGACCTTGCAAGGGATGCCATTCAAAATTGGTTTCAAGGATGTCCAAGAACGCAGGAACCTGCTGGTGGGTCGCTTCTCCTGGTATCAGGAGATGATTATTCACTTGGCAGCAAATTCTAGGAACTGTTTCATATTCAGTAGGTCAAGATGCTCCTGGATCCTGCATTGATTATAATAATTACAATTCTGTTAACCTTTATCGAGGACTTACTCTGTGCCTGAACAATCACTGAATCTAGGTACTATGTCATTAATCCTAAAACATGACCGGACCCTTTAACCATTCCTTCTAATGTATATTAATCTACCCATATCCAACCATTCACTACAGCCAGGGGCCAGCATTGTTTTTCACCTGAAGCCATTCAATAGTATCTGAGTAGCTCTCCCTGCTTCCATTCCTGTACCACAATCAGTTCTCTGTATAGGAGAGACATTGATCTTTTTATACGGTCATATAGATACATCATGTGTGACACCTGCCTACTCTACTAGTTTAATTTCATACCACGTCGCTCTTCAATTTCTATGTACCAGTTGCATTAATCTTTGTGTTTGTATGTGTGTTTCCTCAAATATACCTTGTCCTGTCATGACTTACAGACACTTTCCTATATAGTAGGCATATTTTTCATTCGTGTTCTCTCCCATGTTACCTGGCACACTCCTGTTCTTTATTTCCCCAAGTCTCATTCTTCCTGTTAGACTCTTCCTTAACCGATTCCTCTCTTTCCTAGCATTTATTGCAATTGAATGTGGACAGTCCATTATACAATTATTTTGTTTCCATCTCTGATGCACCAGATAGTAACCTTCATTTAAAAAAATTTTTTTTAATTTTTTTAATGGAGGGAGGTAATTAGGTTTATTTATTTAGTAGAGGTACTGGGAATTGAACCCAGGACCTCATGTATGCTAGGCATGCACTCTACCACTGAGCTAAACCCTCCCCCCATAACTCTCATAAGGGCAGGGACCACATCTTTTTGTTATTATTTTTAACATCTTTAGTAAGGTAGGGCTTGAACTAAATTAGCACTAAACATAAGTTTCTGAATGCATCAATGGACTTTTATGCCTATAATAG